>NC_143455.1:647500-1272500 GCF_987193195.1 Phasianus colchicus
ACAGCCCACGGCAATCTTCCACTTGCTGTGCTCCAGAGGACATTCCAGCTCCATCTCTGACATCAGCATTTGGTACAAGGCAGAGCACCAGAGCCAAGCACTCTGAAGGGCTCTGTTGTACTAGGCAGCTTGGGACAACAGGCCTTTGTTGGGAAAATCTTGTACTGTAAGAGTCATCCCACATATGCCTGGAGAGTCACAAGGGCAGGCCAGGCCAGCTGCAGCATTACTGCTTGTCTCCAGCTGGAAGTGACAGACTGACCTCTGAGGGACTGCAGAGCATGGCACACGTGGAAATCAACTGGATGCTCAAGAGGCAGCCGTGGAGCTGGGGCACGCTGTGTGCTCCGGGTGCTCTACACTGGGAAGGAGACTGGAAGCAGTTAAAAAAAGGACATCTTCTATGGCTGCCTAAATTTGCAGCCTGTCCCTGCGCTGCTTAACTCAGTGCACTTATGACTCTCACAGCCTTGCAGTGCACTGTGGATAGAGCATGGAAAAGGGCAGCAGAGAAGGCAACAACAACAGGCAAAGAGCAGGCAGAGAGCTGGGCAGCACAGTGAGTACTATGGGCTGGGGCCCTGGGAGTGCAGCTGGTTCTAAAGAACTGAAACACCTGGGAACAATGCCAAATGTTTTTATACAGAACCTCCACTCCTTACATTGTGAGAAACTTCAGCCTGGCTAAGCTCGCTCGTCCATATGTCCTGACAGAACACACTCTTCTCAGCCCAGGACGGAGCCACAAGTGTCTCATACAGGATATGCTTGGCCTGTCCAAACAGGGCCAAAATTCATAATGACGTGGGATCAGATGCAGCTTCACAGTTAGCTACAGTCACCCCTAACACAGTGCCACAGGACTTGATGACACCAAGCTGTGTGGTGCAGTCAGCACACTTAAGGGATGGGATGCCATCCAGAGAGACCCAGACAGGCTGAGAAGTGGGCCCAGGGGAACCTCAAGAGGTTCAACAAATCTGAGTGCAATGTGTTGCACCTGGATTGCAGCAACCCCCACTACCAGAACAAGGTGGGGGATGAAAGGATTAAGTGCAGCCCTGCTAAAAAGGACTTGGGGGTACCAGTAGATGGCAAGCTGAACATCAGCCAGCAATGTGCCCTCACAGCCCAGAAAGCCAACTGTATCCTGGGCTGCATCCAAAACAGGACAGCAGGGCAAGGGAGGGGATCCCGCCTCTCTACTTTGCATTGTGAGACTTCACCTGGCGCACTGCATCCAGCCAGGGAGTCCTTACTACAGGACAGACGTGGAGTTGTTGGAACATCACAGAAATTTTCGCAGGGATGGAATGGAACAGGCTGAGAGAGCTGGGGCTGTTCAGCCTGGAGAAGAGAAGGTCTGGAGAGACCTGAGAGTGGCCTGTCAGTATCTAAAGAGGAGCTATAAGAAAGGGGACAAACTCTTTAGCAGGACCCTGTGGTGACAGGACAAGGGGAAATTGTTTCAAAGTAAAAGAAGGGAGATTTAGACTGGAAAATTTGTTTTACAATAATGGTGGTGAGGCACTGGCACTCTGGTTGCCCAGAGTGAATGCCCCATTCCTGGAGACATTCAGGTCAGGCTGGACGGGGCTCTGAGCAGCCAACAGAGCTATGGGTGTCTCTGCTCACTGCAGGGGAGTTGCACTAAATGATGTTTAAGGGCTCCTTCCAACTCAAACAATTCTATGATTCTACGACTTCTGCAAACAGAGGCCTGTTTAGTAGCTGTTTAAATAGGAAAAAGCTGATGTGGCAGAGAAACTTCCACCTTGCTCACTGCATGGCTCTTCCATTTCCACCCCTGGCCTCAGGCCCTGACCTGCTGCATGGCACCACTCCACACTTCCCCTCTGGGCCCCAGAGCCCCACTTGAGGCCCAGACAGGAGGGCTGCTCCTTCCCCCCACACTGCTGAGCCCTTACCAGTTCGTGGGCCTGGAGGGTGTTCTACAGCTCCCAGGACTACCAGCACAGAGCTGGACAAAAGCACAGAGCCAGGCAACAGAACCCAGCATCCACTATGGCAGCAGCACCATGAGAGCACTCCTGCTCGGCACTGGATGGCAGGCATGCAGCAGGATAGTGTGAGTGTGGTACCACCACGGCAGCTCCCAGCAGTAGAGGCATTTGCTTTCATGGTTTGCATGAACACTCTTCCTTCCAGCAGCGCACAAGATGCAAACAGAATTAGTAAAGTAAAATAAAACAATGACAAAACTGTAGGTTTTTCTGTCACCTCACAAGACATTTGTTCTCTCAAGGACACAGTGCACCTACACAGCACTCCTTGGTAGATACATACCGCTCACACGCAGTCGTGTCAGGGCTTTGAGTGCTTCATCCCTCAGACATCTCCACATGCTATTAATGAGCACAATTCTGCTGCTGTGCTCTGCAGCTTCCCAGGCACGAGGAAATAGCCCTGTCACAGCCCACAGCTTGCATCTGTTCTCTTCGGAAGGAAGGGATTCTCCCTAAAATTATACAGGTGCGTGCACACATAAGCACACACAGCAAAGCTAAGGCATGGTATCATCCACCTCATCTGTCACCAAGGGATATTTACAGAAATATTTTGTAGCAAGTAAATAACTGCAGGTTAGTAAAAGAGGCGAAAGCAACATGTAAGAGTCTGTGCTGAGACTTCCACAGCTGTATTCTCCTTTTAAGAGAGGTTAAAGGATATTCTGAGATTGTCCAAAGGATAACAGTGTGTGATAGTGGTTGGTATTTTTCTTTAATTACTTATTTAACGACTGCAAATATCCTCTCTTTTTAGGAAGAATATTGAGACTGAGTCCCAGAGAAACCTATGTTGATGATCTGCATGTTTACAAAGATATTTTTATTACAAATATTATCTCAAAATCTATGCAATTAAACTAAAATTGGAATAGTTGATTCCAATTCTGTTCCTGGCCCCAGGACTTCAGCAGAACTACTAAGGCTCTGGCATGCTGCTGCTACATTTTCCTGCGCTTTAAAATGAAAATTGCTTCTCCCTCTCAAATAAAGCTTCCACCTAGTCTTGCACGCAGCCTGGATGGGACTTTTTATTTTCAACTGTCCTTTGCTTTTCTGGAGTGGTGCTTCCTTGCAGAGGAAATCTGCTGTGCAGCCCTGACCTGATATTCCCTAGATTAAATGGCCCTCCACGACCAAAACTTCGGGAACCTCAGATGCAGAGAAAACAACGAAATGGCCAAGAGACAAAGTGCTGCCAGATGCACATTCCTGCACACTCCCTCATAATCCCTCTCAGGCGCGGGGAATGTAACTGTTTTTGCCTGTAACTCTGCGGTAAAGCATTCTTGGACAGACACACGGCATTGAGCTGTTGTTTTTGCTGCTATCAAACAGTACAACTCTTCATAAATATGCAAACAAAAGGTGAGACAAGGAAGCAGTGCCCAGCACTTGCCATGACCAGAGCCCCCAGGCAGCGACTGGAGCCCCCAGGCAGGGCTTTGTCTCACGCTGCTCCACCACCAGCACCAAGGGCAGACAGGCAGATGGGCTGCAGCCGGACAGGCAGGAGGGGCAGCAGCCAGACAGATGGACAGGCAACGGCCAGACAGACTGACAGACATTGGCTGCCCTGGGGGAAGATCTCAGTCATGGCTCTGCCACACTGGCAGAGTGGGGCTGGCAGGAGGAGCCTGCAGGACAAGACGTGGGCAGTGAGAGCAGGGTTCGGGCTTCGGGGCATACCAGCATGGGCAGAGACGCCTGCTGGCATGAGAAGATGTTATATTCACTTAAAAACTTCTTCTCAATACAGGTGCGGAAAAAAGTGCAGGAAAGGTAGCAACACCAGCTTTCTGGAGCCGACCCCCTGCGTGCTGAGCAGCCAGAACCTGGCCATGAGGTGAGGGCTAGCTGTGCCTCCGCAGCCCACAAGGACCCTCACAGTGCTCTGTGGCCGCTGTCTCCCCCAGGCTTTCCTGCCTAGGGGCTCTGCTCCCTCAGGCTTTCCTGCCTAGGGGCTCTGCTCCTCCTTTTGGCCCTTCTGAAAAAGAGGACGCTCAGGTCTTTCCCATTCGCCACATTCACAGGACAGTTAAGTGAGCTGACATTTCAACAGACCAGGCAATCTGTGACAATATGGAGCCTCTTATCTCTGACATATGACCACTGACATGAAAGGGTCTGTTCACATATACTTTCTAACTAGTAGCATAACCTTGAGCGTTTGATAAACCTCAGTTTCTTGTCCTCAGAGCTACTGCTCCAAACGGACTGCAGATCTCATTTGCACAACTTATCTCTTTGAAATGAAACTTCACGGTGCAAGAGTTCTATCTGAGAAAAGTATCCAGGCCACCACACCTGTACAAATTCATTTAGTCCTGGAACAGTCCATATGAGAGAAAAACACTGAACCCAGCAGGCAGCGGGAAGGGCTGCAGACACCAGCAATGGTAAAAGCACTGGAAAGAAAGCACCAGCTGCTGCAGCCAAGCAGGTCCAGGACAGCAGGAGCCATCAGTCAGAGGTGATCGATGCAATCAGGACAGACACACACAGTGAAGTGGAGCAGGGAGAAACATGGACAGGAAATAACAAGATTCAGCTTAGAAAAATGGAAGTACAACAAAACAAACCGCCTGGGAAACAGTCATCGATGATTTATGATGTGCCCCACCCTGAGAACAACCTCAGAAGAACACATCACTGGACCACCCCTTTGTCGAGTCACTGCTCTCTCCCACTAATACTGATTTAGAGGAAATTAATAAACTCCCCATTTTAAAACTGCCATATTTCCTTCTTGACACACCATTCCCAACCGGATTTGTCCAAACTTTAAGCCTCCAGTTGATTGTATATGAGGATGCTTCATCCCAAATTGGCTTACAAAGGACAGAAGCACTTCTTGGAAAAAAGAGTGGTCTTAAAGAATGGGTATGCTAATGGACAACCAGTATGTCAGTGATGTGTGTATGAAATCAATAACTTTTGCTGGGAAGTAGTGCTTCCCAGAGGCCCTGAGTAACAGCAGCTCAGAGGTTATGGTCAGAATGGGGCACATCATAAAAAGGCAAAACATGCAATCTCACTTGTAGAACTGGGAGAAGAAGGAGATGGAGTCATGAAGCAGCCAGTCGATATTCCAATTTCTAGAACAAAAACTGAATAAACTGTTTACTAATGGACTCTGATAAGAGAAAAAAAAATATAATTAAAAACCTACACCACTTTGTCACAGATAGATCTGTTAAATGAGTCTGATCACCTCCCTGAACACTAGTGTAAGATGAAAAGCAAGACTGCCACCTGAGAGATATGGACCTGGTAGGCTGGATTATGTGCCAAAGTTTGAATTTCATTCTTCAAGATAAGAAAAACTGGGCTATCCAGAACAGAGTAAAAGCCAGAGACCTGGAAGAAATGACCTGAAATGAAAGAGGAAAGGCTGTTTAATATAGAGGAGGAACAAGCAAGAAGGGAGTATCCCAGATATGCCACAAAGCTGCTGAAAAAAAAAAAAAAGAAAAAAAGAAAAGAGAAAGCATGGTTTATTTTCCTGTTCGTAACAGGTAGGATAAAAATTTCAGTTGCAGGCAGAAAGATTCAGCTTGAACTACCTTTAAAAAAAGACCAGATAACTGCTTTTCAGAAATGATATACATGCTATCAAGCCTCACATGAAGCAAAGGAGAGAGTCTATGACTACAGTAGATACATATGCGTTCCCTGAGCAGATGTGTTCAAAAATCACACTATGCAGATGTTCCCTGAGGTGACTTGGAATGTATGCACTTGTATTGCAAATGGAAATATTATTTAAAGTAGGGGACTGCGTATTGAAAAGAAAACAATACCTAATGTAAGAAAATGCTACTCAGGAAAGGCCAACATTTGGAGCTGAAAGTTAGAGAGTGGAAGGGGTATGTAATCTTACTGAATGCAAGCATACTGCAGTCTTTAATAACATTATCACAAACCATTTTCTTCCATAGGCCTGTGATGCATAAATTATGCAATTATTGAGAAACTGTTTAACTCATTTCTGCCCTACAGGGGATAATTTATTAGGAGGGTAATGGATTCGGTTGAGAGAGCAACCATTTACACTTACAGCAACAGAAAACAAGGCCCCAGAGATCACTGTGGCATGGGTTTTACCTCTCCTTAATCCTGATACTTAAGAAAAAATACAAGTCATTCAACCACCATCAGCCAAACCAATAATATCTCCCCATAGAGACACGAACTACAACAGGTTCAAAGAATGCAGAGGGCCTCAGGTCAGTTTCGCTCTCCAGTCACTTCTGAGATTGGTCATGTTTCACTTGCTTTCATAAGCCAAATGCAAGAGGAACTCTTCAGCCCACTCTGAAGGAGACAAGCTTCTGGAGTGATCCAGTAGAACTTCCCCAGCCTACATAAATAAAGGCCTCGGAAATGCCACTGGAAATGAAGGCACTTGAGCAACAGGGATACAAAGTCTTTGTTTTTAAGGAAACCCGGTAAAAGCTCAGCTTGAAGTAGCTATGATCCTAGATCCAAGCCTGTGTTGTATTATTCAAAGGATTCTGCAGATCAGCGACCTTGGATTTGTACTAAGCCCATGCAGCAGAGTGGTCCCTGCCAGAGCCTTTGGGAAGCACAGCACACACACGCTTGCAGCAGCTAAGGGTTTCTATCGCGGATGAAACACAGCTGCTTGATTCCAGCAGAGAGCCACAGCAGCAGCATCTGCTCCACAGCCATCCTCCCTCACATCACCTTACCCAGCTCTCAGCACAGAATCACAATGCATCTGGAATATCCTGAGCTAAAAGGAACCTGAAAGGATCACTGCGTCCATCCCCTGGTACCAATCAATTGTTCAGTCCAGTTGTAAATAAGCCCAGAATCAAGTTTGTTATCGTGTATTTTTAGAATACTAGAATACATCCCGTGATGCTTTTCTGCAGTATAACAGATATTCAGACTGTATTTTATATATAACTTTATTCACTGGCTAAATAAGTCGTACAGGGTTGTTTATATGGTGACTGTAAATTTACACTACTTAATCAGATTAACCCACAATCCCAAATGGAGTTTGGGATAAACATAAAATCTACACTGGTGAAATTTATAAAAGATCTCCATTAAGACACATGGTGATTTTATGTAACAGGATACAAAACTTCTTATGAGATTAGATAATTAATAATATCTCTTTTTCTAATAAAAAATGATAGAAGGAAAAAATAAAAAACTTGCGAATCCTAGCCTCAGATTTCAGAACTTGAGAAGTAAAATTTTGAGAAGGTTATTTGCAAATTAATTTTTGTCCATAAAAATCAGGGAAATATTTCTGTGTATTATTCTGTCTGTTAATAATGTCTATTAATATTTCCTGGATCAATAATCCTGTCCTAAAGAAAATGTGGCTGTTTCTTTAGAAGGAATCACCGAACACAAAAGGAAGTTCCAGAAAAAAATGTCTAATAACTGTATATCCAAGTTCAAGCAGATATCCAAAACTTAATATCCAAATCTAATACAGTTCATTCCAAAATGGAATTTCTAATATTGTTCACATCAATAGCCCCAGGTATTTTTCTCCTTTTCATTATAAAGAACTGATTAGGAGAAATATATATTCTAACTTTTAAATGTTTTAAGATAAATGGGATGAATGACACTCATGTGCAGGTGCAAAGAAACTGGAAATGCTTGTTTCCAATTGAAAACTGAACATCTTCACAGTAACAAAATCACTGGTCATCCTAACTGCAGGAAACTGAGGACATACATTTAGTGGAAGCCCAAATACATCAAGCTATCAGCAAGCAGAAGTATAGCACGTCAGTACACCTAATACTGAGTAAATGTCATTTTATCCACAGGCCAACCTCTGCTCTTACATGGACAATATTACCTTGAAGAGGTATAGAGAAATAATTCCTAGACTATAAAACCTTTTCACATGAACAAGTGAACAACTTGCCCAGGAACCACAATCTTACTTGCAGTTGAGGTAGTCTGAAGCTAGGGATTGCAGAAAACTCTAACTATACAAAGCAAGCAAGTTCTAACGAGTCTGGCAATCATATCTCCTTGCTTTAAATGGGATTCTTAAGGCCTGGACTCGTGTTTCCGTGAAAAGTATCCTATTTTGAATCTAGAATGAATGTGAAATAGAGGGTTAGAAGTTTCCTGGCAGCAAGCTGCTGTGCTGTGCAGAGCAGAAAAAGCAGAAGAGCATTGCACCACAGCTTTTGATACAGCTAGTGCAGGAGCAAGGTAAATGCTCTCCAAGGAATACACAAAAAAGAAAGCTCCCAAGAGGCCAGTTATCACTGTCAAGCAGCTTGCCCTTTTCAGAGTACCTCTCCTTCTGCACCACTTCCCTACAGAAGCTGTGCATGAAGGTCCACTGTCACAGCTTCACCTGGAGTATTTTGTGAAGTTCTGGGTTCCATAATATTAAAAGGACATTACGGCACTGGAGAGCATCCAGAGAAGGACAACAAAGCTGGCAGAAGGGCTAGAAGGCAAGTGCTGTGAGGAAAGGCCAAGGACACTTGGGTTATATGGCTTGATGAGGAGGAGGCCGAGGGGTGATCTCATTGCTGTCTGTAACTTCTGAGAAGAACCAGTGGGAACTGATGACAGGACATGTGGGAACAGCACAAAGCTGCACCAGGGCAGGGTCAGACTGGATGTGAGCAAAAAGCCCTGTACTGTGAGAGTGATAAAAGACTGGAACAGGTTCTGAGTGAGGTGGCTGACACCCCATGCCTGTCAGGGTTCCAGAGGCGTCTGGGTAATGCCCTCAGTAAGATGCTTTAACTTCTGGCTAGTCCTGAAGTGGCTGATAATTGAAACTGATGATCTATGAAGGTCCCTTCAAAACTGAAACTACTCTGTTCTACGAAGTCCACAGGACTACCCCTCTGTGTCTTCTGTGGGACTGAACCCGGCTGCCTGAATATCCATGTCAGGGAGACACAGGCGCAGAAAGAAAGCAAAACAAAAAGAAAACAAAATGGTTACAATTCATACCTAAGAGACACTTTCTGTCTTGTAAAAAAACTACTTGCACTTTCATGTTCTGCTGCAACAGAAAGGAGTCAGAAGCCGTAGCACAGCACTGCATGTACAGGCAGGTTCCACCTCCTCCAGGACACCAAATGCCAGCCTTGGCCTCACGCCGAGGAGAGAAGTGTGACAACACAGAACAGATGCTGAATTCAAACTACAGATTGATAGCAACTCTCTCAAGCTGCAGAACTTTGAGTTAGCAATAGGAAGAACAGTTTGGCAAAACATAAAACTGCATTTCAGTGTGCCTTCTCATGAAGAGAGTCATAGAGTTCTCTGTGCAGGGATATCAACACTCAGCTGGTGAAACCTTCCAGTTGGGTACAGCACTGCAGAGTTCATCTGAGTGAACACAGGTGCCTACAGCTGCTGCTGTTGGGAAATGGAAGATTCAGCTCCTTCCAGCCAGGACATCTGAAAAAGCATTGGGAGAGCTCAACTCAGATGTAACTCCTTCTCATCTGACTATAAAGTAATCTGAGTAACTGTTTTGTCTCTCTAAAGTAAAGTAAGGTGAAGTTATATTTTGCTGTCTGCATGTTAGACTGAGAAGTTTTTCCTCTAGAGCTCGCATGTCTGCCTACACTGGACCATCACAGCAGAAACAGCCCGCAAATCTTATAAGCAACCTGCAGTCAACCTGGATTCCCTTTGCTTGCTTTCCTTTTGCTTCCCCTGGGCTCCTGCCTGTGACAGCACAGACAGTCTTCCCTGGCAAGCAGGAGGATTTTCAGTGTACAGCCCGATACCTAACATGCTCCTCAGGAACTGAGAGCTCTAAGTTTGAGTCCTCTCAGAACAAGAGAAGCCATATCTCCAACTTCCCGCACTCAAGCTGCTCGCGTGCTGCAAGAGGTGGTGGTTAACATTCTCCCCCTTCTGTAGCTTTTAATAAGGCATGAGGCTCCCTCAGCAAGAGCTATCAAATGCATGTGGTCCTCCTACAGAGCGCAAGGTTCAGAATGGACACCTTGCTTTCCAAACTCCTCCTCAGAGGAACCTGGTTGTGGCTGGACCTGTTTCATTCCAGATTGTGTGCTCAGCTGGATTCATCCTGAAGCTGTAGAGAGGCAAGGGGGGAGCTGGGTGACTGAGTCCGGGCTGTGAGGCCCTAAGGGCAGACTCAGCAGGCACTGAGCTGCCTTGCAGCAATCCCCATTCCCAGCATTCCCTTTGAACAGGCTCTGGTGATCCTGCAAGCTCACCCTGCAGAAAGCCATCCCAGGAAAACAGTCAGTCACCTCCTGCTAAGACACTCAGTTCACAGAGGGAGGCTACAGGGGCTGCACAGGCCTGCACCCAATTAGACTAGGATTAAAGAGCAAAAGAGGATCAAAGGGCAGGCCATACCAAACCACACCAAACCAACCTTTCATGCTGCCGAAGCCACTCAGGCAATGGCACCAAGGGGACAACCAAATCCTGAGCCTCAACATCCCTCACATTGGAGTCAGTATCACAGGACCAGTTGCTGAGCCAGAACAGGGAGAGCTGATGGACGAACGAGGATCAGCAAGGTTTGTGTCGCATCTGTGACCCTTCCCACCTTCCCACAGCGCTCACACTAAGGTTCTGTCTCTCCCCACCTTCTCTGGTGCAGAGGTGCTCTGCCACAGAAGCTTTCTGTTGTCCATCCCCTGTTTCTGTAATTGCCTGGATTAAGAGAGAATAGTTTCTGTGATTGCAGAAGGTATTCATTCCCCTAGTGAATCCTGCACAGCTGCAGGACCTCACTATGTGAAGAGAAACAAAGCCTGAATTATGTGGGAAATATGGGAGGTCATCTCATTAATATTCTATTGCTGTTCCCCAGCATAATATTGTTTAAAAATATAGAAAATTAATAACTTTGTTGTAACTTGTGGGTCTCATCCTTCATCTTGTGCTCCTCAAAGAGGGAATCTCTGGAGCTGAAAACCTTTTTCTCCTTTTACTCAGGATGCTCTGAGCATGGTCTGCACTGAAAGAGAAATTCTTTAGACAGGAAGCATGGCCGAGATCAAATTTAGTTTCACAGGAACAGCTTTCAGATCTGGCTTGCTCTTTTCTAGGGTGATATATTTAACTCCTTCAACTGAAGAAGTTGCCTTCCTACTGCTTGCCGACGCCAAGCAGACAGGAAAAAAAAAATGATTCAATGCCAAAGAGGGCTTACAAACTTAGAAATAAATATCTCACCTTGAGAACAGTATGTAGAAATTGTCAAGGAAAAAGCTTACAGCAAATGAAAAATTGTGTCCTGTGTTGCAATGATCAATTCCTTGGCAATATTCTGATAAGACGATTTAGGCAGTTGTAATTTACATGACAAAAGGAGCATAATAACGCAGCTTGGATGTACAAGCTCTATCAGAGCTTTAGCTGTAAACTTGTTTGTTAAAATAAAAGGGGGTATTTATAAGGATTTTAGATGTACTGCTTTTCAAGCTATAACAAGCTGCCCTTCCAACTGCATGCTATTTGAACAAAGGAGAGACAATGATTACAAATTATGACCTAAACATGTTTGCTTGGCACCTGACATGGCAGGTAGAACTGCTCATGAAGCTGTCTGTTGCACTGAAGCCAAACAGTCTTAACAATTCTCATGCTGCATTTCTCAGCAGAGGTGTACACCAAGAGGTGCTGGGAGCTACACTGTTAAATAAGCAATGGAACCACCCAGCAGCCCTCCATCACACAGAGCAAGGCAAAAATTTCAGCCCACATCACCTTTATTTTTAAAATAAAGACTAAAGATTAATTTTGGCATATGTCTCTGAGTGACTGAAAGCGACTGCTTGGAACACAACAGAACCCTACATGAGCACTGGATAGCAAGGTAACACAAACAGATTGTCACAGAATCACAGAATCATTGAGGTTGGAAAAGACCTCTAAGATCATCTACTGCAACCCACCATGCCCACTAAACCACATCCCTCAGTGCCACATCTACATGTTTCTTGAACACCTGCAGGGACGAGGACTCCCATATACCCATGGGCAGCCCATTACAATACCTCACCACTCCTTCAGAGAAGAAATGCTTCCTAACAGTCAACCTGAACCTCCCCTTGTGCAGCTTAAGGTCATTACCTCTCACCATATAGCAGTCATTAAAAAAAACCCTTGGATTGTGTAGTAGATAACTTCAACAGAGTATCCATCAATAAAGGCCACACTGGCTTTTACTTCATTGATAAGTAAGTCCAGGGCACCCTTACAGACCTGCAAGGCTGCAGCGTTGGTGATCTACCACCAATTCCTACAGTTTGTATTACTGGTCTCACTTCTTACAGCTGGGCAGTGTAACTGCACGAAGTCTCTCCTCCAGTTATCCAGAGAATAGAATGGACTACAGATGCAAGCTCCTGCGGGGTGATGCGGGGTGCATACACTCCCCGACGCAAATGCATTTGGAGAAACCTTCCATCAATTTCTGCCAAGATCCAGGCAGTGCCTGCTGCTTGCACACATGACAGCTTGAAATCTTCGTAGGGACAGTCTTTCCACTGCAGCCACTCTTGTAGAGTGATTTACTACTGTTGATGTGGGAATTAAATGCAGAGTTACATGGAGTAAGGGGGGGTGAGGCTATTCAGGCACAGTGTTACAATTTAGGACAATGGCACCCTATTGCAGAAATAAAATGCATTTGTCTCTACACAATGAAACTGAAGAAACTGTTTGGACTGCAAATCTCTCCTCAGTCGAAATTTTCAACCAGCAGCTCTCTAAAGAGTGGCATGGGTTGTGACCAGCCCCGTAGTCCATAGGCTGCTGAAGACAAAGGGTGATCGCTCTCCTATTCAGATAACACACAAGAGAGAGAATAATCTGGATTATCAGAGGTCCAAAAGGACCAGGGGATAGATGTACCAAACAGAACTCCCAAACATCCAAACCAGCAGATATAGTACACAGCTCCATGTGTGAAGGGGCAGGTTCAGCAGATTAAAATCCCTATGCAAAAATCTGCCCTTCCAAGATGCTGTGACATCAGACTCGAATCCTTTGCAATACACTGGCCCCTAGATGTTGGAAGATAACACTGCAGTATCACCTCCCACCCAGACCTTGCTCTCTGATTCGTTCAACTAGGCATTAGAGAAGGTGTAAAGAGAATGTCCCAGTGGCAAGCAGCTGGGTGAGCTGGCATCACAACACCCTGAGCACTGCTTCTGGGGAATGCTGAGGGTGCAACAGCTCTCCCCTGGTGCAGAGAGGGTAAAGCATGAAGTCTGTAACGGGATAAAAAAAAAACAGCAAAAGATTGCATAAGATTGGTGAGCAGGAAACCTTCCATTCCAGCAGTGAGGGAAGAGCCTGAGCACAGCAATTCCAAGTAACCTCCCCAGCATGCTTCCCTCCCATGGAGAGGGGGAAAGGGGCTTTCAAGCTCTCTCCCCTCCACTGAATCCTCCAGCACTGCAAGGGAAATCAACTTCTGTACTGGGAAAAAAGAGTTGAGATTCATTTGCTCCAGAGGCTGACAGTGGGGCTGGAAACAGACTGGATCTCCTGAATGTCTGTTCACCAGCTGCCAGGGCACATCTGCTGTATGCAGTGGTGCTGTCAGAGCTCAGGAGCAGCCATGCTGCAAAAGGCAGCACAAGGGGGAAGGGAAGAGGAGGCTCAGGCATGTGACTTTAACAGCATTGCATAAATCAGGGACACTCACACACGCACTCACAGAACATCAATCAGTGCTAACACAGAGAGTACAGCGATTCCTGTTTTCGTATTTCTCATCCTAGAGTCACAAAAGAGCTATTTCCAGAGATCCACATCTTGTCCAGCACAAAGCCACCCCATTCGGTGCAGCCAACTTCATCCTCTGCGTTCCAGGAATCACCATCTTTCTAAGTGCAAAGCCCAGGAGCCCATATTTTGCATCGAGTGCACAGCACTCGGATGGCCCTCCCTGATCATCCGTGCATGCCAGCACCAGCAACACCTCCAGTCCTATCAAAGCACGAAAAAGCAGCACCAACACTCCTCTTCATCGTTAACTCTGAGAAAGGAATGAGATCTCTTGGTTTGAGACACTGAGCTTAATGCAAAGTCCACTGAGGTCAGCAGAGAGAAAGGAAAATGAGGAGGCAGAAGCAGCCTTCCCAAGAGGAGATATGTGCAGCTGAGGTTGTGGCACTGTTGATTTATGGTGCGGGCAGCTCAGCTCTCCATGTAAGCAGTCTGCAGGCAAACAACAGCATGCAGGCCAGACCTGACAAGATGTGGGCAGCTTCCCACGTGACACTCATGCAAATGATTTAATGAGATGACCTGCTTGTCTAAAATGATCTACACATGGCTGCAAACTCTCTCAGCCTAGAAGATTTGTGTCGAACAGTTCTTGGCCTGCAGAAGGAAGTGTGGTGAACACCGTGCTGTTGAGTCATGGTCACATAGGAGCTGGCAGTCCCCATGCTTCTCAGATCATACTGGAGTGGTACTCATTTGGACATCCAGAAGGAGGGAGGAAGCACATAAGACTGCGACAGAAAGAGCACTGCTGGGCATCACTGAGTGGAGCACCGTGACCAAGTTCTCCAACCTACTAGAAGAAAAAGTACCATAAGAGTTGAAGTTTTCAGTTAGTACACACTCCACATACGTGTGTCCCTGATTCACAGTGAGGGTAGCAGCAGAGCCTTCAGGGCCTTTCCCCTTTCACAGGAGGGATGATTTTGTCGTGGAAATACCTGAAGTTTCATTCTTCATCCTATAACACACCAAGGTTCAATTCCTGTCTTCCTTTGGTTCCAGCTATCACTGTGATAATCAGCAGTTCGTAGCACAATAAGATAAGTCATAGGCTCTCCTCTCAATCTTGCTATTGAGAGTGATTACTTGGCCTTGGGTAATGAATTAGTCCCATTATACAGCAGCTGGCACAAGAGAAGCAAATCTGCTGCTAAGACAGCTCATTACAAGGGCAGTGCTGGAACTACTCAGCCATGTACTACACATGCACCCCTTATCAGGATTTTTAAACAGAATTCTGCAAACAGTACAAAGATTTCTCTAGGACTGCAAAATACACTGCATTCATCAATCCAGTTTCTGGCTGTTGCTTTCTGAATTAAGCATTTGCCCACCCCTTGGAAGTATAATCCCTCTTCTGTGCAATTTTTAAATGGCACTTTGCCATATCAATAATTAAATTCACTCTTTAATCTTTTATTCTCTGCCACCCCCTGTAACCTCTGTCCCCCCAAATTTCCATTTCTCTTCCCAGAAACTTGCCAGCTCATGATGCTACCTTTCTACAGCCCAGCCTCACCTCTGCAGCAACTGCAGAAAGCTCACTTTGCAATTGGTTTTGCTAAGCAGCAGCTTGTCACTGTAGATCTGGCTTTGTGGCTTTGTGGTATATGGTTCAAGGAGGAGCATGTGGGCAACTGCAGTTTTGTTTTGGAAACCTAAATGAGTGCTAAATAGGTGAATTAGAAAGGATCAGGAAGAGGAAGCAGATGCAACCAGCCAATTTAAAGGAACTTTCTGAAAGTATCAGGGGAAAAAAGCAGAATGAAAGAACACTGGATAGCAATGTAGTAGCCATGATGGCATAAGCATCTGTGTTAGGTACAGTTCAGAGAGATGATACCTTCTGTCAGGCCAACTAACACAATTTGGTTTGTCAAAACAAACCCCTTTATTCTGTGAAGAGTTTAAGAAGAAAAGAAGCAGTCAAGGAGCATTAAAACTTCTGTGCAAAGTCAAAAAATAATGAGTCAGAGATCAAGAAGCAGAAACAAAAGAGAAAGTCTCCATCAACTCAAAAGTCTAGCAATACAACCACAAAGGCCTGGGGATGCAGACTGTTTCTCAAGGAATTCAACAAAAGAAGAGTAAGAAGCGTGTTGAAAATATTTGCAACAGTTACATGAAGCAAGTCTAGTCAAAAGCTTGAAGCACTTAAACGCACAAGACACAATAAACAGGTAACATTTTAGCATACAAATTACACTAATGAGAAAAGCAAAGTATTAAATATGGGAGTAATAACTGTAATCCCACACATATTTTCCATATTCCAGACAGTGTCCACCAGCTCAAAGGTCCTTGCTTCTCCCATTTCTCTACAACAAAGGCTGGTCCACTGGCAGCCCACTGAGCTCTCAGGTGAAGGTGGAAACTCTTTTTAACCTCTTTCTTGCTGTTCATACAATTACTGCTTCTTCTTTAACAGTTTTGGTCCTGCTTGACCAGGTCTTTGTATCAGCCTGAATAGGTAACAGGCAGTGAGTGATGATGAAATGCCAGAAAGCAAACTGCAGGCTTAGAGACCTGAGTTAACTCTGAGCTAAGAGATACCACTCTGAGAGGCAAGGACTATTTACAAGAGTCTCCGGTAAAGGATAGGAGCAAATATGGGAAGATAATATGAGCACTTCGGGACTCTTTATTAAATTGTGATGTGCCTTTGCTCCCCTCTCACCCTCAAAGAATCATAGAATGGCTTGGGTTGAAGGGACCCAAAGATCATTGAGTTCCAACCTCCTGTCAAAGGCAGGGCCATCAACCTCCAGATCTGGTACTAGAACAGGCTGCCCAAAGCCTCATCTAACCTGATCTTTAACACCTCCAGGGATGGAGTATCCATAGCCCCTCTGGGCAGCCTGTTCCAGCACCTCTCCACTCTTTCAGAAAAAGACTCCCCCCTGACATCTAACCAAAATCTTCTCTCCTTCAGTTTAAAACCATCCCCCTTTGTCCTATCACTGTTTACCCAAGTAAAAAGTTGATTTCCCTCCTGTTTACAAACTCCCTTGAAATACCGGAGGCCACAATGCAGTCTCCCAGCAGCATTCTCTTTTCCAGGCTGAGCAAGCCCAGCTCCTTCAGCCTGTCTTCATAGGAGAGGTGCTCCAGTCCTCTGAGCATCTTTGTGGCCCTCTCAAGCTGTTCTCCATTCCTGGACTAGATGAGTGTGAGGATACTTCAAAGACTAAGACACAGTGCTAATGGGATAACTTGACAATTACAGGTTATATAAACAGCCCAGAGACAGCTTTTGCTTTCTTTTCTATGTAACGTGCCTTGCAGCATCACCCATCTTCTGGAAGCACTACCAGTAATGATGTTCAGCTCTGGATTTGATGTTAGAATAGCAAAGGACAATACAACTGTGAAAGGAAGCCACCCTACAGCTTCCACATCAGCTGTGTGTTTTCCTTGCCTCTGAGCACTCCGTGAGACAGCCATGGAAAGCTCTCTCACACATCCTCCTTCCAGATCTTGGCCCAACCCATCCCAGGTCTTCTCAAACTTTTAATTACCTTTCACTGAACTCTCTCTTCCCCTATGGAAAAAGAAATGACAGACACAGAACTGATCAATATGGCTGCAAACAGTGATACAAGACAAATGTTGATGTTGAAGTCACTTTTTTTCTGCTACAGCTTGGAGACCATAGTAGCAAGGTGCAGAGGGCTATCTCGAGGTGCCATAGAGCTGAGACAGCCCTGGTAAATCCGTACAGTAAACAAACCTGGAAGACCATGGTGCTTTTGCTGCCAGCATCACAGTGGGGATATCTGTGGCTCAAGAAGAATCTGCATAGAGTCTGCTGTTACCAACTGCATGCACAGGATAAAGTGCCAGACCACTCTCCAATAATGCCAAGGAAGTAGTTTTGATCTTCGGTTCTATGCCTGCCTAGGAGCCCAAAAATCAGTGACCAAAGGCCTCTGAAAGTCACCTGTCAGTCTGCCTAAATTCATTCCAAAGCAGCCCATAACCCGGAACTGAAAACTGGTGGACTGCTCACAAGCAATGAAAAAGACATATGTTAAAAGGTGCTGGCCTGTGTCACTGCTGAAGGTGTGGAGTGGTAGTTCCTGAGTAATTCATGGCATCCTCCTTTAAGAAGTTGCCAGCAAAAAGGCTAACTACAAATGTACTAGATTGATTTAAAAGCTATTTTAACAGCATCACGTGGAAAACTGGGTTAATAGCAGGAGCAAGAAGTGCCTCCCCCAGACAGTGACCACAGCACGCACAAAGAAGGTCCTCTGGCCAACAGCACACAGCAACAGCTCTGCAGCCCATATGCAACCTGCCCTGCCCCTCAATCCAAGCCAGTATTATCAGCCAGAAGTGCACTGTGGCTGTGGTGGCAGGTGTGCCAGGGGCTCTTACTGGTTGCTGCTCTCCCATGCCCACCCCCTGCTCTGCTTGCAGCCGCACACTGCAGAAGCCTGGCCTCTGTGCTGCACTGTACAGTGCAGATCTGCATGGCTGATGGCCTGATTCCTGCCACAAACTAGTCGTTTACAAGAGGTCCACTTAATAAGTAATGTTTTATGCAGTGGCATGACACAAACATTCCAGCTATGCAATATCATACCCACGTGTTTCAATGCAAACACTTGTTGAAGCACCCTGCTCTTGAAAAACCAGCTGAAGAAATGGTTGGCCTTGATTTTACACTGTTCTGCAGTGAGTGGCTCATACCAATACAAGGGAGTGCAGTGTGTAATTAAATATGGCCAAGGACACTTCAAACTGATGTAAACAGTTGCAGTGAGCAGAGCACACAATGAGGACCATCAAACCCATTATGGGTTTGATGAAACAACATATATATGTTGTTTCAGGTTTCCCCAGTAGGTCTACAAATCTGTTTGCAAATTCTGCCCAGTGCAGAGCCTCACATCATTGCTGAAGCGTGCACTGTAGGGAGCAGCCGCTGCAACAAGCAAAGCTCCTGGAAAGCTTCCAGCAAATCGGCCTGCATGCACAGCGAGTGCATCCAACACTCCTGTAAGTGCTGGATTATGACAAAGCCACATAGAGCAAGTGCTCCCAGGAAGTACCTGAAACCAAAGACAGAGATATCAGTGCCCTATTTCAGTTATTCTAAAACACAAGTTGAAAGTGCCGCTTGCTGGCCCATCAGGCTGGTTCCTCATCCCAACAGGATTAACATAAGGAACTTGAGAAATATCACTCTTGCTGGCCTGAGTTATAATGTGGCCACTGTGAAAACAACTGCAAGAGTCCCAAATATTTCCAAAGACAGACATTCTCTGCAATGCTGCAGAACCATATATTTATTACCATTAGTATGGGACTTCTCCAAAACAGAGAATGCCCTATTTTTGAGGTTGCACTTAGTGTCAGCAGCCAGTGAAAGAACCAAAACAAGTTCTGGATACATACTTGGACATTAAAGAATGAAGGTGCAACCAGAGATTAAAAAAAAATACAAAACAAAACGAGAATTTAATGTCGTCATTGAAAGGACCAGTTAATTCTACTTGGTCATTTATTATCATATAGGTAAAAGTGAGATGAGTAGAGAAAATCTGCAAGAATCTTCTGGTCTTGCTTTCAAGGATTTTCCAATTTGGACATCAAAATAAAGGTCGTTTTAGAAAATATTGAGTGTCCAGCATCTTCCCACTATTTCTTTAATAGTATTCAGTATAATACACCATGTAATATATTCAGTGGATCTGATTTTCTGTGCAATATTCACGATGCTGAACCTTCATCTTGCATCCACACCAGAAAATGAGACAGGCCATCTTCCACAGGAGGTGTGTCCCATTCAGAGCACAGAATTAACAGTGAGTTTGTCAGTGAACTAAGCAGTCTATAAATGATCTGCATTTTTCATCTTCACTATATATCCACTCCCTACAATGCAGGTGAAGAACAACTCATTTGATCTTCAATACCTACAAGACAAATCCTTCCAGTGAGATGGGTTTCAGACTCCCCTTGCAACCCATGGGTAGAAAGAGGTTCTTATCGGTAAGTCTCCGTGACCCACTTTCATCTTTTTGCAGAAGGTAAATAAAAACATTTTTAAAAATTCTGTTTCATGCAATTTCTGTAAGGTCTGATTGTTCTCATGTGCCACAGGCACAGCATCCATGAGCACAGCTCCTGCAACATCTCACCTTGTCCAGAAGGAAAAAGAGCTCACCAAAATCCCTCATCTGCCAACAGGAACCCCCTTACACACATTTTGGGGTATTTACAGTACTATTCAGTTTTGAAATTCTTTCTACAGCTTCTACAGTTGAAAATAATTTTCACCATACACACAATTGACACTCTTACAAGCGAGGAACTGCAGCCTGCACATTCTCACAGGGCTTTAAAATCTCAAAATCTCAATAAAAAAGTGATCTTCTTGCAGCAAAACGTTATTTCTCCACTCTTTTAGCAGGAGAAAATAGTTTTTTTAGTTCTGTTCTTACTCTCCAGAACGTAGGTGCTCCAGTGACCAGAAGTTTCAAATGTGAAAAGTTGCAGATAATCAGATGTCAGAAACGACCCTTGGAAATTAAAGTGCCTGTGCAAGCCAGAGCTGCATGTATCCTGACTGCAGAAAGACACTGGCTGAACTGCACTGCGTTCAGGGGCAGCTGGATGCTCTACATGTGTCTATAGCAGTCTCAGTCACCCTCTCAAATTTTGAAGCAATATCAGACTGTTCTTGTTGTCACTACTATCTCACAAATACCTCTAAGATCCCTTTCAGACAAAGGTTGGCTGTTAAATCACACCAAGTAAATCAGCTGAAACAGCTGTGATCACTGAGTTCTGAAAACTCTTCCCTTGCCCCCGATACACTCAGCCTCCAGCTAGAGCACATTCCCTCCAACATATGCCCATCCAACACTGGGGACAGCTCAGAAAGCAGCAGCAGCTCTGCTGGTACTGAGCCCATCACACATCTCCCTGTGGCTTTTGATATCAAGCTGATTTTTGAGAGGAGAGATCCAGGAATGAAGGCATCAGGTAACCACATCCAGGATGAAGAAGGACCTGCTGAGAAAGCAAAGCAGCAATGCTATGCACAGAGGTATAGACACTACAACAAAAAGCCCAGGGCTCAGGTATCTCAAGCCAGCTGGGTACTTTGCACATGCAACCTCACTCTCATGTATATGGTTGCCAGCATCACCTCCCCACTCCAACAGCTGCCAGCATCTCCCTTCTGTAATACCCACCAGGATCTCCCCACCACACCACGCACCTCACGTAGTGCCCAGCACAGCTAGCAGCCCACGGCCACCTGCACAGCACTGACTGCACATCTTCTGACAATATGTTTTGGGGGTCTTTGATCAAAAAACACTCCAACGTCAAGCAGGAGGTACAGAAATAAAAAAACTTTTTTTTTTTTTTGTATAAGTGGAGATTTCAGCAAAATTCTGTTTTACAGAAATATTTGAAAGTTGAATTATGTCACGCAGTGGAATACTCCTTGCTAATCAGCTCGCAGATTCCAGTTCCTCCTTACGCACAGTGTCTCCCCAGATCACATCAGCTTACAAGATGCAGCTTGGTGTGGAAATTCTCTATAGTTCTTCTGCCATTATCAAACAAATCAGAGGTATTACTGTTTCCATTAATCTCTTTCACTCCCGTTCCCATCACTACCTCGGCATGAAGAAGGAAGTGGCTGCAGAGCCCAGCATGCCCCTACCTCCTTGCTCTGCCTCTGGCACTTCCTATGCCCATGTGTCACAGGTTGAGTTACATGAAATGAGTCCCATCCCCCCCATGGCAGTGGAAGTAACACACGATGCTGCCCGCACGTGCACCAGGCATCAGGGACGGTGCATGACACCTTCCCTCCAGAACAAATCATGGTTCCAGCACGCCATGGTGTGCAGACAAGATCAGCCCTACTCCATCCCGCTTGCCCAGATTCCACAGCCACCTCCAGCCAGGCTGGAAGCACACACGCTGTGCTTCACACAAAGACTCACATCTGGGGGATGGCTGCAGCTATAAAAACTACTGACAATTATCAGCAAATTTGCACATGTTGCTACTGCTGCTGCTTATATAAGTGATTTCCAGCTAATCGCAAATACAAAAAGCAGCAACCAAAATAGATTTTAAAACAAACTGCTTGCAAATGTGACTGAATGACACATCTCTCCATCCTTGTGCAAGGCACATCTCAGAAAAGGCAAATGCAGCAGCCACTATCTTCCCACAGGACCCTATGCAAAACACCTTCTGGATTATGTTCCACACCTCCCACGCACCCCTTGCCCCCTCTTGCCACTGTTCTGCGCCAATTCCCATTGTGGCAAACTGGAATACACCCAAAACTTCTCCAGGGATGCTCCTAGGTCTGGAGCTGCACAGAAACCTGTCTGCGCACATTATCATCCCAAGCATATCTTCTGCAGGTGGGGTGCAGAGCCTCTGGGTAGGTAATGAGTTGTTGCCTACAGCTGTTAAGAAATCCTCATTCACTGTATCACACACCACATTCCACCAGCTCTGAATCTGTGTGAAGCATTGCTTATCACCCACAGATTCCTCTTTGCACCAGACTGGGAAGGACAAGCCTTAGACTGCAGCAGTCTGATAAGAGTCTCTGGTTCTGCTCAAATGGCCAAAAAAAAGTCAGACCAAAAAAGAAGTGCATATGAAGGAGGAGGCCAGAAGTACATGACCATCCCTGAACCAAGCATGAGCCACCGCAGCCTGCACGCAGCCCTGGGCAGCTGGTAATGCGGTCTTGGAAGGCCATAAACTTTCAACATTATTGTGTGATTTTTAGCAATATTTTTCATGAGTTGATTGCATGTAGCTCAAGCACAGACTGTAGGTGACAGTGGAACTCTGCAGGTGAGGGCACAGTGCAGGGCTGACCCACCTCTGGGGCATGCCACACACACACGGTCTGATTGAGACCCACGTGTTGTACACTTTACATTATCATGAAAGCTGTGAATTTCATGAAGCTCAGACGACTGAATCATTACAAATCCCAAGAGTTCCTTAGAAATGCGGACGCTGATTGTGGGATCATCATTTCCTCTTCTGAAGGAAAGTGGCTGTGTCGAGGTAAAATGCCAAAAGGATTTTATCATTTGTGAAATGAAACAAAATCATCTATGGAATCAGATGGAAAACTTGTGCCAGAACTTGAAGATGAAGAATGGCTCACAGGTTCAGCTTTCTGGTGGGTCTAACTACTCATTTAAATGAGTCAAACGTGTGTCTTCATGGTGGAAATCAACCTATCTGTGCTACATTTCAAACCATGACAACGTTCAAAATGAAACTTAAATTATGGCAAGTTGAAGTTATGAAAAATAATTTCATGCATTTTGATATATAGGCTAAACACAGTCCTGTGAACAGCAAAAAAAATTCAGCCTTATTTTCCATTTTGATAAAGAAATTTGAGAACAGGTTTTCATATTGCCAAAAAAATCAATTTTGGGGGTACATTTGCAATTCTGTTTTCAGGGAACATAAATATACTACCTGCGAATTTTTGAATGGAATGTATAGAGTTGCAGTCAGATGATCAACTTGAAGAAAAATTTGATCAAGCCCTCTCTTACCAGAGAAAGATATCCCTCATTTCACAGTCACAACTTCATGTCATCGCTTTTTGTGAACAACTGTTTTCAAGGACGAAGCCTACAGGAAGAGTAAAATTTCATCCAAAATCTCTACTGAACACCTCAAGAGCTCACTGAGAATTGCAGCCACTTCCATCAAACCAGACTGATGCATTCATTTCATGAAAACAAGCTCAAATTTCCCACTTGCTTTATGTTTTTTTCACTCTCTTTTTTTATGTTTTAATTTTAAAAAATGTTAAAAAATAAGTTTTGTTACTTATATACATTAAGTATAAATTTCTCCTGACTGACTGTGGTCCAGGCAAGTCAAATGGTTGGACGCCCACGCTGTAGACTGTCAAGTCATGTCAGTCATTGCTGACATGGCTATAACTTAAAATCAATGCATATAGAAACCATGAGGGACAGTTAAAAAAAAAAGAGAGAGACAGAGACAGCTTCTTCTCAGTGATATCCAGAAAAAGCATGAGATGCAATGGGCACAAATTAAGACACAGAATATCCCATTGAAACATAAGCACTAGAATAGGTTGCCCAGAAAGGCTGTGGATCCTTGAATATATTCAAAACGTCGTAAGTCATGATCAGGGAAAAAAGACCAGGTGATTTCCAGACACATCTTCCAGTTCTGGCTGCAAGAAACACAGCCTTGGACTGCTACCAACCATCTGTGCCATGGGGAGTCCATCTGGAACCCAATCATAAGAGCTAGAACCTCCTGAGTTCAGTCAGACTGGACCTATGAAGATCATCAGATCCAAATGCCCAATCATTTCTGAGCTACCAAAAGTTAAAGCATATTACTGAGGACATTATCCATATGCTCCCAAACCCTAATAGGCACAGGGCGTCAACCACCTCATTCAGAACCTGTTCCATTCTTTGACCACCCTCACAGTACAGGGCTTTTTGCTCATATCCAGTCTGACCCTGCCCTGGTGCAGCTTTGTGCCATTCCCACATGTCCTGTCATCAGTGACCAGGGAGCAAAGCTGGGGCAGCACCTCCCTCTGCTGCCCCTCCTCAAGGAGCTGCCAGGAGCAGTGAAGTCACCTCTGAGCCTCCATCCCTCCAAACTAGACAACTCAAGTGCCCTCAGCCTCTCCTCGTAGGACATGCCTTCCACGTGCTTGCTTTTGCTCTGTGACACCTGTGTCCTCTCCTGAGCTCACAGAGACATCTTTATTTCCAAGCTCTCCTCCCCAGACACTGCATTGCTTCTCCAGCTCTCACTTCTTTCATTGTTGCCATGGCAGGGACCTCCCAGCCATCATTCTTCCTTCCAACCAACCACAGCAGAGAGCAGGAACCAGAGGTTGCCAAACCTCCTTACCTCCCTGTGCCATTCAAGCCAGCCCTAGTGAGCCAACAGGCACAAATACCTACTTTTCTTTGCAAGAACCAAGTGCTATCAGCCAGTGTGAGCAAGGACACAAGGACAAGGATCACAACCTGCTCCCTCCTGCTGCAGCAGAACACACAGCCAGCTGTCCTTCAGAGCGAAGAGCTGCGGGCCGCAGTACCTGCTGGCACGAGCAGTGCCCTTATTAGGGCAGCCGTAGGAAGTCGTACACTCTTCCAACAGCACTGTGAGGGTAAATTTTTCTCCCAGCATAGTACTAAACCGGAAGCTGCAGGGATGGGGCACCCTACGCCAGCATAAGTGCTGATGAGAAGATCATGCTCATGACCCCATCCTGCACATGTTCTTACCTCCCTAGTACCAGCCTGTGTCTGTGTGCAGGATAAAGAATGGAAGACACGGGGTTGCCGTGGTGCCTTCAGTTGGGTCGGCTACACTGAGCACAGTGTGACACACTCAGACCTCTGTGGGAAGGAAGAAGAGTTTCCAAGAGGGAGATGATATAAAACAAAGTCATCGTGTGACTTTCCACTGAGCAAGGTTTGTCTCACTGCATGATCCACTCTGCCTCCAATGATTTCTAAATTCTTGGTTAGATGTGTAAATGTTTGGCAATGTGCGAGACCACAAACATTCACGTATCTCAGTAAATGATCTTGTAGGTGGCAAACCTGACAAACAGACGGACTCCCACACTCCTAAACTATAGTACAAAAATTCTTAAGTGCTTCAGAGGCAGAGAGAAGTCCCCGGCCTCACTCCTGTAATGCCGAGAGGGGAAATTCTGCCTCCGCTTTCCTGTACAATGAGCAACAGCAACTCCATGGAAACACCACAGAATTTTTTATTCATTTGGACTGGCAAAACAGAAGGGTGATTGCAGATCTACAGGCAAACATCCTGCTTCCAGAGCACTGCTCTGCAGGCACCCGGCGGTCCGGCTCTGCTCAGCGCCATCCATCCTGCCTTCCCCATGTTCCAGAGTGGAAAGCCTGGGGCACACGCAGCCCAGCAGGGAACGCATCCCAGCAGAAACCTGGCAGGCAGGTGACTGAGAAGCATGGCACTGTTGAGTGCTTCACAGCACCACCATGCCCACGGCCTGACCGAGTGATGCCAGGGCACAGACAGGAGGGCTGATGGGCTCATGGCAGATTCTGGCAGTGCTAAGGGATGCTGCAGATTTCACTTTCACAAATGCAAAGACTGTGAAGGCAGACATGAATTTTACACCTGGACGGTGTCTTCCTTGTACAGAAAAGAAAGTAACAAGCCAGGTGGGGAGCAAGCAGTACTGCAGGAATGGAACTGCTGCCCGAACTGCAGGGCTGTGAGGACAACTAGAGGTACAACACCTCCTGGTATCCTGGCGGTGAGGTCACAGCCTCTGGGACCCTAAGGTGCTCTGGGCAAGACCACGCACACTGGCAGGGTGCCCTGCCAGCTGGGAGCTGCTACACCAGAAGGGAGACATATCTGGGTTACCTCCTCCAGAGCACCAACCCAGGAGATGCTTAGTGAAAGCAGGAGGAGAGGAGCAGGAGGCATTCGCCCAACACTCGGCCGACACGCATGGCCGCCAGGAGCTGCATCGCCTCCTCCGCCGACTGCTGCCGTTGAGTAACAGCGAAAAAACAGAAGCGTCTGGAGCAGCCCGCGTTCCGTAGCAGAGCTCAGCAGCACCGACCGCCCTGGGGCGCTGCCCGCTCTGGGCACGGGGCGCCCGGCGCAGCGTCCCGCCGACAGTGGGAGCGACTCCGGAGCCCCGCGGGACGGGACAGCTGCGGAGCTCTCCGTGCCCCGGCCCGGCCTCCGCTCTCACCCGCGCAGCCCCACCGCCCCTCGGCCCCGGTCCTACCTCCAGGAGCTGCACGTAGCTGGCCGGGAACCAGCCGCGCAGCCCGTCCTCCTTCTGCCCTTCCCACCAGCCGCCGTCCGGCACCTGAAGCACCGTGATCAGCTCCCCCGCGGCGAAGCGGAGCCCTTGGCGGTGCCGCTCCCCGGAGAAGGGGTACAGCGTCTGGCAGCGCGATCCCGACATGCTGCCGGCAGCGGCGCTGCCCCCGCTCAGCGCCCGGCCGGGGCGCCGCCGCCCGCCCGCGGAGCGAGGGCTGCCAGAGGGCCGCACCCCGCCCCGTCCCGCTCCGCCCGCTGCGGGGGCGCGGCGCACGCGGAGGGAGCGCGGAGGGAGGAGGGAAAGGGGCGGGGCGGGCGCGGAGCCCCCAGGAGAGCGGCGGAGAGCGGGAGGGAGGGCGCGGGACCGCGGGTGTGCGGCCGTCAGGAGCGGCGCGTGTCCGCGGTGACGCCGAGTGCGCGCTTTTGAGAGAAGCTGTGACACGTCCGTGAGGCACCGCTTGTCTGAGAGGTGTGTGTGACGTCACACACGTGACGTCATCCGTGCGCTTGTGAGGTGCGTCTGTGTGGGACAGCCGTTCTGCCTGACCGCCAGACACACCCGAGGCTGTGTGACGTACAGCTGTGAGTGACATACGGCTGTGTGATGTGCAGGTGTGTGTGTGGTGTACAGGAGTGAGAGATGTACTGGTCAGCATGAAGTGAGGGACATGAGTATGTGACACACAGCTCAGTGTTACGGGTATCTGTCTCCCATCTTTGAATAAATAAAGGCACACCCTTGCTCAGTCACCACCTTGACTCCATTCCCAGTCTTAATTCATAGGGACTGGAATTAATATAACAAACCACAAGCCCCTTCAGCTTGCAACAGTGACACACAGATGTGGGTGACACATCCCAAGTGTGAGTCTGTGGCACTCACTGAGCACCCCGCTGTGGGAATCAAATGCTGTTTCTGCATTAGAATTGGATAATATTTTTTTTATTTCATGATGTCCGCTGTCCTAGTTCTTTCTGGGAGTCTTTCTGCTTAACTTGGGGAAGACCTCTGGTAGTTTACATCGAACTTCCCAGGAATGCACGCTCTGTATATAGGTGTATATATGTATATTTTGTCACACACATTGCAAGAAGATCCTGCACGAGATCAAACCAGAGAACAAGTCATGGCGTGCCTGAGGAAGCGCCTGAAGAGACATCTGAAGGCCTGGCACCATCCTCCCCCTCCCCAGTGCTCTTTATTTATAAGATTGTGAACCTGGAGTACTCAGCCAACGGGGAAACAGGGCAGGGGAATGGGTAAAGGGAAAAACAGGTATAAAGACTGTCATCTTGTGCCCATAGGTGCTCCTGCTTGCGGGACGCCTGCCATTGCAATCACGAATAAGATCTACTTTAATCAGAGATACCGTCCTGACAAAAATTATTTGGATGTTTCCAGCACTGCTTGTTCCACATGGACTCAGTGTGTGCGAGTCACACATGTGAGACACCTCAGTGTGTGCACAGGGCATACCACGTGGTGACACCTTCATTTGTGTGACACTCCTGTCACACCACCATGAGTCTGACTTTGGTTGTGAGTGCCCATTCTGCACGCACAGCCGCACCCTGTGGCCCCTGTGTGCTGGGTGTCCCACCCAGCCGTGTCCCACCGGCAGCTCAAGGTGCCGGTGCTGGTGGGGCTCTGCATTTGCAGGCTCGTGGGTCGGGTTCTGTTCCAGTGGACATAGGTGTGCTTCTGTCAATCACCTGGGGGTGTGCAGAATTTATGGCATTTTTTCTATGGGCTATGTCCTTTTTATCAACCCTATCTGGCTGTTGTGTCCTGTATGGTCTGCCCTGTTCCTATGATTCAGATTCCTTTCTCTTCCATCCTTTTTCAAGGAGTAGCCTCGTATTTATTCTTTCAGTTGGTTCATGCTTTGCAATCAGTGCAAAAGAATGAGGAGCACATTCAGAACAGACTGCCTCCTGTGCCCGTCACAGACCATCACATGCATGCCTCCTCATTTGGGGCTGCACAGGCTTTAATTCATGTGGCAATTTTTCCTTCTGTCTTTTCCTCAGAGTTTTAAGAAATGGTGGTACCTTATCGGTGAGGTGAGCAATCAGGTAGCATTTCAGAAGGTGACCTTCAACAGAGGTGTCCCTCAATTAGCAGGGATAAGCAGCCATCAGAGCAGAGCTCTTATTCTTTCAGCTACTTTGGGACTACCATCCACAATTCTATTTTGGATTGTCTGAATTTGTGGTAAATTGCTTAAAATCATCTTTGAAAAGCATTTTCTCTCATAACTATTGAACTATGATCCATTATGTGTTCTTAGCACACCAGCTGTGCCTTGTCTAGCAAAAAGCAATTGACTTGGTATCATGGCATATATCCATGTACGTCTATCAGCAGAATTCTCTAACAATGCCATTCTTCCTCTTTTGTTAGTTTCTGATACCTTTTCCTCTGCTATTTTTTGCTCTTCCAGCTTGTTCTTCTTTCTCTTTTTCTAGGGACATATGTTCCATCAGTAAACTTTATCAGTGAGAAAGCCTTCAGTAGGTTTTTAGTCCTGGGTTTGTCCATTTCCTGAAACAGTTCAGCTTTTCAGGACTTTATATGTAGTAGCAGACAAGACCCAGTTTTTTTTCTGAATCTATCAATACAACTTCACTTTGGCTATGTACAAACATACAACCTGTAAACAGAAGGGCTCTGTTCACTGCAGAGGATCCCTTTCAGTCAATAGAAGTGTATCGCTCCGAACAGGTCCCACAAGCAATCATTTCAATTTGAAGATCATTACACAGCCATTTTCTCTTTAGATATGTCTGGTCCTTCACCTGAATGTGAAGGATGCCTTTACTTCTTGCAGAGAGAGCAGCTTTTATCGAAGACTTAGATCTATGTTTGCTTTTGCATTGTGTGTTGTCTTTATTGGGGATATTCTTGTGATCCTTTTAGGAAAAAGAAGTTATGGGTATAGAAGGCATTTTCATATAACATATCAGAGCCAGAGTCAGTGAATGTAAGATAAAGAAGCCATTTCCAAAGGTATGCAGCAGCAAGAACGGTGATCAGCTTTTAGATTCAGTCTTGTTTTCTATCATCTGTTCCAGCTCTGTTAAAATACCATGTCAGGATGCAGTGTTCTCCAGCCGGTGCTCCGCAGGTCTGACTGAGCAATCTGAACAATACCTCTGGCTGTGACATACCTACAGATTTTATTTCCTGAGCCGTCACAGCTATTATACTCTGTCATCTGATCTGGGGCAGTTTCCCAATTAGCAGTGAAAAGACAGTTCTAGAATGAGTGTCACATGAGCACATTCTGTATTAGGATGGGATGAGTCTCACCTCAAGAGGGCCTTTTTCTCTCTGTCTGCCACCAAAAGCTGTAGCGTAAAGACCTCAAGTTTAGATTTCTAACTTTCTATCATATTGAAATGCTACTGGTGAGTGGGAAGAAGACAACTTCATACAATACTGCAGAAAGCCTCAATTATAGTCACCCCGAGATAAACTAATTCCTATTTGGCTTGATATTACAGATTGCACCTGGAGCTTAAAATGATGTCACTAAAACAAGTCCTGCACAGATAGGCAGATTCCCTCAAAAAGGACCTAACAACATCATGTCGCTAACTGTAAGAATATTTGCACCTGACAACTATAGAAATGGTCAATATTTTGTTTCTTTAAAACAGCATCTGACAATCTCTCCAGCCCATGGAAAAGAGCTTAATTGCTCCTGCTGTCTTTGCTGAAAAGATCCTGCAGAGCTCAAAATAACAGAGCTGGAATGGGAGAGCTTTTCAGTCATGACGGGCTAGGATCACGTGAATAGCTGATTGGCTTTACCTGTTTGCAAGACACAGCAGCACCAGATCTCCTGAGGCCAAGAATCAGCACAGGAAGAGTCTAAAAAGAAGCCACACATAGCATTGGATATTTAAATGACCTTTGTAATCTAATTATCTAGAAGAAATTACTTCTGCTTCTTTGTTGTTGTAGAGGAAACATTCTGAGCCTGTGTAGAAAATATACACTTCTTAACATGTTTAAACGCTATAGTTTTTTGTGAGGAAGGACCATTTTCAGTACTTTGAACAGCCAAGACATAAGAACAGATACATGAGCTCAGAACAAAATGTAGTCTAGTCAGCAATGTTTCCGAAAGCAACTTAAAGAATACGTGGGGTGGAGTGACATAGCAGGATAATGTACAGCAGTGCTTCCCCTGAAAATTCTCCCATCATCCACCAAACTGCAGCGTAGGAACCTCCTAAGCCAGATATTCTGCAGCACCACAGTTGAAAACTCGGGCGTCCAGGAATTCAAACATTCCTGGGAGAGGAGTCAGACTCATGACTCATATTCATACGACCAAATACATGTTTCGAACACAGTTTAAAATTAAAAATAAAGAAAGAAAGATACAGAGTGGCTTTACCTTTGACTCTGCATTTAGCCCTGTTTCAGATGGCTTTGTTGATCTTGGAACTCCTTGTGTACATAGTTAATTCCACACATAGGATTGGAGTTCACAGCATGCCTTACCATGGCTGCTGCAGAACATAGTGATGTTCCAGGGCAGGTTTAGTCATCTGTGTCTTAACAATGCCCAGAGCTGTACCTACTATTTTAGAGTCAGGCATAAACAGCTTCTGTCTGTGAAGGGACAGTGATATGCAATCAACAGAGTTTGTGGTGATTCACCTAAGACTAAACTGGGTTTGCCTGCCACAATAATTCACCTGGAGAGCTGACTGCTTCCATTCACCTCCTGTTTTGAAAACAAGTTGAGAACAACAAACTGTTCTGATAACATCAGCTTCAATACAGTCATCATATTCCCTGTGGAGAGGAGGGACAAGTCCCACCCTGTTACAAGGCAGGGACATACGTGGTCATATGAATGTGACTCACAACTGACTCTCCGACTTAGGTGTCAGCAACACCCTGTCGTCACAAAACCTCTTGCTTGAAATGTTGATGCCATGCCTTTTCTCCAGCAGTTCAGCGTTCTGCTCTCTACCTGAGGCTCTGGAATATCTAAGTCACAAAAATGTGCTCTCATCAGCTGGCTACAGACTTCCAGGAGAGAGCTTCTACCAGTCTGTCTTGCTGCTATTCCTCTTGGTGCAAGAAGCATATGCTTTGGATAAGGGCTAGGACATTTCACAGTGCTGAGAATACTTACAGGGATCTGACTCTAGGCCACTTCAACAACTGTTGAGCACTTATTTTCATTAGAGCAGATACTATAACCTTCTTCTCTCTTCTTCCAGATGAACTCTATAACCAGAATTTTATGCAAATCTTTATTGAAAATTTAAGTATTTCATGTAAAAGAGAAAAGCCCTTGAAAGGAAGAAAGAGATTACCTATAATTCATGTTGTTTAAGGATCAGTAACAGCCACGCTATGGCCATTTGGATTTCAGTTTCTAGCATTTATACAAGAACATGAGGCAGATAGTTATGGGTTAGACCATGGGTCTGTCTGATTTGTTATCCTGTTCCCAATAATATCTAATAACAGAAGAATAGGAAAAGGGACCCATGCAGAAAGCTATTTCTGCAGAATGTTCTCTCAGATTCCTGAAAATTATAGTTCATATCTTCCCCGTTGAGAAAAGGTATCTTCTATTTATAATAGCTCATTTTCATTATCTAGGTATTAATTGCCAGAGACCATGAAAATTTTTGGTACCCATACGATTCTGTAGACAGGTTTTCCAGGTTTGGAACCTGTCCCTTGCCTGTTTCATCTATGACAGTGTTGGCCCACAATTACAGGCATAACCCACCCACACTGTTCATACATTATAACTTCATACTGTTATAACTGCACTGATGTCCAAACCTGAAGCACTAAACTGAAAGTTACCTACATGTGGAGAATCATGCACATCCGTGATTCACCTGCTTTAAGCATCTTAAGGAACCTCTCTGAGATCACATGAAGGAGCATTGGAAAAAGCAGAAAAACATCCCAAGATATCTCTGATGAAAGCAGATAAACCATCCTTCAAATATCCTTCTCTCTGGTTTAGTATAATTCTTAGCAATGTGTTCTGGACTTGCCAGATCATCTACAACAGCCTGGTGGGCCCCAGAGCATCTGAGCTTTTCTTTTGATCCCACGGAGAGTCAGGCTTCTAGCCAGCTAAAAAGAGCAATCCAGCCAGGCAGTCCTCCAGCCCAAATCCTCCTGGATGTGCAAGCCTGAATGTTGATGTTTCACTGACACTAAATTTCCCTTTTCACTGTGCATTGCTCATGACTTGAATCCCACCAGGGATTTCCTATGTCTTGAAAGAGTAGAGATTCTGCCTGAACATGCTGAGCAGGACTGACTGTCTGCTTTCTGTGGATAAAGTTGTTGATCTCTAAATATGTGTGTGCCTGTATCTGCAGGACATAGATGTCTTAGTGTTTTCCTCTCAATGGTGACTCTGTTCTGCAACCATCTGTATATAAAGCTGCTATTCTCTCATGAACAATGACTCATAGAGGAAAGTCTCTAAGAATTAGGCAAAAAACTCTGTTCATCCTGAGTAGAACTGAACAAGAAAATTCAATCCCATAAACTCCTGAAAACTCAGCATTAGTTTTCCCTTGACGGCTTTAATCTTTAAAATATGCTGTTGCTGACACATTTACAAACAACAGATTGGCAGTAAACTGTGCTCATCAGCACTGCAAATCCACTGCTTGCCCTCCTTAATAAACCTTCTAACAAAGACCTGCACTGCTTATTGTAACCAACATTTTCTTTGCTCTGTTTTCCAGTGCAGATCCACCTAGCAACTCTTTCACCTCACAAATCTTTCTTAACCCTCACAGATTGCTCTCTCCAGCCCTTTCTCTTATATTTCCAGACTACTCTACATGTCTGCAAACTGCAGTGGGTGAGCAAGAAAAAGCTAGGATCACTGTTCTTTGCAATCAACAAGCTATACTTAGACCTGGAGCTGCCCAAAAGATTGTGAATTTGGACATTGGGACTATCTGAAGGAGTGATTCATACTGGTATCAAAGAATAAGGCCAAGCGCAAGGCCCTGCACCCGAGTCAGGGCAATCCCAAACATGGATAAGGACTCGTCAACAAGTGGATGGAGAGCAGCCCTGCAGGGAAGGATTTCGTGGTACTGGTGGATGAAAAAGTCAACATGAGCCAGCAAAGTGCGCTTGAAGCCCAGAAAGCCAACCATATCCTGTGCTGCATCAAAAGAAGAGAGTGACCAGCAGGTCAAGGGAGGAGATTCTCCTCATCTACTCCACTCTCGTGAGATCCCACCTGCAATCCTGCTGTCAGCTGTGGGGTTTCTCAGCATAGGAAGGACATGGACCTGTTGGTGTGGGTACAGTGGAGGTCACAAGAATGCTCAGAGGGATAGAGCACCTCTCCTATGGAGATAGTCTGAGAGAGTTGGGGTTGTTCAGCCTGGAGAAAAGAAAGCTCAGGGGAAACCTTATAGTGGCCTTCCAGCATTTAAAGGCAGCCTACAAGAAAGATGGAGAAGGGCTCTATATCAGAGAGTGTTGTGATGGGAGACGAGAAAAGGCTTCAAACTAAAAACACTCAGGGATTATAAAGACAGGACAAGAAACAACCTTAAACTAAAAGAGGGAAGATGTAGATTACATATAAGGAAGAAATACCTCACCAAGAATGTAATGAGGCACTGGCACAGACTACCCAGAGATTCTGTGGATGCCCCATTCCTGGACATGTTCAAAGCCAGGTTAGACGGGGCTTTGGGCAACCTGGTCCAGAGGAAAGTTGGTCCCTTCCAATCATAACATTCTATGATTCTAATAACCATGGCCTTCATTTCCCATACCTAGGAAGTTTGGGGACTTTGAAAATAGGTGAAAGAAATAAATATTTAGAAAATTTTCTCAGACAGTCTTCTGTGTGTGGGAGAGAAGAAAGAAGAGTTTCTGAAAATCAAATGAGCTTCTCTGGCAAGTGAGTAAATTTCTGCTTTGTGGCACACTGTCAAACTGGATACATAGACCACATCCAGGATACTTGCACACAACATTAAAATGTTTAGTTAGATTAAATTTTTAATTACAAGTTTTAATCTTAGATTTTAAAAGTTCTTTAAGATCTTAGGTGATAAGTAAGGGTTAGAGATGCTAACATGGGAAAGGAAACATTCTCCTTTGCATATGAGTGAACCTTGGTGGCAAGAGTTGGGCCAGATGTTAAAATCAAGACATAACATCATCTTCACTGAATTGCAGAATGGTTCAGACTGGAAGGGACTTCTGGAGGTCATCTACTCCAAAAGCAGGGCTGCCCAGATCTGCTTGACCAGATGTCCAGGATGATGTCCAGATGGCTTTTGAATATCTTCAAAGATGGACATTACAAATCTATACTGTAAGAATATCACAGGGAAAAAAGGGCAACTCTTTTACCCAGACTCATCTTGGACACTTACAGACTGCACAGGGTGATTTCATGGCTCACTCTGATGGTGTCTGAGAGACCATCTCTGTTGTTCTTTCCCAATCATGACCCTTCCTGTTAGCTGCATTGTTCTGACTTTCCTAGTCTTCCTAGTCTTTTCATTCAATCAATCAGTCTTCAAACAGCAGAAAGCTACTGCTGGGTTAGCAAGTTCAGTGAATCAGTGAAAAACATATTTTAGAAGAGATATGGGAGGTCTTCAACCCAGTTTCCTACTCCTAGCAGAGCTAATTTCAAAACCCAGGGCCTTGCCCATGCAAATCCTTGAAATTCCTGGGGACAGAGATTCCATAACCTCTCTGGGCAGTACATCCCAGGGCAGCATCACTCTTATGGTAAATAATGTGTTCCTTTTGTAAAAAAAAAAATTGGTTTAGAACATGAGACCATCACCAATTGGCCTTTCATTGTGCACTTGCAGGAAAAGCTTAGATGTATATAATTTGCATTCTTCTTCGCAGAAGTATTAGTTTTGAGTCAGATAGTCCCTAAGCCTCCTCTCGTCCAGGCCAAAGAAATTTAATTCCTTTTTTATCTCCTGATGTGGCATCTGTTCCAGCTGACTGATAATACTGAGTGCTTTTGCTGGATTCCTTCCAGTATGTCGACATCTCTCATAATGGGAGGACACAAAACTGAACACAGTGTTGCAGATGCAGCCTCATCAGCGTCAAGTTCGGGGGAATAATCACATCCCTCCACCACCTGCATGCTTATTGAGTACTTATTACTTCAATGCAATCCAATGACTGGTTAGCTTTATCACTGCAGGAGTGCACTGCTAACACATATCCAGCTGGTTTTTCATGAGGATCCCAAAGTCTTTTCAGCAGAGCTGCACTCTAGCCAGTCAACACTCAGCGTGCACTGATGCAGGAGCTGTTCTATCCCAGGTAGAAAATATAACAGGATTATTTCTTAGGACTAGAACAATCATATGAGGTCAGTTAGACCAAACTTATGAGGTAAAAAGGCCAAACACTCAGTCTCCTTCTCCTTTGTCTGATAATACATGTAGGGAGCAATGGTGGCACATGGGAGTACTGTTTCATGCCTGGAAAATCCCTGTTTTCTGCAAAATATTTTTAGAGCTGCATAAGGTCTGATGTCTGTCACATATGTAAGCAAATAGGCTGTAACTCTCACAATTTACCCTTTTTTATCACAGAAGTCCTTGCAGGCTTGAGAGAATCCTGGAAGTCATTGGAATGAACACCACTGCCATCAGTTCCCCCAGGACCTCAGAGGAGGAGCAGGCACCATGCCTAGGAGGGGTAAGTTTTGTGTGCTCACGGTGTGTTTTTAATCCTCCTTATGACTTCACAGATAGACAAAGTAGTAAGATTTACCCCTAGTACACCTTGAGATATGACAAAGCTCCAGCTGCCTTACTGAGGTTTTCTGTTACTTTTCTAAAATAAAGAGTATTTCCTTACTTTCTAAGTATGTCTCACACTACTACCTGTGAACCATCACTAGCTGTGATGGTACTTAAACTGAAAGAACAATAGTAGGCTTCCTGCTTTTAAATAAATAAATAAAATTTGCTCTTGAAAGGAAGCCAGGGAATGAAGCTCTTTGATTACTGATACTAATGTATGATCGAAACACCAAAGAGGCTGATTACTGAAATACAGCCACAGAGAGACAGCTGATCACACAAAATGATCCTTCTTACCGCTGGCCAGCACACTAAGAAAAAGCCGGTGCTGTCTCATGGGTAATGCACGTGTCTGCTCATCCTGTCACCTCTTTCTCTCTGCTATACTGGGACAAGCAAAGAACACGGGGGGCTTTACAGATCTCATGGCAACACTGCACGTTTAGAAGATTCTGGGATTGGAAAGACATTTTCAGTTTTACAAACATGCCTGTAGCTCTCATCATGATAAAGAGAAATAGCATCTAAGAACACTCCTGCAGAACAAAACTCCAGTGCAGATGCACTCTCCTCTTTGCATTCTTCTTCTTTTATATACAAATGACAATATGAGAACACGTTTGTTCTTAAGAAAAGAGCAAACTCTGCTAATCTTCTGATTTGTCTGCCAATACTGTGCTTGCCACAGCAACTTGTTGGCTGGGATAGATGTGGCCCTGATGTCCACATCTAACTGTACAATGGAACCGCATCATGTCGTGTGTGAGTGTGGGCAGGACTGCCATTATAGAGGGGGCTCGACTCAATGATGATTCAAGTCATAGACTGCTGTATTTGTGATGAGACTATCCATATACATCCTTAACAACAGAAAAAATATTGTGCTGAAGAACATCCAAGCCAGAGACAATGACTGCAGGTAGCCACAGAGCAGAGGAACAGTGAGATAGTTTTTATCAGCTTGACAGACAGTAATCACAGATCATCATCTGATGGGGCATTAGGAGACAAAACACCAGAGAGCTGAAACTGGCACAACAGGCCAGTGTGCAAGCGGGCCCATGAGTAGTCAGGAGGCAGATGGGTGACAGCCAACAGTGATGACAGGGTACAAAACACAGGAGGATGGCAGAGGCCCAAACTGAACACAATGGTACAAGAACAATTGCCACAGATGAACTGGCAAAAGGAAAAAGGAATGGCATAGAAGGAACACAAGGGGAAAAGCAGGGTGCTAATTACTGAATTCAAATGAGGAGAGGTGGTAACCTTGTTGGGTGTGGTGGTGGCACTTGTCACTGACAACAAAAATGAAAGACAACACTCACTGATCAAGGACATTGAGTGGCACTCAGATGAACCACCCTGCTGAACACCACAAAATCAAGCTCCCATTGAACATGGAGGAATTTTATAAAGAAAAATCTGAAGCTCCAACCAGCACATTGTCTCCTGGACGTCTTCATTGTTTGTTTGGTTTTTTTTCCAGAAACAATTCTCTGATTCCAAGAAGTGATCCCGTTAGGTTGATATTAATAAAATGACAAGCAGCTCAATTAAGACCTGCGCTGGGCAAGGCAGCATGGCCCTTCTCTTTTGAAGTGAGGCACCTACCTGGCACAGAGGGCACCAGATCCCGGGGTACCAGAGTGGTGCTGGGCAATGAGAGCACAACTCTGCTGTGTTAGAGAAGCCCAAAGCAGGTGCAGGGAAACCAAGGCCATGGCAGCAGCCATAGGCTCTCTGGGCTGGCCAAGGTCTCATGACAAACTCTGGTCATCCAGACTGTGCCCAGAGCACAGTGCAGGATGCCCTGCAGGTGCTGGGCTGCACCTAAGGATGCAGCCCATCATCTCTGAGAGTGAAATGAGGATGGAGGAGCAATGACACTAAGTAGTCCTGCGAAGGAAGGAGAAGGAAAGTCCTACTGCATGCCCGCCTCCCCCTGCTTCTGCCCTGGGCTGCTCACAGCTGCCCTCCATGCTTCATGCACATGGCAGTTCCACCCCTCTGTATCCCCATGCTGCGTGTAGCCGCTCTCCTTTTCTCTTCCACAAAGCACAAGCCTGTATCCCACAGAGTCTGTACACCACACAAATGCAGCAGATAGCCGTGTACAGGCACTGCATGGAGCAGATGCTTTCCTACGGGACTGTTTGGGGAACTTGCTAAGGCAGACAAGAGAATGCTAGTTGCATTGCTACAACCTTACAGAGAGATTTTTGCTTTATTTTTTCCTGTTTAACTGTTAATTTCTCTAAAGTATCAAAGTGGAAACAGTGGATGTGTCCCATTACCCCATGAATCCTTTTCCCTGCGTGGGATGTGACCCATACTTTCGTAACTGTTGCCTGTCTGCTCCATCTATTCACAAACAATGTCAACCTCCTTACAAAGTGATAGTCCTTACCATCATGCAGGTTTATTTTTATTTCTGACAGCTTCTACTTAGGGTTGACTAAGAATGAAGCAATCAAAGCCAGGTTACATGCACACCAAGAGATCTGAAGCAGGTAATGAATGTCTGTTGCATGAATAGAAGTGTACAGTGTCACAGAGCTTGCTGCAGTGCTTCTCAGGGACCTCATTCTTCTGATTTCTAAATATAAAAAAAAAGAAGGAAGATAATGTACAAGTTACTGGTGTAAAAGAATTACTTGTGGGGCTGTTTCAGGTCTGTGGATGTGTCTGATGGCACATGTTATGCATATTACTGGCAAAAAAGTATTCTGATGAGAGCCCTGGATTCTTACAGTAGATTATAACTGGTATGTATCTTGGGAGGCACCAACAGGATTTTCAAAAACCACTGGTTCTGAATAAATGCCAACTCTGGCCTTCCTTCATGACAAGTTGGAAGAATACAGCTGTGGCTGCCAGGTGTTTGAGCACCTGGCATCTTTGTGGTCCCCGATGCACAGGAAGGGTCCTTCTCTGTAGCACTCCAACTCACCTGTCTTCCAATGTCACGACTCTTGGCTCGCAGTTTGTTAACCTGACATTCAGCAATATCAGCTCGTTCTTCAGCCTCTTCCAGCTCGTGCTGGGTCTTGCGGCATCGGGAGAGATTAGTGCTTGCCTGTTCCTCCTGCAAGTCATAGTTCCATCAGTGGCATGCACACAACCTGGCACTGGCCTGTTCCAATTAACACTATGTACCTATTCCATTCCAATGGCACCTACTGCAATTAACCTCACAGCTCCATCCATGCATTACCAGCACTCAGTACATTTCCATCTAGTAAGACGAACAACTTGAGCACTGGGAAAACTGGCTGTTGTGGCTCCAAAAGTGTGAAAATGCCAGGATAACTACAACTGTGTCCACTCTGTTGTGTGTCAGAATTCTTTAAAAATAAGCACTGTCCAAAGGCAATGACCACCACTGCTTTATCAAACTGAGTATTCAATTATTTTAACAAATGTGGTAGCCTAGACTTTTTAGAAATCTCCACCCAGGGCTCAAAAGGACTTAAAGAATCCTGTACTCACAGCTTCCTCAGCTTGTTTCTTGTATGCTTTCACTTTTAACTGCAGCTTGTCCACCAGGTTCTGGAGCCGGAGAATATTTTTCTTATCCTCTTCAGACTGTGGGAAGTGAAAATTAATACCAAGGTGATACATGTAGAATACAAGAAAGATAAAGAAGAACACAGAGGATTTGTAATACCTGGTAAGTGAGCTCCTTCAGCCTTCGTTCATACTTGCGAGCACCTTTCAGTGACTCTGTTCCTCGCTTCTGCTCAATGTCAAGCTCATTTTCTAACTCATGAATCTGAAACACAATACCATGATAAAGACAGGAAGCTGCCAGGAATGGCTGCTGATCTTGCTGCAGGACCCAGGGTTCTGTGGACTAAGGCCTGCAGAGAAAGTGGCAGTGCTGAGCAGCTTCCTGCAGCTGCTTATTGGGCTTAGACTAGCTAACATCTGCTTACCACACTACATGAGTAATGATATAGTGTGTGAGTGCACAGTTATTTATACAAGGAACTTAGCTTTGTATTCCTGGGGCTGCCTTAACCAAAATTAGGCTTAAATCTGTCAGGGAAAAAGAAACTGAAACAGGGGAGGGAGGGTTTTGTTCACATAGAAATGGAAATGTTTCATTTGTAATTTTCAAATTCAGCTTGACTTTGTAAATACCTGCAACTACCTATTTGATGAGGGCTCCCACAGCTCTATTCCTGTCCTGCAGTGTATGTAAGTCAAATCTGGATGCCAATTATTTTCCTTTTCTGTGTATATTTCATTTCAAAACCAAGAACACCTAACTCCCCATCAGCTGTGCTGTATCTTGGAAGATAACTAGTTCTAGACTGATTCAGTGGGTCAGGCAAATGTTCCAGCTAGCCCACTGCTTTGTCTCTGAGTATCTAGAGTAGCTGCTATTTTGGGACAGCAGGGAAAACTGGCTGCTGTCTACCCTCCTTGCACTTGCCCAGCTTCTAGACATTAGATTAAAGGCTTCAGGTGGCATATCTGTACCTGTTCCCCTGAGCTTATAAACCTGCTGATTTCTAATCCTCTTTGAACCTTCCACCAGCTGCCTCTGCAGTATCCTATGGCAGCAGGTTCCAGTATTTCACTGCCCAGTCTGTAAATTACGTTATTTGTTTTAAACTGACTAAGTAAGGGTCACATGGTCTACATCACATGTCCTTACTTCTAATATTTGTCTAATCATAGACTGTATTTTGATTCCTAACCATCTCAAATTCATCTTGTTTACTGTTTTCATGATTCTGTAAACTTCGATCACATTCTTCTCAGCCATCTCCTCTCCAAACTGAAGAGTCCTAGCCTTATGTGTTTCTCATCAAAATTTCTCACTTCTCTAACTATGGGTCCTTCTCTAAGTTACAGGTCTTTCTTGAGATGCAGACACCAGAACTGCACAATGTACACACAGTGGCAAGTGATACTCTCCACTGTGGTCTCAGTGCATTTCTTAATAAAGCCCATCTCTTTTTTTTTTTTTTTTTAATTTAGCTTTCTGCTCTTTCTGCACAGTGAGAATACAGTTTCTAAGACCCATCATGTACTAAGACCTCTCCTTGCTGAGCTGTAGCTGCCCGTTCCAAGTTCATCCCCATGTAAATATGTTTTAAATTGTTTTTCTCTAGATGTATGCCTATACTGGTGTTCATCTGCCACCATTTTGCCCATTTCATTCCGGTTTTATGAGGTTATTCTCAAGATCCTTACTTGCAGTGTGATACTTCACTAAGTGTAACCTTCATCAAATCTGATGGAGATCCCTGTTGTAGCCTTTCAAAGAGATTCTAGCAGCCAAGCTCCAGCTAAAGACATTGACCTTAGTCTACCCCCGTCTCCACCATACCCTGGCCTCTAGTTTCTGGAGTTGCTTCTTTCCACCCTTCAATGCCAGCTGCTCAGCTTCATCCAGACGGTGCTGCAGATCCTTCACTATTTGTTCCAGATTCTTCTTCATTCTCTCCAAGTGAGCACTGGTGTCCTGCTCCTTTTTCAGCTCTTCTGCCATCATGGCTGCCTGGTTGTAATGCAAAGTTATGTTATGAATACATCTCCACATCACTGGCAGTTCTGTGCCCTCTTTGGGAGAAATGCTCACAGTGGCGAATGACTCTCCACACTCTCAGTCAGCTGCCTATGATTGTGTTAAGGGTCTGCCATATAAAGAATCACAATTTTTTTTATATCTGTATTTCAAAAGCTAGTCTGTCTTGGAAATCGGGCAGAGTTTGATAACAAGAATAAAAATAAGGCAGCCAAATGATAAAGGAGTCAAAGTTTTTAAATGAAAGTGGAAGTTAGTGGCATCTTGAAGTATTACCAACAAGCACTCTGCTGGTTGTGAATATATCACTGTTTGGTACCTAAATCTGCCTGACATCCAGACTCCTAAGCAGCTTTTATCAATTGAATGACTCCAAGGTTCTCCTGAACATCAATGAAAAGCTTGTGTCTGTTGGACTCTTCAGACTACGGGGTGGATAGCTGTCACCACTGTTTCACAAAAAGGGTATGGAGGTCAAAGGAGAACCCAGAGAACTCATATTGTGGAGGAACCACAATTACACACATTGCTTCAGGTGTGCCATGACATGATACAAGAGAGTAAGCATTTTCTGTTTTATTTTCATATACCTTTTCTGGATAGTTCTAAGACTTGGTTCTTTTGATGCCACAAACAGTTTCCTTGTTTAAATTAAACATTTCTATTATCTCTTTTTATTTTTTAAATATTTCTTATATAGAGAAGCATGTATGATTTTAGTCTCAATTCCTGTTTTTCTGCAGTATCTAGATAGGACTTGGTCCAAAATACTCTTTTCCTGTTCCAATTTTGCCACCATCTGGCTTTTGCTGTCTATTACATCTATCCAGGAAGCAAAAGTGAATGTGAATATTGGGAAGAGAAGACAGGATGCCTTTGCAGTATACACTGCTAGCAGAACATGAGTAGATTAACTTAACTGAAAGGTTCTTCCACAGCAAGCAGTAAAGCAGAGGCTGTGCAAAAGGTGCCGTGGGAGGGCTTGTGTATCACTGATATTTTCTGTTCCTAAGTTGAAGAATCAATTCTCTCTCACCTCACTGCTGCCTTTCTAAGATGTAAATGTCACTGCAGTAGTATAAAATAGAGTGAGACAAGCAAAAGTACTTACATCTGTGATTGCTTTCTTTGCCTTTTCCTCTGCATTTCTGGCTTCCTGAATACTATCTTCAACTTCATTCTGTAGATGAGTAATGTCCACTTCTAGTTTCTTCTTGGTGTTCAGGAGGCTTGTGTTCTGTTGGGACAGTCCAAGGACAGGTTGTTCCCATCCCATTTCATACCAGTCCAACATGCATATTATAAAACAAATACCTGAGAATGGAGAATCTGCACTCGCTCACTGGCATCTGTCAGCTCCTGCTCGGAAACTTTCCGGGCTCGCTCTGTCTGCTCGAGGGCAGCTTGCATCTGCTCAAGTTCTGTCATCATCAGATTATTCCTGCGCTCTACCACAGCAAGCTGCTCCTTCAGGTCATCATTCTCTCTCAAAGCATCATCTAGATGGAGCTGGGAATCCTTTGAAGTTGAAGGCAGGGTAAGACTCAGAGGAAAGCAGAATGAGTGTCAAAGACCTTGTTGGACAGATGCCCTTGCGGTCCCTACCTTGAGTTGCCCTTGCATGCCTTTGAGATGCTTTTGTGTCTCTGCTACCTGACAGTTGGCACGGCTCAGCTGTATCTCCATGTCATTCAGATCTCCCTCCATCTTCTTTTTCAGCCTCAAAGCATCATTTTTGCTTCTAATCTCAGCATCCAACATGGTTTGCATAGACTCTAATACCCGCTGATGATTCTTCTTCAGCTGTTGAATTTCCTCATCTTTCTCTGCACTCCTTCTGTCAACATCTGACTTCACTTGGTTCAGTTCCAGCTGAAAACGCAAGATTTTTCCTTCTTCATGTTCTAAAGAGCCCTGGTAGTGTTGAAATAATATTATTTGTCTCTGAAATGTTCATTGCTGAGAAATGCCCATGTAGAATTTCAACACTTCACAGTTAGTAACACAGATGCATTTGTCTTACTGTACAACTTTAGAAAAGGACTAGCTCTGAAAAAGCAGACTGCTCTTCTTATATACAGGAGTATTATACCTTAGCTGCATAGTAATCAGTAATTTGGTAACAAGACTGCTTAGAAAAATGCCTCCAACACCACAAGGTCTGGACTGAGAGTTATAACTGAGAGTTATGTTCACAGTGTGGAGATAACAAAACACGTGAAAACACTAAATTAACAGGAAAGCCAAGTGTTATGCTCAGTAGAAGTTTGCCTTCACTTGCATCTTCATGCTGAATTCTGTTTATGGACGCAACTGTATGGGCATTGTCCCCTTCCATATAGCCTTTTTCCTGTGATGCTAATAACATCTAGACTAAGTTGTTTAGGAGTTATGGCTTGAGGCTTGGACAGATGCACTCTTTGCTGGGTAAGGAGCTGGATGGAGGGCTGGGCTCAGAGAGTGGTGGTGAATGGAGTTAAATCCAGCTGGTGATCAGTCACGAGTGGTGTTCCCCAGGGGTTGGTAGTGGAGCCTGTCCTTTTTAATATCTTTATTGATGACCTGGACAAGTGGACTGAGTGCACCTTCAGTAAGTTTGCAGATGACACCAAGCTGAGGGGAGGTGTTGATCTGCCTTGGGGTAGGAAAGCCCTACCAGAGGGATCTGGACAGTGTGGATTGCTGGCTTGAGGCCAATAGGATGAAGTTCAACAAGACTGAGATCCGGATCCTGCACTTTGGTCACAACAACTCCATGCATTGCTACAGGTTTGGGGCAGAGTGACTGGCAAGCTGCGTAGAGGAAAAGGACCTGGAGGTGTTGGTCAACACTTGGCTGAATGTGGGCCAGCCGTGCCCAGGTGACCAAGAAGGCAAACGGCCTCCTGGCTTGTATCAGAAAAAGTGTAGGCAGCAGGAACAGGGAGGATTGTTCCCCTGCACTCCGCTCTGGTGAGGCCACATCTCGAGTGCCATGTTCAGTTTTGGGCCCCTCACTATGTGAAAGACATGGAGACCCTGGAAAGTGTCCAGAGAAAAGCAGTGAAGCTGATGAGGGGTCTGGAGCACAAGTCTTAAAGGGAGCAGCTAAGGGAACTGGGATCGTTCAGTCTGGAGAAGAGGAGGCTCAGGGGAAACCTCATTGCTCTCTACAACTCCCTGAGAAATAGTTATGGTGAGATGAGGGTCATCCTCTTTTCTCAGGTGGCTAATGATAGGGTGAGAGGTGAGGTGATGGCCTCAAGTTGTACCAGAGGAGGTTCAAGTTAGATATCTGTGGGATAAAGATGACCGCTGTATTGCTAATGAGTGATAAAGCTCAACTATAACTTGAGCCAGACGTAAACACCCACATGGCGCCTAGCCCTTACTTGTAACCAGACTTGGTTGCATGGGAAAACCGTTGTGTTGCACCGGTATAAAGGGCTCTAAGCACCTACAATAGAAGTTTTTTGTTCTGCACCAGCGAAGGAGTGAACATTCATGAAAAAACTATGATACTAGTAAAGCATCTGGAATCGGGTCAATGGGAAGACCCATTCCCACTGATAACTCGGAGAGGAAAAATCCTTAGGATAAACTGTACTGGTTACTGTCACTGTCTTTGTGATTGTTAAATGTTTATGGTATATGAAAGTGTAAATGTAAATGGTATATGGAAATGTAATTGTTAATAGCATACAGAAATGTAAATGTTAATGTTATATGGATGTGTAAACATTAATGCTATATGGAAGTGGAATTATTAATGGTACATGGAAGTGTAATTGAGGGTATGAATAGTAGAATTGTGAAAAACAAACAATAACAACAACAACAACAAAACAGCAAAAAGGTTAAGTAAGAACTGAGAGTTAGAAATATTAAAGTTTGTGATCTGCTCTAGCCAAAGCAGATAAGAGCCAGCAGGAGAACACATCCCCTCACTGCTCTTCCCCCACGGATTGTAATCAGAACATAAACAAAGTGTTACTTGCGAATGGGGACAAAAACAAAACATTGGAAGTGAGAATAGCCTTTATCTGCAGAGATCTAAGGAAACCCGATATCCCAGTGTAAGCACTGGAAGCCTGGAGAGTGGAGGGGGTGAAACTGAAATATAATGTTAGTAATTTCTGTAATGATGAAAGTCTGGAAAGTGAAAAGGGTTTGGAAAAAACACAGGCTGAGGAAGGCAGAGTTGAGCAAGGTGTAACAGGGATGTCCTTACCTAGAAAAGAGGTGAGAGATCTGAAAAAATTAATTGGGAAACAGAGATAGCAGGGAAGTAAGGAAATTGGGAAGAACAGCTGTAACTGTTGCTGTACTAGAACAGGGCCTGAAGACCCAGCGATTCCCTCAGGGAAGAGATAAGGGAGAGCCTGGAAAGGTGCAGGGAGAGTTTCACTCCCACTGGACTGAAAGCAGCTGGGGAAGCAGGGTAAAGAGTTTTATTTTCTAATACAGGTGCCTCTTTCTCCGTGCTTCATCAAGAATTATTCAGGACCTGGAAGGACCCAGGATAAGACCATAGCTGTAAAAAACTTTCTGTATTTTGTTTTGTAGAGAAATCTAATTTAGTGGTTTGTTCTATTTTGCAAGTAGGTGGTCCACCTGGGCTCTATCATGCACTGGCCATGCAGATGTGGAGCACAAGTGGAAAAAACCCTGCAGACCCTGAGAAGAATAAAAGCAGGAGAGAATCTGCGATGGGTGAGAAAGGAAAAGTGCACTTTGAAGTAGGGGATGCCCTGCTGGCACTGCCTATCCACATCCACTGTCAGCGTGTTTCTTCTCTCTCCTTTCAGTGGTTTGCCATCTCTCAGGGGTCAATAAGTAGCAACACATTAGCTTAGAAAGGTTCCATTCCCCACTTATGGAACTGTCTAAAATAAATGCATGGGTGAGTGTGTATATATTGACTCAAAAAATCGTGACCTTCTATGTAACTCTTACGTTTAGTGTGTTATCAGTTGAGGCTTTGACTGAGTTATGATGACTATATTATTAATATAATTAGTGCTATTATTTTATAGTGTGGTAATAGATTGCTAGTAAACAAAAAAGGGAGAGTGTGGGTATGACCCCTCAGGAAAGGATAGCTAAAGCATATTATGTTCTTAATTTTCTAAATCGATGGACAGGCAATTTACAGGCATTTTGGTCAAAATGCTTTAACTCATGTCAAGGAAAGAGCTTATGTAGGTTATGGTAAAAAATCTGAATTCTAATCGGTGAGAAGGGCTCTATTCGTTGATAACGTGGGGACAAGGTTATGCTTGTGTCTTAACAGGAACAGGTCCGAGATGGGTAGCTGCACGATGGGTGAGCCAGCCATCTCAGCACCAGTTGTAACGTGATCACTGCACTTCCAGTGCAGCAGTTTGAACACTCACCATCAAGTCACACCTTGTTTGTCAAGCTGTCTCACCAAGAAGTTTAAGAACTGGAATCATTGGGAATTGGTTAACATGAACTATTGTTGGTATTCTAAAGAGCCCATCGTTTGTTCAGTGTGTTAATTTGAGTTTGCTAATTCTAGAATTGTTTCTGAACTGTGCTTCTTATTTTATTAATAGAAAAGGGGAAGATGTGGGATAAAGATGACCGTTGTATTGGTAATGACTGATAAAGCTCAACAATAATTTGAGCCAGACGTAAACACCCACAAGGTGTATAAAGCGCTCTAAGCACCTACAATAAAAGTCCTTTGTTCTTTATCAGCGAAGGAGTCCACACCTCTTTCGCCACAACTGCAAGGGAGCTTGATGCCCTCTTGCAACAGATATTAGGAAGAATTTCATCTCAGAAAGAGTGGTCAGGCATTGGTACAGGATGCCTACGGAAGTGGTGAAGTCACCAGCCCTGCAGGTGTTTTAGGAAAAGGTAGGTATAGTACCTAGCGGCATGGTTAAATGGGCAATACTGGTAGTAGGGGAGCAGATTAACTACATGATCTTAGAGGTCTTCTCCAACCCTAATGATCCTATGATTCTATGCAGCAAGGGCAAAGGTTGTTCAGAATTACTATGAAATCTTCTTCCTTGGAAATTACAGGGAACCGTTAAACAAGGCTCTGAGTAACCTAGAGCAAATTGACTAAGGAACAAAAATTGTTAGATTTTCGAAACACAAACGACCTTTCTTAGCTTTTCAGAAGAGCAAAACAAACTAGTAGTGCAAAATGAGCTCAGTTTTAGACTGAGTTTTTTGCTCCTGATAGAGCAACAAGCTGTGCCACATTGGTGCAGGAGAGGGGCAGTCCTTGTTACTTGTTCTATTTGTGATCTCACACTGGACCTTCATGGCATAAACGAGTATATCATCTCCAAATTTTCTCCATCCATGATCTCTCTGAAAACAAGCCCTCTCTTACTGAGACACTTGCCTCTGCTTCTTCTAATGCTGCTTGAAGGTCGTATTTTTCTTGCTCAGTTTGCTTCTTTGCTTTCTCCAGTCCATGATTAGCTTTTCCAGCTTCAGCAAGCTGTTCGGTAAGATCAGAAATTTCCTCTGAAACACAGAAAATGCACACTGAGTTCATCTTAAATAATGTTGTCATTGGCACCTGCAATTGCTGTTTGGCAGTGGGAATGATGGAAGAGTAGTAATATACTAGGAAGTAACAGTGAGAAGAAATAACGGGTTTTGTATCATGTGCAGTCTTTATTTCTGATTACCTGCTATTTCCAATTCAGTATGCAATTTTAAAAATGAGGGGAACCAAGTGGAGAGAGCTCAGAGAGCAATCAGTTACTTCTGGATTCTGAAATTACATCTCCAGAGACAGTCCAGTTTGATTTTATTCTAAAATACTCCCCAGGGAACACTGAGCTCCACATAAAAGAACTGAATTCCGTTTGCTTTACACATTTAGTTCACTTATTTAATGCCAATCAGTTGTGCCACAGCTGCTTAGTGCTCCAATCAGGAAATAGAAAACAACCCTCTAAGTTTTTTTCTAATGGCAGTGATTGAAGTTGTCTGAAAAAAACGAGTATATGTTTTTGTCATCGTTTCTGCAGATTCAGTTAATTTGGTTCCTATCCACGAATGGGATTATAATGGTGTGGAGCAGGGGAAATACAATGATGGCACTAGAAACCATCAAGAAGTAGAATACTGTCATGAGCTGTAGGCATGTGCTCATAGGTGACCTTGTGATCACCTGAACAGAAAAGAAAGTCACATAGCCTGAGTTTTGTGGGAAAACCATAAGAAACAAAAGCTTGGGAAGAGGCAAAGCTCCAGTGTACGAGAAATGTAGAAGCACCTCTGGGTTAATTGTGGAACCAAGCTGACAGAGATCTGAACTTACGCTGAAGGTTCTTGTTCTCCCGTCTGACAGTCTCAACCTGGTCAAGCACTTCTTCATAGGCATTCTTCATCCGGAAGATCTCAGTGCTAAGGGTGCGAGACTCCTTCTGGGCAGTTTCAAGCTCAGCCTGACTCTCCTGGTACTTCTGCTTCCATTCAGCCATGACCTAGAGTGACAGGAACTATCAGTGCACAAGAGTGGTCCATTTTACAACACGCCTGTCCCTGCACATTTATAGTATAAGAATCTAAGAGACGTGGTTTGCCTTGCAAACTTTTGCTTTGCACAGATCGCTGCCTGTGGCAATCTATTCACTGATACACATACTATGGCTGTTTCAGTGATAACTACTTAAATTTCCCTCAAGGCTGGCAGACAAGCATCAGCCAGAAGTCATAAAATTATTATCACAGAATCATTTGCCTTGGAAGAGATCTCTAAAGGTCATCTCCCCTGCAGTGAACAGGGACATCTACAGCTTGATCAAGTGGTGAGAGCCTGGTCCAGCCTGATCTTTTATGTCTCCAGGGAGGGGCATCCATCACCTCTCTGGGCAATCAGTTCTAATGCTTCACTACCCTTATCGTATATATATTTTTTCTTATATCCAACCTAAATTCCCCATTTCAGTTTGAAACCGCTTCCCCTTGTCGTATCACAAAAAATGCTGCCAAAGAGTCTGTATCCTTCCTTCTTAAAGCCCCCTTTAGTTACTGGAAGTCAGGGCTTGTTAGTATGCATATGAAAACTTTCTCATTCTGCTTGGTCTTCCACTCGATACAGAGCTTCCCAATCTCCCTTGTGAAAAGTTTATGCTTTTTAAAACTATCAGAAGCTATTTTATTTTTTGATGTGGTTACCTGGGGTTACTCACACTATGACATTTTCATTACTATTTGTTGTGTTACATGCTTCTTACCACAGTTTTGCTTTAGATAAAATGTAATTTATCTTACGTTGAGCACAGAACTCTCATACTTTCAGAATTTGGTCTGACCTATCAAATTTTTATGATTTTCATATCTAGTAGCCTTTCTGAATGAACCTTGTCAAAATTCTTCTGCTTTTTATCAAATGCTGCACAGGCTGCATTCGACCTCTCCACAGCAATCATGAGGTCATCCAGTTCCCCCTGCAGCCTCTGCTTTGTCTTCTCCAATGAAGCACACTTTGAATTGACAGCCTCAATCTGCTCCTCTGAATCCTGCAGGCGTTGAGCAAGCTTCTTTCTGCAGGATGAGACAAGCAGTGGTAAGAAAAGGAAAATTCTGTCATTCTGAGAAAATGGACAGGAAGGGAGTTTGGCACAGTAGAGAGCCAGCATAGAAAGCTGTGATATTATGGACAGAGAGCATGAGTAGGAGCCTCAGATCACAAAGAATGCTGGAGTGGTGCATAGGCTGGGAGAACACAAAGAAAGAGATATGGACGTGCATGTAACATGGGAAGAGGATTCCCCAGAAACCTAGGAGAAAGGTGATATGTGTGATGAAATCAGTGCAGAAAAAAAGAACATCTAAGGGGTAGACTGCACTAAGGTGGGGAGGAAGTAGAAACAATTTCTGTATTGGCAGTGTGAAGAATATGATTTTTCAACAATTATGTTAAACTCCATAGCTAATACACTGGAATTCTGCATTCTGCAGAGACTCTCCCAAACATCTACTTCTTCTCCTTTAACTCTATTTTCTCCCTCACCTTTTCACTCTCAACACATTACAAAGCACAATGCTGTGCATATTCCCACTATAAGCATATTCTGGTTTCCTCCAATTCCTTCTCATATTTTTACGTAATTATCTTTTTGCATGCTCGACATACTTGGCATCCTCCAGTTCCTCCATACACTGAATAGCATCCGTCTCATATTTGGTTCTCCACTGGGCCACTTCACTGTTGGCCTTGGACAGGGCACGCTGCAGCTCACCCTTGGCGTCCTGCTCCTCCTCGTATTGTTCTCGGAGCAAGTCACAGTCATGGCGGGCAGACTGCAAGGCGTGGGCCAGGGCATTCTTGGCCTGTACAATCAGAATTATACAAATTGTCAAAATATTAACAATTTGTGACTGGACCTTTTTATTGCATTTTGATAAAAATTCCACATCTCACTGACCATTTTGCTAGGGTAACTGAAGGAGACAAGTCAACAGTATTTGGGACTCTCTGTTTCAGACTTGATAGTGTTAATCAAGATCAGGCCATTTTGTTCAGTTTGTCTGGGACACTGCCTCTTAAACACAGCAACACCAGGTGCTTCAGGACAAGATACAGAAAATACTGCAGTGGAAAAGGTGGGAATAATCTCTCCAAAAGTCTCCCTGTAAGCTTTTCAGGTAGAATTTGGTGTTTGTCTGAAGGTGGAAAAGACTTGACGCTATGTTGTCATTTCTAATCCTCGGTAGTTCACGCCTGATCTTTTTCTTATTTTTTGTTTGTTGCTGTATTCTTTGAATCAGGGATTTCCCATAGCAGTAAGGCATGTACACAGATGTTCTCATTCACTTCTCTCCTGTATTTGAACTTCAGAAAGCATGGTAAGAAGAGCTTAAATTGTCTTACTTAATTTCTAATGTCTTTTCTTGAATTATACTCCAAGGCAAAGTTCTGAAGTTTCACTGTTCTTTTCTCAGAGGAGCTCTCATTTATTCTTTTATCACATTGATCTATTTTACAATTTTCAGGACTAAATTAAAACAAATCACCTTATTTTCTTCGTCTAGTTGCCTCTTCAGCTCTTCTGTCTGCTGTGTGATAGCCTGTTTGCCTCTAGTCAGTTGAGAAATCAAGGACTCCTTCTCCTCCAGTTGCCGAGTTAGTTCACCTAACAAGAAAATGGTTTTTTTAGACAGAAACATGAGACATAGGAAATTTGTACAAACGAGAAAGGCTAGCCATACACAAAAAGATTACAAGATTTAAAGTAAAATTCAGGGACAGGCTCTGAACAGCCTGATTGAACTGTGGATGTCTCTGTTCATTGCCAGGGAGTTGGACTAGATTACCTTTAAAGGTTCCATCCAACTCTGTGGATTCTGTAATTCTATAATTTCATTCTCACCAGGTAGGAAAAAGCTGTCAAAGATAACACTATGCTAGCATTGAAAGAAATTGAATGAACTGACCACAGGCTCACACATTCATTTTGATTGAGAATTCTTCTTTTGGCTTGCTTTGTTCCTTGGGATAGAGTTTTCTTGACTACCCCCAGGAAAAAAACTCTACAGTCTGAATTTTGTTCAGATCACCTAGTGATGAATGTATTAGAAAATATATAGACAGCATATTTAAATACTTGGCACTGCACAATTATATTTAATCTAAGGACACACCATTCTCAGTCTGTAGACGCATTTTCTGGGTGTTCATATCATTAATTAGCCGTATATGTTCATCATCTTTAGTTCTGACTTCACTGTACTGGTCTTCGAGAGCTCTGCACATCTTTTCCAGATTGCTCTGTTAAGACATAGAGAGCTTATCTATCAGCTCATTTAATTGTTCAGAAAAACAACTGTGTGGCGAGAAATATTTAATCTAACCTTAGCTTTGGAGACAGACTCCATGTTGCTGGCCAAGTCATCAATCTCCATCTTCAGCTCACTCTTCTCCTTCTCCAGCTTCTGCTTCACTCGTTGCAGGTTGTCGATCTGCTCCCCAAGCTCCGCTGTGCTGTCCGCATGCTTCTTCCGCAGGGCGGCAGCCGTGGCTTCGTGCTGCAGCGTGGCCTCTTCGAGGTCACGGCGCATCTTCTGAAATTCTGCCTCGCGCTTCTTGTTCATATCGATCTGAGCTGCCGTAGCCCCTCCTGCTTCCTCCAGGCGCTCGCTAATCTCCTCCAGCTCCCGGGAGAGGTCAGCTCGCTGTTTTTCAGTCTTTGCATGGATTGCACGTTCAGCATCAATTTCCTCCTCCAATTCTTCTGTACGAGCCTAGGAAAGTTAATTGCTTAAATGAGAATGTCTGAATAGACATACCTGAAGTAAACTTTAAGGAATAAAGAGCAAACATTCACTTTTGTTATATCAACCTGGAGAGTAAAGCACTGCAAGAAATTTCACTGAACTTTGTCATAGGACATTCAATACAGTGAACGTAAACTTAGGAACTGTGGGATAGGTGAGTGGACAGTGTGTTGGACTGAGAAACGGCTGACTTGCAATGTTCAGAGAGTTGTGATTAGTGACTCATAGTCTAATTGGACATCTTTAACTAGCAGTGTTCCCCAGGAGTCAGTACTGGATCTGCTTTTGTTGATCTTCATTAGTGACCTGGGTTAAGGGATGGAGTGCATCCTCAGCAAATTTGTTGATGAAACAAAGCTGGGAGGTGGATCTGACACACCAGAAGACTGTATGTCATTCAGTGAGCCCTGGACAGGCTGAGAGTTGTGTGCAGAGGAACCTGATGAGGATCAACAAGAGCAAGTGTAGAGTCTTGCACCTGGGGAGGAATAACCACATGCATCAGTATAGGTCATGGGCTGGCCCGCTGGAAAGGAGATCTGTGAAGAAGGATCTGGGGGTACTGGTGGACAAGAGGTTGGCCATGAGCCAGCAATGTGCCCTTGTGGCAAAGAAGGCCCATGGGACCCTTGGGTATATTACAAAGACTGTGGCCAGCAGCATGAAGATCTCCTCTGCTCTGCCTCTGTAAGGCCACATCTGGAGTACTGTGTTCTGGGTTCCTTAGTCCAAGACAGGGAACTACTGGAGAGAGTCCAGTGGAGATCTACAAAGATGGTCAGGGATTGGAGCATTTCCCTTATGAGGAAAGACTGAGGCTCTTCAACCTAGAGGAGAGAATCTTATCTGTGCTTATAACTATCTAAAGAGCAGGAGCCAAGCAGATATGCCAGGCTCTTTTCAGTGGTGCCCAGTGACAGAATAAAGGGTAGTGTGTACAAACTAGAAAACAGGAATTTCCATTTGAACATGAGGAAAAACTTTTTTGCAGTGGGGATTACAGAGCACTGGAATAGGCTGCCCAGAGAGGTGGTGGAGTCTCCTCTGAAGATATTCATGCCTGCCTGGTAACTTTCCTGTGCAACCTGCTGTAGGGAGCCTGCTTTAGGAGCGGCTGGACTAGATGATCTGCAGAAGTTTCTTCCAATCTGTTCTGTAATTCTGTGAAAATCTGAAATTTCACTAAATATTGTAGCTCAGAATGGATTATTTTATGTAATGACAGGCATAGAACTGCATAATGGCAGTTCAAACGCATAATGGATGAGCCTCTGAAAAATGTAAAATGATGTGAGTTGTTTAGGAATTTGCAGAAGGTCAGGTCGTCTCCATCAGCAAACACAACGTAATGAACCTTGGGACAAATAACCATGGGGTGATATCACTGAAAGGAACTGTTTTCCTTGGCTCTGCATTGAGATGGTGATCTCTATGCTGATTATGTAACTTTCTTTAATTTTCTTATGAAGGTAATTCTTAATGGCTTCACTACTGTTTTAACTCAGTATCTTAGCCATTTTTGAAGCCTGCCATAAGCTTTGCTTAAGAAATTCTTACATATTCACCTATGATTATAGACCAGAGCCTCTGTAAAAAAGTGCTGTCAGACAGGAACAGAACTGCGAGTCTATGTTCATTTTTTTTTTTTTATGTGCAGCATAATATTTCTCTATGACATTCTAAGAAAATATCAGATAATCCCAAGAAACCAGTACTCAGCTACTAAAAATATCTTTAGATATTTGTTACCTCCGGCAACCACCGTGTCAAAGGCCTCACTACCTAGGGGCTAGCGATCTGCATTTAGACTTTACCTGAAGCTCCTTGATTTTCTTCTGCAACTGAGAACTTTGAGCCTGCTCATCCTCAATTTTATTTTGTAGGTGGCTAATTTCAAAATCTTTTCTGTTAAAGAACAAGAATGTGAATTCTTGTGAACATAGTTAAGACAAAATATGAATTTTGGAATTTAGAGAATAAGTCAGTGCAATACTTTTTTAGCTTTTCATCCATCTGTTGCTTATCGTTTTCCAAATCCATGATGGAATCTTGAGACATTTTCAGATCTCCATCCAGTTTTCTTTTTGCTCTCTCAAGGTCCATTCGCTGTTTCCTCTCTTGTTCCAGAGATCCTTCAAGCTAGAACACATAAAACATACTTTGAAACAGATAAAATATACTTCAATAGTAAATATTCTTGATGTAAAAAATCTTAAATAGAGTTGCAAATCAAAACTAGAGGAAACAATCAGATCCTATACATATTCTCATCTCCTCCCACTCTTACTGGGAGGTTCAAGGTTTGGTTTCTGATGTTAGCTGATTACAACTTGGGCATGCACAGGTGAAATGCAAGCTATTCAAAAATAAAGAAATTAAAGATTTCCAGTGACTGTAGTTCCTACCATACAGACTGCAAAACATTGACAATTTCCCATAGTCCATAGCTTTCTGGATTATACCCATAAAGTACATAGGTCTGCAACAAGCCTCAAACTGCCTCAGATAGCTGCTAAAGCTAATTGGTTAAAATGTGCAGTACAAAAGTCTACAATGCTAAAATATCCAGTGATGAACACAGATTAAACAGCCAAGAAAAGATGGAAAATATACTGGATTCCACAACATCCTATCAACTGCCTATAAGTTATTAGGTAAAATTGTTAGAGCTGGCTTGGCTGTTCCAAATGTTGTTTACTCTCCCAACTACAGATTTCTTCTCTCCTGATCTGTCAGAGCATCCACCTACAGAACTCCATTTTTTTTTGTCTTACGTCATCTACTTGCTGCTCCAGTTTGGTCTTGATTTTGGTGAGAGTACTGACTTTGTCCTCCTCAGCCTGCAGGTCATCCAGTGTCTGCTGGTGTGCCTCCTGGAGGACCTTTTTCTCTTTGGTGAGTTTAGAAATATTTTCATCCAGAGCTGCCATCTCTTCAGTCAGATTCTTAACCTATTAGGCAGCAAGCATCCATACTATGAGGGGATCAGACAGATTGAGAACACAGTGAAAGCATTTCTGCAAAATCTTGCATGGACGGAGTCAAAGTGATCTCCACAGAAGGTCTACACTTTTTATATGAGAGTAGTAACCAGTATCATGCCTGTCATACCACTCTGGTCCTGAAGTGGTAAAAATCCTTGCTTTAGTTGGTCTTGACTCCCATCCATTTTTTACAGTGGAACATGTGCTAGATATTCACTTGTACCTGCAAGCTGTACTCTGCTTGGATTTACTGAAGGCCTGTGAGTTGCTCTTGTTCAAAACATGCATTTTCTACATGTGAGATATTTGCTAGGCATGCAGCTGTAATTTCTCAGAAGTGAGGTTGTTTAGAAGATACTACCATATGCAGATCACAGCCAAAAGTATGTCAAACTTCCATAAAAGTTTAAGTAACTTGGCGATATACAAAGAATCTTCTGTCTTTTAAGAGATTATCATGAATTGAGGTCTAGAGCCCTCGACTGTTGACATACCAGCTCTGGTGGCTTTATTTTGGAAAATTATTCCCTGCTCTTCATGAACCACTGCACTACCAACAACTTTATCTCGAACAAATCAGCCTCTCTGCATGAGTCTGCCTGATGTTTGCTTCCCACTTTTCTTATCCAGATGGGAAAGACTAACAGTATCCATAAGGAAAGTCCACTCTGCTGGGTGCTTTAGCTATGTGGTCCTTAACTTACTACCCAGCACCATCTAGATTTGCTCTAAATATTAGCATAGAAATGTCCAACATGTCTAAAATTGCAAACTTAGGATCCAGAAGTGTTTTCAGTGTTGTCAGTCAAGGGAACCTCAACATGTAAATACATCTCTGTTAGTATTGTTTCTATGGCAGGACTGAATGCTGTCACTGCAGGCGTGGGCTTTTGAATTCTAAGATTTCAGTTGTGATTTGTCACATTAATTGTTGAGACATATGTAGAGAGATCAGTGCTTTTACTGGGAGATAAATGAGCTAATGACAACCTGATCCTTAGAATTCAGGAATTCTCATTGTGTAGTCAAGTCAATGGAAGGAAAGGATAGCCATCCTAGCTGAGATCTGGGCTTCTTAAATACAAGGGAATTATAAGAAAACATTCTGCATTTGCAAGATCAGTTCTCCTCATTCACTGAGGAGAAAGGATCTACACAGCCATCCTCTATTGAGCCACTCGCAAGCATACTAGTTCTCCATCCACAGGAGAGACACTGGTTCTGAAAATAGCAGTGTATGGAAATTCTCCATCAAACCTCAACAAGCTGTTAACTTTTTTTGAAATGCCATGAAAAAAATATTTTTCCTAACAGGAAGTTATAATTTTAACAAAATATCTTCTGTTACAGGCAATTAAGTGGCAGTATCTTTTAGTGCTTTGGGCACATACCACTTCTACTGAGAGCACTTAGCAAACTCTGCAACATCCCACAAAACTGAAACCTGTCTGGAAAAACTGTCTGGGGAAGAATAATTTCCTGATTTGTCTATCACCTTATTCTCTGTTGCATGCTTCTCCTTTTCCACTTTGGCCAGAGTCAGTTCAAGGTCATCAATATCTTTCTTCAACTCCGAGCACTCATCCTCAAGTTTCCTCTTCTTTGCTGTCAATTCAGCATTCATCTCCTCTTCATCCTCCATTCTTTCATTAAGTTCTTTAATTCTAGCTTCCAGCTGAATTTTACTCTTGATGAGACCTTCACATCTCTCCTCAGCATCAGCTAGATTTTCACTCTCCTGTCAGAACACATTGAAGGTATGTTACATTTACCATACACATGATGAAAAGCAACACACGCTGCTCAAGCGCCACCTCCAGGAAATGAACTGTACAAGTCAGGGTAAAATTTCCAATGCAGTTAGGAATTAATGCACATGATCCAGTCATGGGGAGATTGCCCTGCTTGGTCATGGCTTAGGAAAGTGAACCATAATCCCACAATAGAGACCCTTCCTTTAGGTGGTCAGGTGGTTTGATAGCAGTAATATAAACTGAATTTGCAACAATCTGGATCAGCAAACTGGATGCCATGGAAGCATGAACCTACATGAGGATTTGTAAAACATAAGGCATTTGAAAGTCATCTTTCGTAATGTTGGATTATTCTATCCTTAATAAGCTGCTCCAGCTCTAACAGTACAGGTCTGATTGTCTCTCCGGCTCTCTTTGTCTAACCTCTTTCAGCCAAAATGGGATTGGGCTTATGGCAAAAAAGCATTGCTTAACCTAAATTTAGCCTGCAATTTCTACTATAACTAACATTTTGAGCAATATTATTGACAGATTAAATGTTACTCAAATTAATGCTACTGTGATGTATTCTAGGCAGAATATCAGAAAAGGTGTATGCTGTTTCCCAGAAACGTCATGGAGAAAAGACTTCACTGCAGTAACAAAGGATGTTATCTCTCAAGTTCATACTGAAACTCATGGGACACTCAAAATTACTGCTACTGAGTATGCTACTGAGTGCACAACAGTGCTACTGAGTATTTTCTGAGGACAAACATGGAGAAAAGGGCTTAGGAGGACCATTTAAATTAGAGTTGATTGAAATTCACACAGCAATAGGACTTAAAAAGCAGACAGAAAGGACTCTTCCAGTGATGAAACAGTGAGAAACTGTGTCAGGAAAGAGGCAGACAACACTCTAAGGGAAGTAATCATATCTTGAGACTTTTTTTATGCTCTGAAATCTGAAACCATGGAGTACATTGATGGAATCCTAACCTGGAAGCTAAACCTGAACTTCTTGCTTTTTTTCACTTATATTCTATGTGAAGGGGTTACGGTAAAGCCTACAATATTTATAGAGTAAGTTGGCACAGGAGAACAGCACACTAAGTACCAAAAAGGATGCAAGTGAACTCAGAAAACTGAGTGATGTTAAGTTGAAGTGCTGAAGAGGGATTCAGGGAAGGAATCTATCCTTCGACGTGCACAGTGACTGTCTTAGGGCTTGAAATAATACACAACTGTCCAAAGCCAGCCACATGGAGTCAAGTGAAAGTTCCACTTGCACCAGATAGCCCTTGGCCATAAAGTATTTTACTACCTTGTAACAGTTGACAGTATTCCTGTCTTTTGCAAATTCAGTCCCTGATTAGTACTGTTGCAGCTGAAAAACATCATCAGTCTTCCATATTATCACTCCTGTCTCTGATAGAAAAGCAGCCTCATCCCTGGCTCCACATTAGAATGGTCAGCAACTCAGGAAACAAGCTGTATTTCATACAGATCCAGAGAATGCAGCTAGGGACACACTGCAGATCTATGGCAAAGTGGCTTTACACTTGATTTCTGTCAGAACTTCCCTTTTTCATAACAGTGGTAATACTATATATCTGCTTTGTACCTTCTTTGCTTAGGCATAGATGACAAGACCAGATCTAAGATAGAGGAGAATGTGGCCCTGTTACCTGTCTATTTATGTATGACAATGGAAAAGAGAATGGAAATAGCTGTAGAGGAAGTGGAGGTGAATTTGAAAATGGAGGTTACTCACAGACTGAACCTGCAGCTGCAAATCGTTTTTCTCTTGCAACAGGGTCACCATTTTCTCCTCCAGCTCCTTCCTCTTTGCCTCAGACTTTGCAAGCTCTTCCTTGGTTTTCTCAAACTCCTCCTTCATGTTGGCCATCTCCTTCTCAGATTCTACACTCTTCAACATGGGCTTCATCTTGAAGTACAGCTTCATCCAGGGCCAGTGCTTGACATTCATGAATGCACGAACATTGTATTGGATTATATAAATGGATTCTCTGAAAATGCATGAAAATAATACAGGTTATGAGACTGGAGAGACCTGGATTAGAAACAGACTCTTGTTATTGGTAATACAGCATCAGTATTTTGTTCAGGGAAGTTTTATCTCACCTTGCTTGTGCTTATTAAAGTCATTTCTGGACACTGGAATGCTGAATGCCTGGCTCGGTAGAATGAACAGTAGCTATGTCTGGGCATAACAGAGAGGACTAAAATTCTCTGTCATGTTGTCTGATAATCTCTGACACTTTCCTGAATCTCAAAGTGCAAGTGCTCGGGTGAAGACCAGAGTGAAAACTGACGTTCATGTTGAGACTATAAACATGGCTGTTACTGTAAATTGTGGAAATGGCAGCTTGATGCTTTTGGGTCCAAAAAAACCAACAGATATAATATTAGAAATTACTGACACTGACAAAATGAAAACAACAATGAAATCTTACTATGGCAGCTCCAGCCCCCAGCTGCACAACAACCCTGGCTCTGGCTCTCCAACCATGACCCTAAGGACAGGGCACATGGAACCACCAAGGGCCCAGCGTGCTGTGCTCCACCTGCAGAGCCTGCAGTGCCTCCCATGACACAGAGGTCACTGGGAGAGGGTTGCAGCAGGAGGAGCAGGGTGTGGAGCCAGGGGTTGGACTCAGTGGTTCTTGTGGGTCTCCATAAGAACTCCAGATGTTCATTGTTTCTATTGAATGCCACAGGATTTTGTTCAAGGCAGCTTTTTTTGTTCATTGCAGAGAAATCCAGTACCAGTTATCAAATTCTTAGAAACTACCCCTGTTTTGGGAAGCTGCTGAGCTAAACATATATGGTAGGGTATTACAGATAAAGGCAGAGAGCAGAGAGTTGGCAGAAAGCATCCTATGGGTTTATGTGATCCTTCCTCCTCATAAACAGCTTTCACTTGTTAAAAATATTTGAGACAATTTGCTTGGCGTGTGCAGTGCTGCCACCCCTACACTCCAAATTTCTCATTAATTGTTCCACTCTAAAGGACAGAAATGAAAAGAGTATTTTCTCGACTGTTCCACGTAACATATCTTCTCTGTACAAGTTAGAATTCTTCATCTTAGGCAGAAATGAAGCAATGAAATAAAACAAGTAGAGTAGAATGTGAATTGATTTGTTACAAACGGATGTGATTTAATGAAATTGTCAGACAGCATGTTCCAAACAGCCAAATGAACAAGTACTAGGGTTTGTCTATCTCCATCACAGGGTTCTTTAAAGGTTGAAAATGATTCTAAAGGTTATTACATTCCTGGAGGAAGGGCTCACTGTTAACTATAGTGGTCCAGATGCTCAGTCCAACTACTAAACTGCCATTGCCAGAATTTGGAATGTTACAACAAGGAAAGTATTAGTTTCTGCTTTTTCTATTTCCCCTAATCTTTCTAAATGTCTTCACCAAGAACAGATTTGTGCCTGAAATGGGATGCTGCAGTCCCAGACTTTTGGTCTGGCACAATATGACTTATGCTGTGTTCATGTATTACCTTCTTGCATTCATCTTTTTAAATTCAGTTCTCATGAGATACCCTCTACACATAGCTTGCATATGAGTGATGAGGCTCGCAAGCTTCTCATCTCTCATTTCTTCTAGGAGTCCCAGGAGACCTGCCTTGAAGAACACCTAGAACATAAGAGAGGGCTAAGCAGTTTGAGGATTAGGCAGATACATAATGATTAGCATGTGATGTAGGGTAAGTAAAGGCAGTTTTGGAAGAAAGTATGGAGAGTAATTGTTTAATGGCTAGAGAAGTTTTGGGTCACTGTAGATATCCTCAGTGCTCCTATGTTTCATGACAAATCACCCTTTGTATGATCTAATCATAGTGTTGTGAAGTCAACCGAGGCTAGCTCCAGAGTAAGTTGGGAAGACCTAATTAATAAAACAAAGAGTTAACCTAGCATGCCATTCTACTCTGTCTTTTCACTGTACCCTTTTCTATCTCAGTGGTCAAGGCTCTGTTAAGTAACTTACAGGTGGCTAGAGAGCCATACATTATGAAGTTCATTTAATAGTGTACACAGTTGTTTCCTAATCATCATGAAGGCTGATTTTATATGCAAGAAATACTTTAAACAAATGGTATTTTTTGCCATTAATATACCCACACTTCCACAAGGACTTTACCTTGGTGTGGCCAAATCTGTATTGATTGTGGTCCACATCGATGGAGGAAAGAAGCTTTTCTGAAGCCTTTTTGCTGTCAATGAACTGACCTTCTGGTATGGCTGAGGCATTAAGAATCTTGTACCTGTAAGACAGGTTGCAAAGTGCTGGTTGCAAACATGAGGAGAATTGGGGCTACTGTGCATAATAAGATAATGTGATTGGAAGATGAGGTGTCTGAAAGCAGCTGAGTACACCATCTGAAACCTAGACAGACTTGGCTGAACAGAATATCATGACAAGGGGATATGATTACTCTGCAGTGGAATCGGTTGGCTGTGTAACAATATAGTATGTTGTGACATACAAAATTAATGTGCATACTTAACAGCATTTGTAGGTCAAGGAATTATGAAGAACATAGTGAGAACATGTCAACTTTGTCATCTCATCTTGTTTCATTTACCAGAATAAGGCTACTTGAATTAAAGCTGCTAACAAAAATCAACTGTATTCCAAAAGGAATACAGACCTTGAAAAGGAATACAGAACTCACTGTCTCTACAAGTCCCACCACTGAATCCTTCAGTTTGGACTAAAAATGACACAGTATTATTTTTCAACTGCTAGCAACAGTCTTAGCATTTTGCAAGGAAGCTTAATTAAGATAATGCTATGTTGTGGACAGGATCACCTAACTCTTCTAAAGGGGTTTCCTCCAATTAAGAAATGATGAAGGGTGACTGTACACTGCTGCACTTCTAGCAGTCAAGCAAGAGAAAATATAAAATCAAGATAATGAAAATGGGACAGTGTGTTTATTTTGTATTTTAGGCTTCTGCTGTGGTTCCCTCTGAACCTCAGTACATCTCCTTTGTACTGTATAGCAATTTTTGTTTCTGGACCATCGCTATTTTGGAGTGTCCCCTTTACCTCTCACATCAAGTTATGATTTGACAATTGAGTTCAACTAATATCTTACTGAATTAAACATCAGGTTGCATGGCAGGTCTCCTGGGACTGCATTCCAATCTTCACTTCTTCAAAGTCTGAGTATTCTTGCTGTAAAACGAGTATGATCAATTTCTTGCCAAAGAGGCCAGGAAGTGAAGAAAGAAGCAAACAGGTTATGCTTTTTTTGCTGGGAAAGAGCTTTTTACACCAACTCAGCATGGAAAATGCTACTGTATATTTAATAGCAATAGAACCCAGTTCTGATTTAGCACTTTACAGCAACTGAGCTCTCTTAAGCCAGTTTCATCATCTCCATTTTAACAGGACATAGGCCAGTGACAGTTACAGGATGCAGGCCAGTGACAAAGCACCAACAAAGTGTTGGAGTTTTGAATGCTTAGTGAATGCAATCTAAGGAGACTGTATCAATGTATTATTTTAATATTGTTTTGTAAGACTCTCACAGACTTATAAAGAGTAATCTGTAATGCCACTTAACTCATCCAGCAAGCATTTTGCAACTCTTTGAAGCAATAGGCAGTGATCACAGTTCAGAAATGATACAGGTTCTGACAAAACAACAAACCTCTGGTCTGATCAAAGAGGGAAAAGACTGGAGTGACTAATGATAATATTTATGGTAAAGTTCCCTCAAATGTCACCAAACTAGACGTTTCAGAGGGTGTTCCTCCATGGTGTCACCATATTTGTCACCTGAGTTGTGGGTTTACCAAATTTTTACGTTAACAGACAGTAATAACAGAAGACATACCGTTGTTTAAAGTCTGCATAAAGGATTCTGCTTGGAAAACCTTTCCTGCAAATTCGGATGCCTTCTAGAACCCCATTACATCGCAGCTGATGCATCACCAAGTAATGGTCCATTTCACCTTAAAAAAGACATGTATAGAATGACTCCATTTTTTCCCAAAGGATCATGATATTTACTAGAATGACAGAATAACTTCCACTTTTGCTAAAATTCAACCAGGCTTTGATTAAAGATGTAGGAAATGAAGACAGAATATGCCTTCAATTCATAGAAGTTGCAGAGAGTTGCATCAACCAACTGAGCTTTGCAACTCAGAATATTACGACTGGCAGTGCTTATAAATCACCAGTGGTAAAAGGCATAGGACCGCATTTCTCAGAAATGGTAGAAAAGTACTCCAGAAGACCGAATGAAAAAATCTGCAACAGCAACAGCGTCTCATAGAATGCAGATAGAGGCAGCACAATGTGCGACAGCTCTTCATTTTAGAGTTGATTTTACCTCGTATCTGCTGTGGAAATATTCACTACACTTAACCTTGATTAGATTTGAAAGATAGATTCCAGCAATTGAAGGGATAAGAATGATCCTTAAAGCTCTCAGTCATTTTAACTGCCTGTAGAAGGTAGCTGACTGAAATTGGAAGAATGATCTCTATCAGATATAATAATCAACTAAATTTCTTAATCTTATTCCCATGTATTGCAAACAAAATACAATCGGTAGAATAAAATACTTTTGGAATCACTTCATGAAGAAGAAATTTCTGTCAGCTGCTACAGAGATTAATTAATGCCGAATGGCCCATATCATTCACTCTTACCTTTTCATTGTAATCTATAAATAATGTGTACCCAAAGGCATGGTAGGGAAGTTGAGCATAATTAGCCTAAAAACAGCTAACAATCAGAAAATGTCCAGTTTCTCTTCCTTCACGATTCTTAATTCTGTTCACTCATCACTGCTCTTTTTTTTAAAAGGCAGATATGATATTTCCTCGGAGTTACCTCTCTGAATATTAAAATGATAGCCATATCTGGCAGAGTTGTTCATTCATGCATATTTCAGTAGATTTCCTTAATTCCCTTAAGCCTACTCTATTGTCAAGACCCCAGCAGGATACTCGCACATTACTTCAGGAATGTGGACTTTCCATACTGGCTTCATTTATAGTCATTGGAATGAAACTGCTTTCTAGGGTGTGATTCATCTCATCCTTAGACATTTGAAAGGAGCCGGATGAGTCATACCTTAAAATGCCAGTTTCTCTCAATTAAATATAAAAGTAGTTTAGATGAATAGGACAATCGGACTGGATGATCTCAGAGGTCTTTTCCAACCTTTATGATTCTATGATTCTATGAATAGCTGAAATCTGAATATCATACATACGCATGTTTCTTGTACCATATTTGTGTTCTTCAAGGTTAACAAGAGAGACAAAAAGAAGGGTAAGAAATGCTTGAAAATTCTGGAGCAGAGCAAACTGATGCTAAACTTCTTGTATTCCTGTTGCATCTACTACACCTTATCATTCCACCAATATCAGTCCTCGTAATGATTAGACTCCTGAGACCCACGCAAGGTATTTAATGGCCCCAAACAGAACTGTTCTGGTAGACTGAACTCCTTGCAAGTTTAATATTTAATTCAAGAGAGGAACAAAAATAACTTTACATCAAAATGCTTTTCAGGTGCAAGCAGCACCCAGCAGCTTACACAATGAGTTCTACAAGTGATGCATGATTTCTTTGACAGTCTTCCAGCTAGAACTGGATTCTAATACTGAATATTTAGAAGTTGTTAAATTGCCTTGTCTGAGCCCAGCAGTTTTGAAAGACTCACTGCCTTAAAAACAGGCATTTATTAGGAACTTGGTACTGCTGTTACTTCTGACACCTGTAATAAAGTCAAGACACCTGTAATAAAGTCAGTGTTAATATTCATCAACTCAAGATTCACTCTAATATTCATCATTCAAAATTCATTCTAAAAGTCATCAATTCTAATAAATCTCATATTTATTATCTTCAGCTCTGTACACTCATTAAGCAAAGACAGGTAAGTGTGGAGAATTACGTAGTGCTCAAAATTTTACAGACAAGAATAGAAAGCTCGTTTGAACATCAGAAGAAGTTTGTGTAGAAGCTGAACAGCCCGATTCTAGTCAGTTCAGTGTGTAATGACAGACTTACCTGGTGTTTTGGTCTCATTTGGAATCAAGCAACGCACAAAATGAGGGTGGGTACTTCTCAGGTTAGTCATCAGCTTGTTTAGATTTTCCTGTGACAGAACAAAACACAAAGTCTAAGCTCTGAGTTACAAAGCTTTTGCATTTTTATTGGTTAATTTTAAGGAGAACTTCACTTACCCTGAACACAGCAGATACTGTCTGGAAAGATCCCCCCTTCTTCTTGGCACCTTTCTTGCCACTGCCACTATCACCTTGGGAGAAGTACATAAGAGCTGAATGGCTGGAGTAAGCAGTATGCCAATATAAACATTAATGTGAAATAGTGACTTACTGCTGCATGGTAGATTGTGAACTATAGCTAGGTTGTTATTAATCAGTGGGGTATATTTAGATCTCAGATATTTGACTTAGTTTACATCATAATACATGCAGCTTTGGTGGTATGGAACACTGTGGCCTGACATTTTACATTTTACTGTGTGTCACTGGACATTACTTTGACTCAAAGATACACCCTCAACTTATTTTTGTATTTGTATTTAATTAGGTGATAGGCCACAGGAGTGGCTCAGCAGTGGACGTGCAGTGAAGTCTTCTCTAGAAAAAAAATCCTATTCTAGTGCTTCAGTTGAAGAATAGGGACCTATTCTGTGTTACGGCATCCCAAAGGTAAGAAACAAAATATAGTCTTCAAAGCATATAAACTGCTTGCATTTTCCAAATATATTTGACACCCATCTAGATAATGGCTAATCATGCACATGAATCACATCTCAGTAAGTCAGGAAACATTCAACTCCTGTTGTTTTGGACTTGCTGAGTATTGCTTCTCTGTACCATGAGAATAGGGAGCTTTCTGCAGTTATATATGTTTGTATCTTAGTCTTGTGCACACAAGATTAGGATTAGGTTAGAGGATGATAAAGACCCTAGAGAATACCACAAAGAGGAAAAACAGAAGTATACTTTAGTTTTTTCCTGCCTTATTGATGAGCACTTACTTGTTTCTGCACCAGCATAGTTAGAGAAAAGGAAGGACAGTAGCTTCAGGGATGATTTCTGGTACAGCCCCACAACAGTTTCGTTCAGGGGGTCCTTGTTCTTCTCAAGCCAGCCAGAGATGTTGTAGTCCACTGTGCCAGCGTAGTGCACCAGGGAGAAGTGGGCCTCAGCCTTGCCTTTGGCAGGCTTGGGCTTCTGGAAATTGTTGGACTTGCCCAGATGCTGGTCATAGAGCTTGTTCTTGAAAGAGGTGTCAGTTGCCTTGGGAAACATGCACTCCTCTTCCAGGATGGAGAAGATGCCCATGGGCTGGGAGAAATATGAATACATGAAGAAAGAAAGCAGTCAGGAGAAGGAAAGTGAATAAAATTTTGCCTTGCATATGATTTGTAGTTTGTTTCCATGACTGTAATTTGTGAGGCACAGGTTCTTAAGACATCATTAGCTAGTGTAATTTGTGAGGCACAGGTTCTTAAGACATCATTAGCTACTGTAATAATCAAACATAATATAGTTACTGCTTAGATGCATCTAAGTGATCTTCTGAGGAGAGGCTTGTAAAATTCATGTTATATTCAATTGCTTCAATAATCTTTGCCCTAAACTCTTTGGAATGTAAACCGGTGAAATAAAAATGGAATTCAGAAGACAGCTTTCAGTGCCCTGCTCGTGGGGCTGCTGATGCTATTGTGTATATCTGTTACAAGTGATCTGGTTGCAACTGCCAATGTAAACTTAGTCTCATGGCTCCTCAAAAATGTGCATAAATAATGGATGCACATGAGGGATAAGATTTTTCTCACCTTATATGGAATGTAAATGGCACCAATCTGGCATATTAGAATACCCAAAGCCTTCTAATTTATCATAGAATGTATTTAAAATTGGAAATATTTCAATACAGAAATGCAGGCATACCTTTAGACACATCAGAGCTTACATCTGAGCCAAATTAGGAATCTTCTGATAGTGCAGATCAGTTATATCTTTTCTAATTTTGCTGGAGATACTCATTCTATTTCATTGGACTAAGAATTACTCTAGGAGTTCCTACTTTTTATAATATATACCTTTTTCTAACATATAATTTAATTAGATTCCATCAGATGCTTACAGCTGACACCAGGTAGACAGCTGTCATAACTAGAATCAGTATTTCTCCGGAGCATCAGCTGTCCCAGGAAGTGGGTGTTGGGCAGGAATACCATGTTTTGAATGAGCCTTTTGCCCACTAGGTTTGGGCTATTCTGTGAGAGCTCTGGGGTTAGGACATATCTTAATTAGCTGTAGGTGTTTCTAAAGTGAAATGTAGATCTGAGTTAGCTGTCCAGATTGTTCTAGCATCAGTGCATGCATACAGACATTTCACAGAATCACTAATGAGACATACTTTATCAGATGGTTTGCATCCCAGATGTGTCTACTTCTTTCCTGTCATTACAGAAGTGACTACAGCACTATATTAATGCATGTGATGTAATTCCTGTGGCTTTAACTATTCTGTATTGCATAGATGCAGGACACAAACTGTGTGGACACTGAGCAGTAAGCATAAGCACAGCAATATGCACCACCTGTGAATGGTTCTGCTGGCTGTAGATGCTGCTATGTGGTGGAAACAGTGGAAGGTTAGGAAGAAATGTGAGGCTTATATGTGCAAAGGCATCATCCATGAGTATGAGTGGTGAATGTGCTTGTGGGGTGGTTGAAGGAGTCACTGGGCAGTGGGTGGGGAAAAGGTACTGGTATGGTTCTGAAAAGGAATATATTCAGATGTGTGTACATCGATTTACAGATACTGTGTAAATGTTGTGCACAACCACTGATCACTGTCTCTACTGCAGTGGGAGGTTAATTCCCATTAAGACCACTACCACTGGAGTGACAGAGGACACTGATAGAGGGGCTAGAAAGAATTATGTTGAGAGAACATGGAACCGAATTCTGTCAAATACTGCAAGAAGCAAAACTAGAAATTTCACCTTACTGTCTACTACTAAAGGCAAAATTAATGTGCCTCCCTACCTTCCATCCCAGTCAGAAAATCATCCTTTGTGCAGAGGCAGTTTGCTGCTCCAGAAATTTGTATAAATTTGTAATTTTTAAATAGATTTTAGATACACTGTTAGATTTGATAAATTGCCTGTTTTTATGGGAGAATCAATCAACATAAATACTTGAATTTATTAAGATTAAATGGACTAAGATAAGTGACCAGAAAATAAATGTGCTTTCCTAAAAAGAAGAATATTTCCTCTACCTTCTCAATGAGCTCAATGCAGGCAGCCAGGTCCATCCCAAAGTCAATGAACTCCCAGTCAATGCCTTCCTTCTTGTACTCCTCCTGTTCCAGCACAAACATGTGGTGGTTGAAAAACTGTTGCAGTTTCTCATTGGTGAAGTTGATGCACAGCTGCTCCAGGCTGTTGAACTGCAAATTCAAAACAAAACAAAACAAAACAAAACCATTTAGTTTGGAAAAATTATCAAGGGGCAAACATACCTACTGTAACTCACATCAAATATCTCAAAGCCAGCAATGTCCAGGACACCAATGAAATGCTGCCTGGGTTGCTTCGTATCGAGCTGCTGGTTGATTCGAGTAACCATCCATAGGAACATCTTCTCGTAGACTGATTTAGCCAACGCACCCACTGAATTGTATACCTGTGAGAAACATAGCCAAGGCAGTAAAGAAGATTGAGCTAACTTTGAAACTGAAAAAAATGAATGAAATGAAAAGACAATTGGCTCTCCACGTACCTGTTGGACATTTTGCCCTTTAGTCACATATTCATTCCCAACTTTCACCCTAGGATAGCATAAAGCCTTGAGCAACTCTGCAGAATTCAGACCCATCAGGTAGGCAGCTTTGTCAGCCACTAGGAAGAGATACAGCAAGGGAGTACAATATGGGCAAACATGCCTCGATCCTCTAGGAAGCATCTGTTAGAAGCAGCCTAGCTGGGCACTCCTCAGACGTGCTGCTGTGATGGGGAGCTCCATTCAGCGCCCTGGAGAGTGCATCCCATCAGCACAGCAGTGTCCATAAATAAACCAGTGACCTCTTGTCACGTGCCCTGACTGCTAAAGCTTAGTTTCTGGAAAGGTAAATGCAGTCCCAGAGTTTCAAGCAACCCTCCCCACCTTCCGTGCCATCTGGCTCCGCCTGCTCCTCCCGCTGCTTCTGCTTGAACTTCATGTTCCCATAGTGCATGACAGCCCCTGTCAGCTTGTACATCCCCACCTTCTCGTCGGGGCTGAAGCCCAGGATATCCACGGCATTCTGCGGACAGAACAGACTGCTCAGGTGAGGCCAGAGGAGCGCGGCCCGCAGCACCGCGCTGCGATGGAGCTGCGACCTTGGCCGGATGAGTGCCGGGAGCGGCTGCTGCAGGGCAGCACGGGCTGGGGATCCATCCTGGCCGCACAGCTCGGATTCACCCAGCTGGGGTGCCATACTCACGTCCGTTGCCAGCAGCTCTTCGCTGTCATCGATGCTGGCAACGCTGATTTCCCCTTGGCTCACGTAGGCGAAGTCGTAGGGGTTGGTCGTGATGAGAAGGAGATCTGCAAGTGTAGGGTGCACCGTTGGTGGTACAGGGCAGATCAGAGTGCAAAGGGAGCTCACTGAGCAGAGCCCAGCAGTGCTGGCACTCACCAATGAGCTCCGGCTTCTTATTGGACATGATCTGGTAAAAAATATGATAGCTCCTTTCACTGGCTAGCTGGAAAGTCACTCTGGATTTCTCCAGGAGATCTGACCAAAAGAGAGATGCCATGAGGCTCCTGGGACACCTTAGACCAGGAATGCATGAATTCTGTGTGTGTTGACTATTCCAACTCACAGGTTTCAATATCTGCAGAGGCCAGCTTGCCTGTTGTTCCAAAGTGGATTCGGATGAACTTCCCCTGTGAAGTTGTAGAGATCAACCTACTGGCCAGAGTGATCAATAGATGAGACATTAGATGTCTGAATTCCAACAGAAATGAAATGAACTCACGAAGCGTGAGGAGTTGTCATTCCTGACAGTCTTGGCGTTGCCAAAGGCCTCCAGCAGTGGGTTGGCACTGATGATTTGATCCTCAAGCGTTCCCTAGTTCAGGGAGAAAGGGAATCTTAGTAATCACTAAGCTTCACTACTAATCACTAAGTAATCACTACTAGTTGCTCACAAATATGGCAAGGGATACATTACAAACAGGTCATTTTTACATCTCATTTATTACTTTAACCTCCAATTCACAGAGTTTTTAAACACTCATTAGCTGTCACTCAAGAATGTTGCCATTGGTTTCAGAGGAAGAGCAAGACCAATCTGTATTTTGTGTCCTTTTTCTATGTGCCACCGTATGTTGTGTGTTATATACAGAATCATTATGGCAGAGCTCAGAGAGATTGGCATTTGTATGAGAAAGGCATTTCCACATTCCTGTTTACTGCTTACGAAGGACACTAACAGATAAAGAAAATATGAAAAATGGGTGGTTTTCTTTCTTTCTTTTTTTTTTTTTTCTGGAGGTTACTCAAACACAAGACACAGAGAAAATGGTACAGTCGTAAAGCTTTAAGTAGGACCCACCCAACAATAAAATTTTTTTTAGTTACATTCAAACAAGCAGCAGCCTTTCAGATTGCAGCAGTGTATCTCCAGACACACTTTGATAAGAGGGGTAGAACATGGGTGAAGCCTAAGACTCAAATACCAAATTTAATGAGAAAGGGAACAGTGACTCTTGGAGGCTGGAGTTCTTTCCTTTTTCTTATCTTTTCTTTCCTTCTTATTTATTTATTTTTCTTTTTTTCCTGGATGGAAACTGGATGGAACGCAGAAGAAAAGATCAACATGCAAAATTTCAGTTGTATTTCTATTGTATTGCACTTTTTAAATGAAAAAAAAAAAAAAAAAAAAAAAAAAGAGTGAGAAAAGAATTTTCTGTGACATTATGTCTTTTCTGTACAGGTGCAGGAAGGTTACACAAGGCAGAGTCACAGCATGCTGTTTTGGGATGATAGGGAAAGGTTTTCTCAGGGCTCTTAGCAAAGACATGGTTGATCCCTGAGCAGTCAGAAAATGAAAGTGTTGCCACGGATGGTTTCCAAGCAAAGCAAAGAATGAGATTGAAAAAGCCGTCAGTTTTATCCAGATGAAAGATCAACGGCAGAGCTGAACGTGCTGCACATCATTCGGGTATGGTGCAGCAGCCCGCAGCATCTTGCGGCAGGGAGGCAGCGCCTTTCCCAATAGTGTCTGCAGGCGGCGCAAAGGATTTAAGTTAGTTTGGAAGTGAAGAGCCCTTCAAAACTAAGCGGTATCCGAAGTGCTCCTCTCTGTGTCCTCTCTGTCTCTCGTAAGAAAGCTCGACTATCTAGGGTAGCGTCTTCTCACATATCTCTTTCTAAATGAACTTACTCATTTTAAGAGGTGTGTGTGTGTCAGTGCAGTTGATTCCACCACCAAAAATCTTCATTTTAGTGCATAGCTGTAACCTGGGAACATACTAGGTAGCATGGTGAATGAGAACAGTATGGAAGATCTGAAATCCTTTACACAAGTTCAATCTGGGCTTCTGTCTGCAGGCTGCGTTACAAATTTCGCAAGGCTGAGAAAGCATTCCTGGGAAATATCATAACTCATTTCCTTTATTTTTATGCTGTTGCCTGATACCTGATTTCACTCTATGTTTGAGACTTGATGCTGGGCTAGACAGAGACATAACTGAGTGTTTTATTTAGTGGTCTTAAAAAGAGATTACTAATTTAGTGGCCTTATGAAAAGAAACATACTACTGTTATACAGATTGTGAATATCAAGTAAATATTCTGTGAAAAATCTTAGAAGGCAGAATGAGTTGTTGTCCATCTGGGAACCTGGTGGGTTTTTTTTGTATCAATCAGTACATCTTTCAGCTGTCTCCAAGTTTTGCTGAGATTGCTCCTTGCACAGTGAGCAGCTGGTGAAAACTGAGCCCAAGAGATACTGAAATGGTGCTGATGGAAAGAGTGCTCGTGCTGAAATTGTCTTTGCCATAACAACCTATCAATCACAGACACCTGCCTCTCAGTGAGAAAAAGTGTTCAGCCTTGGGATTTCCTTAGGATCGACTGTGCCCTCGGGTATTCAAATAGCACACTGACAGGCATTGCTCTCTTTGATGCACATATCTCCTCACAGATTTTGGGGACACTTGTGCCACGAGGGTGTTTGTTGCTTGCTGTGTGCTAGGGAATGAAGTCTGTTCCAAATAAGTGCACTGCTGGGCTCAGATTGCAGCAGCTGGACTGCTCAGCAGAAAGAGACATCGGGGCATGTGTTTTCTTCACTGGACGGTTCCTCTCTGGGGTTAATGTCAGGCAAATGGTCCCAGCTGTCCCAAATCTGACCCTTTTCTTATGCTGCCTCTCAGGGCTGTTACACAGATCATGGACAGGAGGACGAGCCAGAAGAAATTACTGTGTGATGCACCTGAACTTACTATAACTTCAGTGCGACCTCTCTGGAGTCCACAGTTACTGTACTTCCCCTGTTGGGAATGAAACTCAATTTCATGCCTGTGGGAACTAACTATTTCAGTGTAAACATACTGGGAAAGAAATGAGGACAGTTTACTTAATTAAACTGTTTTGAACTTAATGTAGAGAGAGAAAAATCAAATGCAATATATGTTTTGTTGCAGATAATGCAGCAAATGTGCATGGGAATGATACCTTATATGTAGAGCTGACTATTAATTCCATCACATAAGGGGAGACAGCAACCACTGAGCAAGAAATTCTAATGTACCCTACTTTTATTTGAGGGCTCTTGAAAGCCCTCAGGTGTGTGGAGATGGCCAATCTCACAGCATACTAACGGTTCAGTACACAGGCAGACTGTCATCACAGAGAAGACTTGTGCAGATTTATATTATCTTCCTGCCTATGGTTGAAGCTTTCCCTGTGTAAATAAGGATTGGGTAGGAAATGATATTTAATTATTTCCTACATTGTGGAAGTGTTATCTTCAGGGATCTGTGAGGTAGAATGCTGTCTGATACAACTGCGGAGGGAAGAGGAGGCAAGGAAAGCTGGGTAATATTCAGTGATCACTTACACTAAGCCCAAGAGTGATGCATCCCAAAAAGAGGAAGCCAGAAAAAATGCTGAGAGGCCTGTAGGGATGAACAAGGGGTTCCTGGACAAAGTCAGACACAGAAAGAAAGCTTCCAGTGAATGGAAGCAAGGACAGGTAGCCTAGGAGGAATACAGAGACGTTGTCTGAGCAGGCAGGGATCAGGTCAGTAAAGCCTCATAGAAGGTCAGAAACTCTCATAGAATTGAATCTAGCAAAGGATGTCAGGGACAACAAGAATGGCTTCTAAAATTATGTAAGTGATAAAAGCAAGACTACAGAAAATGTGGGTCTTCTCTGCAAGGAAATGGGAGACCTGGTTACCTGGAATGTTGCCCTGGTTTCAGCTGAAATAGAACTGTTTTTAACTTCTTCATGCCTGGTAAGATGCTGTGCTTTGGCTTTAGGAGAAAAACATTGTTGATGACACACTGATGTTTTAGTTTTTGCTGAGCAGTGCTGCACAGAGCCAAAGATACTTCATTTTCTCAGCTGCTTGCACTGTCCTGCCAGCGGGGCTCAAGGAGGTAGGAGAGGGCAGAACCAGGACACCTCAGCTAAACTGGGCAAAGGGATATTCCAGACCATATGACAGCATGTAGAAAAAGCTTGAAAACAATGGGAAATTTGCCAGGTGACTTGCTGCTGCTTGGACTTTGTGGGCTTTGGTCAGTGGGTGGTGAGCAATTGCTTGTGCATCACTTGTTTTGTATATGTTATTATGGTAACTATTATCCTCTTTTCTCCTTCTCTTTTCTGACTTAGTAAATATTTTTTAATGTCAACCCATGAGTTTTTTTTTTTTTTTTTTTTTTTTTTCTTGATTCCCTCCCACATCCCACTGGGAGGGGTGGGATGGATGAATGACTGTGTGGAAAATGCTGAGGTACTCAGTTGCATTTTTGCCTCAGTCTTCACCAGCAAGTCCTCTAACCACACCACACTACTCACAGAATCCAAAAGCAGAGACAAGAGAATGAAGAACTGCCCACTGTAGGAGAAGATTGAGACCATGCAAGGAACCCAAAATGTGCACAAGTCCATGAGATCTGGTGAGGTGCATTTGAAAGTCTGGAAGGAACTGGCAGAAGAAATTGTTAAGCTGCTATCTATCATATGTTAGAAATTGTGGCAGCCCAGTGAAGTTCCCACTGACTGAAAAAGGATAAGCCCCATTTCAAAAAGAAAAAGAAAGGAGTTCTGGGGAACTTTAGGCCAATCAAGTGTCACCTCTGTGCCCTGCAAGATCAGGAAGCAGATCCACCTGTAATCTGCTGAGGCACATTGAAAACAAAGAGGTGACTGGGGAAGAGTGCCATTCTCACTAAGGACGAATTATGCCTGACAAATCTGTTGGCCTGCAATGATGACGTTACAGCATTGATGGATAAGGGAAGAGTAACTGTTGTCATCTGCCTGGACTTGTGCAAAGCATTTGACACTGTCCCGCATGACATCCTTGTCTCTAAATTTGAGATACATGAATTTGACAGATAGATCACTTGGTGGATAAGGAATTGGCTCACTCAAAGTCTCACTCAAAGTGTTGCAGTCAATGGCTTGATGTCTGGGTGGAGACCAAGAACAAGTAGTGTTCCTCAGGAGTTGGTATTGTGACTAGAATTATCTGACATCTTTGATGACATGAATAATTGGATTGAGTACATCCTCAACAAGCTAAATGTTGTGGTCAAGATGCTGGAGGGAAGGAATGCTACCAGAAGAACCTTGACAAACTTGAGAAGTGGGCTTGTGTAAACCTCAGAGTTCAACAAGGCCAAGTACAAGGTTGTGTACCTCCACTTGGGGCAATCCCAAACATGGATGCAGGCTAGGTAATGAATGCATTGATAACAACCCTGCAGAGGATGACCCAGGAATACTTTTTTTTTTTTAAAAAAAAAAAAGAGAATATGAGTCAGCAATGTGCACTTGTAGCTCAGAAAGCCAACCATATCCGGGACAGCATCAAAAGATGTGTAGCCAGCAACTTGAGGGAGCTGATCTTCTCTGCTCTCATGAGACCCCACCTACTATACTACATTTATTTCTGAAGCCACAAGCTTAGAAGGACATGGGTATATCACAGCAGGACTGGTAAAGGATCAGAAGGGCTGGAGCACCTCTTTTAAAAAGTCAGTCTGATAGAGTTGGAGTTATTTAGCCTGGAGAAGAGAAGGCTCTAGAGAGATCTTTTAGGGGCCCTCTAGTAATTGAAGGAAGAGATACAGGAAAAATGGAAAGGGAATCTTCATCAGGGAGTGTTGTGGTAGGAGAAGGGATAATGTTTTTAAACAATAAAGGGGTAGATTTATGGTAGATAATAGGAAAAAATTCTTCATTATGAGAATTGTGAGGCATTGGCACAGGCTGCCTAGAGAAGATGTGGATGTCCCATCTGTGGAAGTGTTCAAGGCCATATTGGATGGGGCTTTGAGTACCTGGGTCTAGTGCAAGGTGTTCTTGCCCATGACACGGTGGTTGGAACTAAGTGATCTTTAGGATCACTTCCAACCCAATCCATTCTATGATTCTATGATTCTGTTTCTTGTGGTAGAGTTTCACTAGTGTTCGGGGGGATGGAAGCTAGGTAGCAGGGGTAACCAAGCATAGGTGTGCTTGGACAGTGTATCCTGCCCAGTCACACTACACTTTATTTCAATAGTCTGGCAATGTAGAAATCTGCATTGATAGCTTCTGCTCTATGAGCAAATTGTCAACCAAACACTAGAAGAGGGTACCAGTCACATACCTGCATTTTACTAGGCTGTTGGTCTTTCTTCTTCTCACCAGTAACTGCAATTGTTGCGAAATACTGGATGACGCGCTTTGTGTTCACAGTCTTCCCTGCACCAGATTCTCCACTGTTGGAATGAAAAAACTGTTATAGGAAACAGGAACCTTTTTTACTTTTTTATCGGAATAGATATTAGAAGGAAATTTTTTTACTGAGAGGGTGGTGAGGCTCTGACACAAACTACCCAGAGAACTGTGGGTGCCCCATCCCTGGAGATGCCCAGGGCCAGTTTGGATGGGACACTGGGCAGCCTGATCTGGTAGGCGGCAGCCAGCCCACAGCAGGGGGTTAGAACTTGATGGTCTTTGAGGTTGCCTTCCAATCCAAGCCATTTTATGATTCTGTGATTATGTGGTCGGCTTTGTCACGCATATCAAAATATACTCACGTGATAAGGATAGACTGATTGTCACGATCTGAAAACAAAGCCATAGAAAGAGCTCTTCAAATGAGTAGTGGAGGGTTTTTATTCCTCAGAAATAGCTAACTGACTTAAAAAAACCCCCAAAACAAAAAAAACCAATTATATCAAAACTGTATTTATCACTTTGTAATCAGTAAATTCTGCATTAATCTGCTTGTGCATTTTTATAGGTACAGCCAAATGAAGCTGTCCAAAATTAAGCAGTGGTTGCCTATAATGCTTTCCCACTTACTATTTCCTTTCACATGCATGTCCAGACCTTGAGTATTGTTTAATTGAAATTAGATTATCTTCTGTGACCGTTCTACCGTGTTTCTTCAAATTCCTTACTGATTCAATGTGCACAAAGACAAATGGCTAGCTACAGCCTTTTCTTCATTATCTAACAGCGCATGGTTAAGGTTGGACAACCTGTGGCATCTTAATAGTTCAGCCACAGGACTATGGGAGCTGTTTCCCTCAGACACTGAATAGAAGAGCACACTGCTAAGTGTTCTGTGACCAATAAGTCAGTCCTACATTCTTGTTAAATGACTCACCAGTCAGCATGAACTGATAGGCGTTGTCAGAGATGGAGAAGATGTGTGGAGGGGCCTCCTGGCGCTTTTTGCCTCGGTAGCCAGACACCACCTCTGGGTTGTACACCGGCAGCCACTTGTAGGGGTTGACAGTGACACAGAAGAGGCCCGAGTAGGTCTGTGAGGAAGGGACACGGCACACTGGCTTCCACTCAGCCTGGCACAGCAGTCCTCCCCAGCTACGCTACCCAAGGAAGAGAGCTGCTGGTACTTACGTAGATCATCCAGGCTGCATAACGCTCTTTGAGGTTGTACAGCACAGCGGGTTCATGGAGGTGGGTCATCATGGCCATGTCCTCAATTTTATCGTACTTGGGAGGGTTCATTGGAAATACTTCATCATCCTTTACTGTCACAGTCTGTAGAAAATGAAAAGAAAGAAAAAGAGAAGAAATTTTGGCTAGGGAACTTTCTGGACTGGATAGGTGACGTATGATGAGTAACAGTATGATGGTTAATAACACTTACTGTATCATCGTATGTTTTAACTGTGACTTTACCACCTTCTCTACTTTGTATGGTACCTTTCACATACATTTGCTTTTGATCCACTACAAAACAGGCTGCCTTAGCATCAAATGGGCGATTCTGGGCTTCAATTCGTTCTTTCTCAGACTTCCTTAAATAGGGAGCAGCTTCTCCAAAGATTGCCATCTCTGCATCTGAAGACATGGCTGGAGTTCTCCTAAAGGAATTCAGAAAAGTTTTAGATATTCTGTGCACTTAGTTTTTCATAATTAAATATATGTATTTAATATCATATATTTAATAATTTATTATATATAATTTAATAATTTAAATTTATCCAGAATGTAATTGTGTTCAGTGACTAAAAGGAAAAGGAGAGCTAATCAACTTCAGGAACCTATCCACTGCCATAATTTTAAGTATCCAATGAACACTGAACAAATCTTAATAGAGTTCCTTGTATACAAAAGCAAGATTTGTAAGTTAGGAAGACTTGCTTTCACACCTGATTTCAAAGTGGATGTGTTTTTTGTGCCATTCTGTTTTCTGTTTTAATACTAAGCAGGGAAGGTTCAACTAGTTTCTTTATGTACCAAGTACTGAAACAAACTGAATGGCAGTCATGATACATCTAGAGCCAAACCTGCTTATCTTATCAACTAAACATAAAACATCTTTACTAGTGACACAAATACTAGTGACAAAATTAATAAATAAAGGCATATAATGTAGTAAAGGATTTCAAATATTTTCAAAGTACCATGTTATGCAGGGTGACATCAGTTATGAGTCATTAAAAGATGACTTGATTGTAACAATAATATTATGTTGGGGATTATTCTAGTAAAAATATTTGTGCTAGAAATATTTCTTCCAGTCACTCAACCACAACTTTCCCTAAAACACTTAGATAGGAATGTTTCATAATAAAGTTCTCTGAGAAGGTTACTCTTTTTATGTAAACAGTCATACCTGTCAGACACGACAGAAGAATATACTGAGTTTGTTCTGGATACTGGACCTTGTAGATAAGTCACAGTCAGCATACAATGTTCTAGATCTTACCCCAGAGGAAACTAACATAAGGGAAGACAAACTTAGACCCTTCTTGACTTGTACTGTGAGCCTCCTCTCTGAGCACATCCTCAATTTCAGCAACTGGGCAGATTGCAGAGGGTGAATTTTGATAATACACGAATTCCAAAGTACCAATTTATACCACAAAAAATATTACTACTTCTTTCTTTCATGTCTTCCTGGCTAAGCATGAGTATCTGTCACTTTTCTTTCTCCATAAGTGGAGTATTTCTTACTAAGAATTATGAATATGCTCATAATGATCAAAATATAACTTTTGCAGTGAAAATGGTTCTAAAAAACAGTCCTTTGCCCTTGTCTACATGAGCTCCACTCAACTGATGGACAAAGATTGTTTGTTAAAACCTTACCTTCAGAGAGCCAAGGAGGAAATCTGCTTTCAGTATCTGTATAGAATGGATAAAGAAAGGACAGAGAGTTAAATAAAAGAGTTCTTTGTTAGCTTTTAGTCCATATGCCTAGAGCATATGCTCTATGAAACATGTTCACATTTCTATTGTAGTCTCTTATAATTATTAAGCTAGGGCCAAATCCCAGAGAAATGTTTTTCTCCACCTTGCTGTGATCTGCTGGAAACATATATCATGTCCAGGAAAAAATGGGCAATTTTTGCATATTATCTCAATCAATTTCATTGCCTTCCGAGTTGTTAATTTTCTTGTCGTTTCACAGGGCTTAGATATACCAAAGTTTATAGAACGCCCTTCAAGAAATAGCATATAATTGCTCTCTGCTCTTCCTTGTGCCAGCACACTGGGGTGGGTTGGATTATTTAACCTTGTCACTGCTTGTAAAACATGAATGAGAACAGTAGAAGTGATGAGTAAAAAAACCATGCACCTACATATTCCAATTCTTTCCGCAGTTGTGGAGATGTCATGGTCAGAGTAGAAAGCAAGGAGATGGGACTTACCGTGAGATGTGGAGGTAACAAAGAATAAGACCACCTTCAGCTGTGGCTCTTTATATGCAACTTCCTGCCCACGCAGCTATCGAGTGCTCTATTTTTGGTCATTTATAATTTACTCTCTAGTTGTAAATGTGTTGAAGCTGTGATCTGTCTCCTAATTACTTAGAGGCAGGATTGACTGAAGGTTGTATGGAGTCAGCTGCACTGACCTTCTTTTTTTCATGTTGATCCATGCCAAGGTGGAGGATTAAGGAACTCAAAAATATCACTAATAATGCCAAATAAGGCAACCCTTGGTTTCTGACTTCAGTATCTTTAACACTTAAACAAGCAAGAATTATTTTTCTTCTTTTCTATCTGTACATAATTATTTCTTTACAACGTGAAATTTTAACAGATCCCATCCTACCCTCTGTCTCTATCTGCACATGCCGGTAGAGAAGGGGGAAGATTTGGTAAGATTGTTTTTTTCTCTCATGATTTTTGTTTAAAGCATTGTGTAGAATGCTGGCAAGCCTGAGGCCAGTGTAAACTTGGGACAGTGTAAGACAACAGACATTTTATGGACTACAAGAAATATTTGCAGTCCTGGCCTGTAGGTTTACAATATCTGAGGCTTGCAGGCGTGTTTCAGGGCTCAACCTGTAGGAAGGCTTCTGTGCTGCTGGCTTACCATGTAGAGGATGTCATGGAGCAGGCTGAACACAGAACCAGAATATTTTTGAGATACTTTTGCAGAGGTCCAGTAGTTTTGGTAGAAGATGTGGGGGATCAAAGGCATTACTGCAACTCCATTGGATGCCAGAAGGAAATATTAAAAGTGCAGGAACAGGCTGTCCCCTGGTGCCATAAGATGAGCCAGCAGGGAAGAAGAGTGGCCTGGCCAAACAGGGAGGTTTTGCTGAGATTCCTGAAAAAGAAGAGAGTTTACAGTCTTTTGAAGAAGAGTCAGGCAACTCAGGAAAAGTACAAGGATGTCAGTAGGGTACACAGAGGCGAAATGATAAAGGCAAAAGCTCAACAAGAATTTAATTTGGACACCATTGTTAAAGATAATTGAAAATGTTTTTACAAATGTATTAACAAGAGGAGGACCAAGGAGAATCTCTCACCTTTATTGGATGTGGTGAGGAGCATTATCACCAAGGACAAGACTGAGATTCTCAGTGCCTTCTTTACTTCTGTCTTTAATAATCAGGACAGTTATTCACGGGGTACTCAGTTTGCTGAGCTGGAAGACAGGGATGGGCAGCAGAATTAAACCTCCCACAATTTAGGAGGAAACAACGACCTGCTGCTTCACCTGGACTGCCACAAATCCACAGGGTCAGACAGGGTCCTCTTGAGGGTACTGAGGGAGCTGGTGGAGGTGATTCCTAAGCTGCTTCATACCATTTATCATATGTTCTGGTGAAACAGGAAGGTCTGGGTAACTGGAGATTTGCTAATGCAAAACCCATCTACAAGAAGAATCAGAAGGAGGATCCAGGGAACTATAAGCCTGTCAGCCTGACCTCTGTACTGGGGAATGTCATGGAGTAGATTGCCTTGAGTGTGATCATGTGGCATGTGTGGGACAACTGGGGGATCAGACCAAGCCAGCATGGGTTCATGAAAGGCAGGTCGTGGTTGTCCAACCTCATCTCCTTCTACTACTAGGTGACCTCCTGGTTGATGAGGAAAAAACTGTGAATACAGTCTACCTAGACTTTAGTAAAGCCTTTGATTCTGTCTGCCTCAGCATTCTCCTGGAGAAACTGGCAGCCCACAGCTGGGACAGATGTACTCTTCACTGGGTAAAAAACCAACTTAGTCACTGGGCCCAGAGAATGGTGGTGAATGGAGTTAAATCTACCTGCAGTCAGTCAGAAGTGGTATTCCCCAGGGGTTGGTATTGGGGCCCATCCTGTTTAATATCTTTGGGACATGAATGCACCCTCAGTTATGTTTACAGGTGACACCAAGTTGGAGGGAAGTGTTGATATGCCTTGGAGTGGGAAGGCTCTGCAAAGATACCTGGACAGTCTGGATTGCTTTTCCAGGTGAAGGCCAGTGACCAGTGGTATTCCCCTGAGGTCCTTATTTGGACAAGTGCTCTTAAACAACAATGACCTGGACACTGGAACTCAGTGCACCCTCAGCAACTTTGCTGATGACTCTAAACTGAATGGTGATACAACAGAAGGAAGGGATGTCATCGGAAAGATCTGGAGAAGCTTGAAAAATGGTCCTACGGGGACATAATGAGATTCAACGAGGCCAAGTGCAAGGTGTTGCACTTGAGTTGAGGCAATCCCACAAAAGTACCTGGGTTTTCTGGTGGATGAAAAGCTGGACATGAGCCAGAAGTGCAGCCCAGAAAGCCAGCTATATCCTGGGCTGCATCAACAGAGGGGTGATCGGGGCAGGGATGTGATTTTCTCCCTCTGCTCTGCCCTTGTGAGGCCCCATCTGGAGTACTGTGTTAAGGCTTGGGGCCTGCAGCACTAGGAATATGTGAAGCTTGTTGGAGTGGGTCCCGAAGAGGGCCACAAAAATGCACAGAGGGCTTGAGCACCTCTACTATGAAGAAAGGTTGAGGGAGCTGGGTTTGATCAGCCTGGAGAAGAGAAGGCTTCAGGGATACCTTATTTTGGACTTCCAGTATGTAAAACTTCAAAAAAAAAAAAAAAAAAAAAGCTTAAAAAACTGGAGAGAGACTGACTTTTACATGGTCTGATAGTGATAGGACAAGGGGGAATGGTTTTAAACTAAAAGAGGGGAGATTTAGCTTAAATATTAGAAGTAATTTTTTTACTCAGAGATTGGTGAGGCCCTGGCAGAGGCTGTCTAGAGAAGCTGTGGATGCCCCATCTCTGGAGATGTTCAAGTCCAGATGATGGGGACACAAGAATCTCGATCTAGGGGGTGGCAACCCTGTCCAAAGCAGGGGCTTGGAACTGAAGAATCTTTAAGATACTTTCCAAGCCTAGCCATTCTATAATTCTATGACTCTATGATTCTGATTAATAAGGCATATGATAAACAATCACAAAATCACAGAGTCACAGAATGTCAGGGACGGGAAGGGACCTCGAAAGATCATCTAGTCCAATCCCCCTTCCAGAGCAGGAACACCTAGATTATGTCACACAGGAACATGTGCAGGTGGGTTTTAAATGTCTCCAGAGAAGGAGACCCCACAGGCTCTCTGGACAGCCTGTTCCAGTGCTCTGTCACCCTCACCAGGAAGTTTTTTTCTCATATTTATGTGGAACCTCCTATGTTCCAGCTTGCACCCATTGTCCTATCACTGGATGCCACTGAGACAAATGAAACTGAAGCAAATAGTTACCAGAGTAATGACAGCAGAGCCAACTCATATCACGAAGGAAATGGTGACAGTGATAACACACTGTGAGCTGGGGAGGCAAAGAGGTATCATACAGCAGTATTGATCATAAACACAGCACTGGTTTATTTAAAAATGTAGAGGTGGAATATCATGGTAGAATGGTGTTCTTCTCCATTCTGCTTTTTACCTTCTCCAGTCGTGAATGAACATTTCCCCTGACATGGTGGGGATTCTGCAGTACACACCTCCAGCCTCATTCTTTGTTCACTTCCCTCCCCTTGTCCGCCTCTAGTCACTGCATGCTCCCTAATAGAAGTCTGTCTCTAGTTTTCCCTGGGTACTTCACCCTAACCTATCCTTTAGACAAAGCATTCAAGCCCATATACCACCCCGGTTGTTCCTCATGTTCTGAACATTATGTAGTTTCCAGTCTGCAGTCCAAATTAATCTAATGTTTTTATTATCCTAGATTAGCGTAGGAATCATGTTATGTAATATTTTCTCTTGGTGCTCTATTCTTATCCTTATAGCATGTATAAAACTGTCAAAGTCTGTCCTGAAGCACAAGCATGAACTCTGCTTGAAATGACGGTGATAATAGTCAGATGTGGGAATAATATTACTGTGTTTTTCTATGACTGACTGCTATATATCAGATTCAAATTAGCTGTGCTGGTTGCAGCATCAGAATTGCACACACTTTGCATTTAGCAGTCCTGAAGTCTGGTTTTGATCCTCTCTGATCTATTTTACTATCTAACATTCTTTATTATTTGCTACGCGCACATACATTTGCACTTTAATTGTGCATATCTTTGGATTAACTATAGAGATAATTGAATAAAAATTCTTATCTATCTGACATCATCTTTTCTTTCATATCTTACTTATCAAATTATTATGCAATGAAAATGATATTGCCTTTTCTCCTGGGTAATGTTTTAGATAAAATATTATATGGCTAAGAACCAATTCTTTCTGAAGGCACACTCAACTACTGGTGACTGTGCATGTTTGGAACCATTTTTAACGTGGGGGTGCATCAAACACAGCATTGCTAGCAGGTCAAGGGAAGGGACTGTCCTTCTCTGCACTGCAGTCAGATGGCCTCACTTGAGTGCTGTTGTCACCACAGTACAAAAAGGACATAAAACTGTTAGAGAGTGTCCAAAGGAGGGCAACAAAGGTCGTGAAGGATCTAGAAAGGGATAATTATGGGAAGCAGCTGGAGTCCCTTGATTTGTTTGGCCCAGAGAGGAGGAGACAGAGGGAAGACCTTCAGTGTCCCTTTAATGCAAGAATACCAAGAGAAAAAAGGATGGTGGTACAAAACAGAAAAGGTGTGATTCTTTGCCACAGGCCGTGATAGGTTTCAGCTGTGCAGGCTGTCTGACAGCATGGGCCAATGGCATTGATTATCTCAAAGGCAAGCCTATAAATGAAGGAGAAACAATAAGGATCATCCTCTAGCACAGCTGGGAATTCATAAGTTATTAGAGGAGGACTTGGATGTATGAAAAACAAAGGTATGCAAGAGCTTCAGGAATACTAGCTAACTATCTCCCACACTGTGCTTATCTCCCACAGCCAAAAGAAACAAGACTTGTGAGTGATGACAATCCCAGATGTGCTTACTGACAGCAGATAAAAGGAACTTGTAATCAGAACCTCTTGTGTTTAAAAAACATTAATTCCCAATTTTTCTATAGGTAGTGAATATATGTAAAGCAGCTCTGTACCCCTGCACACTGTTTATTATGCTTCTGGAACATTGAAAATAAAGAATTGGTAACAACAAATTGGAATGGCTGGAAGGGTTTATACTGCCTTCAGGGCACGTTGCATCTTCTCTGTCTTTGCCTCAGGTATTGTCTTCTCTGAAAACCTGTGTGAGGAACCCAGAATCAGTCAACCAGAAGAATCCTGCAAAGACAGAGAAGCCAGAGTGCAGAGGCTGGACAACCCATTTGTCCAAAATGGCCACAAAACGTAAGCTGTAATCTGGTGGCATTGTGGGCTGCAGTGGTTGGAGAGTAGAATTGCAAGGTTCAGCAAAGGAATAGCATGGGGTGTGCCCCATAAAGGGTGCTTTTTTTGTTTTATGAGACATCATTGTCCTTTAAGAGAGCTCCCTACCTCCTAATTATACACCGACATCAGTGCTACCCACAAAGAACATGATAACTGTCAAACAGGTGATTGTGGGGATATATATCAAAGGAACGAAAATATATATACGACATGGAAATGTTATCTGTGTGCACTTTGAGCATTCTGACCTTTTGGAACATCCCTGTAAGGCACTGAGGAGCTAAATAATTCAGAGATATAGATGTTTACCTTACTTCCCATTTAATGAGAAGTTGAAAGGATAAGTAGGGCTGGAGTGTTTTACATGATATAACTGTCAAGAAAAATGGCACACATTTATTGCATCAATTCTTTAATATGTGCCATACCAGCTCATTCATCAGTTACTATAAATTATACTATTTTGAGAATTCTGTAAATTTTGCTACTTACATGGCCTCATCAATCAAGTCATCATCAAGCAAGCAGCATCTGTATGAGTTTTCCTAATTCTTGCTTCGTCAAGCAATGTGTAAGATTTAAATGTAAGCTACTCTTCATTGTTGGCAGGTTAGATATGTGAGCCACAACCTGTACAATTTGTGCAGTTTGTTATCCTAGAAATGTTCTACTCTTTCTTGATGTGTGCTTGCTTTCTGCAGTTAGTGCAGGTTGCAATGACACATCTGTTCATAGAACTAAATATATTTGATCATATTTCAGTTATACAGTTTCTGTTCCACTGGGTTCATTAAAATATACTTTTCCTAGAGCAAGTAGTCCTATGCAGTAAACCTGTCCATACTAAGTCCCCAGAACACTTAATAACTTTATATACCTGCAGCTGGCATCAATGGGTTAGATAGACATTTTTGTCTTATCTAGGGTAGATATTCTAAGCTTTCATATAAAATCTTCTTCTAGAGCTGTGTGTAGATACTTATTCTTCACACTGTCCACCATCCTGTCCTTTTCTCACTGCATATTAGCAGGTCACCATATTGATGTTATTGCACTACACCTGGAGGAATGAAGGGGCAGAGAGACAACTAACTTCTTGTTGTCCCCCATCCATATATACAGCTTCCAAAAATACAATATTCTGTTGCGTTACCTTTCACATTCTTCTGCTACATCTTCAGTGATGATGAAAAGTTGCCTGGTCTTTACAATAGTTCATCTCCAGCATAAATATCTTATTTTTAAATTCTATACAAGTTCACTAAACTTGGATTGTATCTGCAATTGTTCATGAAAGGCTCTAAAAGCCACAGAGAAGACTCTATTATATACATTATTAGTGTTGGTTATGGAATAAACCCTGCTCCGTGTACTGTAAATCACACTGCAAAGTTGTGTGGGACCGGTCCTGGAGAAAAGGAGGAAAAGAATTTCCCTCCACAGGATACTGAACTTGGATGTGATTCTCAGTGTAATTTAATACCGTGGTAACTCTGTAGTTTCATTTCATAACATTCTGTTTATTGAAGCTTTTTGGTCAAAAGTCCCCCACTCCATGAGCAAATGAGTGAAAATTCCTCCATAGCCCTTCTCAGATTTTTTACATATTGGACATTTATTTTTCAGTTCAAACGACTGTTGATGGCAGCGTAAATGTATATTAATGGAAAGATGCATCTGTTACATTTCTGAACTCATCAAATGTTCTTGCACTTAAGAGAAACACATCTATTGAACCTTGAAAATATGTACTGAAGGTATATTTCTTCGGCCTGACTTTCAACGACACTTAAAAAATGATCATTTATGCTAAGAGAAAATAAAGGTAATGTAAACTTCTCAAAAGTGTGTGATACTGAAATGCAGATTTTCTGTGCCACTGAGTGCGTGACACTGCATCAAGGCCAAATAGAATTAATTATAGTCACTGAGAGATTCCTATCTTAAAAATATTTGCTGGCTACTTTTTTCACAGCTGTCAAGTAGCTGAAAGGAGTTTCTGTTGTAATTATGGAGGATGGGCACTGAAGATGTCTTTCAGCTAACTGCTGAGCACTGCAAACTGATCGGTGATATACATTGTGTACTTGGGCTGAAAGCTGAGATCTATCCTAAATTTATCATTCTTTTTCCAGCATAAAGCAGTGATATGATCATGTCTTCAGGTTGTTTCTACAGTTGTGAGGTTGGCAGCCACCCATATTCTGTGTAAATTACTGACAGAAATTACATATTACCCTGTGGACCATGGGGCTAATTCACCTTGAATGCCTTATTTCACCTTTTGCCTCCCCTGAGTCATCCTAATTAGAAAACACTTCAGAGAAATCAGAGAATCGTTTGAGTTGGAAAGGACCCTTACATATCATTTAGTGCAACTCCCCCGCAATGAACAGACACCCACAGCTCCATCACTGCTCAGAGCCCCATACGGGCTAATCTTGGGTGTCAGTAGGGATGGGGCACCCCCACCTCTCTGGGCAACGTGTGCCAGTGCCTCACCACCCTTAATGTAAAAAACTTCTTCCTTATATCCAACCTAAATCTCCCTTCTATTGGTTTGAAACCATTTCCCATTGTCCTATCACAACACACCTTGCTAAAGAGTCCATCCTCTATTCACTGAGAACTGAGATCACAGAATCACAGAATCTTGGGGGTTGGAAGGGACCTCCAGAGATCATCGAGTCCAAACCCCCTGCCAAAGCAGGTTCCCTACACCAGGTCACACAAGTAGGTGTCCAGGCGGGTCTTGAATATCTGCAGAGAAGGAGACTCCACAACCTCCCTGGGCAGCCTGTTCCAGTGCTCCGTCACTCTCACCATAAAGAACTTCTTGCGCACATTTCTGCGGAACTTCCTATGCTTCAGTTTTCGGCCATTTCCCCTTGTCCTGTCTCCACACACTGCTGAAAACAGTCTGGCCTCGCCACTCTGCCCTCCACACCTTAGATGTTTATAATAGATATAGACCTGGATCAGGTCTCCTCTCAGTCTTCTCTTCTCAAGGCTAAACAGGCCCAGCTCACTCAGCCATTTCTCATAGGAGAGACGCTCCAGGCCCTTCACCATCTTTGTGGCCCTCCGCTGGACTCTTTCCAAGAGATCCCTGTCTTTTTTGTACTGGGAAGCCCAGAACTGGACACAGTACTCCAGATGAGGCCTTACCAGGGCAGAATGGAGGGGGAGGATCACCTCCCTCGACCTGCTGGCCATGCTCTTTTTAATGCACCCCAGCATGCCGTTGGCCTTCTTGGCCACAAGGGCACACTGCTGGCTCATGGCCAACCTGTCATCCACCAGGACACCCAGGTCCCTCTCCGCAGAGCTCCTCTCCAGCAGCTCATCCCCCATCCTGTACCGGTGCATGCAATTATTCCTCCCCATATGCAAGACTCTACACTTGCTTTTGTTAAACCTCATCAGGTTTCTTACTTCCCAACTCTCCAGCCTGTTCAGGTCTCGCTGAATGGCAGCACAGCCTTCAGGCGTGTCAGCCAATCCTCCCAACTTCGTATCATCAGCAAACTTGCTGAGGATGGGCACTATCCCCTCATCAAGGTCTTTGATGAAGATGTTGAACAAGTGAGCTATTACTAAAACTACCATGCTATTGGAGGTATGGAAGTTGTCTAGCAGAATGTCAGTTTTTAAAAAGCGTTTCAAGGAAAGGTGGCCCTGTATATCTAGTGGTTGCACTGGGAAAACAATAGGAGCTGGTAATGGTAAATTCAGTACACTGAGAAAAAAAGCTGCTGTAAAAAAAAGTCATATCCCACCAGCATATGGGAGAATTAAAAATATGTGGATTGGGGAGAAACAGCTGGTCATGTGAGAAGGTATGTCACCTTTTTTACCAGAGCTAATGTGAGTCTGTGTTGTTATGTGATAGCTCTGAGAAGTGATCTGGAAGAGGATAGACAGATAAATCGCTGCAGAAATATGAGTGTCCCTGAGCATGGTCTCTGAGTGTCCAAAGTGGCTTGATCTGAAGCAAATCCCAGGAGCAGCTTGAGGGAAAGATCACTCCAGCAGCTCTATTTATAGGCTGTACAGATGGGGCTGCATTAGAGCCCAGCACAGCCTTCCCAAGGTATCTCAGCAGGCCTTGTGTCCTCACATTCCCTATGTAATTAACTTCACACCATTCCTAAGTAACGCCCTTTATACCCTTGCTATCATTCCCTGTTAGAGCCTGCTAGATTATGAAACAGCAATCATTATTTTAAGACATTAATGTACTGTAGAGGAGCAGGTGCTGATCTTTGCTCTCTGGTGGCAGTGACAGGAGCTGAGGAACGACATGGAGCTGCATCAGGGTACGGTCAGGGATGGTCAGGGAAAGGTTCTGCTCCAGAGGGTGGTGGGCATGGAACAGCTGCCCAGGGCAATGGGCATGGCCCTGATGCCAGAGCTTAGGGAGAGCTGGGAACCACTTTCAGCTGTAGGGTTTGGGTGGTACTGTGTGAAAGCAGGACTTGATGATTCTTGTAGGTCCCTTCCAACTCAGGGTGTTCTATGTAAATGTTCAAGTGAGTCAGGAATGACAGCAGAGTGTCAAAAGTATCTTGCATAGTACTGAGAACTCCACCAGTTTTGATAAAATATCTTCTACATTTGGGATATCAACACTATGTATTACTTGAGCTCTTTCCTATTCAAAGTAAGCAGTAATGATGTAGTGAAGTGGCCTTCTGACAGCCCACACAGGCAAGATTGCTTTTCTTTTTTGCCTTATTATTACAGAATCACAAAATCACAGAATTGCTAGGGTTGGAAGGGACCTCAAGGATCATGAATCTCCAACCCCCCTGCCACATGCAGGGCCACCAACCTTCCCACCTAATGCTAGATCAGGTTGATTGCCCATGCTTTGGAAGGTCAATATTTAAAACAGCAGCATTAGTTGTTTCTCAATAATTCTCTGCTTGAGAAACACTATGTACCATTGATGTCCACCTGCTCCACCACCCTGGGGATGCACAGGGTTGGGTGATTACTCATACAATCCATCAGGCTCTCCCATTCCCATCCCACTGTCTGTGGGGGTCATTTATCAGGGCTCCATCTTCCTGTCAGGCAAGAGGTGCTGTGTTCTAATGCCCCCAACCACCCCATGTACCAGGACCACCGCATATTTCCTCAGGGCTGCCTCCAGGACAGGTAGGACAACCCTTTCAAGGATGATCCTTATCACATAACCCCTCAACTATCTCATACCCTGATCATCTGCAGGGCAGCCCTGAGACCCATCTCTTTAGAGCAGAGGAGAGCTGCGAAATAGTGCGGAGTGTAGTTGAGGGGCAGGCTCTGCAGCAGCTCAGCCACCTGCTGCACCTGCTCCTGGGAGCCTGGCAGCTCTGGAGGATCTGCAGTGATCATACAGACCGCAGATTCAATAGCCTGGGGATGCTGCAGGGAGGCACTTACTGATGGCTTCAGTGAAGGGATCAAAGGGGCTCTTCCCAGAGGAGGAGCTTGAGGGCACTGATCAACCTGTGGATGTTGCTCCACTCAAGTCTGACAGGCTGAGCCCCTTCTCTGGGGTGAACAGGGGGCTCAGTCAGTACATGGCAGCACTGCCAGGGCCACCCTGCTCCACTGTTCCAGATGACCTTGGCACAGCTGCTGATGGAAGATGTGGTAACCATCTGAGGTCATGGCTCGCTCTGTGGGGATGGAGCAGGTATAGTGGAGGGACAACCACCTTCCTCCTATCCCTGGACCTGTGCTCGAACACAGCCCTGATGCCACATCCCCATCTTGTGTTGCCTTGTCCCCTCATCCTGGTCATCTACAAAACACTGATTTGTAAGATCCCATCAGCTTCAATGCCTGGGAACAATGAGTGTGTGAATCATGGTGAGTGGATCTGTGATAGCAGGAGGGGGCTTCAGGGCCACCATGAACTTCTGCCTCCTCTGCTCAACAGCCTCCATGCAGAACCAAAGCAGGGCACTGTGCTCTCCTACTGGCATAGGGCATCCAGGTGGCACCTGAACACCTGGTCTGGGACAGGGCAGAGCTGGGGCAAATTGGATGGGGAGGCAGTGGGAATTGGGGTGGGAGTGGGACTGGGATCCAAAGGGGAACATCTTTAGCCAGAGGGTTGGACAGGATGATCTGCAGAGATCCCTTCCACCCCTGTGATTCTGTTTTTTATTGAAAAAGACTATGCTCTCTATTCTATTGGCCTTTTCTTATGTTCTTGACAGTGAAGATACTGCGCTCTTTCTAGCTCCTTTCTTAGTCTCAGCTGAATTCATTTGAAGGAGCTCCTGCATACTTTTCTGTCAGCAATTCAACAAGACCACTAACATGCTGGATCCAGTTGCCCATCACGGTTAAGGCTGACACAGATCCACATCACAGAATCACAGAATCACAGAATCACAGAATCTTGGGGGTTGGAAGGGACCTCCAGAGATCATCGAGTCCAACCCCCCTGCCAAAGCAGGTTCCCTACACCAGGTCGCACAAGTAGGCGTCCAGGCGGGTCTTGAATATCTGCAGAGAAGGAGACTCCACAACCTCCCTGGGCAGCCTGTTCCAGTGCTCCGTCACTCTCACCATAAAGAACTTCTTGCGCACATTTCTGCGGAACTTCCTATGCTTCAGTTTTCGGCCATTTCCCATTGTCCTGTCTCCACACACTGCTGAAAACAGTCTGACCTCGCCACTCTGCCCCCCACACCTTAGATATTTATAGACCTGGATCAGGTCTCCTCTCAGTCTTCTCTTCTCAAGGCTAAACAGGCCCAGCTCACTCAGCCTTTCCTCACAGGGGAGATGCTCCAGGCCCTTCACCATCTTTGTGGCCCTCCGCTGGACTCTTTCCAAGAGATCCCTGTCTTTTTTGTACTGGGAAGCCCAGAACTGGACACAGTACTCCAGATGAGGCCTTACCAGGGCAGAATGGAGGGGGAGGATCACCTCCCTCGACCTGCTGGCCACGCTCTTTTTAATGCACCCCAGCATGCCATTGGCCTTTTTGGCCACAGGGGCACACTGCTGGCTCATGGCCAACCTGTCATCCACCAGGACACCCAGGTCCCTCTCCGCAGAGCTCCTCTCCAGCAGCTCATCCCCCATCCTGTACCGGTGCATGCAATTATTCCTCCCCATATGCAAGACTCTACACTTGCTTTTGTTAAACCTCATCAGGTTTCTTACTTCCCAACTCTCCAGCCTGTTCAGGTCTCGCTGAATGGCAGCACAGCCTTCAGGTGTGTCAGCCAATCCTCCCAACTTCGTATCATCAGCAAACTTGCTGAGGATGGGCACTATCCCCTCATCAAGGTCGTTGATGAAGATGTTGAACAAGACTGGACCCAGCACCAACCCCTGGGGAACACCGCTGGTTACAGGCCTCCAACCAGACTCTGCACCGCCACCACCAACCCTGGCTGCAGATGTATCCCAGCAGGCACACACACACAGCACATACTTTCACAGTGTATGGGAATTACGTAGCTATACTGTGTACATTATTGGCAGTATTTGCATGTATATTATACAAGCATTTATAGTACTTACAGCTACAATTTTCATTTCAAAGAAAGAACTATGAAAGAATGTATAGAAATAAAGGAGGTAGTGAAAGGACAAAAAGCACAAAATATTTTTAAGGAAGGTAAGGATTACATTTGTATCCCTAAACCCTCCCAGAGGACTGTAGTGTCCCTTGGAGGTTGCCAGGCTGGATGGGGCCCTGGGCAACCTGAGCTGATATGTGGCAACCACCCATGGCAGGAGATTGGAACTGGATGATCTTTAAGGTCCCTTCCAACCCATTCCATGTTTGTTGCTGGAAATGTTTGATCAGACCGGAGGTGTATTTCCTTATTGCCACTGTGTTTTAATACTTCATTGAATTATGCCATAGTTTTGCAACAGGCACAGCACAATACTGGAATCACTTCAGGTAATATTAAGACAGTATCTCCCTATTACTACCTCTGTTACAGAGAAGGCAGAATTGGGATGATGTGGATATAGAGACTCAGTGATCCTTGGTAGCACTGCTTTCAGTATTCTCAAGGTGTGACAGGAGGGGGAAACCTGTTACCCAGCCTATTCTTTTAGGATTTGCCTACTCATATTCAGCCTGTCAGGCACAGTTGAAGTGTACATAAGACCTGTGACAAGTCAGAGAAAGTCTGCTGTAACTGAGCTGCACAGTGCTTGGACCACACCATAGTGATGAGGTGGGTTTTGTCCCACAGGAATGACACTATTTGCTGCTGCCAGCAGGTGTATAAACTCCCACTCCTGGATGAGTTGCCATGTTGGGTTGATACAATGGACCTGACCTATCAGCCTGGTTTCTGTAATTAAATGGTAGAGATCCTAGAGTCTGAGGAGGAGATCCACCCTACATTCAGAATCATGCTGCTGATGAAACATTACCTGGTCCTATTCTGAATAAAAGGGAAGGTATAAATATAGCAGTATGGCATGGATACATTTGGATCAGTGAGAATTGCAAACTGAGGTGCAGTAGAAGGCTCTGTTGTTAGAATGAATACTTCAGGGACAGTTTCTCTGCATGCAGTATACAGCCTCTGTCTTGGTCTTTTAGGGTGGTCATATGCTCTGTGTGGGATATATAGGCATCCAGGCCTATGGAATACCTATGAAGGTGGGACTTAGTCCAATGGCTAAGTAGTAAGGATAATGTAACCTAATTTTGTATAGATCTTCTCTTCCTGGATCCATTATCTGGTTGCACTGATTCTGTTTGTTTGTACCTCTGTCTGTCCAAGCTGTCCCTGCCTAGCCTGAAGATAGGACTGTATCCTGCAGTGAACACCTATAGAGAAAGAAAAGATCCTCCTATGAGTAAAAACTTTTATAATAAAAGCATCTCAGTAGTAGAATCCTGCAGATATTTCTTATCAGTCTGTACATGTTCAAAAACAACATGTAAAAGAAAGCAAGTGAGATGACAAAATAGTAGTATGCCAAACAGGAGTTTTTGTCCTGAAGAGAAATATACTTGGAATTTATAAAACTAGAAGTGGCTTTAAAAGATTAATTATGGTTTGCTTTTCTACAGTATCTCCCTGCTCAGCTTAGAATGTATAGCCAGCTTTAGAAAACAGGATGAATGACTACATGAGATAGCTTGTATTGCTGCCCTTGCAATGTATGTTTGCATATCAATTTCGTGAACAAAAATTAAAAGTAGTTTTCACTTTAGGTATAAATGTCACAGAATCACAGAATGGCTGGGGTTGGAAGGGACCTCAAGGATCATCAGTCTCCAACCCCCCTGCCACAGGCAGGGTCATCAATCTCCACATTTGATACTAGACCAGACTGCCCAGGGCCCCATCCAACCTGGCCTTGAACACTTCTAGGGATGGGACATCCACAACCTCTCTGGGCAGCCGTTCCAGCACCTCACCACTGTCTCTGTAAAGAATTTCCCCCTGACATCCAATCTCCCCTCGCTCAACTTCAAACCATTTCCCCTTGTCCTGCAGTTATCAACCCTTTCAGAGTTGATTCCCCTCCTGCTTGTAGGCTCCCTTTAGGTACTGAAAGGCTGCAAAGAGGAACACTGCAGCCTTCTCTTCTCCAGGCTGAACAAGCCCAATTCCCTCAGCCTGTCCTCACAGGGGAGGTGCTCCAGTCCCCTGATCATCTTTGTGGATCTCCTCTGGACCCTCTCCAACAGCTCTCTGTCTTTCTTGTACCGGGGACTCCAGACCTGGACGCAGTACTCCAGATGGGGCCTCACAAGAGCAGAGTAGAGATAGACAATCACCTCCCTGTCCCTGCTGGCCACCCTCTTTTGATGGAGGCCAGGATAACATTTGCCTTCTGAGCCGCAAGGGCACATTGCTGGCTCGTGTTAAGTTTCTCATCCATTAGGACCCCAGGTCCTTCTCCACAGGGCTGCTCTCAAGGACCGCTCCTTCCAGTCTGTATGGATGCCTGGGATTCCTCCGGCCCAAGTGCAAAACTCTGCACTTTGCTGTGTTGAACCTCGTCAGGTTTACCCAGGCTCACCTTTCCAGCCTGTTGAGGTTCCTCTGAATGGCATTCCTTCCTTCTACCGTTTAACCTGAAAGAAATTGTTTTCTTGCAATTAAGCTACATGACTTATTCAGTAATCAGTTATTAGACTAGATTACCAGAAGATGCAATTAAGTTTTGTTCCCTGAATAAAGCCTTTTAGTTAAAATGGAATATCTTCCTAAAGCAAAATGTATAAGGAAGAGTTCAGTTGTAAAGAAATAATGGTTTCTCCCTTGAGGAATTCTTATGTGAAATTCCATGGTGAAAATAACCATGGCCAGATAACTGAACAAATTACTTAAACAGTCGTCATTAAAATGTAAATAAGGGAAAATGTAAAGCTTATAAGAATCTAGGATAATGATTAAAATACAACAGTGAACTAATTATTTTCCATGGGAAAATCTCTACAGTTTTTATTAACTAAATATTAATTATCTAGACATTGATGAAGAACTAAGCAGTAATTACAAATCAAAGCGATAGAATTTCACATTTTGTGCAATTCTCTTTCAATCTGCACCACTGGAGTCATCTACTCTTCACTTTCTGCCTTCTTGCCTATTTCACGGCTCTTTGCTCGGAGCTTGTTGACCTGTGACTCTGCAATGTCAGCCCGCTCCTCTGCTTCTTCCAGCTCATGCTGGATCTTGCGGAACTTGGAGAGGTTGACATTGGACAGCTCCTCCTGGGGAAAGGAAATCAGATAAGAAAATTTTAAATAACATAATTTCCATTTTTCCTTCACTGTGTTCATGTGACATTTACTAAAAGAAGATTATCAAATTCATGCTTATTTCTTTAGAAAACTCACTAAAACTTATTAAAAAATAGGTTTTTAAATGTTTAACAGTAATTTTTTCATATTGAAAAACTACTCTGGACATTCTGTGATATCTTGTCTTTACAAGAGAGGAGTCAAAGACTGGGATAAAATCTCCAGTACTTCTACAGAGAATCCAAAGAAAGAGTTATTATATTAAATGCTAAATGGTTAGATCGTTAAAAATACATGACAGGAATATGAGACTCTCTTTTTGTCCTAATGGAGTTTGAAATTTCCAAACAATACATATATAATTATAGAATAATTTAGGTTGGAAAAGACTTTCAAGATCATCAGGTCCAATTGTCAATCTGACCTCCTGAGACCCATCACTAAACCATGTCCCTTCGTGCCATATTCACATACTGACTAAGTATATTCAGAGTATGGGAACTCTCATTTCCCTGAATTTTGAAGCCTGTTCTAGTTCTTGATCCATCCTCTGTTAATAAATTCCTTCTAATTCCAATCTAAGCCTTCCCTGGTAACTTGAGGCGGTTTCCTTTCATCATCGCTTGTCACTTGAGAAAAGAGACCAATACCCTTCTCACTGCAACCTCCTTTCAAGTAGTTATAGGGAGTGCAATGGTCTCCCCTCAGCCTCCTTTTCTCCAGACTAAAAACACCAATTGCCTTAGTTGCTCCTCATATGTTCTATTTTCTAGTTGCTTCACCAGCTTCATTGCTCTTATCTACATGAGCTTGAGCAACTCAGTATCCTTCTTATGGTGAGGGGCTCCAAACTGAACACAATATTTGAGTTGTGGTCTCACCAGTGCCAGAGACAATCACTTCCCTAGACCAGATGGCCACACTCTTTCTGATACAAGCCAACAGCATCTCATGTTCAGCTGGCTGTTGATCAGCAGCCCCAGATCCTTTCCTGCTGGGCAGCTTTCTGTCACTCTTCCCCAAGCCTCTGTCCCTGCATGGGGTTGTTATGACCCAACTGCAGAATCTGGCATTTAGTCTTGTTGAATGCTGTGTGATTGCATTCAACCTACTGATCCAACCTGTCCATATCCCTCTACAGAATCTTCCTACCCTCAAGCAGATCAACTCTCCTGCCTAACTCTATTTAATTAGGACTTTTTGAGCCTGGCCATCCAACCAGTTCTTCACTGAGTACACATGTACATCATGAACCAATTTCTCCAGGAGAATACTGCAGGAAACATTATCAAATGCTATACAGTATCTAATAGCATATAATGCTTTCTAGATAAACAATATCCATAGTCTTTCCTTCTTCTACAAAGCAGGTCATCTTGTCAAAGGAGATAAGGTTAGTTAGGCAGGACCTACCTTTCACATGCTAGCTATTTCTGATCACTTGATTGCCTTGTATGAGCCATGTAATGGCACTCAAGGTTATCTACTCCATAACTTTCCTTGGTACTGAGGTCAGACAACAGGTCGTAGTTCCCAGGATACTCCTTACTGACCTCTTTAAAAGTCAGGTAGATGGAGGCAACTCCTCTGGCATTTTTAGTTTCACAGAATCACAGAATCACAGAATGGCCAGAGTTGGAAGGGACTTCAAGGATCATGAATCCCCAACCCCCCTGCCACATGCAGGGCCACTGACCTCCTCATTTAATGCTAGACCAGGCTGCCCTGGGCCCCATCCAATCTGGCCTTGAAAACCTCCCCCAGGGACAGAGCAAGTTTAAAGCTTTCTACACCAGCCTGGCAAGACTGTAAATCAAAGATGCTTTTCCACTTCTCCAAGAGATGAATAACCTCAATCCCCATCACACCATTTTTCTTAGGGAGTCCCATGTTAAAAGAAGCCAAATTCTTTTCTTTAAGACCAGCACTGTAACCAGGCATTTCTCTGCCAGATTTGTCTGGTCCATTCAAAGCCTACTCCACAAACAGACAGGATCAAACAGAAGACCACCTGTGCTCCAGAGCCTCTTAAAACTATTCCAAGGGCATAAAAGAGTCCCAAGGGAGATTTATACCTATTTAGTCACTTTCAATTTATTTCCTGCTATAAAACTATGTGTTACAGTTGTTGGAAGGCAATTTCTATTTCTTCAAGAGGAAACTATCAAATGTGAGATAAAGAAAGTGAAAGAAAGAAGCTAGGACATGCTCCCACATGAGTTGATCTTAGACTTCAACAACACCTACTGATGCAACAGAACTCAGAACCGCTGAGCTATTGTATAGTGCACAGACAAAAAAATAACATAAATGTTAAGGGCTTGAACACAGCTAAGCAGAGAAAAACACCAACACAAAATACCAGTTCTGCCAGGACTGAGACTGACTTCTCAGACTAATACTTACAGCCTCCTCAGCTTGCCTCTTGTAGGATTTCACCTTCATCTGCAGCTTGTCCACCAGGTCCTGGAGCCTGAGAACATTCTTCCGGTCTTCTTCAGACTACAGAAAAGGGTAAGTAATAGTAACAGTTCCTATCCTCCACCCTTACATTTCCTCTAGTTGAAACAAAGGTAGTAACACTCCTCAGAGAGCACTGCTGTCCAGTGGGACCAAAGAAAAAGACATATTAACCAATGAAAGAGAACAATGGAAAGAAATCACAGTACCAAAGAAATTGCAATGTCAATATGACAACATTCTGACTTATTGAGAGAAGGATGTGTAAGAAAAAGCTTTTTCTGCCTTACTTGGTAGGTCAGCTCCTTCACCCTCCTCTCGTACTTGCGCACACCCTTCACAGCCTCAGCGCTGCGCTTCTGCTCAGCATCAACCTCCCCTTCCAGCTCCCGCACCTGCAATGAGAGATCCATCAATGGAGCTTCCCTGCTATCTCTGACCTGGGATTGCACACTCTTGCACAAACACCAGTCCTACGCACTCTGGCCTCCAGCTTCTGGATTTGCTTCTTGCCTCCCTTCAGGGCCAGCTGCTCAGCCTCATCCAGACGGTGCTGCAGATCCTTCACTGTCTGATCCAAGTTCTTCTTCATCCTCTCCAGGTGGGCACTGGTGTCCTGCTCCTTCTTCAGCTCTTCTGCCATCATGGCCGCCTGGAAAAGAAAGAATCACTTTGTGACTGGAGATATTTGGGGAGAATGCATCCACCATCAGCAGTGAAGGAGCACCCCAACTCACATCGGTGATGGCCTTCTTGGCCTTCTCTTCAGCATTGCGGGCTTCCTGGATGGTATCCTCCATTTCGCTCTGAATTTGGGAAATATCTGTTTCCAGCTTCTTCTTGGTGTTGATCAAGCTGGTGTTCTGTTGAAGAAAAACCATACGGCATATATGTCATACACATATATATCATCACTTATTTTCAGTAAAATACCATTTCCCTGCTTTTAATTAGAGTTCTATTAGTTTTTTATATGAAGAATGACCCTTGCTGATAATAGTAATGGTACAGGTCTGCTGAAGTTATGTACTTATTAAAAAATTAAAACAGGTTTAATCATTAGATGCTTTCAACCCATGGACTTGCCTGGGTGTGGAGGAGCTGCACACGCTCACTTGCATCCAGAAGCTCCTGCTCAGCCACTTTCCTCGAGCGCTCCGTCTGCTCCAGGGCTGCTCGTAGCTCCTCAATCTCAGCCTGCAACAGGTTTGCTCTGCGCTCCACCATGGCCACCTGCTCCTTCAGATCCTCCTGTGACCTGAGAGCATCGTCCAAGTGTATCTGGGTATCCTGCAGAACAAAGGAAAGAAATTATACGATTCATAGTCCTCCAAAATTGCAAATATTAGTTAAGATCTTGTTAATGGTCATCATTTATTCAATGGACCTTGAGTACTCCTTGTGTGTTTCTCAGGTTCTTCTGTGCCTCTGCAGCTTGGCGGTTGGCATGGCTCAGCTGGATCTCTATTTCATTCAGGTCTCCCTCCATCTTCTTCTTCAGCCGCAGGGCTTCATTCCTGCTCCTGATCTCAGCATCTAGGGTGCTCTGCATGGAATCTACAACTCTGATATGGTTTCTCTTCAGCTGGTCAGTTTCCTCATCTTTCTCTGCTATCTTCCTGTCAATGTCAGACTTGACCTGGTTGAGTTCTAACTGGACACGAAGGATCTTCCCCTCCTCATGTTCTAGGGAGGCCTATACAAGAATAAATGAGAATTAAATACTTAGATAACAAATGTTGAAAATGATGCTTCACTAAAAAGTAGTGCAATGTTTCTGACAGTATCTCTATTCTTTCATGCAAGGACTCTCATGCTCTTCTTTCTGGGAATGATTTCACATTACTTACAAGGAGAGTGAGCCAAGACCTAAATCAGATAAGTAAATATTTCTGGGTACCTCAGCTTCCTCTAGAGCTGCTTGTAGTTCAGATTTTTCCTGCTCAATCTGCTTCTTGACTTTCTCCAGCTCATGAATCGCCTTTCCTCCTTCTGCAATCTGCTCCGTGAGGTCAGAAATCTCCTCTGTAGAGAAGAAGGAACAATCACATTGTCAGATATGGAGCATACAGGGAAAGGCCCTGTGACACCAGCATAACAGGCCTGCTCCCATCACTGCAGGCACAGACCCAGGTGGAGAGGTGGGCAGGAAAGCTTCTGAGAAAGCCCCGACAGCAGGAAAGGCTGAGCGACTTACGCTGCAAGTTCTTGTTCTCTCGCTTCAGCGTTTCCAGGTGGTCCAGGGACTCCTCATAGGCATTCTTCATCTTGAACAACTCTGTGCTGAGGGAGCGAGACTCCTTCTGGGAGGCCTCCAGCTCAGCCTGCGTTTCCTCGTACTTCTGCTTCCACTCCGCCAGGATCTGAGGAAAAGCAGATCATGAGTTCGGATGCGGCAATTATGTTCTGCCCAGGAAACACAGGCCTGGAGCCCAGAATACCTTGTCAAAGTTCTTCTGTTTCTTGTCCAGAGCTGCACAGGCAGCATTTGATCGTTCCACGTCAATCATCAGGTCCTCCACCTCATTCTGTAGCCTCTGCTTTGTCTTTTCCAGGGAAGCACATTTGGAGTTCACGGCTTCGACGTGTTCCTCTGCATCCTGCAGACGCTGTGCCAGCTTCTTCCTGGGAGGTTGTAAGCACAATTCCCAGTGAGAAAGCAAATTCTCAGGTTCATGGGAAGCTGTGGTGTGCAGCCGGTATGTTTTCTGGAGAGCAGTCTTGTCCACTTGATAGCATGACACCCATTTACACCACATGTACAGCCTCTTCCAGACAATCATTGTAATTGCATGTCTGACTGCTGGGCTTTAGTAAAACACTCTCTGCTGTTCACTGTTTTTCACTCTAGTGAATCTCCTCTAATGTGTCTGAACAGCTTTGGTGCTTCTGCTTCTCCTAATACATATTTTCTCATGGGTATATTTTCCTTTTCCCTATCACCCCATCCTGAAGTACAGCATAATTTTCTTCCTGTTAATACTTCAGCAGTCTCCTCAATTTTCTGTTACTAGTTTCTGCCAGCCTTCCCCACTTTCCCTCCACATACTTGGCCTCCTCCAGCTCCTCTGTGCGCTGAATAGCGTCTGTCTCATATTTGGTTCTCCACTGGGCCACTTCGCTGTTGGCCTTGGACAGGGCACGCTGCAGCTCACCCTTGGCTTCCTGCTCCTCCTCATATTGTTCTCGGAGCAAGTCACAGTCATGGCGGGCAGACTGCAAGGCGTGGGCCAGGGCATTCTTGGCCTGTGGAAATGTTGTATTAGGATGAGAATAGTAGAATCATGGAATCATAGAATCATAGAATCATAGAATGGGCTGTGTTGAAAAGGACCACAATGATCATTGAGTTTCAACCACCCTGCTATGTGCAGGGTCGCCAACCACCAGACTAGGCTGCCCAGAGCCACATCCAGCCTGGCCTTCAATGCCTCCAGGGATGGGGCATCCGCAACCTCCTTGGGCAACTTGTTTCAGTGAGTTACCACCCTCTTTGTGAAAAACTTCCTCCTAATATTGAACCTAAGACTCCCGTCTCAGTTTAAAACCATTCCCCCTTGTCCTATCACTATCCACTCTCGTAAACAGCCGTTCCCCCTCCTGTTTATACGCTCCCTTCAAGTACTGGAAGGCCACAATGAGGTCTCCCCAAAGCCTTCTCTTCTCCAAGCTAAACAAGCCCAGTTCCCTTAACCTTTCTTCATAGGAGAGCTGCTCTAGCCCTCTGATCATCTTAGTGACCAAGAGCTCCACGTCCTTCCTGTGCTGGGGGCCCCAGGCCTGGATGCAGTGCTGTAGATGGGGCCTCACAGGAGCCGAGTAGAGAGGGACAATCACCTCCCTCTCCCTGCTGGCCACAGCTTTTTTAATGCAGCCCAGAACACAGTCGGCCTTCTGGGCTGCAAGCGCACACTGCTGGCTCATGTCAGCTTCTCGTCGACCAGGACTCCCGAGTCCTTCTCCGCAGGGCTGATCTCAAGGAGATCTTCCCCCAGTTTCTATAAATACCTGGGATTGCCCTGACCCAACTTGGCCTTATGGAATCTCATTAGGTTTTTATGGGCCCACTTCTCCAGCCTGTCCAGGTCCCTCTGGATGACTTCCCTTCCTTCCAGTGTATTGACTGCACCACTCTGCTTGGTGTCATCTGCAGACTTGCCGAGGGTGCACTCGATGCCACTGTCTGTCAGTGATGAAGATGTTGAAAAGCACCGGTCCATAGACCGACCCCAGAGGGACACCGCTTGTGACTGGTCTCCACCGTGACTCAGAACCACTGATCACAACCCTTTGGCTGCGACAGTCAGCCAATTCCTAACCCATCGAAAGGATGGATATATTCCATATATATATATATAAGGAATAGAAATCTCTTGGGAAATGTCCTGAGTGAAGTTTTTGGACGCTAGATAACTCTTCCTGAGAATAATGGCAACACATAGAATGAGGAAGGAATAGCTGGGAATTTGCAACACCTTAAAGGATAGGCGGCAGGTGTCAGAAAGAGGAAATAACTCACAACAAATTAAATATCTGTTTAGGGTTTTTCTCCTACTCAACATGATGTTTCTATAATTTTATATGTGTCTGAAGAACCTCTTGGTCAGGAAAATCCACTGGATAAGACAGAATTTTGGAAAACCTCCTTACCTTTATCTCCTCCTCTAAGTGCCTCTTGAGTTCCTCAATCTGTTGGGTGAATGCCTGCTTGCCTCGAGACAGCTGAGAAATCAGAGCATCTTTCTCTTCCACCTGGCGTGAATATTCACCTGGGAGAATTTGCAGTCAAGTAAGGAATATGTTATATGAATTTTAAATTTTTTTATCCTCGATAATCAAATACATGTGAAAATTATTTTGGTAAATAGCTTTTTATTCTTCTCATTGAATATTAGCCACTGATCTTCATCCATCTTATAGTCAGGACATGAGATTAATCACTCTTGCTAGTTTGTTATTTGATTATTTTTACTTAATATTTGAACTAAGTTTAGTGGTCACTTACAGCTTACAGCATGAGCACATGTATAGAGGTGCACATTCCTGACATCTCCTGCATTTTTCCTCGCAAGCAGAGGGATGAAGTCTAGTTTAGGAGATAGATGAATTTTTCCTTCAAACTACAGTGCCTTAATTATATTGTTGGACCTGGGCTAGACTTGCCCCTGAATATCTACAACTCTGACGCTGGCAAGTGTAAACTGGACACAGCACCCAAAGGTGTGAGCTTAGCAGTGCTGCTTACAGGGAAGGGCCACCTGCTCCATTTACCTACTGCCAACGCTCCTCCTAATGTAGCTCAGTATTCCATTGGCCTTCTTTGCCACAAGAGCACATTGCTGGTTTATGTTCTATCATGTTCATGTTCATATGCATGTTATAGTATCTATCAAGACCCCAGGTCTCTATGACCCCTTTTTGACTCCTTATTTCTAAGCTCCTGGCTATTTACTTTATTGTCTTAAAACCACAAATGTCTTACCGGACTCTGTTTGTAGACGAGCTTTCTGTGCACTGATGTCATTTATGGTGCGCTGTTGCTCCTCTTCCTTTGTCTTAATTTCACTGAGTTGATCTTCTAGGGAACGACACATCTTCTCTAAATTTGCCTATTTGCATGAAGAATAAAATGAAAGATGATTGGTGATTTAACGTAATTACATCTGAAGTCTTGTGAGTAGCAAAAAAATGAAGTTAACGATTTAAAGTATGCTAAGTTAATCTATGTCAAGTAACTGATATAACTTTCTATATTTCTGCATCCTTTATTCCAATATTTGTACAATTAATTAACATACAATCAGTTTTTGAAATACATAAAAAGGATGATGGCACACTGTGCCATTATTTTAAACTTCTGCTTCACATTTATTTATTATATCATTGATGCACTTAAGGGAGAAGGAATAAAATAATAGGGAAAAAAGAAATGTATGACTGAAGCAATTTCTAATTTGGAAAAAACTGAAAACCTTCTAATGTCAGTATCTTTCATTACAATATCAAGCACTGAATCAAGCACTGAGTTCTCTATAGATCCTTGTATTAGATGCATGAGCTAAATATTTTCAGCTTTCAGAAAAAAGATGCAGTGTGTTATTACTAATCCTGAAATGTGTAAACACAAATTCAAGTTGTGAAACACAACTACTTATTGTAATTATAATTATCATTCAGTTTAAAATACGAATACTTGCATATAAGTTTGAATTAATGTAAACATGTATTTCAGTACCTTGGCTTTGGAGACAGACTCCATGTTGCTGGCCAAGTCATCAATCTCCATCTTCAGCTCACTCTTCTCCTTCTCCAGCTTCTGCTTCACTCGTTGCAGGTTGTCGATCTGCTCCCCAAGCTCCGCTGTGCTGTCCGCATGCTTCTTCCGCAGGGCGGCAGCCGTGGCTTCGTGCTGCAGCGTGGCCTCTTCGAGGTCACGGCGCATCTTCTGAAATTCTGCCTCGCGCTTCTTGTTCATATCGATCTGAGCTGCCGTAGCCCCTCCTGCTTCCTCCAGGCGCTCGCTAATCTCCTCCAGCTCCCGGGAGAGGTCAGCTCGGTGCTTCTCTGCTTTGGCCCGAGAGGTTCGCTCTGCCTCAATTTCCTCCTCCAGTTCCTCAATACGGGCCTAGGGAACATCAGGAACCCTTCACATCCACGTCCTTCTCCTTCAGATGTTTTCTGAAGGGCAGAAGGGAAGGACCAGAGACTTGCCTGCAGCTCCTTGATCTTCTTCTGTAACTGCATGCCCAGGGCTTGCTCATCCTCAATTTTGCTCTGGATTTGGCTGATTTCAAAGTCTTTCCTTTTGCACAAAACAAACTGAGTTAACACCTGAAAAAAACCTCCTATGTGCACCTGCCCAGCACTCAGGTGTCCCACAACCTCACTTACTTCTTCAGTTTCTCATCCAGTTGCTGCTTATCATTTTCCAAATCCATTGTGGATTCCTGAGTCATTTTCAGGTCTCCTTCAAGTTTCCTCTTAGCTCTCTCGAGGTCCATGCGCAGCTTCTTCTCTTGCTCCAGGGACCCTTCCAGCTAAACAGAATGAGATCATTAATGGTCTGCCAGACATGTTCATCTTCACAACTGTCCTATAATAGCCATATGCTTTTGTTCTTACATCGTCCACTTGCTGCTCCAGCTTGGTTTTAGCTTTGGTCAGCGTATTGACTTTGTCCTCTTCAGCCTGCAGGTCATCCAGTGTCTGCTGATGGGCTTCTTGGAGGGCTTTCCTCTCTTTTGTCAGCTTGGCAATTGTCTCGTCCAAGGCTGCCATTTCCTCTGTGAGGTTTTTCACCTTTGAAGAGAAAGAAGCAAATTCAATTAAAGCTAAATAGGTACACGACTCCCATAACAGCACAGAGCTCTTTTCTGGAGTGTGATTGACATCTTCTGCCTCATACCTTGTTTTCGGTGGCATGCTTCTCCTTCTCAACCTTGGCCAACGTTAACTCCAGGTCATCTATATCTTTCTTCAGCTCTGAGCATTCATCCTCCAGTTTCCTCTTCTTGGCTGTCAGCTCAGCATTCATCTCTTCCTCATCTTCTGCTCTCTCTGTAAGCTCCTTAATTTTGGCTTCCAGCTGGATTTTGGTTTTGATGAGCTGGTCACATCTTTCTTCAGCATCTGCCAAACCATCTGCTTCCTGCACATAATTTGAATAAAATATTTTTCAAAATGCTATTTGTTTGTAAGTCATTATTCTTCCATTCTTTAACTAGCCAGGAATTATTTTCAGTGCAGCTTTATTATGATATTTCTACTTAGAACTTGTTATCATAAGAATATTTATTTTTTTTGAATGCCTCAAGCACAGAAGGTAAAGGAATATACATTTTTAAATGTCAGACTATAGTTATGTATGTTGAGAAGTGTTGGGGCCAGTTGAAACCTATTCCTAATCCTTTTCCAGTAATAACAGTTCTGAGGGGGTCATTGCTGCTATCCTTTTATTTCCCGGGAAGCACAGGACTCCATTTTCATCAGTGTTTTTCCTGAGGAAACAGGAACCAGAAATTGTAGAGAAATGCCTCTTACACTCATCCACTCTTACTCCAATTGAATCCCTTTGTAATTCCCCAAGTTAAAGTATTAATTGGACCTCCAATTAAATTGGACCTTCATTAATCAGTTTATAACATATCAAAATTATATAGTAAATGAGGCCATTTAGAGGCTGTAAGTTGTCAACTATGATTTAAAATATCATACTGTAAATTGCATAATTTACTTGGGAAATGGTTTAATTCTCTCCTGATTTAAAAGTGTAAGGAACCAAATGCCATAATTAATTGCAAATTTGTTAAAATTTATGTATTTCATCTTAGCTTTTTAAGGTGTTTTTTTTCCTTTCTATTTTAATAATTAATATTTTAATATCCTTCCTATTTAAATAATTATTTATATGCTGTTTAAATTAATACTGCTTTAGAATAATGTGTCTGTTACTGAGAAAACTGTGATAATTTCACATAGGGCATTATGAGAGCCAAAGCATTAGCAGTACTCACAGCCTGCACTTGGAGCTGCAGATCATTTTTCTCCTGCAGCAGGGACACCATTTTCTCCTCCAGCTCCTTCCTCTTTGCCTCAGACTTTGCAAGCTCTTCCTTGGTCTTCTCAAACTCTTCCTTCATGTTGGCCATCTCCTTTTCAGACTCTGCACTCTTCAGCAAGGGTTTGATTTTGAAGAACAGCTTCATCCAGGGCCAGTGCTTGACATTCATGAATGCACGAACATTGTACTGAATACAGAAGATAGATTCCCTAAAAGGTATTGAACATATATATTATCTTTTATATTTTTAAATGTGTAATACATAATTAACTGTCTATATAACAATATATATATCATGTAGTGACTGTTCTACATAGAATACTTCATATAGTTCTCTACATAATGGATTATAGATACACATATATATTTTATATATATTTTATGAATATGTGAAGCAAATGTCCTTTTGTGATGTAGAGATAGCCAATTTGTATGAACAGATTTGAAGTTCAGATGTTTGAGCCATTTTTATGGCCAAAGAAATGGAGCACCTCCAGGAGGGGATGACAGTTATTTAAGGGAAGAGAATGCTTTCCTGTACTAGAGGTATGTGTTTTTCTCCTTTGATTATAATGGTAGCCTAAAACAATTATGAGTAATTATTTTATTTATAATTTATAATTATTATCATATTCATTTACAGTTATTTTAGGTTGCATATCTGAATTCTGGACATCTAAAGAGTTCAATAAATATTGCTACCAAGGGTGACATAAATTAAATATCTTTTTTTTACTTCCAAAAACAGGGCTTTATACTGGATTTTTAATGAAAACAAGTTTTATACTTCATCTACTGTCATTGTACATTTTCAAACACATCCATACTGATAAACTGAACTAATGAGAAATAGATGAGATTCACTGAGATGGAGCTCATTTTCAGTTGCATTCATGTCATTGGTGTGTGATGATGATTGGCCCATCAGGCCAAATAATTGTATATATCTACCTTCTTTCCATCATTTTCTTGAACTCCACTCTCATCAGGAAGCCCCTGCACCTGGCCTGTGTGCGAGTGATGAGCTGTGCCAGCTTCTCATCTCTCATCTCCTCCAGGAGTCCCAGAAGCCCAGCTTTGAAGAACACCTTGAGAAATGGAATGTTGCAGCACATAATTTTCTGGTACTGCAAAGTACAGATACATAGCACTTCAGTCAAGCAGTATTTGTACCTTGGTGTGACCAAATTTGTACTGGGTGTGGTCCACATCGATTGACCCAAGAAGTTTCTCAGAAGCTTTCTTGCTGTCGATGAACTGTCCCTCAGGGATGGCACTGGCATTAAGCACCTTGTATCTATAGGAGGAAGTAGATTATGAAGAACAGATTCCTGAAAGCTCAGTCAAACCTGTATCAACTAATTCCATTGTTTAGTTTTTCTGCAAGAGGTCATGGATAGAAGTAAGCTTGAACTCTGCACTGTTTCTTAGAAATGACATTTTCATGGGTAAATTTGTTTTTAGAATAAAGTATTCACTTTCCTTAGTCCACAAATCCTTGATACAGATTTAATACTGCTTTTCATAGGTAACTGCTGACATATTTCCCATGCCTTATAAAGCACATTTAATGCCTTATCTTCAAAGGAGAACTCTTTGCAAGAACAAAATGTGAGGATGAGAAACAATTCCTCATCCAAAATAGTTGTAGTACATGCTCTTAGTGTGCTTCCCAGCTGATACAGAGAAAGAAGAAAAACCTAATTTTATTTAGTTTTCCAAAAATTTAGCTAACGTATTTTGCAGCTGCTTTATTCACATTCATATTCTGATGCCTACAAGTTATTCTTCTTTGCTATCTAAAAGTTAACTAAGTCCAAGCTAGTCAACTTTCTGGATGCTTTATCACATACTAAAGAACTAATAAAAGACTCCAAATTGCCCTTTGGGGGTGGCTCCTATAGTCAGCTATAGAAAGAAACTAGTTACTAATTTGGACAACTGACTTCAGTAAGACTGAAGATAGGTACTATAAAACTTCCATAACATCCACAGTATTTGAAACAGTTAGGAAATAGAAATTATTCAGTAAAGATGTGGCAAACAGTGAATTAAGTGGAGTCTGACCTCTGTTTAAAGTCCGCATAAAGTATTCTGCTCGGGAATCCTTTCCTGCAAATCCTGATCCCTTCCAGCACGCCATTACAGCGCAGCTGGTGCAGCACCAGTTCATGCTCCATGGCACCTAACAAATGACATTATGAATTGGTACTTCATTGTACTGCACAGAAAATAACAAATTTCTCACATGTTTGAACCTGAACTACTTACCAGGTGTTTTTGTTTCATTGGGAATGAGGCATCGCACAAAATGAGGATGTGTGCTTCGCAGATTGCTCATCAGTTTGTTTAAATTTTCCTTAACAACAAAAGTAAAGATTATGTTTAAAAATGTTACTTATACAATCTCATTATTAGATGGAGTAAAACTGCTGCATTAAGATCACGATCAGAAATTTTTTGGCAATTCTGTAGTAATTCTTCCAGTGATTTGATGAGAAGCCTTTGTTACAAAACATAGGCCTTTACTCTTACTGAACATAAATATTTTATATATTAGATTGATATAAAGCTTTTTTTCCTGTACTGATTTTTCTGTCTCTTTTTCACAATTTAGTAGAGTTTATAATGCTTATACCCGGAAAAGAGCTGAAACAGTCTGGAAAGAAGACCCCTTCTTCTTGCCACCTTTCTTGCCACCGCCACTGCTCTCTGAAAAATAATATATATACTTTCAAAAGAAATATAATAACAAAATAACAGAATAACAGAATAACAAAAACATGTGGTTAGAATTTTAAAAAATATGTATTTTTATCTTAAGAAATAAAAACTGTAGTGATATGAGAAAAAATAACAAATCCAGACAGTGTTTAAAATTACAATATAGTGTTTTTTAGATAATAGTAGAAGAAAATGTAATGACTTGTCTTAACACAAGTTAAGAAAATGGAAACAGAAAATAAATGCAATATCTTGTACAGTAGCATAATTAAGGAATTAACTCATGAATAAATACAGCAAATGCAATAACTTATTAGTGTTAAAATATCTTTACATCTAAAATTAGCACATAAATGTAACACCATTCTTTTGAGTTTGATATTACTTCCTGAAGTATTTGGGAATGCCTCTTACTAGAGAAATTATCCGGTGTGTCAGTAAGTCTTTGTAAATTCTTTAGTGTAGCTGTCTAATCATAAAATCAACACATTTATTAAAGTTTGTAGGGAAATGTAATATCCTTTATTAGTCTGAGTGACTAAATTCCAAAAAACAGACAAGATTTTGGATTCACAAACTTCATTATTTTAAGAAACCTTTTATATATACAAGCCTTGTTTTCTGTATATTTTAAATTCTAGTGATCAAAGTAATACTTGCTACTTATGAATCTGGAAGTGCTACATTTATATAACGTAAATATTAATATTAATGAAAAATGATGCAAAATATTATTGCAAATATTTATTTATTATTGTAGAATTTATTTAAAATAAATTACCTGCTTCTGCCCCACCAACAGAAGCAAACAGTAAGGCCAATGTCTTCAGGGATGATTTTTGGTACAGCCCCACAACAGTTTCGTTCAGGGGGTCCTTGTTCTTCTCAAGCCAGCCAGTGATATTGTAGTCTACTGTGCCAGCATAGTGCACCAGGGAGAAGTGGGCCTCAGCCTTGCCTTTGCCAGGCTTGGGCTTCTGGAAGTTGTTGGACTTGCCCAGATGCTGGTCATAGAGCTTGTTCTTGAAAGAGGTGTCAGTTGCCTTGGGGAACATGCACTCCTCTTCCAGGATGGAGAAGATGCCCATGGGCTGGAGTAAAATACGAATATACAAAGAAAGAAAGTCAGGACACGGAAAAGATAATATAAGAAAAAGAAATGGAAGATAGTGATGATACAAATGTGTCATCTCTTTTTTTTTCCAGAAATGGCATATTTTTAGTAGATGTTTCATCATTTATATGAAAACAAGTTCATTGGGATGTGTCAAGGTTGTAATGTAGTACAGATCTAGCATGTAAACATTCATGTTGTGCATGTTAGTTGAAGATGAAAAGTAAAATGAATGAAATTATCAGCATTTAAGTGTAAGAAAGAGTTTACATTACGTAAATTTTTTTTTTTTTTGAAACAAGATAGAAAATTTCTTCAAACATTAAAGTAGAAGCTGCTCAGTGTATTTACTCACTCAGCAGAAATAAAAGAATACAAGTGTTTCAGTGTGAATTCTAAAACAGACTTACTACTGTGACTATGACTGAGAATTTTGCCCACCTGTGAATATATACTACTTGACAAAATCCTACAGGTAGTGATATAGGGGACAACTTAACCACCTCACAGTCAGACACATGAAGACAAATATACAGAGCTCAGTATCCAGAAAAAAAAAAAAAAAACATATGTCTTGCCACATATTAGAGTAGTCTAAATTTTAGCATAGAACAATTCCTTTTACATCTGAAAAACTATGAAGTGCAGGAGGCCCAAATACCTTCTCAATGAGCTCAATGCAGGCAGCCAGATCCATGCCAAAGTCAATGAACTCCCATTCAATGCCTTCCTTCTTATACTCCTCTTGCTCCAGAACGAACATGTGATGGTTGAAAAACTGTTGCAGTTTCTCATTGGTGAAGTTGATGCACAGCTGCTCCAGGCTGTTGAACTGCAGAATGCAAGGAGATTTACTTGTAAAGTTCAGTTCCATGAACACATGAGATTTTCTAGTATGTCTGATTTTCAACCTGTTAAGGCTCACCGAATCATGGAATGGCTTGGGTTGGAAGAATTTTAAAGATCATCTGCTGTAGGCAGGTTCGCCACCCACTAGATCAGACTTTGCAGGGCCCCATCCAACCTGGCCTTGACCATATTGACAGCATCTCTGGGCAACTTGTTCCATTGTCTCACCACCCTCAGAGTAAAGAATTTCCTCCCACTCTTTTAGCTGAAAACCAACCCCCTTGTCCTATCTCTATGTGCCTGTGTAAAAAGTCACTGTCCATCTTTTTTGTAAGCCCCAGATAAGTACTTGAAGATTACAATGTGTTCGCCTCAGAGCCTTATCTTCTCCAGGCTGAACAAGCTCAGCTCCTTCAGTCTTTCTTCATGAGAGAGTTGCTGTAACCCTCTGAGCATCCTCCTGGCCCTCCATGAATGTGGACCTGGACTGCTGACTGGAGTATTCCATCCTTTAATATATTTACACTTTCAAGCCCTAGCCCCTTCTGAACATGTTTATGAACATTCAGAGCTCACACCAAGATGCTAGTTATCAGAGTACTTTGCCTTCCTGGATTTATCTACACTGATGGTCTATTCCCAAGCATTCAGAGGGAATCTGGCTTCTGCATTAACAAAATCTTCATGAATAAGTTTCAATTTCCTCACAATCTACTTTAGCCATCAGTTATTAAACATTCTGATAGCACTTTTAAGTACAGTTTTCATTGCTACATGCAACAAACCCACAGCCTTTCTAAGTTAAGTACTTCATGAGCTAAGTACTGCATAATGGAAAAGAAAAAAAACTATTCCAGTCCAACGTCCCTTCCATTAAACTTGTAAGACTGTCCTCTTACATCAAAGATCTCAAAGCCAGCGATGTCCAGGACACCAATGAAGTACTGCCTGGGCTGCTTGGTATCCAGCTGCTGATTGATGCGAACAACCATCCACAAGAACATCTTCTCAAAGACAGATTTTGCGAGGGCACCCACTGAATTGTATACCTAAACAAATATAGAATAAAAAAGTTAACATCCACGATAAAAGCAGAAGTCCCACGCTTTTAATTCATGCCATGAATTTTCTGTCACCACTTGTTTCTTACCTGCTGCACGGTTTGACCCTTGGTCACATACTCATTCCCAACCTTGACACGGGGGTAGCACAGCGCCTTGAGCAGGTCTGCTGAGTTCAGACCCATCAGGTAAGCAGCCTTGTCTGCAACTAAACAAACACACAATCGGATCAAGTATAAACTCCCCAGTATATGTATCTTTTAGTAATTTGGAATGACTTCTGCATAAATCACACACATTCTGAATCACATACTTACAAGAGTTGCACTCTCTCTTGATGTACTGTTTGATTGTGTTTTTTTTTTTTTAACTGGCTATTTAATTTTTTTTTTTTCCAAATGAGATTTTTAAATATAAAAATTCTTCCAAATGAATTTACAATGTCCAAGCAAATTTTAAAGTGGCTAGCCAAGCAAAAGGCCATTTCCTTAGCTTTTTCCAACTTACAATTTCTGAACAAACAGAAGAAGAAACAGATTGGTAACAAAATATGCTGTACTTGTTGGAGTTAATGAAATTCTATGGGCATTAGAGAGAAAAATTAGTGAAGCATTATGTCACAAGTTCAAATACGGTATCTAATATAGCATTCATAGCAGGACTGCATTTTCCTTAAGGATAAGTTTTAAACACATGGGAGCTATACACAGGACAAATAAATTTAATAAACTATGAGAAAGAGAGGGGGAAAGGGTAGGAAAAAGAAAAGGTAGGTCTGACAAAAAGGCATCTGACATGAAAGTGAATAGGAAGCATAGGTGTGTAATTGCATTCCTCCATGCAGAATAAACTGCACCCATGAATTGCCAATTCATCTACACTTGATAAATGTTTACAGAGACCAAACATTTGAAGTCAGCAGTGAGGGGGCAGATGGCGTGTTTCATCAGTGACACCATCATTGCAGCTATGAAAGAGTGCGTCACTCCTACTGGTGCAGACTTTTATGATTGCAGCATGCAGGCTCATGTTCACTGCTGCAAAAAAGCATAGTTAATGGCGGTGATTGTGTAGCTGACAATCTGCTCTACCAAATAATGTTATTGTGCTCCATGCTGTAATTTCTACAGAAATAAATAGGAAGCATTACTTTTGGATCAATCTACAATGTACAAATCCTAATTTTGAGCTGTTTCTGTTGTATGTGTTATTTATACTTCTGTTTTTTAATTGCATTTATCACTAGAAAAATAGCAAAGATGAACCTTTGGATTTTTTTTTTGTTTGTTTGTTTTTGTTTTTGTTTTTTTTTAACCAGTCAATTTTACAGGGTAATTTTAAAATATGTAATAATTCCCTAGTTCTCTTTAAAACCATAGGAAATATAGTCTTATATAACTTTTCTGCTTAAGATTATTCAATGATATATTTTCTACATGGAAATAATTGTGGTTTTTAGAAATATTTCCAAAAACTTGTAAACGAATTAAACCCTGAACAATTTCAGGGAAAGGAAACACAATACATGTATGTTAGTTGACTTTCAAATGGAAGTCTTGGAAACCAGCTTAAAGTCAACAGAAAATGTAACAGCCACACCTGCAGTATTAACTGCTGTTCCATTTTAACCACCCGTGTAAATTAAAATGGAACAGTGCTCTCACTGCGGGCATTGAGAGTTGCCTTCAGAACACAGGCTTCAGGGCAGAGCAGCGTCAGGATTCTGGCTTATTTTTACATGGAAACAACAACTTCAGGAGGTGACTACCACTGATGACAAATGGCAGATAGCTGCCTGGGTACATGAACGTAAGTCAGTGAGCGGAGTGGTTCTTGGTTATGTACCAGATGTAGAAAGCTGCCAGTCAGAAGAACAGCCAATCTTGTCTTTCTTCTGCCTGACTATGTCTATGTCAGCCAATGGAAGTGTGGTTCAGGATTCCCTGGCCCTTGTATTTGCATAGTTCAAAGCAGTCTGCATCTCCCACTGGGTTGTATTCCTCCACGGAAGACCAGTATTTAGGACACCTTTATATGCAGCAGTAGGAGCATGAGGGGAAAACCGTGGGCAGAGTCAGTGACTCTGAACAGGAATTACTGCCTGTATTAGCGAGTGTTTCAGTATATATTGTGCTAATACCTTCTGTGCCATCTGGCTCTGCCTGCTCTTCACGCTGCTTCTGCTTAAACTTCAGGTTGCCATAGTGCATGACAGCCCCCGTCAGCTTGTAAATGGCTGTTTTTTCATCAGGAGTGAAGCCCAGGATGTCAATGGCACTCTAACAAAGGAAGAAGTGAAGAATACTTAGACGTAAGTACCATGCCTGCTTCTAGGTCAGAGTCCACCCAAGAAAACTTCTGTGCACTGCTTACATCAGTGGCCATCAGCTCCTCCTGGTCGTTAATGCTGGGCACTGTGATCTCGCCTTGACTCACATAGTGATAGTCATATGGGTTGGTGGTGATCAGCAGCATTTCTGAGAAGAAACACAAAACACGTACAGATCAAACAGAATTGGCATGGAAAGGAATGAAAGAGATTGTTCAGTGTGCTGTGTTTGGAGAAGTTCCTACCAATTAGCTCTGGTTTCTTGTTGGACATGATCTGATAAAAGATGTGGTAGCTTCTTTCTGCCTTGAGCTGGAAAGTGACCCTGGACTTCTCCAGCAGATCTGTCAAGGATGGTAGGAGAGACTTAGCACAAAAACCGAGGATGGTTAGAAGGAATGTGACCAATCAGACCTGGAGGGTCTCTTACATGTTTCAATGTCAGCAGAAGCCAGTTTGCCTGTGGCACCAAAGTGGATTCTGATGAATTTACCCTGAAAGAATAAAAAATAAGTGACCTAGGTCCACCTTCCCATCTCCAACTGAGAAAATACTTCATTTGCTGCGATGATGAGGAAAAGAGTCGTTTCTTCTTAGGCCAGGCAACAACTTACAAAGCGTGAGGAGTTGTCATTCCTCACAGTCTTGGCATTCCCAAAAGCCTCCAACAGAGGGTTGGCACTGATGATTTGATCCTCAAGTGTTCCCTGAAACAGAAATCTTGTCATGCTTCAGCTCAGAAAACAGTCTGACAGTTGCAGAGTCCTACTTCTAGGAGCTCACCTGCATTTTGCCTGCTGGCTGCTCCTCCTTCTTCTTATCTCCACTAGCTGCAATTGTTGCAAAGTACTGGATGACACGTTTCGTGTTCACAGTCTTCCCTGCACCGGATTCTCCGCTGTCCAGCCAAACAGAGAAGCAGAGAGCGTGAGGTCAGGGAGAAGGTCCCCTGGCACAGGGCAGCCCCGCAGGGACCCGAGCAGGGAGCGTACTTACGTGATCAGGATCGACTGATTCTCGCGGTCTGTGAAAGAGGCAAAAGGAAAGTTTAACCATTGTCCTGAGTAGCACTGGGCTGACTTCAAAGCAAAGCTGTAAGTTGGAGCTTCTTCAGAAGCACTAATTCCCAGGGAAAAGAAATGGATTTGCTTCCATATCCCTCAGTAGCAGCACAAATGGAGGCATACAGCTGCCAGAGGCACATGGTCCTTACACAGACTGTGTATCCTCTTGCCCTTCATACAGTTCTAGATTCAAGGAATCTAGACAAAATGCCTACCTGTGTACAAAGTAAACGGCTGTCGAAAGCAATAACGCTTTCTCTTCCATCACTGGAAAATAGTAACAAACTCTGAGTCCAGCTTTATTTCTGCGCTAGGAAAATGTAGGATTTGGTACAATACAGTGTAAATAGCTCAAAGTGCTGAATCTATGTGTGTATCTCGTCCAGCTTGTCTTAACATTAATTCTTCCTTCACTTGCTGTCATACAGCTCTGTGGTGTTTGGTGCTGGTTTGTCACACAGTGCAGTAAGAGCAATGGGGCTCTTCGGTTCAGATTGCTTTGAAGGAGATCAGGCACTCACCAGTCAGCATGAACTGATAGGCGTTGTCAGAGATGGAGAAGATGTGTGGAGGGGCCTCCTGGCGCTTTTTGCCTCGGTAGGCCAACACCACCTCCGGGTTGTACACCGGCAGCCACTTGTAGGGGTTGACAGTGACACAGAAGAGGCCCGAGTAGGTCTGTGAGGAAGGGACACGGCACGCTGGCTTCCACTCAGCCTGGCACAGCAGTCCTCCCCAGCTACGCTACCCAAGGAAGAGAGCTGCTGGTACTTACGTAGATCATCCAGGCTGCATAACGCTCTTTGAGGTTGTACAGCACAGCGGGTTCATGGAGGTGGGTCATCATAGCCATGTCCTCAATTTTATCGTACTTGGGAGGGTTCATGGAGAAGATTTGATCTTCTTTCACAGTTAGAGTCTGCCAAAGAAAAGGCAAATCCCTGCATGTCAGCTCAGAGACCACTGTGGGAATTAAATTCACATTTGCATATCTTGTCTTTTACTCACTTCTCCACTTTCAGTCTTGACAGTGACCTTCCCGGATTCTTTGCTCTGGATTGTGCTTTTCACATACGATTCTTTAGCATGTACCACAAAGACAGATGACTTGGCATCAAAAGGCTTGTTTTGGGCCTCAATCCTCTCCTTTTCTGACTTTCGGAGATAAGGAGCTGCCTCCCCAAATATGGCCATATCAGCATCTGTAGCCATGGCTGCAGTTTATTGGGAGTAATGCAGCAAGTATCTGTATGGTTATAAAATACATTAGAATAGTGCGCAAGAGAAGAAACCCTGACGCATTAGTGGATTTTTATGGTGCTCTGCTAAAGCACTGCAGAATCATACAATGGTTTGGGTTGGAAGAGACTTTAAATACCAGTTAGTTCTTACTCCCATCAGCATGGGCAGGGCTGCCTTCCACTAGTCCAGGTTGCTTAAAGCCCATTCCAACATTGCCCTGAACACTTTCAGGGATGCCTCATCACTATCAGAGTAGAGAATTTCTTCCTAATACCTAATCAAACTCTGTCTCTTGCAGTTTAAAAGCTTTATCCTTTGTTCTTCCTGATTAAGAGACCCTTCCCAGCTTTATGTAGGCTCCCACTAAGTGTTGGTAGGCTAAAATAAGGATTCTCCCAGGAGTCTTATCTTCTCTGGGCTAAGTAAACCCAGCTTTTTCTGAGTGTCTTCATGGGAGATGAGTTCTAGCCTTCTGATCATCCTTATGATCTCATCTGGACCTATTCTAACAGGTCCATGTCCTTCTTACACTGTGCTTCCTAGATTTGAATTCAGTACTATAGGTGGGGTCTCCTGAAAACAGAGTAGAGAGGGATAATCATCTCCCTAGGGCTGCTGGCTACACTTTTGAATGTAGCCCAGGATGTGGTTGGCCTTCTGCACTGCAAGTGCACATTGCCAACTCAATCCAATTTTTCATCCACCAGTATCCCCAAATCCCCTCTTCTGTAGGATTAGGGTCTCACCCTCTTATCACCCAACCTTACTGATACTGGGGATTGCCTCACTCCAGGCATAAGAGTTTGCACTTGGCCATGCTGGACTGCATGAAGTTTACCTGGGTGAACCTCTCAAGTTTGTCAGTGTCCCTCTGCATGACTTCCCTTCCTTCTAGCATCTCAACTGCATTACTCAACTTGGTGTCATCTGCAAATTTGCAGGGGGTGAACTCAATTCCTCTGATCATATTGCGGATAAAATGTTAAATGTATCACATCAACATATGTATCATCCAATTTAACTGATAACTGATGCTTTTTTCCTTTTTTTTTTTTTTCCTGCTAATGTAGAGCTCTGTTCTATAATTTTATTTTATTTTATTATTATTATTATTTTTAAGAAAGTAAGAGCACTACGCTTATTATACTACTGCATTTTCAGAGGAATGTTTCCATGGTTCTACTCTCAGTACATATTCCACATTTTGAAATTGTGAAAGTCCTTTTATGTCTTTTCCATTTAGTATCTTTCAGACTGCATATCTACGATAAAGAACTGGAAGAGAACACTTGTTATGCAGACAGCTAGTATTACTAGCACTTCTCATTAAAGACTTTTCCTTGGGATAAAATAGCCCAAGGTGTTAAATCTTTCAATTATTCCACATATCCATCTGCTAACATCTCTGTGTTGATCTGTTTCACAGTTTCACAACAGAAACTGAGTAATCTTACATTCATTAACCACTTTTGAGTAACACCATGTATTATTGCCAAACATATATCTTGAAGGAAAAATTTCATGCAATTGTGAAGCCAGTTAAGGTATACTCCTTCAAAATGAACAGTGTTTCTAATTAATCCTTCATTTTAGCCTAATTTCATCTATATACATCATCTCCAATTTAGAATTTGAAGAAATTTTCCTAATAAATTAGCCCACTTCTATACCTACATAGGAAGGTAAAGATCTTTAGGTGAAAATCAAATAATCTGTTTGCTTTTCTTGAGAAACTATTTCACTTTGGTTGTGGGAAAGACATGTTGAATTTTGAATACTTTTTATACTGTTTTCCGAACCTTTTACCATTTAACAACTTCTTCTTTTTACCATTTAACAACTTATCTCCAGCCTAATTGAAATAATATTTTAATAATAATCTCAGTATCATTGTGCATTCTAAAACTCATTCCACTCAGTATACCACTGTTTACGTGACAAAAATTGTTTTCTCTTCTTAGACAATAAAGAAGTTATACATCAGACAACTTGTTACCAATTCAAATGCATTGATATTATCTATTGCCATAAGCATAAGCATGACTGTTCTGTTTCTAACTAGGTTTTCAACTTTGTTGACTTAAAATAATATTAAATAAGTGAAACCTTTTCACAAAATGAATATATACGTTTGTAAAACTGATTCAATCTTTCAGCAGTTGTTTTAACATTGTATTTAATATTATTCAAATAAACATATATTTTTTTCCCCACTGTTTCCAGGCCAGTACCAGAAACCCTTCATGTTTGAGGTAAAGGCAAAGAAAAGGATGATTGTTGGCTTCAAGAACATATTTAATTTATAGATAAGTAATTGAAAACTTTTACTTGTTTTTTTTTTTTTAGGGCCATTATTCATAAGCTTAGGACTAAGCGTCTATAAATGTAGAAAACCCTTCCCTGTGGAAGAATCCTGGGGAGAATGTAGGCAATAAAGCACCTTTCAAACTACTGTCTTTCTGAATTCTGTCTGTTACAGGCAATCCAGCCCATGTATCATACTGTATTTTTACAATGGACATAAATAGATGGAATACAGGGATTGCCAGCACAGCTACATAGAAGCTCTGTCTTAGAGCATCTCTCTCTATCCCGAAAGAGCAAATAAATCAGTACCTTACCTTTTGTGAGACTGGAAGCTGGTCAGTACAGTAAAACAGAGTTAGCAATTTCCTTCTGCTGCACAGAATTCCAGAGAAAAATTATAAACGGAAAATGTACAGATGCCTTGAAAGCAGACTGAAAATCCCAGCTGACTCTAGCAGCCTCCCATGGAATGAATATAAGTGTTTGCAGGAATGCACTGGTGCTTGCGGAATGCAGGGCCACTTTCCCTTCACCCCCCATCTACCCAGTCAAAAGTCCCTGACACTCTTACCTTAGAGATTTCTGAAGAAAGACAAGACACACTGACCCCAAGGTACTTTTATAGGGTCTGATTTGCATATGTAGCAGCCACCTCCTGTCTCTTAGGTCAAAACATTTTTGGCAGTCTTAACTCTTAGCAGAATTCCCATTCATTAGAAGTGAATGGATATAATTAGACATAACAGGTCTGTGAATCTAACTCCTATAAATAATTTGACAAGACTGTGTGAGAAGAGGGGAAGCAGTGTACAGGAGTATGTACTAAAGAAGATGAAAGGGACTGCATAGACACTGTAATCAATCAGACGATAACTTGAGCAGAGAAAGTGAAGTGAAAGAGCCAGCATATTGTAACGAAACATGATGGAGAGGAGAATATGCAGACTACTACCTTCTGCAAATGCTCTGAGCCTGCAGTGTGAAAAAGCACAAGGGCTCGCAGTGACATGCAGGGTCATAGATAGAGAAAGGGAATCCCAGTACAGGAAGAAGCATTTGAATAGGAACAGAAGTCACAGGAATGAGGTTTGAGGGGTTCAGTGTACAATCAAATAGAAAATGGGCTGAAGCTAAAGCAAGAGAATGGGGAAAGAATAAGTCTTTGAGGTAGTGATAAGGAAAGAAGGCTATGAGATTAAGGAAAATAATGTAATAGGAGTGTGAGTCCAAGGGGATATCACCAGATGACCAAAGGTTCAAGGTCCGAGAAAAACAAAACAAATTAATCAAATCTAGAGTTGAAGATAGAAGCCTTTAAGACTGAAATAACAGCGAGAAAGCTCAAAAGAAAGGCAAAGAAATTTAACTTGTTTCTGGGCTGAATGATTCAAGGATCATATAAACAGAGCTACTGAGCTGCTCACTGAACTTAATACACATATCTTGCTGGAAGCAGGAGGAAAATGTACTGTCTCAACACAACAGAATGGTTTACACTGCTTCTGCAGAGTAAATGTGTTAGATGGAGGGAAAGAATAAATTTAGCTTCTTTGAAAGCAGAATCGTCATGTCATATGCTAGTTTGGAAGAGAAGTAGTAAGTATTAGAAAAATCCAGTCCCATGCTAACATGCAAAAAGAGACTCTACTATGCTGATTACCAAAGTTGTCTGCAGCTGAGATTATGAAGGATATTACACATGTTTTGCAATGTGGCAAGGAAATGAAAGGGAGGGCAGTGCAACCCTTTACTTTGTGGAGAAATACTTTCACACTCAGGTAATTTACACTGATTTTTTACATATAATTTCTTCTACAAATAAGGAAATCTGAACTAAAACAAAACTCAGCAACTTCACCTGATCCCTTAGCATACTGTTGCCCTACATAGCAGCACCTGTTCTGTCTCATGCCCTCTTAGCATCACCTACTCAGAGGTCTGGATAAGAAAGCAAGGAAATTCCTTCCTCCTCTTTTCTCAGCTGAATGTCACTGTGATGGTACTGTAATCCTGGGGCTGTGGAGAAAATTGGCAGAGGTAAATTCACATTTGGAGTAAAACCACATTGAAGAATGACATTGAATCCTATGATTTAGCTCTAATTGATAGATTTTTAGATGAGTTAAAAAACAAAAACAACATTACTTTCATATCTTTAATGCAATTATAGTGCTTGAGAAATGGTGTCTGCTGAGAATTTCAGATATCTTATTGACTGTGTGTTGCCTCATTTCAGTGGTACTTGCACTTCTGATCTGTATTAAAATTGACTAAAAACAAAATAATTGTGTATGTTTTAGCATACATGATTTTCTCACAGTCATATATATAGTACTGACAGCTAATAGCCTTTATGTGCAAGATGTTTTTAAAACAGAAAAAAAAATTGTACATAACTTTTGGAAGACTGAAGGGCATAAAAGGATTAATTTTTCAAGGTATTTTTCAATATTACATGGAAAATATTCACAAACTAAAATTTTGCTTTTTCTCATTCTTTCCCTTTGCTTTTGTTTCTATGTGAATATTGGTTATCTCTCTGAATTTATTATTGCTTTTGCTTTTTCCTTTTTGTGCTTTTGAGAGCAGTTTTCTTAATTTGGAGAAACTCTGTAGTCATCAAAGAAAAAACTGAAACTGTGACTTTCTGAGATGAAAAATCCTGGAAAAAGCATAAACAGAGAAAAGATGGAAGTCAAGAAAAAGAGTGTGTGTGTGGTGGGGGGAGGCAGAGATTAAATTTTGTATAGAATTGATTTTGTTTCCTTTGGTGGCAAAAGAAAAAAACAAAAACTAATTGTGTCAAGTCATATATATATATATGTGTATATATATATATGTGTATATATATATATGTGTATGTATATATATATATATATATATATATACTTTCCCTCTTCTAAAGTGTCAGGAAATCTTTTGTTTTAAATGACCATTACTGGTTGGGAACCCTGCTTGTGGCAGCAGGGTTCGAATTTGCTGATCCTTAAGGTCCCTTCCAACCCAACCAATTCTATGATATGATTCTATGATTAGTTTCATTTCAATCAAGCAGAACAAAGACAGCAAGCTTTCACAGCTTTTCATAATAGGCTGACTGATATTTTTCTCCTTCCCTACTAAATCCCATGCCGCTTCCTCCCTGCATGAGTACAGCCCTTCCAGTGTATATCAGCATTCTCATTTGTTCAAGTCCTCCACCATCCTTTCATTTCACAATAAATTATATGCACACATGCATGGCGTCCTCCTGCAAGGTAGTTGTCTGAGATCCCATTATCACAGAATTGTAGAATGGTTTGGGTTGAAAGGGACCTTTAAGATCATGAAGTTCCAACTCCCTACTATAGGCAGGGACATCTCCCTATAGACCAGGTTGCTCACAGCCCCATCTAGCCTGGCCTTGAGTGCTTCCAGGGAGGGGGCATCCATAGCCTCTCTGGGCAACCTGTTCCAGTATCTCATCAGTAGAGAATTTCTTCCTAATACCTAGTCCAAATCTACACTTTTCCAGCTTAAAGCCATTTCACCTTGTCCTGTCACTACATGCCGTTATAAAAAGCACCTCCCCAGCTTTCTTGTAGGTCCCCTGGAAGAGCTATAAGATCCCTCTCAGTCTTCTCTTTTCCAGGCTGAAGAGCCCCAGCTTTCTCAGTGTCTCCCTGTAGGGCAGGTCCTCCAGCCCTCTGATCATCTTTGTGGCCCTCCTCTGGACCTGCTCCACTGATGGAGCTCACTGATGGAGCTCAAGCTCATATGTTCTGAAGAGCAGTTCAACTGTCCTCATGTGGTTCAGGGAGCGTGGCCTATGAGTGCAGACTGGGCTGCTGGGGCCTGCGGCAGGCTGTGCCAGACCAGCTGCTGGCTGGAGCTCAGGGCAGGCTCTGGGCATGAGGCGCTGGGGGCAGAGCACAGCATGACCAGGACTGGGAGAATAGTGAAAAGAGAAAGGGAAGTGTTTATATTCACACATAGCTGACTGGACCACCAAAAAAGTTTTTAAACCAGCTCTTAGCTGACATTTGTTGGCCAATGTCCCTGCACACTTGGAGGGCTGGTCAAGAGCTGCCTTCTCCCCAGGTGGTGGGCAGCACTGCGCTCCTCACACACCCGGTATGGGGGGGGAGCCGGCCATAGGCAAACAGCAGCAGCAAGTGATCTCTCCCGTGGTGAGAGGCCAAAAGAACAAGTGTGTTAGCAGAAACACCTCGCTTATCTCTTGCCATCCTCTCTGAAAAACAGCTGGTACCAAAAACCGTGATCTTTTAGTGTGGGCTTGTGGTAGAAGTCTTGAAATAACAGAGCATGTGTTAGCACTCTTACAAATTCTACTGTGGGCAATGCTTCTTCACTTTGCCACTTAGGCTGTGTTCAGCATTACAAGTGTCATAGAGAAAACAGGTGCTGCTTGTGTTAAGAGCACCACAATAATCCAAGAGGTTCAAAGTGCATGAAGAGCAACAGAGATGTTTAACGATGATTTCCAAAATGAACTGATCCATGTCCCTTCTTACCTCTAGCTGTCTTCTGCTGCCAAAATGTTATTTACATGTTTTATTAAAAACCATTATCGTTTGAAGCTGGTGTTTTTATGGCAATTGAGGTGGATTGGAAAAGATATCCACAAAAGACACATGAAGGTCAGCTAGGGATCGACAATTCTGGAGGGATAGCCAGAGATGTTTAGCACTTACTTTAAATAAACAGCAAGATTGAGATAGCAGCTAAAGCTTGTCACGTGTGCCAAAAATACCAACCAAGTCAATCACACACTCTCTGTGGCTTTGCAAAAACAAATTTCTTGACCAGTAAAAGGAGTATCTGAAGAGAAAAACAACTTCACTTCTAATTAGACAGAGCCCTTAGATACACTGTGTGCATTTCCAAACAATCTAATTTACTTGCTAGACCGAATGTTGCTGAATGTTTAGTTCAGCACAACACAAATACTATGTTTGGACTAATAATTTGTTCTTAGGAAAATGAAAAAGTCCAATGTGTTGAGAATGACAATAATCAGGCAAGAAAACTAGCTTGTGAACAGAGGAAGGTGAAAGAAGGAAGATGAAGTGAGGCAACAGGAAGGTTAGAGCAGGACACACAGAGCCACTAGTCTTGAGGCATGAAGTGGGCTCATGGGCAGAGTTGGCTCATTTTGTTCAAAGAGATCTTGGTATAGTGCAGTAGCCTCCTCCACATGTTCGGGGTATGAGGAATGCATCACCACCTTCTCACTGCCTTATTTCTTGAGGATGGCTGGAGGCTTAACACTTCATACAGCATAGCACACTTGCCCACAGTTCTGGCCTTACCTGCAATTTGTGGAAAGGAGCACAGACTCCTTCCATCCAGTGCTAAAGCTTTGCCTCAGTCATACAGGGAAGAGAACTAAAGTTTTTAAGAAGCTGCCCAGATTGCAGTTTTCTTGCCCTGGAATTGGTTGTGTAGACAGAAAGTTAGTAGTGGACTTGTATGATATGAGAATAGCATTGCATCTGCAGAGTTTGCCTAGCTGACATGTTCATCTAGATGTGAATGATTAACAGCAGTAGTCACTGTAATGTCATTTGTATTCTATGAGGTGATAACTATGCTTTTGCTATGGATCTGGGCACTAGCACCAAACCCACAATTTCCCAAGCCTGTTCTTGAATGGCTATATGATAGATCCTCCCTGGGCAGAGAGAAAGTAAGGATTTAAAGAAAGGTAAGGGAGGGCTTAACTCAAACTGTAAGTATATAAAATGTACTGATATTACTATATAAAATGCCCAACCTAGGGCATTCCTCCTTCCTCTAAGGATCTTTTGAAATACGCAGCAATACAACATGAAAAACAAATGAGATGCTTGGAAAGAAACACCCTGTTTCTTATTTACTCACTGAATCTTCCCTGTGGTGAAAGGGCTCTTGATCTAGAGACTGGGAAAAACACCTCTCCTTTATTCAACCTGGCTCTGCTGTTCCCAAACTGCAGTCTTCATACTCTGCTCGACCCTACATTCCAAAGAACCCAGCTATTTGAGAGCATCAACATTGGTTTGTGAGAGCAGGTTTTAGGAGACTTACTTAGGCTAAGATGTACATAAAGTGACTGCTTAACTTGTAGAGACAATTCAGGGAGCATGTGTGCACTCAAGAATCCCATTTGGTGTTTTAATTCTCTGACAGATTCTTTTAAGCCAGAAGTGATCACTGCCAGAACATATCTCCATGTTTATCTGATTTACTTTATGATTTCTGGATAATGGATCATGGTGACAATTCAGCAGCACAGGCCAGTTCTCCACTGAACACCTCTGATGAGTTTTGGTGGTAAAGATACACTATTGCATATGAAACAGGCACCATGTGTTTTCGATAGGTCTTGCTCCGTTTTCCCCATGGGCTGACCATCCAGCTTCTGTCTAATATCTAGAACATTACTGTGATGTGATAGCTTAAAGAAGGGATTGTTATTCTTAGGCCTTTGTGTGACATTTTTTGCATTTTGGCTGGAATCCCTTTGAAGTATGTGTGATGTTGGACTTGGCTCACGTTGAGAACAAGTCATGGAGCAAGAGAGCCTGCAAGTAGGGAAGAGGAGTAGACAGATGCTTTTAGTTAGGACAACAGATTTTTGCCACTTGTGAAAGTTTCTGTAGCAATGCAGAAACATGACAGACCTTCCAGCTTACTTATCCATTTTCGTATACTTCCTTTTTCTTTGCCATAATTAGCTGCTCTCACCACCAGCTTTTGATTGCATCTGAAAATGATTGGTGCAGTCTCTCAGCCAAGAGGTAACACAAGATTGTCTATGTTGCCTTGTTGAGAGGTATGTCTTGTAGTGTTCTTGATCATAGGGACCTCACAAAATATGTTCCAAGATGGTAAAGATTAGAATAGGCATATAACTAATCTTTCTCCGCTACTTCCAATTGAGGAAATCTGTATTTTGTGCCCCAAAGTGCAACTTCTCCCAGTGCTGCCACATGAAATCATGTCTGGCTATACTTGGCCTGTCAGGGAAGACCTAGGCCTAGTCTTCCTTTCACTTCTGCAGGGCATCTTTTTGCAGGAACTCCCCTCTAATCTTTCCTTCTACTGGTCTCTTTCAGTGATGACAGATACTCCTCCATACCTCTTGCTGGCTAAGTACAACAAGAACTTTCTTTGCAGGTCAGAATGCAGAGAATATAGTAAGCCATTGTTGTCCAGCATTTTAGCTTGCGTGGGCCACACTGAGTGAAGAGGAATTGTTTTCAGCTGTATATAAAATATATAAAATATTTAATGTTTATAAGTAACTAAACCTCTGTATATATAATTGTATATATAACATACATATATACAAAGTATGTCTTTATATATATATCTTTATATATATATATCTTTATCTATATATATTTTAAAGAGCAACAAAAACATAAAACTAGAGGTATATTTGAGTATATTTGCATCACTGGTTCAATAGCAATGGTTGCAATTCTTAGTGAGGTCTCAAAGTGTTCACCAGAGATTTCTGATGAAATTTTATTCTTCTTATATTCATCCCTTAAAACAGTTGTTCATAAATGTATGTACTGCCAAAAAGTGATGGCATGAATACGACGTGATTGTGAAGTAAGGGGTATATTTGTCTGGTAAAATAGCTCTTATAACAGTCTGGTAAAGAGACATGATCAGATCTTTTAGTTGAACATCTGACTGAAACCCTATACATTCAGTTTGCAGGTAATGTATTTATGTCAACTGAAAATAGAGATGTAAATATACAAAAAAAATTGGTGATGTTTTGTTAGTGATAAGGGTGCATCCAGGGCCAGGCTGGGCCAGTCGGTGGGAAGAGCTGCTGCCTTCATGGTGCAGGGCAGGGGGTGGACACAGGACATGCTGGTCCAGGCCACGTGTGGGTGTGGGCCACAGCTTGGGCATGCCTGTAGTTAAACCAGAAGAGTGTATTTGTTTTCCACAGGTTTTCTGCAGGTTTTCCTATAGCAAACTTTCATGCAGGAAATAGTGAAGTGAACCAGTGAGATGAAATAAACACTCCAATAGGTATCTGTTCTGCATTGGAATGAAGCAGATGAATCTCACTCAGAACATGTAATTCATTATGAAATTATGCTTGATTACTATAGAACGCATGTTCTACATATGTACATTAACAGATGAAAAAGAATTCCATCCACTGTTGATAGCTGCTAAACCTCTTCTAAGTTTTTGTTTATGCCTATGAATTTTTATGTTAAAAAATTTCCTTACTGTGTAAAAACCATAAACCAAAGTTGGAGTAGATTCCGCATATCCTTTCTTTTAAGTTAACTGGATCAGCTATCATCTCTTAACATGAGATGACTATCTTGCACTCCAGTTTTTGCTCCTAGTACTGCTATTCAGCAAAATTAGCTCTAGATTGCAGCCTCCTTTTGTTTCACAGAGAACTTTCTGGAAGAATATGAAGCCTGCAGTATTATTTTTCTTTTTCTATATTATAAAAATATCTACCCATATTCAAACTCAGCCTCTGTGTAGCTGACTTTTCTGATATAATACTAATTCCTTAGAAAAAAATATTATCATATTTCTTGATTTTCAATTAGACTGTTTTTTCTTCCATGGTTTTTAAACTGTGGATTCTTGCCACTGTCCCTATTTTTGAAGTACCAATTAATTTGTGCTAGTCATCATTATTCCCAATGCATTTTAAAAAATGTAAATATATTTTGTTTAGTATACTTTTAAATGTAAACATAAGCAGTGTACATGCACTCTAAAAGTAAAGATTAGTCCCCAAAATAATTACAACATGCTAATCATATGCAAAGGTCTCTACACTCTTTATTACCTAGACATAAGTGACAGTTACATAAAAAAGCAACACCGAGGTTTACATTCTATGCATGCCTCAGGTCACATTTTAGCCTTGTGAGCCTCATTCCTCCTCTTCTATCTTCTTATGAAACTCCCGGCTCTTCACTCGGAGCTTGTTGACCTGTGACTCTGCAATGTCAGCCCGCTCCTCAGCTTCCTCGAGCTCGTGCTGGATCTTTCGGAACTTTGAGAGGTTGACATTGGAAAGCTCCTCCTGTGTGGGGAAAGGGAGTAATGAAAAAAACAGTGTGCTTATGGTGTGAGAATGCCTAATGAGTGTATTTTTCCAAGATATTTAGTATTTTTTAGAAACAGTTCAGTATTAATAACTGCTCAGACAAAAATCCAAATGCTGGGCAGGCAGGCACTTCAAAAAATGACAAGGAAAGAAGCTGTTAAGTGCAATATGTTTTTCAGAAGAGAAAAGAACATCAAGGTATGGGAAAGGCCAAGACCATTTTACACATAGCACAGTCCCAACACAATCCATGGCAGGAGACAGTTTGGCAGCAGCTTCTAATAGACAGGATAGGGCAGAAATTAAGAGATAGAACAATAAACTGACACGTAGAGCAAAACTAGAGATAGGGCACTGTAGTCCGTCCTCAAAGCAGCAGTTCTCAATCTTAAATTTTTCATTGCTGGGTCTTGCAAAAGCATTTAAAAAGTAAAAATTTCAAAAGCTGTACAGAAAAAAAGCACCAAAACAAAACAGAAAAGATTTTGGCTTATTTCAGAATGATACTTACAGCCTCCTCAGCTTGCCTCTTGTAGGATTTCACCTTCATCTGCAGCTTGTCCACCAGGTCCTGGAGCCTGAGAACATTCTTCCGGTCTTCTTCAGACTACAGAAAAGGGTAAGTAATAGTAACAGTTCCTATCCTCCACCCTTACATTTTCTCTAGTTGAAACAAAGGTAGTAACACTCCTCAGAGAGCACTGCTGTCCAGTGGGACCAAAGAAAAAGACATATTAACCAATGAAAGAGAACAATGGAAAGAAATCACAGTACCAAAGAAATTGCAATGTCAATATGACAACATTCTGACTTATTGAGAGAAGGATGTGTAAGAAAAAGCTTTTTCTGCCTTACTTGGTAGGTCAGCTCCTTCACCCTCCTCTCGTACTTGCGCACACCCTTCACAGCCTCAGCGCTGCGCTTCTGCTCAGCATCAACCTCCCCTTCCAGCTCCCGCACCTGCAATGAGAGATCCATCAATGGAGCTTCCCTGCTATCTCTGACCTGGGATTGCACACTCTTGCACAAACACCAGTCCTACGCACTCTGGCCTCCAGCTTCTGGATTTGCTTCTTGCCTCCCTTCAGGGCCAGCTGCTCAGCCTCATCCAGACGGTGCTGCAGATCCTTCACTGTCTGATCCAAGTTCTTCTTCATCCTCTCCAGGTGGGCACTGGTGTCCTGCTCCTTCTTCAGCTCTTCTGCCATCATGGCCGCCTGGAAAAGAAAGAATCACTTTGTGACTGGAGATATTTGGGGAGAATGCATCCACCATCAGCAGTGAAGGAGCGCCCCAACTCACATCGGTGATGGCCTTCTTGGCCTTCTCTTCAGCATTGCGGGCTTCCTGGATGGTATCCTCCATTTCGCTCTGAATTTGGGAAATGTCTGATTCTAGCTTCTTCTTGGTGTTGATCAAGCTGGTGTTCTGTTGAAGAAAAAGCATATTGTGTGTTCTCCAGCAGATTTAATACACCATATTTAGTAAAAAACAATTTACCCACTTTTATATAGAATTCTCTTCATATTTATATGAAGAATCTCCCATAAATAGTTGTAGTAGAAAACGTCTGAAGAGCCATGGGATATACTCATAAAAAATGAAAATGGGTCTCATAATTATGTGAGTTCTCTAGAATTGTTTCTCATATTTGACTCTGAATTTGGGAAATGTTTCCAGTTTCATCCTGGTGTTGATTCTCTTATGTGTTTTGCTGAAGAGCATCAACATAATCATTTTGTTTCCACTATCTTACATCAAATCCAGAACACTGCAAAATAGTGCCATTAGGTCTCATGGAATTCTGCTCTAATGGAGTCTCTGGAATAGCTTTTTTTCTTCCCGTGGCTGTGATACGCTTCAATAGTGTAGAATGTACTCCATAAAACTTTTCTTACAGTTTGTGAGTCAACACAGGGGGAATTTATGCTTGCCAAGAAAAACAACATAACCTTCTCTTATTTCTTTCAGTCTAGTTGCCGAAAGCAAATTAGCCTGATCTACAAAATACTTACAATGCCTTTGCTAAAAGATTACTTTTCAAATATTTCTACTGTAGCCTAACAAAACTCCTGCTGTATCTGCAGATGAAAACTCACTTTTAATATTTCTTACTTGTACCGTAAAAATTACAACACATAATTTACTAAATGCTATTTATGTGCAAGCGGTCCTTAGTTATTTTCTTTGTATGGACCAGAAGTATGAACATTTATTACATTTATACACTGACCTGGGTATGGAGGAGCTGCACACGCTCACTTGCATCCAGAAGCTCCTGCTCAGCCACTTTCCTCGAGCGCTCCGTCTGCTCCAGGGCTGCTCTTAGCTCTTCAGTTTCAGCCTGCAATAGGTTTGCTCTGCGCTCCACCATGGCCACCTGCTCCTTCAGGTCCTCCTGTGACCTGAGAGCGTCGTCCAAGTGTATCTGGGTATCCTGGTCGGAGATATGAGACATTGTGAGGCATATTTTTCCTGTTTTGCTGTTTTCACATCAGGGTAGAACTGATAGAATTAAATTGAACATTTTTACCTCTGTGAGAAATCAATGAGTACATCTTTAGTTTTTACATACCTTGAGCACTCCTTGTGTATTTCTCAGGTTCCTTTGTGCTTCTGCAGCCATGCGGTTGGCATGGTTCAGCTGAATCTCCATTTCATTCAGGTCTCCCTCCATCTTCTTCTTCAGCCTCAGGGCTTCATTCCTGCTTCTGATCTCGGCATCTAGGGTGCTCTGCATGGACTCCACAATTCTGAGGTGGTTTCTCTTCAGCTGCTCAATTTCCTCTTCTTTCTCTGCTATCTTTCTGTCAATCTCAGACTTGACCTGGTTGAGCTCCAGTTGAAGGCGCAGGATCTTTCCCTCTTCATGTTCCAGGGAGGCCTGTCAGTTAATTATATAATTGACAATATCAGTAAATTTACATGAGCTGTTCTACTGAAGAATTTAATACAGCATCATGTCTAATCGGCAAAGGAAAACAAAGGCTTCCTGTGTATCAAAAGGGTATAATGATGCTCAATGTATTTTGTATACTAAAATTTAAGAAATGAAGATTTACTTCTGCTTCCTCTAGAGAGGCTTGAAGTTCAGATTTCTCCTGCTCAATCTGTTTCTTGACTTTTTCCAGCTCATGAATCGCCTTTCCTCCTTCTGCAATCTGCTCCGTGAGGTCAGAAATCTCCTCTGTGTGAGCAAAGTTATATGGTAATACACCAGGCAAAAAAAAAGGAAGGGCCCTGGCACATTAAGGCAAAGACATGGAGAGACATGGAGAGGTGGACAGACACAGTTGAGAAAAAGCCCTGCTAAGAGCAGAGGCCCATGGACTTACGCTGCAAGTTCTTGTTCTCACGCTTCAGCGTTTCCAGGTGGTCCAGGGACTCCTCATAGGCATTCTTCATCTTGAACAGCTCTGTGCTGAGGGAGCGAGACTCCTTCTGGGAGGCCTCCAGCTCAGCCTGCGTTTCCTCGTACTTCTGCTTCCACTCCGCCAAGATCTGAGGAAAAGCAGATCATGAGTTCGGATGCGGCAATCATGTTCTGCCCAGGAAACACAGGCCTGGAGCCCAGAATACCTTGTCAAAGTTCTTCTGTTTCTTGTCCAGAGCTGCACAGGCAGAATTTGCTCGCTCCACATCAATCATCAGGTCCTCCACCTCATTCTGCAGCCTCTGCTTTGTCTTTTCCAGGGAAGCACATTTGGCATTCACAGCTTCAACGTGTTCCTCTGCATCCTGCAGGCGCTGTGCCAGCTTCTTCCTGGGAGGTTGTAAGCACAATTTCCACTGAGAAAGCAAGTTCTCAGGTTCACAGTAAGCTGTGGTGTGTACCCAGTATGTTACAGCCACTATATTACAGTGCTCTCCTCAATTTTCTGTTACTACTTTCTGTCAGCCTTCCCCACTCTCCCCACATACTTGGCCTCTTCCAGCTCCTCTGTGCGCTGAATAGCATCTGTCTCATATTTGGTTCTCCACTGGGCCACTTCGCTGTTGGCCTTGGACAGGGCACGCTGCAGCTCACCCTTGGCTTCCTGCTCCTCCTCATATTGTTCCCGGAGCAAGTCACAGTCATGGCGGGCAGACTGCAAGCCATGGGCTAGGGCATTCTTGGCCTTTGGAGAGAAGTTGTAGGATGATGAAGAATAGAAATCTTTTGGAAAGTGTTCTGACTGAGAAATTATTAGACTCTGAATAATTTTTTCATGAAAATAATGGCAATATATAGAATGAGGAATGAATAGCTGGGAATTTGCAACATCTTCCAAGGATAGGTGGCAGATATAAGGAAGATAACAACTTGTGCTGAATTAATTATTTTTTTTTCCCTCTGAACACAATTTTTTCTGTAGTTTAATATGTCTGCTGCACCTTTTGGTAAGGGGGATGCACTGTATAAAACAAAATTTTGCATAACCTCCTCACCTTTATCTCCTCCTCTAAATGCCTCTTGAGTTCCTCAATCTGTTGGGTAAATGCCTGCTTGCCTCGAGACAGCTGAGAAATCAGAGCATCTTTCTCCTCCACCTGGCGTGAATATTCACCTGGGAAAGTTTGCAGATACTCAGGCCTTTAATTGGCACTGATGACAGTGTTGTGGACAATTAGGACTGGGCTTTAAGACAATATATTTCAAATACATTTGCTTTCAAAAAATTATAATATTAATTCATACATTTCTCCTTATAGGAGAGACAATTCTTTTGGACAGGCCTCATGGAAATTTTAAGGTAAATTTTACATGAAGTTAATCACAGAAACACAGGATGATTAGGTTGGAAAGGACTTTCAGAGGTCATGTGATCTAACCCCATCTTGAAGAGAGCTCCATAGATTAAATTGCTGTCTGTGATCCTCTCTGTCTCTCCTTTACTTTAAATGGAACAGACTAAACTCTCTGTCATTGTTCAGTGACATACCGGAAATGTGAAAGTCTTACCTGATTCTGTATGTAGACGAGCTCTTTGAGCATTAATATCATTGATCATCCGTTGATGCTCCTCTTCTTTTGTCTTAATCTCACTCAGCTGATCTTCCAATGCTCGGCATGTCTTCTCCAGACTTGCCTATATGTCAGCATACAGAAAGGCAATTAGCAGTTCACACTCCACATAAAGGGGTGTATTCCACAGAATTCCAATGAGGAAACAAACCTATAAGGTAATGCTGTACCTTGGCTTTGGAGACAGACTCCATGTTGCTGGCCAAGTCATCAATCTCCATCTTCAGCTCACTCTTCTCCTTCTCCAGCTTCTGCTTCACTCGTTGCAGGTTGTCGATCTGCTCCCCAAGCTCCGCTGTGCTGTCCGCATGCTTCTTCCGCAGGGCGGCAGCCGTGGCTTCGTGCTGCAGCGTGGCCTCTTCGAGGTCACGGCGCATCTTCTGAAATTCTGCCTCGCGCTTCTTGTTCATATCGATCTGAGCTGCCGTAGCCCCTCCTGCTTCCTCCAGGCGCTCGCTAATCTCCTCCAGCTCCCGGGAGAGGTCAGCTCGGTGCTTCTCTGCTTTGGCCCGAGAGGTTCGCTCTGCCTCAATTTCCTCCTCTAGTTCCTCAGTACGGGCCTAGGGAACATCAGGGACCCTTCACATCCACGTCCTTCTCCTTCAGATGTTTTCTGAAGGGCAGAAGGGAAGGACCAGAGACTTGCCTGCAGCTCCTTGATCTTCTTCTGTAACTGCATGCCCAGGGCTTGCTCATCCTCAATTTTGCTCTGGATTTGACTGATTTCAAAGTCTTTCCTTTTGCACAAAGCAAATGATGTTAGTGCCTGAACAAAACTCCCAGCTGCACCTGCCCAGCACTCAGGTGACCCACAACCTCACTTACTTCTTCAGTTTCTCATCCAGCTGCTGTTTATCATTTTCCAAATCCATTATGCTGTCATGGGCCAACTTCAGGTCTCCTTCAAGTTTCCTCTTAGCTCTCTCGAGGTCCATGCGCAGCTTCTTCTCTTGCTCCAGGGACCCTTCCAGCTAAACAGAATGAGATCATTAATGCTCTGCCAGACATGTTCATCTTCACAACTGTCCTATAATAGCCATATGCTTTTGTTCTTACATCGTCCACTTGCTGCTCCAGCTTGGTTTTAGCTTTGGTCAGCGTATTGACTTTGTCCTCTTCAGCCTGCAGGTCATCCAGTGTCTGCTGATGGGCTTCTTGGAGGGCTTTCTTCTCTTTTGTCAGCTTGGCAATGTTCTCATCCAGGGCTGCCATCTCCTCTGTGAGATTTTTCACCTTTCATAAGAAGGGAGCAAGTTCAACTAAAGCAAGCAGGTTCAAGACTCCTGTAACATGTGGACTTATAACCCTCTTGAGTCTTCCCCAACTCAAGACATTCTGTAATTCCAAAAGCACAAAAACACAGAATGTTCTTTATTGGATTGTGAGTGACAACTTCTGCCTCATACCTTGTTTTCGGTGGCATGCTTCTCCTTCTCAACCTTGGCCAACGTTAACTCCAGGTCATCTATATCTTTCTTCAGCTCTGAGCATTCATCCTCCAGTTTCCTCTTCTTGGCTGTCAGCTCAGCATTAATTTCCTCCTCATCCTCAGCTCGTTCTGTCACCTCCTTAATTTTGGCTTCCAGCTGGATTTTGGTTTTGATGAGCTGGTCACATCTTTCTTCAGCATCAGCCAAGGCATCTGCTTCCTGAGGGGAAAGATAGTCATTTTTTCTACTTCCAAATTTTAGCAGTCTTGGAATAGAAAAGGAGTCTTTCGTTTTGAATAAGAAGACATGGAATTTCTATTTTTTTTATCTTGTGGGAATTTTTTTTTTTTTTAGTCAGAATTGTTTTTTAGTTCTATTTCATCCTCAAGTCTCCTCTTGTTGTATTTATAAATAAGATTTAGAAATATATAAAAAATCATTTTCTACTGCGGTCTTTGTTTCCTTTGCTTGAAAGTTTATAAGTGGGTATAATTGTAGAGCGATCTTTTTGTTTTATCTTTGTGAAGGAATTTGCTGGCATAACTGAATTTGAATTTGGTAAAGCAGTACATAATCTAAATGCAATTGTAGGCAACCACTTGAATCTGACTGTATTCTGAAGCTCTGAAGTAGACTCTTTAATGCTCAAACAAATTGCCAAATGTTACCAAAACTTTTGATGTCCAAAAGGACACTGTATACATTGAATGGGCAGTAAGTTGTATTTGGATGTAGTGGGTATTTGTGTCTTTCTGGAGTAGTAGTAGCTGCAGGAGTACATGTGAGATATCATATATGATAAGAAATGTCACAAGGCTCTTTTATTTCGAGAACTGATTAAAGACAGAATTTGTCGTCAACTCTAATCTCTCTCCATTATCTGTATAAATCTATTCACTATTGACTACATCTGGGACTTATAATGTGAACTTACATGGAGTAACATAACTACAGGCTCTGAGACTTACAAAATTATTCCCAAGCTGGATCTCCACATTATAATAGTGACAATGAATTTTACCTCTAGTGATTCAGGTTACAGTAGTTTTAAGGCAGTTTTGTGTGCAGATGGGGGATTCTCTACTGTGAAAGAGAACTTGAACTTTGCTTGTTTTCCCCCAGGAGTAAATAATACTCACAGCCTGCACTTGGAGCTGCAGATCATTTTTCTCCTGCAGCAGGGACACCATTTTCTCCTCCAGCTCCTTCCTCTTTGCCTCAGACTTTGCAAGCTCTTCCTTGGTCTTCTCAAACTCTTCCTTCATGTTGGCCATCTCCTTCTCAGACTCTGCGCTCTTCAGCAAGGGCTTGATCTTGAAGAACAGCTTCATCCAGGACCAGTGCTTGACATTCATGAATGAACGAACATTGTACTGGATGCAGAAGATGGACTCTCTGAAGCATAATTAAAATGTACACTGAATATTTTGAGTGTGATGAGTGGTAGCACTGTTACTCAAATATAGTGACCTTAACTGAAGATGGGGAACACCTACCTCCTTTCCACCATTCTCTGGTACTCCACTCTCATCAGGAAGCCTCTGCACCTGGCCTGTGTGCGAGTGATGAGCTGTGCCAGCTTCTCATCTCTCATCTCCTCCAGGAGTCCCAGAAGCCCAGCTTTGAAGAACACCTTGAGAAATGGAATGTTGCAGCACATAATTTTCTGGTACTGCAAAGTACAGATACATAGCACTTCAGTCAAGCAGTATTTGTACCTTGGTGTGACCAAATTTGTACTGGGTGTGGTCCACATCGATTGACCCAAGAAGTTTCTCAGAAGCTTTCTTGCTGTCGATGAACTGTCCCTCAGGGATGGCACTGGCATTAAGCACCTTGTATCTGAGGAATGAAAGAAGATATGAGTTAATGTAATCTCAAGTTGTAAGGTTATGCTGTTTTATTGAAATTAATGATATTCTTTGCTGCAGAACAAGCCTGTGGCATTCCATCCCTTTTTATAGATAACATTAATAATTAAGTCCAAATTCAACAACAAAATAAAAGTAAGTTTTAAAGTCTAAAGGTATAAATAGAATGCTGATCTCTAACTATTGCATTCTGTTATCTTTATTTCTTAAATTATGCTATTGTTCTTAAATATAAATTTGCTAGACAGGAACATTGCCACTATGTGTGTGGTAAGAAATTATTATTCCCTGAAACTATCAGGTGATATAGTGTCTAAAGCATTCTGAGTTTGTAATTTTTGCACAAGAATTTTTTTTGCATCCAGGTATCAATCTTCGTTTTTTTAATCTTGTGAGCATAAGCTTTTGTAGCTCTAGTTTACTTCCATAGTCAGACACTTTGGTAAAACTTGATTTTTTGATAAATAAAACTCAGTGAGGACATATGATGAGCCCTTCATTTCTCAACAATTTCTCCTATGCTAGACATAAATGTTGGTTTTGGTTATACATTCCAGTAATTTTCGTTTGTTTCAGATTTAATTAGGTAGTTTTGGAATTCAAAATAACCATCAATCTTAAGTAGTTAAAAAGTGCACTTAAGCAGTAAAGATTCAGTGGAGAACAGGAAAGAGTCTGACCTCTGTTTGAAGTCTGCATAGAGGATTCTGCTGGGGAATCCCTTTCTGCAAATTCTGATTCCTTCTAGCACACCATTACAACGCAGCTGATGCAGCACCAGTTCATGCTCCATGGCACCTAAGCAAATGAGATAATTATTTGGTATTTCATTATAAAGCATAGAGAATAATGGCTGCATCACGATAAGATTTCTCTCTACTTCGGGTTCTTACCGGGAGTTTTTGTTTCATTGGGGATGATACAGCGCACAAAATGGGGATGAGTGCTCCGTAGATTGGTCATCAGCTTGTTCAGGTTCTCCTGTGAAAGCAAGAACAAAGGTTTTTCATTAATAAATGTTACCTCTGCAGTTTTGTGAGATACTAAAGCTGTTGCAAAGGAATAATGGACTAGATATTCCCATGTAGAACCACACCAATTTGAGTATTTTTTTATAGTTTTTAGTCTTCAAGTCCTGGTTTGGAGTGATGGCAAAGCTGTTCAGAGATATACAGATTTTACTCAGTATGAAAAACTGTATGGGATGCCAGATCATATCTAGTATTCAAATAAGGGTGTTTCCATCTGCCTTACTCTCTGGAGGTGTAATAGTTGGTGTTGGCATTTCCCTGTTGTTTTGACTTGATGTGTATAGTCATTTGCAAAACTATGTGCAGATCCGGACTAGACACACTCCTTCAGGCAGACATCCATATCCATCATTGTCATTCCAGGATGGAGGAGAGCTTAGTCCTACTAATCCATGTGCATATAATTAAATGAAACTGTAGCCTGGCATAGGCAACTTTTTCTAACATTCAAAGAAGGACTAAATCAATATCTATCTTTCCTCTGACCTCATCTGACTTGAACTTAACCCTTTCATGAAAAAGATGTTTTTGATACAAAGAAAAATGTTAACTGGTTCAGTAAAATGCCTTATGGAATTTGACTTGGAGTGTCAGAATCTTCAAGGAGAAAAAAGAGAAAGATCAAGAGACAATTACTTCTGTACTTACCCTGAAAAGAGCTGATACAGTCTGGAAAGAAGAACCCTTCTTCTTGCCTCCCTTCTTGCCACCACCACCACTCTCTGAAGAATAGCCAAATAAGAAGGTATTACAACTTTGAGCTGTAGAATTTTTCTCTGTAAGACTGCAAGAATCTTGGTCATATATAAAGATCAAACGAAGAAAGGAAACTAGGATGGGGCAGGAATTAGAGAAAACATTCAGACAAAAAGAACAGAGGACCGAGAGTACTGATGAACTGGAATCTTAAGGATTATCGTGGCTGAGTGGATGTCTGAGACAGATTCATTGGTATTTCTTTATTAATAAACTCCAGTCATGGAAGACCCTGCAAAAAATGCAGTTTCTGAAGAACATTCTAACGATATTCACTGTTATCAAAGAGTCACTAAATAAGAAAATAAGAATTTCAAAGGACTGACCTGCTTCTCCGCCAGCAGAGGCAAACAGTAAGGCTAGTGTCTTCAGGGATGATTTTTGGTACAGCCCCACAACAGTTTCATTCAGGGGGTCCTTGTTCTTGTCAAGCCAGCCAGAGATGTTGTAGTCCACTGTGCCAGCATAGTGCACCAAGGAGAAGTGGGCCTCAGCCTTGCCTTTGCCAGGCTTGGGCTTCTGGAAATTGTTGGACTTGCCCAGATGCTGGTCATAGAGCTTGTTCTTGAAAGAGGTGTCAGTTGCCTTGGGGAACATGCACTCCTCTTCCAGGATGGAGAAGATGCCCATGGGCTGGGAGAAATATGAATACATGAAGAAAGAAAGCAGTCAGGAGAAGGAAAGTGAATAAAATTTCATTCTGGCTTGCCTTCTGGCTCAAGACATTCTATCTTTCTACAATTCTATAATTCTATGATTTTGTGATTCTTTTGTATTAGACATTGTGAAATGGAAGATACCTTCTCGATGAGCTCAATGCAGGCAGCCAAGTCCATCCCAAAGTCAATGAACTCCCATTCAATGCCTTCCTTCTTGTACTCTTCCTGTTCCAGCACAAACATGTGGTGGTTGAAGAACTGTTGCAGTTTCTCGTTGGTGAAGTTGATACACAGCTGTTCCAGACTGTTGAACTGAAGAATACAGATCGAGTTTATTATTAATATAAACATGAAAAAGTGAGGATAAAGACCAGCACTGTTTCTTTTTTAACAAATTACAGAAGGATCTGCAAGTGGATCCTTCTCTACTCAGTCAGGAGTTTGGAACTTGTCAGGATGTCTCTGCTGTCATGCTGAACTTCATTCATATGTTTATGAACTCCTTTAAACTTGTCAGTTTTGATATCTCCTAGACTGACCCAGTTCAGTTAAAGGATTTACAGTTACTAATTTAAAAGCATGTCACAAACCATCAAAGCACTGACTGTCTATGGAGTTTGTGTCTATGTTTTATGTACAAAATATTAATCTGCTGTTTATAAACAGTGAAAATCCTAGATCTATGAATGTCAATTGTCATATGTGCAACACAACTCTGTTCTCAAGAAATCCTTGTAGGAGTTATGATGCTTTAGATGCAATCTTAAAGAATCAAAACTCTTTCTGAAAAAAAAAAAAAAAAAAATTTCTTCTGAAATCCTTCAACACACAGTAGAGTTACTTTTAAAACTGCTAGAACACCACACTTACATCAAAGATCTCAAAGCCAGCAATGTCCAGGACACCAATGAAGTACTGTCTGGGCTGCTTGGTGTCCAGCTGCTGGTTGATGCGAACAACCATCCACAAGAACATCTTCTCAAAGACAGCCTTTGCCAGAGCACCAACTGAGTTGTACACCTAAAACAAAACCAGAAGATTTCCCGTTATCATATAGAACAAAACTGAAAGTCTGGGGTATCAGTTATCAAATACTGTCCAGATGCTGGTCATAGAGCTTGTGTTTGAAAGAGGTGTCAGTTGCCAAGCAACAGATTTTTGTTACCTGCTGCACAGTCTGACCCTTGGTCACAAATTCATTCCCAACTTTGACTCGGGGGTAGCAGAGGGCCTTGAGCAAGTCTGCTGAGTTGAGACCCATCAGGTAGGCAGCCTTGTCAGCAACTAAAGAGAAAAAAGAGTCTGTTGCTGGAGCACTAGGAGAAGTTCTTCTAAAATAAGCAGTGAATGACAATTCCATTCCAGTTGAAAACTGTGATTTAGAAAAATACATATTTACAATTTATCATAAGAACAATCCCCAGAAGATGTGGAACATGTATACAGTTTGAATTTTTTTTTCACTGATAGATTATTTGAATTTTATTGAATGAAAAAAATAATTTAGACACATTTATGTAAGAGAAAATCAATAGTAAATGTTTTTAAAAAGAAAAAAGGAAACTAAGTCTGGGATGATCGCAAGAAATCAGAGATCCTTACAGAAGGAAATACAGTGCAGTTTCTATCAGTGACTGCAGGTGAAGTAAGGTTAAAGACAGGTTACTCAAGAGACGAAAATACTGAGGAAAAAATAATGCCTACAGCTGACTGAAGAGGAATGTTAAAAGTGCACCTTCTAACAGAGGTCAAAATGTTGGCATTAAAATTTCTGCTTTTACTTCTACAATGGAATTTAGATTCAGAACTATCACTGGCACAGGATGCAAAATGATTTGTCCAAAAATGCCTGAATAAGTCATAGAAAATGTAAGAAGAAACCATAGGAGATAGATTCATGATTATTAGAAGTGTATTCTACTGTTTCTATTCAGCATTAACATTTTCATTGCTGTTAAAGTCCTTGAATTTTAAACTTACATCTCAATTTCCTAAGAGAAAAAAGAAAATACAGCATATTTAACATCTGTGGAAATAACCTGTTTCATGGAAATACTTCCAAGAACCTGTAAAGGAATTAAACCCTGAACAATTTCAGGGAAAGGAAACACAATACATGTATGTTAGTTGACTTTCAAATGGAAGTCTTGGAAACCAGCTTAAAGTCAACAGAAAATGTAACAGCCACACCTGCAGTATTAACTGCTGTTCCATTTTAACCACCCGTGTAAATTAAAATGGAACAGTGCTCTCACTGCGGGCATTGAGAGTTGCCTTCAGAACACAGGCTTCAGGGCAGAGCAGCGTCAGGATTCTGGCTTATTTTTACATGGAAACAACAACTTCAGGAGGTGACTACCACTGATGACAAATGGCAGATAGCTGCCTGGGTACATGAACGTAAGTCAGTGAGCGGAGTGGTTCTTGGTTATGTACCAGATGTAGAAAGCTGCCAGTCAGAAGAACAGCCAATCTTGTCTTTCTTCTGCCTGACTATGTCTATGTCAGCCAATGGAAGTGTGGTTCAGGATTCCCTGGCCCTTGTATTTGCATAGTTCAAAGCAGTCTGCATCTCCCACTGGGTTGTATTCCTCCACGGAAGACCAGTATTTAGGACACCTTTATATGCAGCAGTAGGAGCATGAGGGGAAAACCGTGGGCAGAGTCAGTGACTCTGAACAGGAATTACTGCCTGTATTAGCGAGTGTTTCAGTATATATTGTGCTAATACCTTCTGTGCCATCTGGCTCTGCCTGCTCTTCACGCTGCTTCTGCTTAAACTTCAGGTTGCCATAGTGCATGACAGCCCCCGTCAGCTTGTAAATGGCTGTTTTTTCATCAGGAGTGAAGCCCAGGATGTCAATGGCACTCTAACAAAGGAAGAAGTGAAGAATACTTAGACGTAAGTACCATGCCTGCTTCTAGGTCAGAGTCCACCCAAGAAAACTTCTGTGCACTGCTTACATCAGTGGCCATCAGCTCCTCCTGGTCGTTAATGCTGGGCACTGTGATCTCGCCTTGACTCACATAGTGATAGTCATATGGGTTGGTGGTGATCAGCAGCATTTCTGAGAAGAAACACAAAACACGTACAGATCAAACAGAATTGGCATGGAAAGGAATGAAAGAGATTGTTCAGTGTGCTGTGTTTGGAGAAGTTCCTACCAATTAGCTCTGGTTTCTTGTTGGACATGATCTGATAAAAGATGTGGTAGCTTCTTTCTGCCTTGAGCTGGAAAGTGACCCTGGACTTCTCCAGCAGATCTGTCAAGGATGGTAGGAGAGACTTAGCACAAAAACCGAGGATGGTTAGAAGGAATGTGACCAATCAGACCTGGAGGGTCTCTTACATGTTTCAATGTCAGCAGAAGCCAGTTTGCCTGTGGCACCAAAGTGGATTCTGATGAATTTACCCTGAAAGAATAAAAAATAAGTGACCTAGGTCCACCTTCCCATCTCCAACTGAGAAAATACTTCATTTGCTGCGATGATGAGGAAAAGAGTCGTTTCTTCTTAGGCCAGGCAACAACTTACAAAGCGTGAGGAGTTGTCATTCCTCACAGTCTTGGCATTCCCAAAAGCCTCCAACAGAGGGTTGGCACTGATGATTTGATCCTCAAGTGTTCCCTGAAACAGAAATCTTGTCATGCTTCAGCTCAGAAAACAGTCTGACAGTTGCAGAGTCCTACTTCTAGGAGCTCACCTGCATTTTGCCTGCTGGCTGCTCCTCCTTCTTCTTATCTCCACTAGCTGCAATTGTTGCAAAGTACTGGATGACACGTTTCGTGTTCACAGTCTTCCCTGCACCGGATTCTCCGCTGTCCAGCCAAACAGAGAAGCAGAGAGCGTGAGGTCAGGGAGAAGGTCCCCTGGCACAGGGCAGCCCCGCAGGGACCCGAGCAGGGAGCGTACTTACGTGATCAGGATCGACTGATTCTCGCGGTCTGTGAAAGAGGCAAAAGGAAAGTTTAACCATTGTCCTGAGTAGCACTGGGCTGACTTCAAAGCAAAGCTGTAAGTTGGAGCTTCTTCAGAAGCACTAATTCCCAGGGAAAAGAAATGGATTTGCTTCCATATCCCTCAGTAGCAGCACAAATGGAGGCATACAGCTGCCAGAGGCACATGGTCCTTACACAGACTGTGTATCCTCTTGCCCTTCATACAGTTTTAGATTCAAGGAATCTAGACAAAATGCCTACCTGTGTACAAAGTAAACGGCTGTCGAAAGCAATAACGCTTTCTCTTCCATCACTGGAAAATAGTAACAAACTCTGAGTCCAGCTTTATTTCTGCGCTAGGAAAATGTAGGATTTGGTACAATACAGTGTAAATAGCTCAAAGTGCTGAATCTATGTGTGTATCTCGTCCAGCTTGTCTTAACATTAATTCTTCCTTCACTTGCTGTCATACAGCTCTGTGGTGTTTGGTGCTGGTTTGTCACACAGTGCAGTAAGAGCAATGGGGCTCTTCGGTTCAGATTGCTTTGAAGGAGATCAGGCACTCACCAGTCAGCATGAACTGATAGGCGTTGTCAGAGATGGAGAAGATGTGTGGAGGGGCCTCCTGGCGCTTTTTGCCTCGGTAGGCCAACACCACCTCCGGGTTGTACACCGGCAGCCACTTGTAGGGGTTGACAGTGACACAGAAGAGGCCCGAGTAGGTCTGTGAGGAAGGGACACGGCACGCTGGCTTCCACTCAGCCTGGCACAGCAGTCCTCCCCAGCTACGCTACCCAAGGAAGAGAGCTGCTGGTACTTACGTAGATCATCCAGGCTGCATAACGCTCTTTGAGGTTGTACAGCACAGCGGGTTCATGGAGGTGGGTCATCATGGCCATGTCCTCAATTTTATCGTACTTGGGAGGGTTCATGGCGAAGATTTGATCTTCTTTCACAGTTAGAGTCTGCCAAAGAAAAGGCAAATCCCTGCATGTCAGCTCAGAGACCACTGTGGGAATTAAATTCACATTTGCATATCTTGTCTTTTACTCACTTCTCCACTTTCAGTCTTGACAGTGACCTTCCCGGATTCTTTGCTCTGGATTGTGCTTTTCACATACGATTCTTTAGCATGTACCACAAAGACTGATGTCTTGGCATCAAAAGGCTTGTTTTGGGCCTCAATCCTCTCCTTTTCTGACTTTCGGAGATAAGGAGCTGCCTCCCCAAATATGGCCATTTCAGCATCTGATGACATGGCTGCAGTTTATGCAGTTCAGTGCAGCAGGGGGCTGAAAGGAACAGACATAGCAACATGCTGAGTGAAGGAAGAAGTGCTTTTGTACTACACATCACTTTACTGTATTCTGCTCTATCCATTCTTAAGTTTTCCCTGTCTGTCTGATCTGTTTTTCTCTTACATTTGTGTTCAATTTATTTAGATCTCAGATATAACAGAGGTCTTTGATTTAGATTATTTTTTCTCTCATTACCAGTTTTCATGTTCCATTTTTTATAACTATTATATCTTCAGTAGCCATCAGAGGAAAATTGCTGCAAATTTAGGTTCTGGCAAAACATTCTCCTGTGTTAGAAGCTGGAGCTCTAGCTTCTCTTGTTGTTTGGCCTTCTCCTTTTGATCTGATCCTTTAAGATTAGGTGTACCTAAATTAGGAAACTTTTTAATACAAAATATTCAGAGCAATCTGAGAAGTGCATCTTCTCTTTTATGAATTTGTATTCACAGGCAATTTCTTCTTAGTATTTCTGTTCGGTAAGAAGCTAAATATTTCCCAGCAGGTATATATGTTTTATGAAAAAAAAAAAAAAACCTGCTGCTTTAGACAACAAACCCAAGTAGGAATGCACTGCATTAATTTGTACTGATCTAAGGGCACTTGTAGCAAATGCCCATATAGCTGCATAAAAGTCTTCTTGGAGGGTCTATTCCTATGAAATATGTAAATCAGAGTCTTACCTCTTGTGACACCAAGTGGCTCGCAGGCTGGATGCTGGTCAGTGCTGAAAAACAGAAATGACAGATTTGTTCTTATTGTTGCACAGAATGCCAAGGATAAACCACAGAGTGAAAATATGCAAGTGACTTGAAAGCAGAAAGAAAATTTCTGCTGATAGAAGCAGCCCTTTGAGGAAATCATTTCCACAGGCATCAGGAATGTAAAGGGATTCTGCCAGCACCAAGCCAACTATATTCCTACCTTGAAGGTTTCTGTAGAGACAGAAAAGGCTTGTCCCAGCAGTGTTTTTATAGGTTCTGGTCAGCACATGCAACTCCCTCCTCCTCTTTCTTAGGTAAAAAAAAAAAATTGGCAAAGCATTGTTTGGCAAAGTTGACTGAGTACATGATTCTCGTTCATGTTCACCATGGATATATTTAGAAATATTTGAAGTCTTACTTGCTACATGAATAAATCTCCTATAAATATTTTGACCGGGAGTCTGAAAGGAGGAAGTGCTGCCCAGCAAGTAGAGCAGGACTTGGAATTGTTGGCTTCTGTTCTCTTGACTCCTGAATTGCTGTTTGACATATAAGATTTGTGTGCCTCACGACTCAGCAGTAATGAGAAGGATAAATGTTACAAAGAGCAAAGAGAGAGATTCTGTTCCAAGATACTCTTGCAGATAAAGACTAGGAATATCTTGAATAATCTAGTTGCATAATTTTGGACAGCAATGCCATATTTATCTTTATCTTACTGCAACTACTTACAACTCACTGTTTTTCTTATTTACTTTCAAAAGGTCAGGCTATTTAATCCATATATTTATATACATCTTTTACTATCTTCTGAATTGTCACAAGTTGGGGACAATTTCTAGTCACAACTAGAAATTGGATTTCAGAAGTATTTCCTTGCTATTCTCCATATCTGACTGTGAGAGTTCCCTCAGACATATGTCTAGCAGAGGTTTCAGTCAGGTTAGATCAGCAACAATTACTGACTTTTTGCTTTCTTTGTCTTTTAGGTTTATTGACAGTATTAACTCAGCACTCTACTGCTACTGTAAAGACCTTGAACAGTGGCTATGGTTTCCAAAATAAGGTATAGGGGTTTAAGTCACAAATATACCTCTTCCAGTCTTCCCAGCTTCCAAACACAGACTCCACAGAAATGTGCAGAACTCCTGTGAAATTCAGAGTCTAAACAGGTCTAACCTGTGGATGTAGACAAGACATTTTTATTTCCTATAGCAAGCAATGCAAATTCTGAGTAGTATAGGCAGATTTATTCCACAGGATGCTTCTGTTAACAAAAAGTAATAACAAAACTAACATAATTGTAATCCATAGCATACAATTTTAGATCAGTAAAGATGTTTTTTCTTAAACTTAGAATATGTTTTCATTTTAAAAACAACACTAAGGTTTTAAATGCTATTTACATGGAGGAAGAAGAGCACTTGTGTTCTGATACATCAGTAACGCTGTATTGTAACTTAGGAAGGCACCTTGTTTACTCATGTACAAATAAGTTCAGTTGTGTAGATAGCTTTTAGACTTAGCATGATAGTTCTCAGTGGAGGGGAACATTAGATATACTTGGAAGAGATACATTAAATAATTGAAAACCATTCATGTAGTTTTGGAATTCATAGGGTGATATAGGCAATGTGATGTGTCCATATTCTCTGGTGCTACAGACAAGCAATAGATAGAACTAATGTTTATTATCTTATGGGATGGGAGTAAGGAAAAGGATACAAATAGAATGCTAGCTGTTCTATATAACTGAGGTCTGAGATTCATGAGTTTTGTGGGAATAACTTCTGGAACTTGCAGATCTGTAGTTTCCTTTTCAAAGAGTAAGGTGCACTCTACCATCTGAATTCCTTCCATGGAACAAGGATGAGCTGCTCTGCCTTTTGACATGACTTCCAAGTTGTGCAGGAACGGAAAGCTTAGCAGCTGAAATCCATACGGTGGTAAGAAAACTGTCATAATTTTCATTTTGATTAAAGCTCTCGGTGCCATTGGCAGTACCCACTTACACAGTCCTTACTTTGTCATTAAGTCTAGTATTAGTTGATTAGTTGATTCTTTATTATTCGGCTTGCTTTTTAGGTCCTCTGCACATGTTAATTGAAGAGGATGACTAGGATTCCAGTACAGTGGTTCAGAGATCACACTTATAATATATCATCCTGTCTGTCAGATTGATACTTCATATTTTGTTTCACCTCCTAGGGCTAATAGGAATAATCTGGCAAGGCAATAGTTTAAGGAGGGAATTACATATGACTTGTCATTTTTCCATTCCCTGTGTTTTTAAACCTGGTAATAATGGGCCACTTTCTACAATCCATAGAATTCATTTCAGGAGATAGCACCTCACACATATTCTTTCTGCAGCATGTGCACCATCATGTCCCAGAGACGTCTTGTGCACTGCCTTGCATCTTCCAGTCTAGCTTGGAAAAGTGACAATGGGGAGACTATAATCAGCCTTTATTTCCATCAAGCCAGAAGCATTTTTTCTTGCTTTGCTGTATGAGAAGAGATGAAATGTTTTTCTTACTCCTGTCCTGATATTCAAAATACTGATCAGAAAAAAAACAAAAAGTGCTCCCCAAATTTGTCTGTCCCCATTAGAAAAAGAAGTGGGACTTCATAGAAACACAGCAGTGTCGGTGGAAAAGGACATCTGGAGGATCCTAGTCATGGTTTCAAGTCATGAAACCATGGTTTTCAAGTCTCTTGAAAACCTGTTGCAATGGCACACTATCCTCCTAGCAGAAAACAATGTGCAGACTGGGCATTCCAAGCCACTACTTGCAGCCACTGCCACTGTTCATCATCTGATGCTCTCAGGAATAATTTGTTTTCATCATCTTTTCAGGTGCCTGTCAAGCAGTTTTAGTCTGCCACACCACCCTGCAATCTATTTGCAAGACTGAATGCCTTGCATGCTGTATGTGCTGGCCAATTTAGTAGCTCACCAACCCACTCTCTCCTGTTTTTCCACATTGCTCTTTAAGAGGGGCAATAACATCTTCCTCACATGTGTTGATCACACTCTTTCTAACATATCCTCATATACAATTTGTTTCTTTTTACAGTAACAGCACACCACTGGTTTGTATGCAGATTTGACATCTGTAGACTTGCCAGGGTGACACTCTGTACCATCGTTATCCCAGATGTTGGTGAAACACTAAGTATTACAGTATTGAACAACTATGCGTTATTGACTGCTAACTGAGTATCATACCATTCATCACAATCTTTTGAACTCAGACTTTGAGCCAATTTTCAACCCACCTAAATATCCATCCATCTATTCAATTCTTCTGTATTCTGCTGTAGAATACAATGTCAAAACCTTTACTAAAATCCACTTCTCTTTTTGCTTTTCCACATATTCCACACTTACTATTCCTGATGGAATAATAATCTCTTTTCCAACAAAACATTAGGAAGCATTTCTTTACTCTGTGAGTGATAGAGCAGTGGCACAGATTGCTGTTGTGGAATCTTCTTCCTTGGAGATCTTCAAATGCTGCCAGTACATGGTCTTGGGAACCTCCTCTAGGCGTCCCTGCATGAGCAGAGAGGTTGGACAAGATGACCTCCGGAGGTCCCATCAATCCTTAACCATTCTGTGATTCCAGTGCAATTCAATTGATTTTCATTTCATGGTGTTTCTTTTCTCTAATAATATTTAAATGATTTTCATCTTGCAGATATAAAATATTTAAACAGTTGAATTGTAGCTGAAATAATAGAAAAGTTTGTAACGCCAGTTTTCTTTCTTGACCGATCTGGTCACCTGTGATGATGGACTGACAGCATCAGAAGACATATGAATAGTAAGTGATGTCATCAACTTGGATTTCTGCAAGGCCTTTGACACAGTCCCGTAACACATCCTTTTCTCCAAGTTGGAGACATGCAGATTTGATGAATGACTATGTAGTGTTTAAGAAATTGCTTGTATGATTGCAGCTAGAGCATCGTGGTTAATACAAAATAACAAGGGCCAACAGGTAGGAACCGGAACACAGGAAGTTCCATGCTAATGCAAGGAAGAACTTCTTTATTGTACAGTGATGGAGCACTGGAACAGGTTGCCCAGACAGGCTATGAAGTCTCCTTCTCTGGAGATATTCAGGATTTATCTGGACTCCTACCTGTGACCTACTGTGACACCTGCCAACCCTCTCCAGCACTTGAAGATGTATTCCATGGAAGACATTTGGATTTGAGTACATCCAAGTTCTTCAATTTCTGTGTTGCAGTCTAACCCTCTAAGGCAGCTAAGAGTCACACAGCTGTTTGCTCACCGTCCCGAAACTGGATGGGGAAAAGAATTGGAAATAGAAAAGTGCAAGAACTCCTGGGTTGAGATAAGACATTTTGATATGTAAAGGAAACGTTGCACATGCAAGCAAAGCAAAACAAGGAATTCATTTTTTACTTCCTACTAACAGGCAAATGTTCAGCCATTTCCAGGAAAGCAGGACTCATCATACTTAATGGTTACAGCTTTTATTGCTGAGCATGAGGCCAATGCTATGGAATTACCTTTTGGTCCATTTGGCTCATGTCCCCTTTCAGTGTCTTGTGCATCCTACTCATTGGCAGGGCAGATTAAGCAGCAGGAAAGTCCTTGACTCTGTGTAAGCAATATGCAACAACTAAAAGCATTGGTATGTTATCACCACTGCTTTAATTAAAAATCTGAAGACAGCTCTTACCAGGGAAAATGAAGGTGAAATATGTCTTTCAGTACCTTGCCATTTTCTATGTCTCCTGCCACCAGGTAACCTGCTCTGCTGAGCAACAGACCTACCTTTTATCTAGTCTTTATTTTTGCTGATGCTCTATTTCTAGGAGCCCTCATTTCTTTTTGTATTCCTTTGACAAATTCAACTCAAGATGGAATTTGACTTTCATAACTCCATCCCTACATACACACACATCTTTATAGTTCTCCTAGGTGATGTGACCTTTTGTCCATCTCCTATGTGCCTCTTTTGTGTTTGAGTTAGGAGTTTCTAGTTCTTTGTCCATCCATGCATGTTTCCTGCCGCTTTTCCCTGACTTCCTGAATGTCATGACAGACCAGTGCTGAGCTTGGAGGAGGTGATAGAAATAATCTTGAAAATTAGCCAGCTTTCCTGGATCCTTCTCTCCAGAACAGTCTCCCACAGGATTTTTCCAACCCTGAACAGGCCAAAATCCAAGATATCCAGGATTTTGATCTTGAAATTTTATTTTTTCTCTCCTCTCAGGATCCTGCATCTCACCATCTCATTTTCACTACAGCCAGACCTTCACATCCTTGATTCATTCTTCCTAGTTTTAAGGATCAGATCCAGCAGAACATTTCTCTTTGCCACTTCCCAGATCACTGTGTTCTAGTTTGTGCCTATTGCTCCTTGTTCTGTCGTTAGGCACCACCGGAAAGAGCGTGGCCCATCCACTTGACTCTCACTCTTTAGATGTTTATAAGCATTGATAAGACTTCCTTCTCAACCTTCTTTTCTCCAGACAGAAGATTCCCAGGTCTCTCTGCCTTTCCTCATAGGGGAAATGCTCCAGACCCCTAAACTTTGTGGACCTTCACTGGACTCTTTCTAGGAAATCCCTGTCTTGAACTGAGGAGCCCAGAACTGGACACAGTAATTCAGATGTGGCCTCACCAGGGCAGAATAGAGAGAGAGTTACTTCCCCTGACCTGCTGGTCATGTTCTTTATAATGCACCCCAGGGTACCATTGGCCTTCTTGGCTACAAGGGCAAACTTCTGGCTCATGGTCACCCTGATGGCCACCAGAACACCTTGGTTCTTTACAGATCCTCTTCAGTAAGTCAGCCCCTGACCTGTACTGATGCATGCAGTTATTCGTCCTCAGGAGTAGGGCTCTACACTTGCCCTTGGTGAACCTCATCAGGTTCCTCTCTGCCCAACTCTCAGCCCGTTCAGATTCTGCTGAATGGCAGCACAGCCTTCCAGTATGCCAGGCACTCCTACCAGTTTCGTATCACCAGAACTTGCTGAGGGTGTACTCTATCCCTTCCTCCAGGTCACTAATGAAGATGCTAAACAAGACTGGACCCAGTGTCGATCCCTGGGGAACACTGGTAGCTAAAGGCCTCCAACTAGAGTCTGCGTCACTGATCACAACCCTCTGAGCTCTGCCAGTCAGGCAATTCTCAGTCCACCTCATTGGACTCATCTACCTCACACTTCCTCAGCTTATCTACAAGGATGCTGGGGGAGACAGTGTCAAAGTCTTGATGAAGTCAAGGTATGAAACATGCATTCCTCATCTACTCAGCTGGACATGACATCATAGAAGGCTAACAGACTGATCAAGGGTTATTTCCCCCTGATGAATCCATGTTGACTACTCCTGATAACCATCTTCTCTTCCACTTGCCAGCTCCCTCAACACTTGTGGGTGCATCCTATTAGAGTCAATAGATTTCAGAGCATTCAGTTAACCTATGTGACCTCTGATCAGATCCACCTCAACCAAAGGGAAATTTTCCATTCCTCAGACTCTCTCCTTTACCTCCAGGGTCTGGCATTTTCAAGGGGCAGTCATAGCAGTAAAGGCTGAAACAAAGAAAGTTTTCAGTAAATCCACCTTCACAGTGTCCTCTGTTACCAGAGCACCCATCTTATTCAGCAACAGACCCATATTTTCCTTAGTCTTCCTTTTGCTATTGGCATACTTTCTTGTTGTCTTTGGCATCTCTCACCAGATTTAATTCCATGTGGGCCAAAGCTTTCCTTTTCACATCCCTGCATGCTCTGAAATTTTTCCTCCAAAATGGCCAGTCTAAAGCTATAAAAGAGGAATGTCAGGCTCATGATTGCTGCACAAAATTTCACAGACAAGTCATAGGTCTCCACTATTGAGAATGGAGTAGGGAAGGAGTTTCCAGGAGTCTACAGAAAAGCTTCCTGAGGCTCTCTTTCTTTCCTTTTGGACAACTGCTTTCTAACTGTAAATGTGAACTATTAGAATGTGGTCCTGCTCTTTCATTTTATGCACTGACTGCTCTTTGATGTTGTGTTAATTTGCATGGACTTCTTTTCTGCAATGGTGGGTTTGAGGAAGGGAGGTCTGGAAGGTGGTGCTCAGATGACCTTCCTCTATCATGTAGGAGGATAGGAATCTGTGAATTTCTTTTTATTAATATCTGCTATTCCCTGTTATTCTGCTGTGTAATCATTTTTTTTTTTCATAGAATCATAGAATCCTTAGAGTTGGAAGGACGTACTTTTGTTCCATTGATGTACATGTTAGGTAGCAATATTCCCCGTGTCTTGCACACTGCTTTCCTCTGGCTGTGTAAAAAGGGCAGGACACAGATCTGCATTCCTAGTGCTTTTTCTTAGTTTGTACTACATCCTTTGTATAACATCCTTAAATATATACTTACATTCCCAGCATCATTAACTGCTTGAATCAGTCACATTTGTTGGGATCCTACTATGATGGGAATTAAGGAAATTCAGGTGTGCATTATCCTTTTTGTCTCACACTAATTTCCATCAATTAGATTTCTCTAGCTTTGCCTTACAGCCATACTTTCATATATCCTACCAAAAGAAGACATTATCCAGTATTTCTATTTTCAGCATTCTGCAGTTGTCTATCACTGCATACTCTGGTGGAGCACAGCTTCCGACATAATTTAGATGTACAATTGTCATGTCTACCACATCATAGGTGTTGAATTTAAAACTGCCTTCCTCTCTTACCTTTTCCCGTTATGATTTGTGTCCTCCAGCAAAGTACAAAATCTACTTTAAAAATAGATGCTTGTGAATCCAACTGGGAGACCTACTGATGCTTTAGAAGAGAGTAGCAGGACTTCACCTCAAAGTACATACTCTTCTGTGTTCTCTCAATGTTTGATTTAGGAACTCCTCTATACATCTTTATTTTTGATACAGTATTTCCCGACTTTTGGGAAATTTTTGCTCAAATAGGCTTGATCATTTGTCTTTATTCCCAGGAGAGACAGAGGAGAGTCTTTAGCGGTGGGTTGTTAGAGTTAGGGTAGTATGGTTGGGTTGTGGTTGAACTTGATGATCTTTAAGATCTTTTCCAACCTGAGCAATTCTGTTAAAGGGAGAGACCACTAGGACATATCCCCATGGGATCTTTCAATCTGTTAGAAGTCACAGCTTCTTTTTTATCCATTGTCCTGACACACTGTCCCTCCTCCTTTTCTGAAGTAGTTGGTGATTACATACTTCCTAGTCCACTTAATACATGTGCCCCCTTGCATGTGCCCTATTAGGCCTGCACAGTAAGTCTAAAGATCATAAGTTCAAGTTGTCTGTAGGCCTTTGTAACCTTATTTGGTAAGAGTGTACAGACTGAGTGGAAAGGCAAGCTTCTGGCAAGTGGAATTGGCAAGCTTCTGCACAGCAGCTTGCAAGCAAGGGCGAATAATTCGCAAGCCTTGGAGTAAATGATTTTGTATGCAAGAGCATCTTCAAGCTTCTTTCTCTTACTCACTCTCTGCTTCTTGGAGGGAGGCAGAAAAATTGGTCTACTCTGCCCATAAGAACTGATGGAAAACACCTTGAATTGAACTTTTCCATCTACAGTTGCAGGGGTAGGTAACAGCAGAGATAACTGAATTGCCATGATATGACTGTTGCAAAGAGATGAGTCTTTGGTACTCAGAACCTTTATTGAAGGAGAAGCTTGGAGTCTTACCCAGAAGACCAGAAAATTTTGATCAGTTGATCTGAGCAGCCATCCTCTTCCATTCCTATTGTACCAAAAAACAAACAGGCTTAATTAAAGACTGCATTATTGGAAAGATGATAGGGAAGGAGTAATATGTGAAAGGGCACCAGTGTCTTCTTTCTTTTGAGACTCTGGCCATTTCCTGATTCTGTCTTTCCTAGAGTCAGAGTGTAGCACATATGTGTGCATAAGTGTTAGCGTTTGCTGGTCAGTGTTGTTTGATCACTATCCCCGGCAGCTGCTCTTTGCTATCCTGTTAACTGCACCTGGCCATTAATAATCCTCATAGATCCTTGAAAGTTACTCCTGAATAGCTTTACACCTTCCTCTGACATCCTGTCTTCAGCATGACATACTACTTGCTGAAAATAAAGAAACTTCCCAAATATATGCCTCTTTCCCTCATCTGTCCAGGCTTCCATCAACCAAAGTTGTAATTTACTGCAGTTTATGAAACAGCTGTTCACTCTGGATGTATTTTTTCTTATGTTCTTTGAATAGACTGCAGAGATTTCACAACAAAGCTGCAGTCACTGAATGGAAGGGAGGAGAAACTTGCCAAGATGCAGTGATTGGACAGAGGAGGTTCACCTGTAAAGCCTCTATGCTTCTGATCTGTGCATTTCTGATTTTTTTTAATGTTCTTATTTACTCCATTTAAGAAGGATCAGGCTTGATGGTACTATAGTACCTTAAAAAAAATATTTCTGCAGAATAGCAATGGAGATTTGATCATTTTGGGTCTGACATAGCCAAATATCTCAGAAACTTTATGAAAAGCTATTAAAAATGTGGCACTCAATCAAATAGGTCAGAGTTTGGCAACTCTAAAAGATTAATAGAATATATAAAGAAAATACAAATGGGAAAAATTGTTGTGCTATGCTGTTAAATGGGTGAGGCATGTAAATCTTGACTAGGGATCCCAGATGATTACTCCACTTAAAAAAGTACACAGCAGAACCAGAAAAATTAAAAAAAAAAAAAAAAATTAAAAAAAAAAAAGAGAGAGAGAAAAAAAAAAGAAAGAAAAAGAAAAAAAAGAAAAAGAAAAAAGTGATTAGGAGTGGCTCGTATGTGAAATACACTACATAAGACAGGACTCTCTCACTTTTTTGGAAATGCAAAATCTCCACAGAACACTGTGAAGATCATGAGATGAGTACATTAAAAAGAAGTTGTGTTTTTGTTTGTTTGCTTGTTTGTTTGTTCGTTTTGTGAGATTTCAATATATTTAAGAATAATTTGTGGGGAATAAGTCTATTTTGATCCATCAGCTGAACACAGTGCTCTGAACAGTGAAGAAGACACAGCCGTGCTTTCCATTTTGATATAGAAGTTTGAGAACAGGTTTCAAATTTTAAAAAAAATCATCAGTTCATGTTTACGACACCATTTTCAGTTGATATAAATACATACCTGCAAATTTTCAAATGGAACATAAGGAGTTGCAGTCAGATATTCAACTCAAAAATCTGATCACATATCTTTACCAGACTTTCATACTCCCTCTCTTATTAGAGAAAAATAGCCTTCAATGAACAATCAAGCCTTATTGATGTCATCATTTTCTGGCAGTACACACATTTCTGAGCAATTGTCTTCAAGGGTGAAGAATGGGAAGAGTGAAATTCCTTCAAAAATCTCTGATGAACACCTTGAGACCTCACTGAAGACTGCAGCTGCTGCCATCGAACCAGGGTGATATGTCTGTTTCACAAAAACAAGGTCTCATATCCCATTAGTTTTATGGTTTTTTGCTTTTTTTAATGTTTTAAGAAAATCATTAAAAATTAAAATGTTTTTTATATTAACAGTATTGTATATTTTACAAGGTCTGCTCTGAAAGTAATATCTCTGATGCTATGATGTTGGCCCATGATGTCAGTGGTGGATGTTGGTTGTATTGTCATCCAAAATTCATGAAGAAAACTCCCTAACTCCAATGTAACATTAGAAAGCGGCGTTCCCTTATTCTTTGTGATGCATCTCAGGCCACTTGACAGATCAAGCACACTCTCAGCGTTCAAGTTCTACATTTAAACAGTTAATACTTATATACACAGTACATGGGCATACATATTCATTCTTTTCCATGAACTCATTAATATATGCTAATGTCCCTCAATGCACGTGCAGTTGCATCTAAGATGGTTGTACAACCACATTCTTTCTCCCCATTTTTCCATCATCAGCTTCAACTCTGAGACCTTTGGCCAACCGTCAGCTGTTTTTCCAAATCTGGCAGATTTCCATTGCTAGTTATGCCATAATGAGCAACTTCCAAAACAATATATGTGAAATGCAAGGAAAAACTCCTTGCACCTGGTGGATGCAAAGAGAAGTGGCCTATTATGATCCCAGTGCTTCTTGTGGAGCAGAATCATTGAGAAAAACAAGACTGCTCACACACCAAGCAAAGCTGAAATGGAAAGTTTTAGAACTAGCACTCGTTGATTCCTTTTGCTAAACTGTATTGGTCCTTAAATTACAATACTGATCCCTATTGCTAAACAAATCAGCCTGTATCAGTGTGGCAGCAGAGGCTGCATCTTCCCACCAATATTCCATTACATTTTGTTGATGTGTTTGTTGATGGCAGCAGGGGGGCAGTCTGACAAAATGATGCCTGACATGGAAGTGTGTATGAAACAAAAGTCTGTCACTGAACTCATCCATGTAGAAAAAATGGCACCCACTGACATTCCTCGCTTCTTGCTGAATATTTATGAAGACCAAACAGTCAGTGTAAGCACAGTGAGGCCTTGGGTGGTGTGCTTCAACAGTGGCAACTGTGAGTCATCTTATCTGGTGCAGATTTTTATGAGCATCATGTTCATTGGCTGGCAAAAATGCTAAGCTAATGGTGATTACCATATTGAAAAATAGTGTTTTGCAGCTGAGAATTTGTTCAAATAGTATTACTGTGCACTTTGTATCTGTTGTAGTTTCTGTGGAAATAAATTGGAGGCATTACTTTCAGAGCAACTTATGTATATGTGGCCCTGACAAGCCAAAAGGTTGGACATCCATGCACCATAGCATGTCATTTGCAATTTTCCCACTTCTGCCCAAGCTTCTTGTTAAACTAGAGAGCCTTGGACAAACACAAGTATCGCAGGATATCATTGGATACCATGAATACCGTGGGACTATCCGGAGCTGGTGCTAATCCTTCTTCCATGTTGAATATCAAGATATGTTCCCTGATGATTCAGAACAGCCTGCAGTTAGCACCCACCTTTATAACATAATTTTATACTGTCAGAGAATATCATGACTGAGTATGTAATAATGCAGGTACACTTTAGGATAGTTCGGACTGAAGCTTTATTAACTATGATCATAGAGAGAGAATGCTCAGGCATCATTTCTCCCCAGTGCCCCTGTGTTCTATCCCCACAGATTGCAGAAATCTGGATTACATCCCATTTCAAAGAAATGAAAGAGGTAAGGAACATCACAGTAGTGTTTAGAAAGCCACATGTGTGTTTTTGAGAAAAAATGGACTTGAGATAATCATTTATATGTTAATGAAGCCAAGGACACATTTCTGGGAGAGATGGACTTCTTAGGTATCTTGTTAATTACCACAGTCATAGAATCATAAAATCATAGATTGGCTTGGGTTGGAATGGATCTCAAGGATCATCAGGTTCCAACCACCCTGCTACAGGCAGGGTTGCCAACTGCTAGATTACATACTAGATCAGGTTGCCCTGGCCTTGAACATCTCCAGGGATGGGGCATCTACAACCTTTCTGTGCAGTTTGTGCCAGGGCCTCACTATCCTCTCAGTGAAAAACTTCCCCTGGCATCTAATCTACATCTTCCCTCCTTTAGTTTAAAACCATTCCTTTTTGTCCTATCACTATCTACACATGTGGAGGATGATTTCTCTCCTGTTTATAATCTCCCTTTAAATATTGGGTGGCCATAATGAGATCTCCCTTTTCTTTTCCAAGCTGAACAACTCTTTCAGTCTATCTTCATAGGAGAGGTGCTCCAGCCCCCTGAGCATCTCCTCTGGACCCTTTTCAAAAACTTGACAACTTTTCACTGTTGGGGACCTCAAACTGGACGCAGTACTCTAAATGGGGCCTCATGAGGGCACAGTAGAGGGGGAAAATTTCCCCTCTCTCCCTGCTGTCCACCCCTCTTCTGATGCAGCCCACATTGTCTGTTGACCTTCTGGCTGCAAATGTGCACTGTTCAGTTTTTAATCTACCAGAACACCCAAATCCTTCTCAGCAGTGCTACTTTCAAGGTTGTATACATATCTACCTCGATCCAAGTGCAGAACCTTGCACTTTGCTTTGTCGAACCTCATTAGGTTAACAAGGGCCCAACTTTCAAGTTTATCAAGGACCCTGTGGATGGCATCTTTTCCTTCTGCCATATTAACTGCACTGCTCAGCTTGGTGTCATCAGCAAACTCACTGAAGGTGCACTCAATTTCACCATCTATGTAATTGATCAGACTGGATCCAAGACAGACCCTGGAGACACTGCTCATTACTGGCCTCCATCTGGACTTAGAGCCATTGACCTCAAGCCTCTGCCTGCAACCTTCCAAACAATTTCTTATCCACTGAATAGTCCAGCCTTTAAATGCATATTTCTCCAATTTAGCGATAAGGATGTGATGGGGAACGATGTCAAAGGTTTTTAAGAAGTCCTGGCCTACCCTCCCTTCCATTTCCCCTTCCCCTCCCTTTCCCCTTCCCTTTTTCCTTTTCCTTTCTGTATTATTTTCTGAATTTCTCGTGCACATCACCCCTCCTTACCTTCTCTGAGCATTTTTCTGTAGTAGATGTATGTTGTCTAGTCATATAGACTACTGCTTTAATTGATGCTGTTGAATGGTCCAGTCAGAGGGACTTTGGCAGGCTGGAGAAACGAGAAAACAGGAATCTCAAGAAGAGAGGGAAATGTTCATAGTTTAATGTCAGGTAAGTACAGTCCTAGGGAAGAGGGAAAGGATATTCATGTTTTAAAAGCAACAACAGCTGAACACAAAAAGTATTTCTACAAAAGAGAATGTGATTGTGAAAAGAAACACAGAATGGTATCTAAAGTTCACAATGGGGTTGCATTCAGCCTGTGAACCCATATACCATATCAAATCAGGATTCAACTACACAATGCAGGAGTGTCCTGACAGAGCTGGCAATATCTTGATACAAAATGAGAAACAACTAAGGTCCTGTCAACAATCAAATTTCTCTGAATCCCTTTTCCATGTCTTACAGGTGGCCTCCAGTAGTGCTGAAAGTAAAACAGCACAGTCAAATAGAAGTAGTTGATTGAAAGCCACCTCTGGATACACAGTATCCTGAGCTGCTATGTGGTGTGAGCAAGGCCCCGGATTGCTGACATTCTTCTGCAGAGGAGGGGGATTTGGGCATGCAGAAAATAGATCCTTCCTGAGAAGATGATCTGGCAGCTGCCTCACAGTGCCAGCTCCAATGACACAACGTCCCCTCCCCCAGGCTGAAGGGGCCATAAAGGAGAGGGGTAATTCCAGCAGTTCAGATAAGGTTGAAATGTCTCAAAATTTTCAGTTTGTTGTCTGGAATTGCGAGAGCCTCAGAAGAAGTTAACTTCTTTCTTTACATGTTGCTGCATTGCTGATGGTTACATTTCAAGTGTGAATAACTGAGTTGAACAATGCACTGATTTGAAAGGAGTATTTACTCATAAAGAATACAATCTCTATAGTGTTAGCATGTTTAACATATTAAGTGCTTTTTCCCATTTCCCGGTCTGATGTTACTGCTTGACTTCTTGAGTTTCCCTCCCTGGGTTCCTTGTCCCAGACTTTAGACTCTGATCCTGCCCCTAACCGGTGTGATCCAATCCAAAGCATCTCTAGTCGACCAGATCTTAACTGGGATCAGTGCTGAGGAGGTAATGGTAGTCACTGCCAAGACTGCATCTTTTCTGGCCTGACTGTCTTCTCTGCTTCCAGAACAGCATAATGGAAACTTCTAGTCTTACCCATGCAATTTACAAGTCTAGGTTCAAGTCCTGTCCTTCTTCCATCTCCATCAGCTTTGATGACAAGGAAATTGTTTTGCTCTGTTTTAGTTAGACAGAATATTTGCATAGGCTCAGTACTCACTGTACCACTGCATGCCCTGTGCAACCCATACCAAGTGGTGGCTGCTGCTTGCTAATTGTTTGTCAAGTTTGCCAGGAGGAGAGGAGTTTGAACTTAAGCCTTTAGGAAGGCAGCATCTTCTTCTTCATGACCTGAAGAGGTATAGCTGGCATATGTTCCAGGACAGGTGACAACTCCAGCCTGCTGCAAGTAGGCATAGCAAAGCAGCAGCAGGGTATGTCTGCTTGATTTGACTGAATGTATTCTTTTGCTGACCTGAGCAATACCAGAACCTAGGGCATTTACTCTGATAGGGACACATTATTTGCCTCACTGCTGCCCATCATTTTATGTTGTTTTCAAAGTACTTACCATTAGTTTTTTCTCATTCTACTGTTTCTTCCTTTTCTTACCCATAATGGTGTTACTTGTTCTCTTTGATAATTTCTTTGTGTGAAAATGTTTTGTATCTGGGGGCTGTAAAACAGGTTGTGCAGTCTCTAGTGCCGACTTAAACTTGGAAATATGCTAAATACGTCCTTTCCTAACAAGAATGAGGGAACTGAGGAAAGAAAAAAATAGTTATTTATAGTTTTAATTCACATTTTCCCACTGCTTCTGGGTGAAGCCTGAAGCATAAAAGGTCTTGAAGAACTTAAGTCATGAAACTGGCAATATAAAAGAAACTGCCGTCCTCAGGAAGTGTGTTTCTCCATGCTATATAAAACTGACAAGACACATCTGGTAAAGGAACAGTAATAGGAATCAGAAAAAGAAAATGCAGAGACTAATTAGTCTTTACATAAACAGGCTCTGGGGTTAGAAAAAAAGAGAAAGTGACTGTAATATTGATTTGTGATCCTTCTTAGGTGTCTCTTTGTCCTAGGCAGACCCTTCAAACCCTACGTGACATCTTGCCAGACTATTTTCCATACCATCTCTTTATCTTCCCTCTTTCCCTCCCTCCCTGAGCTGCTACTACCTTCATAATTGTTACATGAACTAAAAAAAAAAAAAAAAAAGCAACAAAATAAACAACAACAACAACAAAAAAGCCCACAAAAAAACCCTCTAAATGTCAAGAATGTAATAGTCAGACATTTTGCACAAAATCAAGTATTTTTAAGGATGTGCACTTCAGTAGTTTATGTGGCAGAATGAAAATGCAGTAACAGGTTTGATGCTTCTTCATCTCTTAAGCTTCATCTTTGGTTTTACACTTTTTTCATTAACTGCTATACGACACATGCTCACAGATATGACTGTGTTCAGGAAATGAGTTTAAGCAAGCCAAATACATTAACCATATATATTCATAGCTATTCAGGCAAAAATTGAAGAGCTCTCTTTAGAGAGCTATTTCTTTAATTGCCATTGGTCATTTATATAAAGAATGTAACACATCACAGTACCTTAAGAACAAGTACAACAAAGTAAGTCTCTGAGGAGACTTTGTAGAAGACTTCCACTTCTATCAGCAGACCTATAGGAATGATGTGGAGCAACTCTGTCAGAGAGTGTACTGATAGGACAAGGTGGTACAGTTTTAAAATACTAGAGAGTAGATCATGAATGTCCAATTTTTTGTCTTGCCTGGGCCACATTGAGTGAAAATGAATTGTCTTGGGTAGCATATAAGATATATAATAAAGTTAATATATATAACTAACAAAACATATTTTATCTTTTTACATTTTATTATTAAAACAGTGGTTGCAATTCTTAGCAAGTTGTCAAGGTGTTCACCAGAGTTTTTTGATGAAATTTTAGTCTCCCTGTGCTTCATCCTGAAAACCTTTAGTTCACAAGTGTACGTAATGCCAAAAAGTGATGAATAAGGCATGACTGTGAAGTGAGGGATATTTTTTCTCTTGTAACATAGATCTTAAAACAATCTAGCAGAGAGACATGAGACATTATCAATTTTTTGAGTTTGAAAACTGGCAGATAATGTATTTATGCTGCCTGAAAATGGAGTCACAAATAGGAAAAAAAAAAAAAAAAGATAATTTATTTTGCAACATTGAAACCTATTCTTAAATTCCTTCATCAGAATGTAAAGCAAGGCTGTATATTTTTTGCTGTTCACAGGACTGTGTTTAGCCAGTGTATCAAAATGCATTAAATAATTTGCCATAACTTGAGTTGGCACTGCACTGAGCTTTCCCTGATTTCAGCCCAGTTGTGCTGCTCACATACTAATGTTTGGTTGTTGCTGAGTGATGGTGAAGAACAGTCCAGCCCCAGCCTTGCTCTTAAGCTAAGCACCCACATTTTTACTTCCATTAAATATCAATTCATTCTCAGATTTTTTTCAGTCAGCTGTAACCATTCAAAGTCTTTCAGGATTAATCTTGGAAATTCCCAGGTTTGTAAGTGAAATGGTATACAAATTTCAGGTTCGGATAAATCACGTACCCCTCTGTTTATGCAATCCAGGATACAGCTGACCTTCCAGGCTGCAAACACACATTGCTGGGTCATTTCCAGTTTTTCTTCCATCAGAACACCCAAGTTCTTCTTCTTAGAGCTACTCAGCTGAGTTATCTCAGTCTGCATACATATCTGGGATTGCCTTGACCTAAGAGCAACACCTTGCTTTAGACTTTGTTGAATCTCAGTTTAATGTAGGCCCACTTTTCAAGTTTGTCCCAGTCAGTTTGTGATGGGTCTTCTGTCTTTGCTTAGTGTGATTGAAATGAGTACTCTCATGTTCTTCAAGAGCATCTTAAGGAATTGGTAAATGATATGCTAGGGCTGGGAATTTAATTAGGAATTAAATGAGGGGATATTGTTATATCTTGGTTCTCTTTTCGTTAAAAACTTCGTACTCTGCACAGAATAAGTAAATATTTTTGGGGGAAAGGAGATTAGAGATGTTCAAACACAGTGTTTTGGATAATAATCTGAGGAGATGAACATTTCAGTAGTCTATGGAATCATTTTCCATTACATGAACATGAGAGAATAAGAATTGACAACTACTGAGTAAATTCCAGGTTTACAGACTGCGTATTCTGGGATTTGTGGTTTCAAATCTCTCTAGGAAAAGAAAGAGTTGGTTCCAGGTCACTCAAATACTGAGAGGGTGCTCTAAGCATCAGAATATTTGATAGGCTGAGCAGGAGAATTTTACCACTTACTAAATAGAGGCATGGTGAAACTATCTCTCTAGAATTGAACAGATGCTCCTACAAAGCTTTCTTCTGTTCAGATCTGTAGGCCTGTAGATTAGGTCTCTGTTCATAGAGATTGACATCTGTGATCTTGTAGGCCCTTTCCAACCTTGTGATTCTATGAGTCTATGATCTACCTGCCACTGATAGCAGTTATTTATGTAAACACACCATTGTAGTGTGACCTTTGGTGCATAATTATATGCATCTTAGTAAAGGAAGATTGTTCACAATTCCCCCATGAAAGGCTGAAGTCTGTGTCATCCCTTCAGAGAAAAAAATTCAAGCTGCCAGCCTGAGACAACCTTCTGCTCCCTCTGCATTAGCAGATTTTAAGTGACCTCATGGAGTTAAAAAACAATCCCTGTGCAGTACAACTCTGGATGTTGAGATTTTACAGCTTGTTCACAGATTCACACCTCAGGCCATGATTTCATCTTAGGTTACTGTAAAAGTCCTTCTCTGGGGAACTAATTAGAAACAGCATGTTCTTTTCTCTAGGGCAAAAATAACTGTCTGAGAAGTTTTTTTTTTCTTTTAAGAATATTTCTGCTATTCTTAAAAACCAAAGTTTTGAGGACAATTCACTTAACTGTTCTTCCTACCTCTGGTGAAAGTGAAGTATTGTATTAGGAAAAGGGAGCAGGATTAAATGATCTAGCTAGACCAACCTGGTTGCAGATGTAGCGGCCTGCCATGGCTTCTTTTTAGTCTGTGGAAGGTACACCTAGATAAAATTAAATTTGATCATTTAAATCATGGCAGACTTCAGACTACAGAAGTTTGGAATTCTAAAAGCAAATTGATTTCTAACCTGGCCTACACCTAATCATTACTATTCTTTCCTGTTGATCTAGGTTCCTGAGCGGATTTCCTCCCATACAGATTCAACACCACCAGATCTTCAGTAAAAACACTTCCTGCTAAAGCTTATTTCTCCTCTGCTTCCTGTGACAGGCAGCATACTCTAATCATGTCTACCCACATCAGCTCTGTTAGTGAGCAACTGCTATGAGATTATATCAGAGATCAATGTTCTTTGATCCTTTTTCATGAGGGGGGTTTAATGCATAATACCAAGTTACTTATTCGAAGTATTTGATGTTAGAGAGGATTACGATTTAGCAGAGTGAAACAGTGATGTGAAGAAATGACAATACAATACAAATACAGCATGGCAACTACAATATATTCTTCAATTACAAAACAGTTTCCATTACTGTCTCTGTGTTCACCATCACTGGGCATCCACAATTGCTGGGAAGATTGCTTTGCAATTCCTTCCTGTGCTGCTGAGATGGAGCCACTCCCACACTTGTTGGTGACTTTTGGTGCGTGATACAAATGGAAAAGGACCAGTTGAGTTGCTTAACACTTAAGCTGGTGGAGGCAGATCTGGTGGAGGTAGCCCAAGTAGGGATTCTATGGGAGTTACTAAGTTTCCTGCGCCCGTTCCTGAAATGCTGATCTCCCTCATGCATACTTCAGCATTACCCACCTTCATACCTTTTCTTGTGAGACTTCACCAGATTTTAGGCTTTCAAGTTTGCACATTTTCCCCAAGCCATCTTGGGGATATCATGGACCAAATAGCTCTACATTAGAATTCAATTTCTAAGGACTAAGCTGGTCAGAGGATGGAAGCACATAATGTATGAGAAGAAACAAAAAGAAATGTATTTGTTCAGTCTTACAAAGAGGAAGCAAAAGGGAGACTGATGTCCACTGCTGTCTGACATGATGAGGAAGAGTGGATGCAAGCTGGAACATGGGAAATTCAGATCTAAAGAAATATATAAGGATATGAGATAGAAGAAGAAGAATTTTTTATCACAAGACTGATAACATCATAGAATCATAGAATTATAGAATCCTTAGAGTTGGAAGGGACCTCTGAGGGGCCATGTAGCCAGCTCCCCTGCAATGAGCTACATAAGGCTGCCCAGGGCCTGATCCAGCCTCGCACTGAAAGTCTCCAGGGACAGGGAATCAACTGCAACACTAGGTAAGCTGTTCCAGTGTCTTACCACCCTTACTGTAAAATATTTTTTTCCTTATATCTAACCTAAACTGCTCTCCCTGACCTTGAAGCCATTTCCCTTTGTTCTGCTGTCAAAGACCCTGATTCAATGCAAGAATGGATTTCCCAGAGACACTGAGCAATATTCATCCTTGGAGGTGCTCAGCAATTGCCAGAACAACCTGATTTGGGCCTGATTTGAGCAGGGTGTTTAATAATAGTTGGAGGCCTTTCTAATCCCAGCCATTCTGCGTGATTCCATGATCTCAGCTACAAAGTAGCCAAAACTGCACTGAAGGTTGTTTTCTCAGGCAAGAAGCTGGAGGCTGGGTTATGTACCTGCATGGCATGGCAAACTACAGTTCAGATGTGCAGTAGCAGCACTGTACACCTGTATTAGCTTATATCTCATTAGTCAGAAGATATTAACAGTGAGAATGTAATATACCAGACACCAAAGAAGTGAGCCAGGATCTCTGGATCAGAGATTCAGTGACACAAGTGGAAGAAGGCAGACTGACTTGAGGCTAGCAACTGGTATTTCAAGTCTGATAGGCAGCAGCTCCCTGGCTCTACACTCTCTGTGGCACAGCCTCTGTACCAGGCACCAGGGACCTACCTACACCGCTGCTGTGTGCTGGCTGCAGGTGTCAGGCCTGCCAGGATGTGGGAGCTGCTCTGGTCAGCCCAAAGATGGACCCGGAGCAACGTCTCCCAGGCAGTGGCTGCGAGCCTCACTGATGCTGAGGCCGAGAAAGGACAGCAAGACTGCAAACTGGCTGATGCTTCCCCTGGGCAGTGCTCTGTTCTCCAGCAACTCCTGGCTCAGCCACACTCTGATCTCGATGTCTTTGCTGTGGGGGTGATCAGACATCTGCACCTGGGCCTCCCCCATGAATGCTCTTGGAAACTCTGAACAGTGAAAATCCATCTGCTGGTGGTGAGGACCTATGCAGATTAACTGCAAGTCATCTGAAGAATTCCTTCTGTCTTTGGCCACCTGCTAATTTCACTAATTGATTTACTTCTTGGGCAGGGAGATTTCAAGGATCCATCCACTTCCTACATCCTCTCCCTGTCTTCTCTTGATTTTACAGACCTTATCTTACCCTTGCTGGCTGTCTCTTCTCAGGCTTGAAAAGCCGAAGGCTGACTGGGCATTTTCAAGTGCTGAAGGACATTTCGGATGCCTGCACCATATGACACTGAATACTCTTTCCAGTGGGAGGGACCTTATCAGGGTGCTTGGAAATCTCTCTCCTTCTGATTCTTGTGCATGTTGGAATAGATGAAAAAGTTGCCTGCCTCCCTCCTGTGCACTAAATGTATGAAGATTTCCTCAAAATGGACTTGGGGGACCCAGTGGAGCCTGATTTGGTATCAAAATCTCTCAATTCAGCAATTCCAATACAAACACATCTATGAGGACCCCAGCTGAAGTACCTATTTTTAAGGTTATTGATATCACTGAGCGCCTTCTCAAACCTGGGATCAGGTTTCAGTAGAAAGAATCTAATTTTTCGCTGACATTGCAGATTTGGAGGGGGAGGTTAAATGTCTCTGGAGAGTAAATGAAGCATTTGGTTCCATCAGCTGCACAGGGAATATGATCTGGGCCAAATATAAGAACTCAGAGATTTATACATTTGTTTTAGATCTTAGAAGTTCATCTAAAGTGATGGTTCTATTTACAGCCATACCCGCACAGATGCCTGCCCCATACTATTTATGGAAGTTTGATATTTCTTCTTTGAATTGATCATGTTGTTGCTGTGCAGAGTCTGAAGCCTTCCAGGGAGGTAATCTCTGGACGAATGTGTAGATGGACGAGTTTTTCTGCAGAGAAACATGGACACTGTTGACCATGCTCACTCTTCTCTTTCATCAGCACTGTTCTGTTATTGCCAATTAAATGAAACCACATTCATAGCTTTTTTTGGTAATAAAAGAAGTCACAGAGGGCAAGAGAATAAAAGTTATTCTCTTCTTATTTAATAAAATTGTTATTTTTAAAGAGCACTGCTGCTTTTGCACTGTAACAATAAATAAATGCAGGTGAATTTATTTTCTCCTTTGGCAGCAGCAAAAGTAAGACTTTGGAAACAAAAGAAGATCCTGTATATATAGTTAGACTATCATTTTACAGAGTCATGGAATCACAGAATCACAGAATCACAGAATCACAGAATAGTTCAGGTCAGTAGGGACCCCTGGAGGTTCCATGATCCAACCTGTTCTGCTCATGCAGAGCCACCAAGACCCTAATCTGGGCAGCTTTTGAATATCTCCAAGGAGGGAGATTCCATCTCCAGACCTTTCTGTCAGTGCTCTGTCACATGAATGGTGAAGTATTTCCTGATGTTCACACAGAACCTCCTATGTTCCATTTTGTTCCTATTGCCTCTTGTCCCGTCCTTGGGCACAATTGTGAAGAGCCTGACTGCCTCTTTGCACCCTTCCTTCAGGTGTTCATAGACATTAAGATCCTCCCTGAGTCTTCTGCTCTCTAGACTGAATAGTCCCGTCTCTCTCAGTCTTTCCTCACCTGTGAAATGCTCCAATTCCTTCACAGTCCTTGTAGCCCTTCACTTTTTCCAGTACATCCACATCTCTCTTGCAGTGGGAAGCACGGAACTGCTCACCCTACTCCGGGTGTGGCCTCCAGAATGCTGAGTAGAGGAGAATCACTGAATTGTTAAGGTTGGAAAAGACATCTAAGGTCACCTAATCCAAACATAAACCCACCACCGCTTTATTCCAGCAGAAACTCAGGTTTCTCTGGGGATAAATGTTCAAGTATCATAGGGGTTTGTGACATGACCAGTACATATCTAAACATCTGGCAGATTGTGTGGAGATATTTCCTGTTACAATTCACTGTGCACTCCAGTACATCGCTGAAAAATACACCTAGATGTAGAGCAGCTATGAGCACATACTCAGATATATATATGTACAGAAATGTATGCAGTAAGTTGACACGTTTGATAAGTCACATGTCATGAAGATGGATTTGAGAATGAAATGATAGTTACACATGGGAAGAACTTCCATAAGGCTGAATTAAAATCTAAATCCTCATTTATTTGGCACAACTGATTATGCCAAATTGTCACTGATCACATCTTAAACAACATGCATTAGTTTTCAAGTTTCAAAGGACTTTCAGGATTCACAGTCAGAATTATAGACGAAAATCAACACAGGACAATTTAATAGTCTTGAAAATGTCAGAATATTAGCACTTAGAATTAAATAATTTGTGGTTGATTACTATATAATTATAGCTCAGAAGTACAAGCATTGTAAGCACTTCTGCTTTTGTCAAACATGTATACTCCTAATGTTCATCTAAAAACCTTGTTTCCTTCCTTATATTATAAACATTTCTTCACCCAGTCTTCTCCATTTGGATGAATTATAAACATATTTATTTCAGTAGTATTTGTCATTGATAATATCTGTTAGAATTGAGGCCAGGTGCAAGGCCCTGAATTGGGGCAATCCCAAGCACAAATACTGTCTGGATGATGACTGGACTGATAACAAACTTACAGATGAGAATTTGAGGGTACTGGTGGATTAAAACATGAAAATAGTCCATCAATGTGCACTTGCAATCCAGAAAGCCAACCGTATCCTGGGCTGCATGGCAAGAAGTATAGCTAGCAGGTCAAGGGAGGTGATTCTCCCTCTCTGCTCCTTTTGTGAGATACCACCTGCAGTAGTCTGTTCAGCTTAGAATAATAAGTACACAGAATTACAATACATGGACATGAGGGAAGTGAAGCAGAGGGACAGGTTGCCCAGAGAAGTTGCTGATAAAGTTCCAGGTGATTCCTAGAAGCATTCAAGGCCAGGTTGGAAGAAGCTTTGGACAACAGGTTCTAGTGAGAGGTGTTCATGCCTGTGGCAAGGCTAGTTGTACGTAGGCAATCTTTAAGATCCCTTCCAAACCAAACCATTCTATGATTTTGTGAATAGCTTTATGCTTAGATAAGTTCTGTCCTTCTGTTCACCACAAAATGCTGCATCAGTGCTAGAGAAAACAGTGTGTGCTCAGAGATCACAGAAGCACTGCAGAAAAAGGAGCGGTGTTATCAGGCAGCTGACAACATAACACGGGGCTGGAGAAGACCTGGCAGTTGACAGTGCTCTGCATTTATCATAGGAGAAGGTGCTGGGCTTCCACTAGTTCAATCACACCAGAGCAGCAGTCATACCCTCATGTCCTCAGCTGAAATGCCCATATGCAAGTCCTTCCAGAAGCAGTCCTGCAGCACAGGGCTTGTTAACATGCCCAGGAAACAATTCGCACATTGAATGGCTGCTTGGATTGTTTGGGAACTGTTTGAGTGTCATAGAATCTACTAAAGAGTGGATTATCTGCATAACAAGGAAGTTTGGCACCTACACAGTTTGGCTTCCACATAATGCAAAGCATTCAGGCTGCTTCCAGCACAAGCCAAGGGCTCAGTGTGGTAGGTGTGAGGCATACACAGAGCTGGTAGTTCTGAACCAGGGCAGAGTACGGACTGGATACTGAGACTAGCACAGCTTGGTCCTCTTAGATGGGAGAAGGGAAAGGAAAGGATTTGCCCAAAGATTGCTTCTATGTGGGGGAGCAAATGCTGGAATGCTGTTTCTTGGGTTGTGAGCATCAAATTTCAGGTGACAAGAACAGAGCCCTTTCCAGGCTTTGTGAGGGAGTGCATGTATGTGCGAGTGCATGTGTCTGTGCAGCCAAATGCAGGGCTGCCCACACACACTCTTGCATCTCCTACAGCCGTGAGCCAAGTGCTCTCCCACTTTCCTGCCACCTGCATTGTCACGCAAGGGAGACCTCAGCATCCTTGTGCCAATGCATCTGCATTTTGCTCTGAAAAGTGCACTTTCATCACAGCCTTTTCTTTGGACATTTGTTCTTTTCATGTGAACCTGGAAAATGTCCCCGATGAACAAGGCCTTTGCCAATAGTCCTCTCAGGTCATACTGAGCTGGAGATAGTGGTCACAAAACCACACCATTCTGCTCAGTTCCCTTCTCTTTTATTTTGATTAATTTCCCTTCCATCAAGCTTCCTCCTTGTCAGCAGGAGCAAATAACAAGTTCCTAATATAGAAGACAAATAGTGAGGTTTGTGCCTTCCTGGCCAGGTCAGACACAGGAACTTTCCAACTATGTTTGTCATTCACTTGTTATCTAAGACACTGCCAGAGTATTTTGAGCAGCGTGTCCCTGCGGCCCTGCCAGTTGACAGGGGGCAGTTAGAAGGCTGGCTGTCCTACAGGGAAACATTTCTTTTCTCTCCTCACAATAATCAGCCCCTGACTTTTTCATTCTTTGCCAGCACTTTTCCTGCTGGCTTTGTTTTAGAGCCATTTCTTGTAAGACAGCAGCTGAATCTGGTTGCCTGACCTAGGCAACGCTGCTGTGGCAACAGAGCCAGGGGCAAACACTAGTGTGTATGCCCAGAAGGCATACACACACTGATCATAGACATGGAGCATATATACATACATGCACGCCTGGCCACATAGATCAGCACAGACACACTACACAGTCACATAGAGATACAAACAGCCTGGACTCCTCTTGTTTCCCTCCCTGACAATTTAGATTGAAGGTCTAGTAGTAGAAATATATTTACACATTCAAAGTGAATCTCTCTGATATCTACATATAGACACTTAAGTCTGTCTCATAACTGCTCTTAGATACCAGTCTTGGCCCCCAAGTACAAGCACTGAGGCCATGGCACCATTCCAGCCACTGGTACACACTGTTTTGTCCATGCACACTGGACTCACACCGAGACATGCATGTGCATGTGCACACCCACCCAGAGCTGGTTGCTACTCCCCTGGTGGCCTTGTCTCTCCGTGTGCCTTTGTGGGTCTGCAGATGCACTTCTGTTATATCACCTTATGTTGCTGAAGTGCAGTGAGATCAGAAACATCACAGCTCTTTTTCCATGACAACTGGGCTTATTATCAGAGCAAGACAAAAGGTTAGTCTGTCTTTGGCCTGTCTTTGACAAAGTGCCTTTCATCCTTTTCTCTTTGCAGTCTTTTACAGACTCTGTTACAGACTGTTTCCACTTGCTGATGGCCAGAGCACATTTCCCAGTGTGCCCCCACAGAAGGACAGTCATTTGTTCTCAGGTCTTGTAATTCCTAGGCCCTGCTGTGGACCCTGCATGGCATGTTCCCCTTAGCATGCAAAAAAACAATTTGGAAGTCCTTTCCAAAAGAGATTTGGGCAGGTATTAGACATCTTTCTGTGCTTTCTTCATGTGCCCTGTGTTTGACTACCAGTTGCCAGCGTACAAAGCAGTGTTCTGCTGTTTTGCTTATGAATGATATTTATAAGCTGTGGATCAATGCTTTCTCTTACAGTTTTTATGTACTACATGAAATTATGATAATGGTGCATAGTAGATCTGTTACAGTCATTTATGTGGATAAACTCTTCCACATAGGATCATAGAAACATAGGGTTGGAAGAGATCTTAAAACATTTTTTCCTAATACCTATTCTAAATCTATCCTCTTCCATTTTAAAACCATTTCCCCTTGTCCTGTCACTACATGCCCTTATAAAAACTTATGCAGCCAAAGATATGGTTGGCCTTCTGGGCTGCATGCACATGTTGTTGACTCATGCTGAATCTTTCATCAATCAACACTCCTGAATCCTTCTTCTCAGGGCTGCCAAGCCATTCTCCATCCAACCTGTTAGACCCGACCCAGATGCAGGACCTTACACATGGCCTTGTTGAATTTCATGAGGTTGGCATGGCCCACCTCTCTAGCCTGCCGAGGTCCCTCTGGATGTCATCCATTTCCTCTAGCATGTCAAGTGCACCACTCAACTTGGTGTTGTCTGCAAACTTATTGAGGGTGCACTTGATCCTACTATTCATGTCGCCTATGAAGATGTAAAATAGTACCATCCCATCACTGATTCCTGAGATATGCCAGTGGTTATTGTTTTCCATTTGGATGCTGAGCCGTTGACCACAACTCTCTGAGTGTCACTATCAAGTCAATTCCTTATCCAGTGAGTGATACATCCATCAAATCCATTTTTTTCCAATTTGGTGACTAAGATGTCATGCTTTACATTGTCAAACACTTTGCACATGTCCAGGTAGATGACATCAGTTGCTCTTTCTTTATCCACTGACGCTGTAGCTGCTACCAGGTTTGTCAGGCACGATTTTCCCTTAGTGAAGCCATGATTACCACCAATCACCTCATCTTTATTTTCCATGTGCCTTAGTAGGCAGGAGGATCTGCTCCATGATTTTGACAGTACAGAGGTGAGGCTGGCTGGCATGTAGATCTCTGGATCTTCTATTTTTTTGTTTCTTGAAAATTGAGGTTTTATGTCCTCTTTTCCACTCAGTGGGAACTTCACCAGACTGCCATGACCTTTCAAACATGATGGATAGCAGCTTGATAGTTTCATCCATCAGTTCCCTCAGAACCTGTGGATGGATCTTGTTGAGTTCCATGGACTTATGCACTGCACTTTCAGGTTCTTTAGATGGTCTTGAACCTTATCTCCACTTTCAGCAGGAAGATCTTCCTTCTCGCAGTTCTTAGTTTTGCTTTTTGCAACTTAAGTGCTGCAGCCAGAATCCTTGCTGATGAAGACTGAGGCAAAGAAGGTGTTGAGCACCTCAGCTTTCTCCATATCCCTCATGACTAGGCCTTCAGTTTCCTTCTGGAGGAGACCCACATCTTGCCTAGCCTTTTTTTTATCACTGAGAAACCTGTAGAATTTCTTCTTGTTCCCTTTATGTCCCTGGCTAGATTAATTCTACCTGGCTTTTAGTTTTCCTAACCTGATACCTGGCTGCTCAGACAACTTCTCTGTAGTCCTGCTAATTAACCCTTTTTTGTTTCCACTCCCTATAGACTTTCTTTTTGTGCAGAAGTAAGTCCAGGAGTTCCTTGTTCATCCAGGCCTCCTGGAATTCTTGCTTGCCTTCTTCTTTGTTGGGACTTCTCTCAAGTCTGATCCCAAATAATGATATGGCATTAAATATTTTCCCCATTCAAAAAAGTAATTGAGGAAAGCTACCTGGATCTTGCTCCATTCACTCACTTTTGAGCAAGAAATCACACTCTTTGGCCACACTTTTATGGATATTCTGTGGGATTTTTTTTCCCTAGATCTTTTATGACCTCAGAAACTGTGAACTGTCTACAATGAATTCCATTGTTTCAGTCAAATAGCAGGACCTTAGTTTTGGGATGAAAGTAATAGTAGTGTGGACAAAGTATTCTGATCTAAATAGAAAGATGATGAGCTGCCACTGATGGATAACTCCTTTTGTTATCCTTTTAGTATATATACATTTTTAAATTTAAGCAGGCATAACTCTGCACTGGACTGGACCTAGCTTCAGCCAGAAAAATGGGAATATGGTTATATTGCTGCTCCTAAACTTTTCAAGCTGAATAAGCATGGTCACAGACCTGATTCCAGAAAGCACTGACTAGCAATGTGTCTCAGTTTCAACTGGAATGGAATTGTTTTCTTCAGAGTGACTGGAATGATGCTATGCTTTGGTTCTAGCATAAAAATGATGTTGATAACACACCAGTGTTTGTAGTTGCTGCTAAGCAGTGCTGTACAGAGTCAATACCATTCTCAGTGAAGGGCCCAAGGTGCTGGGAGGGAACAGAATTAGGACAGGTGACTTACATTGCCCACAGGGATATTCCATTCCATATGACATCGTACAGAAAGTGTTTTGAAGGGGGTGAGGGAACACCTTGTTCTCTTCCACTGCTTGGGAGCTAGCTGGACATCAGTCAGGAGGTGGTGAGCAATTGCTTGTGCATCACTTGTTATATACATTCATATATACATGTATGTATGTCATAACTATTATCCTTTTCTCTATTTTAGTAAATAGTTCTATCTCAACATTCTTTGGATTTTTTTTTCTGATTCTCTCCCCCATCCCAATGGGAAGAGTGGGAGTGAGCAAAAGACTGTATGGTGCTCAGCCACCTGCTGGGTTAAACAAGGTCAAACATTTTTCCATGAGCTATGTTGTCCCAATCTGTTGCCTTGGTGGTAGAGAAGTGATCAAAGTTAGAGGAATTCTTGAAAGCCGGTGTGCTAGTACTGAAGGACAGTACAAGGCTAGCTCTATGGACATAGAGACTTGTGAGTCGTTGCCCTCCAGAGAAGGGCAATTTTCCCTTTACTGCAGATAAAGGCACTTTTATGATGACTGTCTACTGAATATTATGCTTCATTGTGAACCATTCCATTTGCCGTTTGACATTTGAGGTTCCTGTGATGAGATTATGTTGAAACACGTTGCCCAAAGACAAGTATCTATCAGTATCTGGAGTGTTGGAGGAACAGGGCAGTCTTAGCACTGCTTCATGTGAGCACCAAGGCACCCAGCAGTGACTCAGACACTCTTCTGCCCATGCTCTCTGACTTGGCAGCCATGAATTTATTTTAGAAAAGCTGTGCTGGTACTTATGTAGTTTATTTATTTTCTAATTTTTAGCAGTATTTATTGATATAGACTTCATAGCTGCTTGGATGTAGTCTTGGATTCACTCCTGAGCTCCTCCTAAAGCCTGATGTTCCACTTAACCATTTCCATTTCTCTGGCATTTATTTAAACATTAGTTATATGTCTTAGAAAAGAAATAATTTTCTTCACAGTTTAATTCATTCAACAATATTGTGGCAAGTACTGTCTATTCCTGGTACATTGTTATTCTTGTATTTGTCCTGAAAACTACTCTATGAATAACTGTGGTAATGTCCCTATTTCTCTGTAATGAAAAAACAACTTTTCTACAGAGGCCTTCTTTTCTTATTTTACACCATGACTATCTGTTGGCTTTCTAAATGTGCCTGAAATCTTCACTGCACCAAAAAAGAAAAAAAAAGAAGAAAAAAAAAAATCCACAAGAAACCTCCCATGTGAGTCAAGTTATCTAAAGATCTAAAAATGGCTCCATAAACGGCTATAAGTTAAAAATAATGTTTCTCTTGATTCCATTAATAAACATCATTCTGGTTGCTGGGTCTTTGCTGTTAGAGTAGGCTACTCTGAATAATCAGCATAAGAACCACTGTGTCGTCAGTCATTATCAGCCTTACACACAAAAGCCATTTTACTCCCCCTTAACAAACAGTATTATTCTTCTTTGCGCTTAGCTGTACCAGACAGAAGTCTTGTCAGGCAGACGAGTGAAGAATTAAAAAAAAAAAAAAAAGTGGCCAGATCATACAAATCTATGGCTTATTTGGTACAACATTTTACTTGAAAAACATTCCCCTTGGGATTTGCAGCTTGCAAATACTATTGTCAGCCACGTTCTCAGTATGAGCAGGGCTAGAGGGATCAGTAAACCCTGTGGAGTAGTTGATGAACCAGCTGACAGGGAATGCCCAGCCTGCCGTGCCGCAGCATTTCTGCTGTCCTCTGTGTAAAACAAGAGCACATAGGAATGTTAGCACCGAAGAAGCAGAATTGCTGAAATACTGATCTTTCAGAGAAAGACTTCTCATCTCAACACGCCCCAACACTAAGATGCAGCTGAGCACCAGACTCTGGAGATGGTAGGACACGTTTTCCTTATTAAAATATCTCCTCTTGACTAATGAAGTGCATGCTTTTATTATTAGCTTTGGGAAGTATCTAGTCTAAAGTGTTTCTGCAGTTTAAATAAGAAATAAATTAATTTCATAGGGACTATGAGATATGACTAGAAGAATTACTTAACTTTTGAGGAGGACAGACTGAGGGACAGAACTATCAGAAATTTGAACGTATTTGGGGAGAATGTGTGCAGGGCAATTTGGGGCATTTGTGTCTTTTCACATGGCAAAGATAAGCTGTCATTTATGGGACTAAGAATCACTTCTGAAGACTGCTCTGAACTAAGCACCAAAGCATGAAAAATCTATGATGATCTCACTGTCTCTTAATTCAACTCTGTTGACTTTGCTTCAAGATTTAGTTTTGCTGTGCATTTGTGGTAGCACTTCATAGTATAGAAAAATCTACTACTTAAGTTTGTGTGTTGTTTCAAACATAATGTTTATGACTCCTAGAAGGAGATGAGCACCACTTAATCGTGACATAGAAAAGCATCTTTAAAACAGCACCTGGACAAGGGCTAAATGAATGTAAAAATTGCACGGGTACTGGGCTTCTCTCTTCTCAGTAAACGTCAAGGACAGTGAGTTCTGAATGAGGACATGACATTAAGAATGTCCCTTCCACCACTGACCAAACGAGATGAGGAACTCCTGTTACAGAGGAGGGGGATGGGAATACTAGGAGTCTCTGGGTAGAACAGGCAAAAAGAGTGACAACAGGTGGTTGAAGGAGTTGAACAACAAGAATGATGTGGAGCAAAGGCACATCTTACTACCATAGTGTTAGCATGAGAGAGTGAATAGACCAGAAAAGGTCTGAGGTTGCAATCTCTGACAGATAACAGAGTTGCCATAAGGTCAGATAATTAATATAGTGTAGAGTAGAGTAGAGTAGAGTAGAGTAGAGTAGAGTAGAGTAGAGTAGAGTAGAATAGAATAGAATAGAATAGAATAGAATAGAATAGAATAGAATAGAATAGAATAGAATAGAATAGAATAGAATAGAATAGAATAGAATAGAATCATTCAATTGGTGGAACCTTCAAAGATTGTCTAGTCCAACCACTTTGATGTAGATGTCCTCCTGTGAATGCAAAGGACACGCATTTCATCCCTTATCTCTGCCATGGCTGTACTCTTCTCAGATATAGTTTTATACTACTTTTGATCATAAAACAAGTTTGACCACTCCGAGCATCTCTTAACAATAGAATGAGGTGCTATGCATTGACTTAGAGAACTATTGCAGGATGTTCTTGTATTACCTTTTTCATCAAACCCATACCATTTTATGATTCCATGATTTTTCTGTAATTACCATGAGGGTTCATCCACAACCTCAAATCACCCCCAGAAAGTAGGGTTTTTTTTCTTTTTTTTTCTTTTCCTGTGTTTATTCTGATTGTTTACTTATATGGTATACTTATATGATTTCAGTACTTTTCTATTGCAGTGGTGGATACAGTCCATCCTTTAGACCAGATTCGTAGCTACCCAAGAAAGGTCTCTTTCAGGATAGAACAAGCATAAAGAAGTATTTCAGAATGCTGTCATTTCATATGCCATCAGAGGATGAAAGTGCTAACATCTCCAAGCACTGAAGGAAAGGAAAACTTCCTGCTTGACCTAAACTGTAATGCTTTCTTCACTCATTAAAGTATCTGCCATCAAGATCACTTCAGACTCTATACCTAAAAGCATTACCAGCTTGCAAAATGAAAGTATGTTGTGCAGTGTCATTGTTTACACCCACCCTCTCAACTATCCCAGGAGTGTCCCACATGCTAACTACTACCACTTCCCTACAAGTGCTTTCCCAATTTGTATCTCCCTTTGTTGTTTTCAATTAATTTTTTTGGCAGGGACTTGTAATGTGAGGAGTCTCTAGGCACAGCCTGCCTGCCCATTACTTCTGCAGTGCCAGGGTGTGCAGAAATTCAGAAAACAGATTTGAAGTATCCCTGCCCGTGACGGGGAGTTTGGGCCATGCAGCCGAAACCATTCTATTATGATTTTATGATTAGGTATTCAGATAGTCAGGAAATGGGCATGAAATGGATGGAAGGACACTGGGTTTACAAAAGCAGTGTGGATCCCCCTTCTTGAATATGTCCAGTTGTTAAACACACTGCCAAGAGACTCTTCTGCATTCCTCCATACTTCTCATCTCACCTTTTGCCACTGAAGCCACATTCTATACAGGAACAGCACTACCTGTACAGTGAGCCAACTACATGAACACTGCCAAGGCTGTGTTCCCAAAGCTGATAAAAAGCAACATATGCAAAATGTGGGGTCATGTATCGTATCAACAGCTAGATGATATTTTATTGACTGTTTTCTATCTTTCCCTTTTCCTTCCTCTTTCTCACCTCATTGCTTTCTTTCTCTTGCTCTCTCTTCCTGTCTGTTTCTCCCTTAATACATCTGCATTTCTATCTTTTCTTCTTTCTGCATTTGTCTTTCTCAACCTTTCACTCTCCCTCTCATTCTCTCCCTTTTCCTCTTCTTTGCCTTTTCTATTTTTCTGTCTTCCTCCATCAATAGAGAGAAATGAATTTTTTTGACAAGACACTGCTAATGGGGCCTGAGTAGTGGCCTGAGTGCATGTCTTGAACATGCTTTGGGAACAGGAATGCTGAATCTAGCATTATTGACAAGAGGTGTCTGGTAGGAATCATGTTTTTTCCAAGATCAATTACCTTTGCATCAGCACTTACCAGGTCAAAGCAGCCTCACTCCAGAAATAGTGTGTCAACACAAAATGACCCCTGTCCTCCGTGTATGGCAGCAAATCACAAAGGGAGGAGTAACTAATTTTCCTTACCCCTGCCATTAATTTTCCACTCACATTACAAGAAGTCATTTCTGAGATGCTCAGTGGTAAGGCCAGGTCAGCCCAGTGCAATGTGCAGTTTGGAACTGGATTGAGATGTCATAATTCAATGAACGTGTAATGTTACCTTTCACCACCTGAGCATTTAGTAACAAATTCTCAAGACATAATTGCTGACAGATGAGAAGCCTTAACATTTTCGACTGCTTCATGACTCTTTCACAGTTGGGCCACATAATTTGTTTTGGATAGTCACTGTAATATTCTCCAAGGGGAAGAGGGATTTTAGTGATCAAACTATGGTCCTGGGTCCATTGTGGTATTCTTTAGCCAAGCAACAGGCTGAATAAGATACTCAAGGACCTAGAAATATTTCTGCCTGTTTTACTGATCCGCAGTTGCAGTACGCTGATTTCAGAATTAAGCCTTATTTGTAAGTTTAGTTTGCTTAGTCTTCTCTTAAAAAAAAAAAAAAAAAAAAAAAAAAAAAAAAAAAAGAAAAGAAAAAAAAACAACAAAAGCAAGGACGAAATCAAGCCTCTGGGAGGGCACTGTGTCTGATGTTCCCTATGCAGCCTGGATGGAGATTAACCCAGGGTGTTCTTCTGCACTGTGCAGCTTTGTGGGCTTTATCATTCATATGGGAGGAACTGAACAGTGTAGAAATATTCTTTGGGCTACCATCCAAGGGAAAAGTTTTTCATAGCATTATCAAAATGAAAAGATCTTGATTAGAGTTATATGCATCTTAATACAGAAGTTGTTGTTCTTTTTCTGCCTTTCAATGTGTGGAAAAAAAGACTGTATCTAGAAAGAAAGAATCTCACTTCTTTTTGGAGCATGCTGGGGAAGGGAGAGTGGAGAGGGGCTGTCTCCCTTCTTTGGATCCCAGATATCACTGGCAGTGATGCAGCTTTCACAGTTTCACACATAAAGATGCTGTCTCTCAAGAGCAGTCATACACAGGGTGTCATCTTCTCCTTCAATATATTTAGTTGCTGCTTAGCAAAGTACATCCATATTTGGTTACAACATGAGAGGACTCCCTGGGTCTAAGCCTCAGTGTACCTGGGAGAAAGAGAGCTTCCTGATCCTAAATGCTGGTGCTGCAAGTACACTGCTGGCTGTGGTCAGTGTCAGACTTTCCTCACACTCCCTCCTCCACATCTCTTTGGCAGCAACTCCAGTTCCCTTCTCCAGCAGCTTCACAGCTCTGTGAAGTACTCTATGGAAACAGTGAGGCTGAGCTAGCTAGGACCTCAGGGGGCACAAAGAGTCCCTGTACTGAACGTACTGACATTAGTAATGCCCATAGCACATGAGTGTCCAACCTTTTGGCTTGCCTATGCCACACTGAGTGAAGTGGAACTTTCTTGTCCTGCATACACGTATGTTGGTTCCAAAGCCTCCTATTTATTTCCACAAAAACTACCAAAGAAACAGAGAGCACAATAACACACTTTGAGCAGATACATAACACAAGTTTTCTACTGTCACCACCATCAACTATGAATTTTTGCCAGCAATGAATAAAAGCCTGCATGCTTTACTTGTAATAATCTAACAGCAGAGGTGACCCACTGTCACTGTCTGTCATCACTGCTGAAATACACCAACGAATTCACTGTATGCCACTCCACATCCACTGTCCACATCCACTGTTTATTCTCCATAAATGTTCATGAGCGTCAATGAATGCCAACATGTTCCATTTTGTCCTCATGAAGGAATTCAATTCCAGGCCTTTGCTTCATATGCATTTCCATGTCAGGTGCCATTTTGCCAAAGTGCCTCTCTGCTGCCATCTGCTGCACAACAAGAGAATGTAAATGGATATTGGTGGGAAGGTCCAACCTCTACTGCCATCCCACCAACATCTGCCTCTGACATTGTGTGACAACATGATAAAACAGGAGGCATTACTTTCAGAGCGGCCCTCATCATACAATATAGTTGATGTATAAAAAGTAACAAAACTTATTTTAATTTTTTTTTTGTCTATTAAAATGTATTAAAAAGAGGGCAAAAACTCCCACAAAACTAGTAGGATATTAGACCTTGTTTCTGTGAAACAAACAGGTCATGCTGGTTTGATAGCAGTGGTTGTAATTCTAGTGAGCTCTCAAGGTGCTCATCAGAGATGTTTGATGACATTTTGCTCCTCCTGTGCTTCATTCTTCAGAACAGTTGTTCATCAGCATATGCACTGCCAAAAGTGAATGAGGTGTGACTGTGATGTGAGGGGTATTTCTCTTTGGTAAGAGACAGCTGATAATGGCCTGGTGAAGTCACATTTTTGTTTCCAACTCTAAAGATTCCATTTGAAAATTTGCAGATAATGTATTTATGTTGACTGAAAATGGAGCTGCAAATAAACCAAAACATTGATGATTTTTTTTTTTTTTTGCAATCTTGAGACCTATTCCCAAATTCCTTTACCAAACTGCATGTTTTTGCTGCTTGCAGGATGGTGTTTAGCCAGTGTATCAGAATGCATCCATCACTGGCCATCAGGTGAGCTGTCCCTGCCCTGCACCCCATCACAGAGGCTCAGCCCAGATGGGCTCATGGTGCAGTGAGGTCTGCTTGGTGCTGAGGGGAAGGGCCGCCATGATGGTGTGGGGCAGGGATGGCCGCAGGGACAGCTGAGCTGGGCTACATTCAGACCATAGGCTGTGGGTTACATATGCCTGCCTTTGCAGATACACAATGCACCAGGGTCCAGTGCTGCACTAGCCTGACAGGCACTTGCCTTTGTAAAACTCTTATTCCATGTAAATGAAGCAACAACGTTTCTTTACAAGCGACCCGGATAACATTACTCTTTGCTTCAGAGTAAATCAAGCTAGAGGTGCTGTCTGCTAAGGCTTCGTAGACCTCTTGCTTCACTGCTGAGAAAAGCTGCAGTCAGTAGCACCATTTATGCCTTGAAGATTTTCTTCGTAGCCTCATTTTCCTCATTTTTGTCTTTCCCATGTGTTTTTTGTTTGTTTGTTTTTCTTTTTAGTTGTTACTCTGTTAGGGTTGAAGAACACTGGCTTTTAGCTGTGAAAGAAAGGTGCAAATGGCTACCGTGTTCAGTGTTTCACTGTTTTCTCATAGTGTTAGGCTAGGAAATTCCTGTCATACTGTCATGTTCCTGGAGTTGTTCCCATTTCAAGTTTAAAAAATTAAAAAAAAAAGAGTTGCTATTTACCCTTAAACATTTATTCTTGCAGAAACTAATTCAGATATTAACTTAAAACTGCATTGTTGGGGAACATTGTGTAGTGCTGCAAAATTTTGCTTGCTCTGTTGGCAATAAATGTTACCTTTAGAGTTCAACTCCATAACATTAATTGTTCTTAGAATCATCATTTGAAAAAAGCACACCCATTAGTAACTGTAGTGACTTGAATTCTGACAAATAGCACTACTGCTTCTGCTGTGTATGCAAAGGAATCTACAGACTTTATTCTCTAGACATTGACATGGTTACAAAGACATAGCAGAAAAAAGTGACAGAAGGTTCACATTTTGTGCACTCCTAAGGCCACTTTGTTGCCTCATGACATCCTCACTCTTCCCCTTCTATCTTCTTACTGTGAAACTCCCGACTCTTCACTCGGAGCTTGTTGACCTGTGACTCTGCAATGTCAGCCCGCTCCTCTGCTTCCTCCAGCTCGTGCTGGATCTTGCGGAATTTGGAGAGGTTGACATTGGAAAGCTCCTCCTGTACAGGGAGAGAGTGTTGGTGGTGAACAAAGACAAGTGTTTCACTTCTCCTGTCCCTACATCTTGAGATCTATCAGGTCTTTTCCAGGTTAAGGCATGTACTTTTTATAAGCACTCTATCAGTGGTTAAATATAAGCCTCCTCAATTTCAGTTATTCATGACACCACTGTCAAATTGAACACTTTGTCTCACAGTTGACCACTGAACTCTACACAAACTTAATTGTGTTTCCATGCTTATAACCCACTGTGTGATTCTCCCTTGGAAAATGACTCTTGATCCCATTAGCACGGTACTTACAGCCTCCTCAGCTTGTCTCTTGTAGGATTTCACTTTCATCTGTAGTTTGTCCACCAGATCCTGGAGTCTAAGAATGTTCTTGCGATCTTCCTCAGACTAAAGCAGATGGTAAGCAGAAAAGAGAGAGAATTGGTTTTCCCCACACCACAAAATGACATTTCCTCTTGGACTTCATGGAAAAATACCTTGATTTTCTGTCAGATGGGTGTGTCAACACAAAGATGCCATCAGCCTTACCTGGTAGGTCAGCTCCTTCACCCTCCTCTCGTACTTGCGCACACCCTTCACAGCTTCAGCACTGCGCTTCTGCTCAGCATCAACCTCCCCTTCCAGCTCCCGCACCTGCAATGAGAGATCCATCAATGGAGCTTCCCTGCTATCTCTGACCTGGGATTGCACACTCTTGCACAAACACCAGTCCTACGCACTCTGGCCTCCAGCTTCTGGATTTGCTTCTTGCCTCCCTTCAGGGCCAGCTGCTCTGCCTCATCCAGACGGAGCTGCAGATCCTTCACCGTCTGGTCCAAGTTCTTCTTCATCCTCTCCAGGTGGGCACTGGTGTCCTGCTCCTTCTTCAGCTCTTCTGCCATCATGGCCGCCTGGAAAAGAAAGAATCACTTTGTGACTGGAGATATTTGGGGAGAATGCATCCACCATCAGCAGTGAAGGAGCACCCCAACTCACATCAGTGATGGCCTTCTTGGCCTTCTCTTCAGCATTGCGGGCTTCCTGGATGGTATCCTCCATCTCACTTTGAATTTGGGAAATATCTGTTTCCAGCTTCTTCTTGGTGTTGATCAAGCTGGTGTTCTGTTGAAGAAAAACCACACGGCATATATGTCATACACATATATATCATCACTTATTTTCAGTAAAATACCATTTCCCTGCTTTTAATTAGAGTTCTATTAGTTTTTTATATGAAGAATGACCCTTGCTGATAATAGTAATGGTACAGATCTGCTGAAGTTATGTACTTATTAAAAAATTAAAACAGGTTTAATCATTAGATGCTTTCAACCCATGGACTTGCCTGGGTGTGGAGGAGCTGCACACGCTCACTTGCATCCAGAAGCTCCTGCTCAGCCACTTTCCTCGAGCGCTCCGTCTGCTCCAGGGCTGCTCGTAGCTCCTCAACCTCAGCCTGCAACAGGTTTGCTCTGCGCTCCACCATGGCCACCTGCTCCTTCAGATCCTCCTGCGTCCTGAGAGCATCGTCCAAATGTATCTGGGTATCCTGGTTGGAGATATGAGACATTGTGAGGCATGTTCCTCCTGTTTTCTTATTTCCTATTTTCACATCACTGTGGAGCTCATAGAAGACAGGAAAATGTTTATCGCTATAAGAAAATGGTGAGCACATCTTTGGTTCAGACATACCTTGAGCACTCCTTGAGTGTTTCTGAGGTTCTTTTGTGCCTCTGCAGCAACACGGTTGGCATGGCTCAGCTGAATCTCCATTTCATTTAGGTCTCCCTCCATCTTCTTCTTCAGCCGCAGGGCTTCATTCCTGCTCCTGATCTCAGCATCCAGGGTGCTCTGCATTGACTCCACAATTCTGAGGTGATTTCTCTTCAGCTGGTCAATTTCCTCATCTTTCTCTGCTATCTTCCTATCAATCTCAGACTTGACCTGGTTGAGCTCCAGTTGGAGGCGTAGAATCTTCCCCTCTTCATGTTCCAGGGAGGCCTAGGAAGAAAAAATCAAATCAAAACAAACCGAGACAAATAATACAATCAAAACATCACCAAATAAATGAAAAAAAACATTTAATGAATTAAATGGCTTAAAGACATAGAAACTAAAATCCCATAGAGACTACTGCATAGCATCATCAATGCACAAAAAAAAGAAAAGTATTGCCATATAATGGAAGACTGTAATCATGCTTAACACCCTACACCCCATGCCTGGAAGTTAACCTTACATGCACATAATTTCAAAATGATAGGTTTCTAATCTATGTTAAATAAACAGTTGTACATAATAAATAGAAGATAAGCAATTAAGGAAAAAAGAATGCACCTCAGCTTCCTCCAGGGCAGCCTGGATTTCAGACTTTTCCTGCTCAATCTGCTTCTTGACTTTCTCCAGCTCATGAATCGCCTTTCCTCCCTCTGCAATCTGCTCCGTGAGGTCAGAAATCTCCTCTGTAGAGAAGAAGGAACAATCACATGGTCAGATATGGAGCATACAGGGAAAGGCCCTGTGACACCAGCATAACAGGCCTGCTCCCATCACTGCAGGCACAGACCCAGGTGGAGAGGTGGGCAGGAAAGCTTCTGAGAAAGCCCCGACAGCAGGAAAGGCTGAGCGACTTACGCTGCAAGTTCTTGTTCTCTCGCTTCAGCGTTTCCAGGTGGTCCAGGGACTCCTCATAGGCATTCTTCATCTTGAACAGCTCTGTGCTGAGGGAGCGAGACTCCTTCTGGGAGGCCTCCAGCTCAGCCTGCGTTTCCTCGTACTTCTGCTTCCACTCCGCCAAGATCTGAGGAAAAGCAAATCATGAGTTCGGATGCGGCAATCATGTTCTGCCCAGGAAACACAGGCCTGGAGCCCAGAATACCTTGTCAAAGTTCTTCTGTTTCTTGTCCAGAGCTGCGCAGGCAGCATTTGCTCGCTCCACGTCAATCATCAGGTCCTCCACCTCATTCTGCAGCCTCTGCTTTGTCTTTTCCAGGGAAGCACATTTGGCATTCACGGCTTCAACGTGTTCCTCTGCCTCCTGCAGGCGCTGTGCCAGCTTCTTCCTGGGAAGAAGAAAGCGCATACCAAAGTCAGGAAACAAAGAGTACATCATACTCTGTTGCTTTTCTTAACAGTGTACCTAGCCACTCCATAGTCTGTAATCTACAACCCTTAGTTCTCAGTCTGCCATTTTCTGCCTTCTGTGCATATTTTCATTTTCCAGTCCACACACATTAAAGGATGCATTTTCCCTCCTCTTGCCATCTGTCCCAAAGCACGGCATTGGCTTCTCCCTGACAATACTTCAGTGTATATACTTTCAATTTTTGTTATTACTTTCTGCCCACCTTCCCCACTCTCCCCACATACTTGGCCTCTTCCAGCTCCTCTGTGCGCTGAATAGCGTCTGTCTCATATTTGGTTCTCCACTGGGCCACTTCGCTGTTGGCCTTGGACAGGGCACGCTGCAGCTCAGCCTTGGCTTCCTGCTCCTCCTCGTATTGTTCTCGGAGCAAGTCACAGTCGTGGCGGGCAGACTGCAAGCCATGGGCCAAGGCACTCTTGGCCTAGAGTAGCAAGAGTGTTTGAAAAATGTATGGAAATTTCCAAACTGAAATGTTTTAAAAAATTGTTTCTTTATGAAATTAAAACAGTCCTTTCAGTGGAGAAGGAAGTGTCCAGCATTCACAAAAATATTAATGAAAAGATGACAGTGAATGAGCAGCATAACCAATGTGGGAAGACACACTGTTTTCATCTATGTCATCATTCTGGTTCCATCACTATATGTTTGTCTGAAGCCCCTCTTGGTCAAGAGGACCCATAGGATGAGGCAGAGTTTTGGAAAACCTCCTCACCTTTATTTCCTCCTCCAAATGCCTCTTGAGTTCCTCAATCTGTTGGGTGAATGCCTGCTTGCCTCGAGACAGCTGAGAAATCAGAGCATCCTTCTCCTCCACCTGGCGTGAATATTCACCTGGGAGAGTTTGTAGATACATAGGCCTTTAACTGCCACTGATTATAGTGTTGTGGACAGTTAGGGCTCTAAGACAATACGTTTGGCAGTGCTTACAGAAACTTAAGATCTCTTTCCATATATTTTATCCTGAAAGGACAGAAAAGTCCCCCTACACCAACTTTCTGATACTGTACAATGAAACATTAGAGTGGTGAATGTCTCACCTGATTCTGTTTGCAGACGAGCTCTTTGAGCATTAAGGTCATTGATCATCCGTTGATGCTCCTCTTCTTTTGTCTTAATCTCACTCAGATGATCTTCCAATGCTCGGCATGTCTTCTCCAGACTTGCCTACATATAAACATAGACAATACAATCTGGGTCACTGTTATTCAAAGAAAACTAATACTACTTCATAATGGTCTGCAAAGTGTTCAAGAGAAGCAAGGTACAGACTGTTCCTGTGAGCACTCAATCTATAAAACCTATAATATACCTTGGCTTTGGAGACAGACTCCATGTTGCTGGCCAAGTCATCAATCTCCATCTTCAGCTCACTCTTCTCCTTCTCCAGCTTCTGCTTCACTCGTTGCAGGTTGTCGATCTGCTCCCCAAGCTCCGCTGTGCTGTCCGCATGCTTCTTCCGCAGGGCGGCAGCCGTGGCTTCGTGCTGCAGCGTGGCCTCTTCGAGGTCACGGCGCATCTTCTGAAATTCTGCCTCGCGCTTCTTGTTCATATCGATCTGAGCTGCCGTAGCCCCTCCTGCTTCCTCCAGGCGCTCGCTAATCTCCTCCAGCTCCCGGGAGAGGTCAGCTCGGTGCTTCTCTGCTTTGGCCCGAGAGGTTCGCTCTGCCTCAATTTCCTCCTCCAGTTCCTCAATACGGGCCTGGGGAACATCAGGGACCCTTCGCATCCATGTCCTTCTCCTTCAGATGTTTTCTGAAGGGCAGAAGGGAAGGACCAGAGACTTGCCTGCAGCTCCTTGATCTTCTTCTGTAACTGCATGCCCAGGGCTTGCTCATCCTCAATTTTGCTCTGGATTTGACTGATTTCAAAGTCTTTCCTTTTGCACAAAGCAAATGATGTTAGTGCCTGAACAAAACTCCCAGCTGCACCTGCCCAGCACTCAGGTGACCCACAACCTCACTTACTTCTTCAGTTTCTCATCCAGCTGCTGTTTATCATTTTCCAAATCCATTATGCTGTCATGGGCCAACTTCAGGTCTCCTTCAAGTTTCCTCTTAGCTCTCTCGAGGTCCATGCGCAGCTTCTTCTCTTGCTCCAGGGACCCTTCCAGCTAAACAGAATGAGATCATTAATGCTCTGCCAGACATGTTCATCTTCACAACTGTCCTATAATAGCCATATGCTTTTGTTCTTACATCGTCCACTTGCTGCTCCAGCTTGGTTTTAGCTTTGGTCAGCGTATTGACTTTGTCCTCTTCAGCCTGCAGGTCATCCAGTGTCTGCTGATGGGCTTCTTGGAGGGCTTTCTTCTCTTTTGTCAGCTTGGCAATGTTCTCATCCAGGGCTGCCATCTCCTCTGTGAGATTTTTCACCTTTCATAAGAAGGGAGCAAGTTCAACTAAAGCAAGCAGGTTCAAGACTCCTGTAACATGTGGACTTATAACCCTCTTGAGTCTTCCCCAACTCAAGACATTCTGTAATTCCAAAAGCACAAAAACACAGAATGTTCTTTATTGGATTGTGAGTGACAACTTCTGCCTCATACCTTGTTTTCGGTGGCATGCTTCTCCTTCTCAACCTTGGCCAACGTTAACTCCAGGTCATCTATATCTTTCTTCAGCTCTGAGCATTCATCCTCCAGTTTCCTCTTCTTGGCTGTCAGCTCAGCATTAATTTCCTCCTCATCCTCAGCTCGTTCTGTCACCTCCTTAATTTTGGCTTCCAGCTGGATTTTGGTTTTGATGAGCTGGTCACATCTTTCCTCAGCATCAGCCAAGCTATCTGCTTCCTATCAGGAGATACAAGATATCTTTATTTTCTGGCTTTATAATAGCTACAATTTTTTTTTTTAATCTTTTATCTCAGTAAATTCAAGTGTAAAAGCTACATTTGAAATCGCTGTTCCACTCATGAACTCTTTTATCAGTTTCTGTATCTGTAAGAAAGTTATGCACACTGTCTTTTAGGCATCATTTTGATTTTCTTTAAGTTCTTTCCAATCTGTCTCACAGAAGTGGTAGTTGTGTGGATACCTCCTGCAGTGACACAAATCACAATGTTGATCATCTGGACTAGCTTTTTTCTTCAAACATGGTAATCAGCTTCCCTTTTGTAATTGATAATGCTATACAGAGTAATACATACTGTTCTTTAGAATGCTAGATAAAGAAGAATATCTCTCTTCTACACTCTTTAGAATTATTGCACACCTTATAGCGGCATGCTTGAATTTCTAACCACTGTGTCTGGAGTTTTCAATGCTGATTTAAGGTTGCTCTGTATTCTTTCAGGCTTTGATATTTTACTGGGATAGCTTTCTACTAAATGGATTTAGCTGACAGACATCTTTACTTGTAAGACATTCAAAACTGGTGTTTTTCTCGTTTAGACTGAGAAAAAATATGCTGTAAATGCTAAAAATTACATAACTAAAGGAAACATGAGCCTTTTCATCTTTTCAAAATCTGTCTGCATTAGGGTGCTTCTTTTCACTTTTCCAGGGATTACTGAACTCTCCAGTGCATAGTAAAACACCTTTCAACAACCCTGGTAGATGAGATTTTTTCAGAAGCAAGAATTCTCTATTCGTTTCTTCTTGGGCTGAAGCAAGTTTGAAACTATACTTCCCCACTTCTCAGTAAATGAATAACAACTAGTTATGGAGCAGCTGAATTTTCAACCGTCAGTTTGAACTCTAGAATTTAATATTCAGAATGAATTCATGGTTTACTTTAGATCATGGTGACACCAATCTGTAACTTGCAAGACTCACTGAGTATCTCATATTGACAAGCTGTAGATGTCTTCCTCCACATAAAGCAAGAGAACTGACTCATGTCTGAAGCTACCTTTTACTTTTCAGTGAATATCAGAGGCCACCAGGCCATTGCCAGACAATAATTTATTCAGCTTCACAATCAATATGATGCCTACCTCACTAAATAGCTCACATTTCATCATATATAATCTGAATGTCATGTTGGGAAAGAGCAATCTGAATTTACATGCCCTTTTTCTGGATGGAAAATAAATGGCAATACTCACAGCCTGCACTTGGAGCTGCAGATCATTTTTCTCCTGCAGCAGGGACACCATTTTTTCCTCCAGCTCCTTCCTCTTTGCCTCAGACTTTGCAAGCTCTTCCTTGGTCTTCTCAAACTCTTCCTTCATGTTGGCCATCTCCTTCTCAGACTCTGCGCTCTTCAGCAAGGGCTTGATCTTGAAGAACAGCTTCATCCAGGGCCAGTGCTTGACATTCATGAATGCACGAACATTGTACTGGATGCAGAAGATGGACTCTCTGAAGCATAATTAAAACGTACATTTGATTATTTTGTATGATATGATCACTAGGACTTTCCCCAAAGTACAGTGCCTGTAAGTGAAGATGGGAGACACCTACCTCCTCTCCACCATTCTCTGGTACTCCACTCTCATCAGGAAGCCCCTGCACCTGGCCTGTGTGCGAGTGATGAGCTGTGCCAGCTTCTCATCCCTCATCTCCTCCAGGAGTCCCAGCAGCCCAGCTTTGAAGAACACCTGAAAAAAGGGAACATTGCAGTGCATCACTATCAGGTAGAACAAAACACAGATACAGGGACTGAGTTGAGGAGAGTTGGTACCTTGGTGTGACCAAATTTGTACTGGGTGTGGTCCACATCGATTGACCCAAGAAGCTTCTCAGAAGCTTTCTTGCTATCAATGAACTGTCCCTCGGGGATGGCACTGGCATTAAGCACCTTGTACCTGTGACAAGCGAAAGAGGAAGGTAAGGCCATTCTTCCCAAATCTCAACATTACTTACAGTCATGCTAAAAGGCAGAGTGCTCTTACCTCTGTTTGAAGTCTGCATAGAGGACTCTGCTGGGGAATCCTTTCCTGCAAATCCTGATCCCCTCCAGCACGCCGTTACAGCGCAGCTGGTGCAGCACCAGTTCATGCTCCATGGCACCTAACAATTAATTTTACAAATGAATACCACTGTTTCCACCACCAAGGGAGATGACTTCAGTGTCTCTGTGGGAGCATCTTACCAGGTGTTTTTGTTTCATTTGGGATGATGCAGCGGACAAAATGAGGGTGAGTACTCCGTAGGTTGGTCATCAGCTTATTTAAATTCTCCTGTGGGATCAGGAGTAGATTAAAATTTTTTACTTACACACTCTGTATATAGGTGAAAAGAATATAATGAATCTTTGGAGAATGTAGCTTTCAGATCCAAACTTTAAATTTAATGAAATCTCCTATATAATCTTATTAACAAAAAGTTTAAATCTCTTAATCATAACATGAAGGAAATGAAAAAAATTAAGACAATACATAATTATTGTTTTTACTACATCATGGATAAAATAAAATTCTTCATAGAGAATAGAAGTGAAATTTTGAAACAAATTCTGGGGGTCACCTGAAGAGTGCTGGAAACATATCATAAATGTGCACAGAAAATAAAGAAGAAAAGGCAGTGAAATAACATTTGTGAAATTTATACTTATTGGTATTTTTTTAAAGGAAAGCATAGATTCTCACTCTTAGGTTCACACACCTAATAATGAGTATGTACTTGCCTGAAACTGGTGCAAAATTAGTTTAATTCTAATTTGCAGAGATTAAAACAAACAAACAAACAAACAAATTTACCCGAAAAAGAGCTGAGACAGTCTGGAAAGAAGACCCCTTCTTCTTACCACCCTTTTTGCCACCACCACCACCAGCCTCTGACAAAGTAAAGATAATAAAATATTTTTTATATTTTTTATGTTTTTCAGATCAGTTCATAATTCTGAATTTTGTAGAATCACTGCACACCAAAGAGTTGATATTTCAGAAGAACTGACCTGCCTCTCCACCAGCAGAGGCAAACAGTAAGGCCAGTGTCTTCACAGATGATTTCTGGTACAACCCAATGACAGTTTCGTTCAGGGGGTCCTTGTTCTTCTCAAGCCAGCCAGAGATGTTGTAGTCCACTGTGCCAGCGTAGTGCACCAGGGAGAAGTGGGCCTCAGCCTTGCCTTTGGCAGGCTTGGGCTTCTGGAAATTGTTGGACTTGCCCAGATGCTGGTCATAGAGCTTGTTCTTGAAAGAGGTGTCAGTTGCCTTGGGGAACATGCACTCCTCTTCCAGGATGGAGAAGATGCCCATGGGCTGAAAGAAACAGCAGTAAATACAATAGAGATAAAATATAAATCTGCTTTCATAAGGATATTGGTGTAAAGCATGGGAATTTGAGAAATGGATCCGAGTTTTTTTAAGCTTTGGACATACATTTTTGAAAGAAATGTGAATTTCTAGTATCTGGAACTGTTGTATTTCAGAACTGATCTCATCACAAGAGGCAGATTTTTCTAATTTTTTTTGAAAACTCTAATGGATCAAAAGTAGATTTTTATTTTTGCATCAAGCCTTTCTCTAGTTAACAAGATATAGACAAAATTATCTAATTAAATTTGACATTTGTTCAACAGATCAACAGATGCTTTAGATACTTCCTGAAATCATATTTTGATGAGATATCCTTGTCTTTTCATTAGAAGAGGATATTACACAAAAAGTTTTGTCTTACAGTTATATATTTATTCGGTCCTGTTCATCCAATACCTTTTTTCTATGTGCACATCTGGTTTTACTTAGTAATTGTGTTTGTGAAATCACAACATTAATATTTAGATCATAATCCTAATGCTGAAAATAAAAGTTCCTGAGTTTCTATAAAGAAACTGTTTTATCTTTGCAAACTTAAAAATATGCTACAAAAAATCCTACATATCAACTTATGTGTGAAACATGTTAATTATTCTATTTGCAAATGAGTGAAATTGCAGTTTGTTTTTTAAAATGTTTACTAATGTACTTAATGAATATTCTAAAGGTACTTAATTTGTAACCAAATTGTTCTTCCTTAAAAATTATTTTCTGAACTAGAGCAAAAAACTGATGCTGAAGAAACGCCCTAGAATTCTGCCACAAACAACATAAACCATCTTAGATATAATGAACGTACTTTTTCAATGAGCTCAATGCAGGCAGCCAGGTCCATCCCAAAGTCAATGAACTCCCATTCAATGCCTTCCTTCTTGTACTCCTCTTGCTCCAGCACAAACATGTGGTGGTTGAAAAACTGTTGGAGTTTCTCATTGGTGAAGTTGATGCACAACTGCTCCAGGCTGTTGAACTGTGCAAAAATAAGATTTACTTGTCAAGGTGAAGTACTCTCAGTAGAGCTTATTCCTGTGTGTCTAGATTAAGGGTTTTTTTTATGGTATAAACATCTCTGGGTTTTGTTGTTTTTTGGTTTTGTTTTGTTTTGTGCCTGTTATTTTTAAAGCAAATTTCAAAATAATTTAGTAATCTTATCCCTAATAATGTTCAATTTACATCTGTTTTTTTGTTTTTTGTTTCTGTTTTTTTGTTGGTATTATGTATATTTTCCTACTGAATTAACAAAACATATTAGATGTTACAAGTGTTTGCCAATATTACCTGCACTCAGGTTCTTTTATTTTTACAAACCATGCTTGCCCACCTTCTCTGCTTGCTTTGAAGGAAGTCAGTAACATCCTCCTCTTGGAATCACATTACAGGTCTTCAAAAGCAAAGGGTATGTATTGCCCACTTTTCAAAGCGTTGGGACAAATTTGTACGGGACTTAGGTTTAGCTTTCTATTTAGACAGTCTGCAATGTTGTATGCTATTTGTCAGTGGAATTTCATCTTTAATAAGAAGCTCTAGCTAGTGAAAAACTACATTTTTGGCAACTATATAGAAGGCAGCAATGCAATTTCTTTCCTTTGTTCTTCAGGATACTATTACATGAAAAATATCTAAGGCTAGTGCTGTGAGATGGAGAAAAAGCAGTCACATATTCAAAAGCTGTGACATATTCAAAAAGGCAAGCATTTCCAGAAAACTGGAAATATGCTGCTTGCAGTAAAAAGCAGACCTTTATTTGAAATTGTAAGTGAACAGGTGGTTTTCAAAAAACAGAATAAAAGCGACACATCTCCAGTTTCTTATGACCTGCAGTAGTCTTTAAAGATTTTACTGTTATTTCTGACTTTCTTACATCAAAGATCTCAAAGCCAGCGATGTCCAGGACACCAATGAAGTACTGCCTGGGCTGCTTGGTATCCAGCTGCTGGTTGATGCGAACAACCATCCACAAGAACATCTTCTCATAGACAGCCTTTGCCAGAGCACCAACGGAGTTGTGCACCTAGAAGAGAGAATAATGTAGCAGGAGCAGAATGCCACCCAGAGCAAGAAGTACAGTACTCTAGAGGTTCCCAGTCATCAGCTGTTTCTTACCTGCTGCACAGTCTGACCCTTGGTCACATACTCATTCCCAACCTTGACACGGGGGTAGCACAGCGCCTTGAGCAGGTCTGCTGAGTTCAGACCCATCAGGTAGGCAGCCTTGTCTGCAACTGTATGCAGAGAAAAAGAGCGATACAGGGGCAGTGATGAGTGAACTGTGGATTTTCTCTAAGAGCGAAATACTTTAAGTTAAGTTCTTTAATTGCAATACTTACGGTAGCTTAAAGGAAATTTTAGAAATATGATTACTGTGGAAACTGAGATTTATGTCTTCATAAAAGTGAATTGGAGCAAGATACCTGACTGCTACCTGCCAGTTCTGTAACTATTTCTGTTATTGGCAGCTCTCCATATTAGTAGTACCTTCTGTGCCATCTGGCTCTGCCTGCTCTTCTCGCTGTTTCTGCTTGAACTTCAAGTTCCCATAGTGCATGACAGCCCCTGTTAGCTTGTAGATGGCAGTCTTTTCATCAGCAGTGAAGCCCAGGATGTCAATGGCACTCTGGCAACAGATTCAGTGAATGTAAATGCCACATATATTAAATGTATTAATAAATGTATTAAAATTTCTATGTATAACTTACATCTGTAGCCATAAGCTCCTCCTGGTCATTAATGCTGGGAACAGTGATCTCGCCTTGACTCACAAAGTGGTAGTCATACGGGTTGGTAGTAATGAGGAGCATGTCTGTAAAAGGGAATAGGACATATCTGGGCATAAGAGTGAAGACAAATATTAACTATGTTAAAACTTTACTAAAAAAAAAATGGTATTTCCTACCAATTAGCTCTGGCTTCTTGTTGGACATGATCTGATAAAAGATGTGGTAGCTTCTTTCAGCCTTGAGCTGGAAAGTGACCCTGGACTTCTCCAGCAGATCTGACAAGGAAGGAAGAAAGAGTTAGGTACAAGACAGGGCATGGAGGTGGGAATTTGGGAAGGAATATGAGCAGGCCAGGAGCATCTCTTACAAGTTTCAATGTCAGCAGAAGCCAGTTTGCCTGTGGCCCCAAAATGGATTCTGATGAATTTACCCTGTTGAGGGGAAAAAATTTACCTTGAGATTTCACTAGGAAAGACCATGATCTTGTAACAGTATTATTCACAAAGGGCACATGTTGAACTAAGAAGTTCTGTGAGTTTGTTTTTTGGAGTTTTATCCCCACTTAAAACAGAAACAGAAACAAACAAACAGAAGAAGAAACCAAAAGCTACCAAACAAACACAACCAAAGAAATCCCACCACAAGCGAAAGAAGAATGAAATTCAGGAAAAACTGTCAAAAGTAAGATAAAGATAAAGGCCCAGATATCCCTCATTGCAGAGGAGTGGGAAAATTATTAACAGCCTTTTGTCATTTATGCTTCAGATGGATATAGAAAAAGAACTCATGGAATAAGTGTGTTTTTTGGGTTTTTTTGTTTTTTTTTTTTATCTTATGGAAAATGGAAGGTAGTATTTATCCTCTGAATAGTGGAAGTACACAAAATGTAGAATTTGAAGCTGGGACCGTGGATTGGCATTGCAATTTTTCAAGGATATTTCACAGCCTATCTACTAATAAGCCTTTTGAATGAAAAGTGCTACAAATATGTCATAGAGCAGTTCAGTTTGCTATACGATGTCTTGAAAACTTGTTTGTCCTATCTCTCAGCTCGTATCAAGGTCTGAAGTGTTAAATTACTTAACCTGCACAGTACTGTATTGAACAAAAGTGACAGTAATATTTCACTGATTAGATACAAAATTCTAGTTTTGCATTATAGAAAATGTACACAATTTTATATCAACAGTCTGCATGACAGATACTAGGGGTGTATTTAGATATATATATACAAAATTCTAAATACTCAATAATAAATACATTTGCATATATTTTAATGATGCCTCTTTTTACACATTTATTAACTGTAAAACACTTCATGTAAAGACAATTCTAAACTGTGTAAAACAACTACATAGTTAATTAGAGAATTAGATAGCTTTTTGTTTAAAAAAGTATGAGGAATCAATTAGTTCAAGAAATACATCCATCCTATCATGTCACTTCTGAAGTGACAGCTCCTATTCTGATATCCATGCCCACCCATGAATATCAAAATCTCTGATCAAAAACTTACAAAGCGTGAGGAGTTGTCATTCCTCACAGTCTTGGCATTTCCAAAGGCCTCCAGTAATGGGTTGGCGCTGATGATTTGATCCTCAAGCGTTCCCTACAAGATAATAATTGTTCATTTACAGTGTTTATTTGATCCAGGTAGCAATTAAAGACTGAGTTCTTAGTCTGTCCATCGTAGGAGCTCACCTGCATTTTGCCGGACTGCTCCTCCTTCTTCTTCTCCCCGCTAGCTGCAATTGTTGCAAAGTACTGGATGACACGTTTCGTGTTCACAGTCTTCCCTGCACCGGATTCTCCGCTGTCCAGCCAAACAGAGAAGCAGAGAGCGTGAGGTCAGGGAGAAGGTCCCCTGGCACAGGGCAGCCCCGCAGGGACCCGAGCAGGGAGCGTACTTACGTGATCAGGATCGACTGATTCTCGCGGTCTGTGAAAGAGGCAAAAGGAAAGATATTTTTTAAACGGAGAACATAGCAAAACTGAAAATTAGTGCTATAAATTTAAATTCCACTGACAAAAAATATGTTTGTGGTTGTTTTTTTTTTTTTACTATGAATAGTTTATTCAATTTCATTTCTTTGTAAATTAATAATTTTCCATAAACTTTAAAGAATCTTGAACAGTTGTGTTTTTCTTCCATACTGCAGTGTTATGGTCTATTTTATCCTGCATGAAGTAGAGAGAACGGTTTTCATTTCTGTTAATTTTGATAGTTTTGATAATTTTCTGCTACTTAGACTGCATTTACAGTAGATGCAGGATTTTCATACAACATATGGAGTTCATGACTTCCTGACTTGTAAGTTCTGCCTATTGTTTCCCATAACATGTTAGCTGTGGTTCTATAGCTTCTTTTTAGAAATAATGATGTAAAAAAAAAACCCTGTTCAAGCCAGCAACAATTGACTGAAATAAAGCACAGATTGAGTGTTAAAATAATATCAACATATTTATCAGAAAAATTCTTTTTAATACATTTACTTTGAGTACCACTCACCAGTCAGCATGAACTGATAGGCGTTGTCAGAGATGGAGAAGATGTGTGGAGGGGCCTCCTGGCGCTTTTTGCCTCGGTAGGCCAACACCACCTCCGGGTTGTACACCGGCAGCCACTTGTAGGGGTTGACAGTGACACAGAAGAGGCCCGAGTAGGTCTGTGAGGAAGGGACATGGCACGTTGGCTTCCACTCAGCCTGGCACAGCAGTCCTCCCCAGCTACGCTACCCAAGGAAGAGAGCTGCTGGTACTTACGTAGATCATCCAGGCTGCATAACGCTCTTTGAGGTTGTACAGCACAGCGGGTTCATGGAGGTGGGTCATCATGGCCATGTCCTCAATTTTATCATACTTGGGAGGGTTCATGGAGAAGATTTGATCTTCCTTCACAGTTAGAGTCTGCCAAAGAAAAGACAAATCCCTGCATGTCAGCTCAGAGACCACTGTGGACATCAAATGGTGTCCCCCAGCCTTTCTTTTCACTCACTTCTCCACCTTCAGTCTTGACAGTGACCTTCCCAGATTCCTTGCTCTGGATTGTCCCTTTCACAAAGGATTCTTTGGGATGCACCACAAAGACAGATGTCTTGGCATCAAAAGGCTTGTTCTGGGCCTCGATTCTTTCCTTCTCTGACTTTCGGAGATAGGGAGCGGCCTCTCCAAAGATGGCCATTTCAGAATCTGAAGACATGGCGGCACTTTATGAAGGGTCTTGTCAGCAGAGAACTCTATGGAAGAGCAGATATGTTATCCAAATGAGTCAACAATTTCGGTTGCCATTCAATTTTCTGGAATCATAGAATTCGACACTGCATCATCGAATTATTTGGCTGGGAATACTCTCATAACATCTGTCCATGGTCCATTTTTTTCTGTGCAAAGCAGATACAGTATTGGATTTCACCAGGAAATTTTTAATTAAGAGTACTTTTGGAGGAATACTACCAGGCTACTGTGATGAAATCAACATCAATAAAGCATCTGTAATTTTATACGCTCAACAATTTAAAAGTATTTTTAAAATAATTTGTGTCCTTCAGCAAGCACTGGGTTCCAATAAAGAAATAAAGCATCACAGTGAGGCGTGTATTCATACCACCTATCTGGAGTTACCCAACCAAATGCCCAAACTAACAACTATACAGGCCTACACACAAAATAGAGGTGGGTGAATCCAGAAGGTGTTCCAAGGACTAACTATTGCTTGATGCTTATTGCTGGTGCTCTGAATCATTCGCTGGAGTTTGCTCCTCACAAGTTTCTTAAGGATTCCTGCATTGTAAATTCAGGCTTTGAAATAATATGTACAACTTCTCTTTCTGTGTGTCTTTCTGTTTATAGGACTAGAAACACTAGCTGCAGATTCTAAACAACTGTACCTTCAAGCAACATCCATCCTGCTTGTCCTCCTGCAATACTGATGGATGTTGCATCCCTGGTTGCACAGTGGTGCATTTGCTCCTGTAGAAAGATCCTGTGATACAGAATGCTTTCCAAACCCACGGTGAGGGCAATCTTCTAAAAACATGAGTGGGGCTAAGTCAAACTACCTCAGGTTAAAGAAAGCGTGGACTCCAGTATCTTGATTTTTTTTAGTATAGATTCTGATTATCAAGCATGAGTAAGATGTGTTCAACACATTTCCTACTGTTGAATTGAGTTCTGCATAAACTCTGAATGTTAGCTGAGGTATCAGCCATACAAGTCAGTGCTGACTTGAGCCCTGCTTATCAAATTGTCTCCTTTAGGTGTTTAAGAGTTACAAAAAACTTTTTTGTGTGTTTAAATTGAGAGATTTACTAGGTCCTATTTAGAAACAATTCTGGTTGTTAATTTATTGGAGGCAATGTCAATGTTCTAAAAAAATCATACAGGAAAATTCAGAGATCTGTTCCATCTAAACAAAGTAAGACTTTTTCCATATTTCATCTGAGAAAATACATGTATAAGTTACAGTTTCCTGTTTAATCTCATGCTTAAATTTCAATGTGAATCTCACCTTAAATAATCTTCACTGTTATTTCATTGACAGTTACAAGAGATTTACCTCTGGAAAATAGTATAGTGCAAATAGTAAATAAGGATGGATAATTCAGTAAGTTAAAATATTGCATCATCAGAGAATAGTTATATTAAAAAATCATCAGCTTCAGTTCAAGAAATTACGTATCAAAATGGATATTGAAAGTATTGAGTTCCCAAGGAAACATTGCATGTCTAGTAATAGAAAACACCTGAGTTCCTAGGAAGTCAGACAGGCAATTTATTTAGATGTTATGTTAGAACTTCTAGTTGCAGAAATGAATCAACCAAATGCTAACACTTTGCACAATTCCTAATAGCATGCTGAGCCCCCATTTTACTCTGTTTAATTTCAGCCATAAAGTAAAAAGATATCTCTACAGATTTTTTTTAAGTATGTTAGTTGTTTTTGGCTTTTTTACCAGGTTTCCTAGTACAAGTACCACATGCAGATTATAACCCCACAGTATGGTCTGGTAGGCATTTTCATAGCAATTTCTGGCCAATGTACAGTGTATGTTCTGCACAATAATTCCTACATTTTATTGCAAACCTGTAAGATTTTGCCATTAGTTGTTCTGTTGGCTGGCTTTGTCCAGCTTGACTTCATGCCAGAACAGACCATTTTCTCCACTGATCCACTATTAAACATGAGGAATCCCCAGGAAGCATTTCCTGGCATGGCAACAGTGGCTAATAGCTTCAAGCACATACACTTCGAAAAGCTTGCTTGCCATGAGCAGCCTAGCCTGCTCAACCATAAATGTGCTGTGTTTACCATAACAGGGCAGTGGACAGGAATATATGGGCTTTTGTCAACTGCCCATGCAACTGCGCAGAAATCTGCCACGACCAAGAAACAACAAAAAAATCAGATCTACAGAAGTCCTCCATCTTTTTGACTGTTCCTTAAACGTGAGTAAATTAGGCTCTTACCTCTTGTGACACAAGAAGGTCTTGTGCTGGCTGGAAGATGATCAGTGCTGTAAAGCAGAAATGTTAGACCCTTCTTACCATTGCATAGAATTTCATAAATCAGTTTAAGTTGAAATACAAACGTGCTTTATGTCACAGACTTTAAATGCTTGCAAACATAGATATATATACCAAGACAGCAGTGGGATGCAGGGACACTGTCCCTTTCTGCAAGTCACAGGCACTCACCATGAAGTTTTCTCTGGAGACAGGACAGCAGAGCTTCAAGGAATCTTTTATAGAGTCTGGTCAGCACATGCTACAGATACCTCCTCTGTCTTTGGGCAAAGCATTTTTGGCAAACCTTGTTTTTGGCAAAGCATTGTCTGGCAAACTGAACGAACTGAAAACTGGAAAGTGATGTTGCTAGATATAATTAGAAATTTTTGGTCTTGCTCTAGCTATGTGGATAAATCTCCTATAAATAATATGAGAAGATTCTTAGGGAGAGAATTTCAGCTAATGCTGACTTGAGGGATGAGAGCAACTACTATTAACTGTAGGCCATGGATGCTCCATGAATCTGAGGCAGCAGGGACAATCATTCACTGGGCAAGCAGGGTGACATTTGGATGCATACCTTAACCTTTTCTTGAGGGCAGCAGAAGTCTAATGACAGCTGTCCTTTTACAAAGCTCTCCACTTACAGACTTTGGATATGAGAAGTGGATTTTATTGTTGGCTGCACTTAATCAGATTACTCTACTTCTTCCAGCTGCAACATAATTTACCTTAATATGTGAGATAGAATTGCCACCTCAAACCAAAATAAGTGTTCATTAAGCTGTATTTCATCTCAGAATAAATAAAAAATAGTATTCTGTTGTGTATCTTCCAACATCCTGGAAATCTTGAGTTTACAGATTTATAGTAGGACAGATGACTGTGTTCAGGAGTGTTTGCTAGACGTTTCTTCATTTGATTTAATCACTTCAGGTTCAATTTTACTTGCCCTCTGACCATGAGATTTACAGTTTAAATGATTTTATTGAAAAATATTTTCTTTTTGTGATGTCCCTGTTCTCATGATAGAAGTATTATGCATAACAAGGCAAGTAGTGGTGATCTATTTAATTTCTCCTTGCATGGAATTAATTATTTACTTTGCATTAGCTTTTTCATTCTCCCCAGTAGTTTTATACTTCTGTATTATCTCTCTCAAGATTTGATGAAAGGTAGTGTTAATACTGCAGTCCATGGATTTAATGGCTGCCCATCAACTATGTAAAATGGAGCTGTTTTTCCAATGTACATTTCTTTGCACTTACCAATATTTTATTGCCCGGTGAAAATACCATGAGATTCTTCATGGTGAGAAACTAACTGAGGGCTTATGGGTAAGGATTAAAGAGTAGAGAGGTAAGGGTGACATTGCAGGCATGTCCAACCCACAGCCCATGACCACAGTGGCCTTGTCCAGCCGTTTCTGCAGCCACCCCTGCCCAATGCTTTTGACATAAATGCATTCCCTGCCAATTTTCAGATGGAATGGGTAGAGTTGCAATCAGATATTCAGCTCAAAGAAAAACTGAGTCATATCTCTTTCATCTTTCTGTAAGACCTCTCTTACCATAGACAGATATCCCTCACTTCATGTCTTATTCATTACATACATTTGTGACCAATTGTTTTCCAGGATGAAACACAGAAAGAGTAAAATTTCATTAAAAAGCTCTAACAAACATCTTGGGAACTCTCTGGGAATTGCAATCACTCCCATTGAACCAGGATGAGGTGTTAGGCTCAGAAAAACAGGGTTAAATACCCCATTACTTTTATCTTCCTTTGGCCTTCTTCTTTATTCAAATAAAAATATTGATAAAAATACGGCTTGTTGCTTATATGCTTTAATTATATTATATATTTTATGAAGGCTGCTCCAAAAGAAATGTCTCCTGTTTTATATTATATTGGTTCACAATGTCAAGAGGGAGATGTTGGAGGAATGGAAGTAGAGGTTGAACCTTTCTGCCAATATTCCATTACATTTTGTTGCTGTATGACGGATGGAAGCAGAGGGGGTATCCTGACAAAATGGCATCTGACATAGAAGTGTTTATGAAGCAAAGGTGTGTCACTGAATTCTTGCACGTGGAAAAAATGGCACCCATTGACATTCATCGATGCTTGCTGAACTTCTATGGAGAGCAAACAGTGGATGTGAGCACAGTGAGGTGATAGGTAGTGCATTTGAGCAGTGGTGGCAGTAGCAGTGAGTAACCACTGCTGGTGCAAATTTTGATGAGTGCAGCCAGTAAGCTCTTTGCTGGTGAAAATGTATCTCTAATGCTGATGACTATGTTGAAAAATTGTTTTGTAGTTGAGAAATTGCTCTATTAAAGTGTTATTATGCTCTTCCTGTCAATCGTAATTTCTGTGGAAATAATTAGGTGTTACTTTTGGTGCAAGCCATGTATATGCAGCCCAAGACAATTCATTTTAACTCAGCACGGCCCAGGCAAGCCAAAAAGTTGGATACCCATGCATTATAATCTGTCTGCTATAGGATGTCTGGTCAGGAAGAAGGGTGACGACCTCTACAGACAGTTAGGAACAGCCTCATGTTTCCAGACCTTAGTTCTCATAGGGGACTTCAACTATATTGAAACTTGCTGGAGACACATCCCACCAGGAAGTCAGTAATACAGGCAGTTCCTAGGGCCTTCAGTGTCATCTTCCTGACCCAAATGTCACAAGGACACAAAGAGGAGAGGTGCTTTGCTGTTCATCAAACTTGCAAACAAGGAAGGGATCATTTGGAGGCAGGGAGGAGGATGAAAAGGAAGATTACACTGCTGGACTTCAGAAGAGTAGACTTTGGCTTCCTTAAGGATCTAGTTGAAAGAACTCCATGGGCTAAGGCCCTGGAGGGAAGAGAGGCCCGAGGAAGCACTGCCTCCACTAAACTTAAGAGTAATCCATCCCAACAACCAGAAGTCTGCATGAATGAACAAGGAGCTCCTGGCCAACTCAAACACAATAAGGAAGCAATCAGAAAGCGCAAACAGAGATGAATAACATAGGAAGAATACAGTGCCATTGTCTCACCATACAGGAATTAGGTTAGGAAAACCAAAGCACAAGGGAACTGAATCTAACAAAGAATGTCAAAGACAACAAGAAGGACACCAAGATCGGTCAAGAGAGCCAAGACACCAAGATAGGTCAGCAAGGAGCCCTTTCCATAAACAAGGCTAAAGATACTCTTGGCTGTGCAAGGCAAAGAGAGGCCACATCTGGAGTACTGTGAGCAGTTCAGGGCTCCTTGCTGCAAGACAGACGTGTATGCATTGGAGATAGTCCAATGAAAGGCCAGAAATATGATGAATGGACTGGCATATTTCACATATGAGGAAAGATGGAGAAGTTGGATCAGTTCTGCCTGGAGAAGACATGAGGGGATCTAATCAATGTTTATAAAAACCTTAACGGAGGGTATAAGGAGGACTGAGTCAGGCTCTTTGCAATGGTGCTCATGGACAGGACAACAGGCAATGGGCACCAGCTGAGACATGTGAGGTTCCATCTGAATATCAGAAAAGAAGGGGCTACTCAGAAAATAATGCCTCCTATTTTATTATGTTGGTCCTTGATGTCAGAGGCACATGTTGGTGATATGGCAGTGGAGGGTAAACCTTCCTTCCAATACTCCATTACACTTTGTTCCCATGTGACAGATGGCAGTGTCCAGTCTGACAACATAACATCAGATTTGGAAATGCATATGAAGCAAAGGGCCACAAGAAATTGAATTCTTCCATCCATTAAAAATTGCAATTCGTCAACACTCAATGAACGTTTATGGAAAATAGCTGATGTTAATACATTTCAGCAACAATACCATCACAGTGGTTGTGAAACAATGGGTGATTTCTGCTGGTGCAGATTTTTATGAGTGCAGAATGTAGGGTCTTGTTCATTGCTGGCAAAAATGGTGGAGACTATGTTGAAAAAATAGCGTTTTGTAGCTGACAATTTTCTCTATCAAACAGTGTTATTGTACTCTGTATCTGTTGTGGTTTCCATGGAAATAAACAGAAGGCATTACGTTCAGAATGATAGATGTACTTCTTCACTGTTCAGGTGACAGAGCACTATGGGGAGGTTTGGAGGTGGAATCTCCCTTGCTGGATATAGCAAAGCTTGGAATGGTCTTGAGCAACTTGTTCTAGTAGAGGCTAGATTTGTAAAAGCTAGGTTTATTTAAGTAATTATAGATAAATTAGAAAGCTTTTCTTACAGAGGGAAGCTATACCTCATAAAACTGGAATATTTGAAAGGATATAGAGAAGAAAATACATTTGGAATAGTGACATTGGGTATAGGAAACTTTTTCAGTGAAGTCCCTAATAATAATCAGTTCAAGAAATAAGCTATTTTGGGAAAAGATGAGAAGTGATTATCAATATTTATAACATAGACAATACAGGACAGAATGGACATAAATCAAATTATAAAATAAAATATCTAATTTTTCCAGCAGAGGAACTTTTTCAGTAGCATCTCATAGTAAGCAGTGCTAGAACGTGTTGTTACGTACTCATTTATAAATGATATGTATGTAATTACAAATTATACCCTGGTAGTGACTGAGCCATTTTATGTGAGAGGAAATTTAGCGTTTGTGTATATCAAGTGATGCATTTTGGATAAAATAACTTTAATTTACACAATATATATTACCACTTGCAGCAGAGCTCTAGAGGTCATTACAGGAAATTTTTCAATAACATCAAGTTACTAGATAGAAACTGTTAAAGCAAATATGTAATGTTAGGAAGTGAGAATACAAACATAAACATCATAACATGTTTTTCTGAGGCACAGCTTTAATAGCATGTGAAACTGTGGACATCTCATTAAATAAATACATATATATATATATGTATATGTATAGTAAATAAGAAGGGGTTCTAAAGAATGACCAACATAACTTTTTCAACATCAGAATTTTATACCAGGCCTGGGGCACACTCTTGGCAGGAGCATGCCTTTTCTGTGGCCTTCTGCCACCATCCATTCTGGGGAATTAAGATGACAGGTCACCTCAGATTCCACAACAGAGGTGTCAGATTTAAGTATCCTCAAGGAGACTGTGGATCCGACTGTCTTCATGGCTATCTGATGCATTTTCCAATGCATTTAGCACTGCTGTCCCTAACTGCGTTCCAAATTGAGGAAAGCTAGTCATAGCACTGCAGCTGGACTACTTAAATTTGAACTACGCATTTCCCTGAAATTAGACTGGACCCATCTCTTTGGAACCATACTTGGTGGTAGCTGCTGTTGTCTTGACTGCAGTGCAGCTTGACTAATCATGACTGGTCTACTGACATTTGAGTACTGGTTTTCTAGTCCACCAGAGGAGAGAAGAATGTGCTGGAGCTTTCTCTCATTTTGTATACTTGAATGTTCTTGTGTTCACCAACATTGCTCCAGACAACACTCAGCTGTCAGCTACAAAGAATCATTGCATATTTTCAAAACTCTTCGGTCCTCTTTCTTATCTAAGTAAGGATTTCAATGTTTTGTATTTCATGTGGTAGCCTGGCCTCACCGTCCACAACCATGTTATACAACATAAGGAGGTCAATGCCATTTGTGTTCCTGAGCGTGAGCTACATGGTTCAAAAACAACATAAATTTCTTAACAAACAGCTGCCATTTATTCCAGGTCATGGTGAACAAGAGGGTAGAGTCTGCTAGCAGGTGGAGTGGGGAATAATAGATTCATTATCCTCATGTTATGGACATGAGGCTGCATGCTCCTGGCCGTGGTTCCCAACACAGTGGTTACATTCCCACTGGATAAATATGTATTTTTAAAATATCTGTGACAGCATCTCTGTGCTCTAGTGAGTCACTGGAACAGCTTGCTTCTGATTTTGCTCTCCCTGTTCTTTCCCACACTCTTAAGGTTTGCTCAGTCCTGGAAAAGAAGGCTGTTACAGAAAAGTGGGATTTCCTATTGTATGCTGACTACTTTCCCATTTCTACTCTCCCACTATCAAGGAGCTGTTTCTTTGTGTTCAGCTGAAGTTCTGCTGTTGTTTCAGAGACAGATCTCTGTTATTTTCAGTGTGAAGCAGCTAAGGAAATTCTAAGGCCGAGTAAGGTTCTTTTGTCACAGCTCCTGCTTATAACAGGAAACATTCTTTTTTTTTTTCTAAACCTGAAAAAGAATGAGAAGTCAAACATTCATCACTTAAAACTGATGCAATGTTTTGTTTCATTCAATTGGATTAAATGGTTTAACTGCCTGCACTGCTACTGTGTTAAAATATTCAATGAATGATGCAAAATTTGAAGTGAAAAGGAGAATGAAGTGGTTCCTGCCAACCATTCATTTTCTACCATTCTTGTTTATTTCCCTGCAGGGCTGGACTCCACTGGCACTGAAAGGAAAAGACAGCACAGTTGAAAGAGAAGAGGCGGACTGAAAGCTATCTCTGTATGTAGACTGTCCGACAGCAGTGCAGAGAGGGGAAGGCACTGGAGGGCTGACATTCCCCATGAAGGAGAGGGCATTCAAGCTTGCTAAAAATAGGTCCTTCTTCAGAATGAGACTGGGCAGCTGCCTCCCTTACTGCCACCCCTTGCGATATAAATGCTTCTCCCCATATTCTGTGATTATTGAAGAGCCTGAAAGGGCACATGCAGTTTGAGTAGTTGAACTAAGCAACAGTGTCTAAAGAATGCAAATTTCTGACTCCTTGAAAATGCCCCTGTAATGTCTGAGTCTTAGTGACCATTCATCTTACAGAAATGAGCATAAGAATGTCTATATCAAGGTCTTCTTAGACCAAGATCTTGTCTATGAGGTGCCCGATTACGTGAACATAACAAGTGTATAGTGTTGCTTGCTGAGAATATCGCCATAGTCCTTCTGATTTGTTGCTTTTATACATAATATGAAATCAGTTTTTTTCTTCCATGGTTTTGACCATTTCCTCGAGTTGTGCAGAACACAGCCACAGTCAAGAACACTTTGTATGCTACCCAGGTGCAAAACTTAATATATTCTGTAGCCAAAGTTCTCCATCTTGTGATTCAGTAGAATAAAGATAATCACAGTTCTACACTTCCATCATGGAGATTTGACTGAGATTAAAATGGAGGCACTATTTTTTTTCATTTCTCAGAAGGCCCAGTGATTGCTGCCACTAAGAGATTCTTCCACTACACTGCAGGTATAATAATGGCCCATTGTACACAGGAGGGTCTTCAGCCACTGCTAGAAGTTGAAGTTTGTTCAGATTCATAGTTGAAGTAATTTTGCACATTCTTGCCCCAGAAAATTTAGTGTGGAAATTGTCACTACTCCTGCTTTTACCTAGTTCACAAAGCTGTTTCTGCAACTGGAGATACATCAAATTAAAAAAAAAAAAAAAAAAAAAAAGACAAAAGGGCATTGCTGTTGGAGACTGAACTTCTTGTGTTAAATGGCGAAAAGAAAACAAAAAATAAAGTTACAGGTGAAAGAAAAAATGGAAATTATTTTAGCACAAAAATACACAGAATCGTTCATAATAACAAAAAAATAATCCATTACACATTCAGAGAAGTCAGCTCTGAGACTGTACTGGAACATGTTAGTGTTAAAAAGTTCAGAATCTCGGATATTGCATCTAACCTGAAATGAGAACATGTAAAAATTCTGTGGTGGTTATTGAGATATTAATCAAATTGGAATCTTTGGGATAAGAAAGTAGGTAATTTTTCCTATTTCTGGTAACTGTGAACTAGATGATCACCATGTGTGAACAAGGTGCTGGCATTAATAAGGCACAAACAACTTGATAATGGCAAAATTCAGGTTTTCTTGGTAGGTGCATAAAAGAGTAAGATGAAAACTCAAATGATAATTTAGTATTTGATCTACATGAGCCACATGACACAAGGGTAACTATAACCCTCCCAAATCTATTTGAAGTAGGGTGAGAACTCATCAGAAAGAGTGTATGAGATAGAGAGGTAGGGGCATTAGTGGAATACACGGGAGTGCTTTGGGTTTCACAGACAAAATTGTGCTGAATGCATTAGGTTTAGAAACTGATGCAGGTGCAGTATTGATAGTGTATAAAACCCTGATGGCACCTGAGCAGAAATATTCTGCAAAATCACTGTCAAACCTAGTGGAGAGAAAAAATGTCCTTTGAGCATCAGCTGATCCTACACAGGAGCTGCTGACCACCCTCCTTCAGCTCCAGACACCACGCAGCACTAAGGTAGGTAACCTTGTTTGCCCAGCTGGCATGTGTTCATGTCACCATGTAAACCAGCAATTAGTCTCTTATGTCAGCATTTGGCATCCACTTCACTGGTGGTGAGGAGTGGTGCAGATTAACTACAAGTGATTTGAAGAACTCCTTTCTTCTGTCTTTGGCTAATTTTCCTTTATTCAATTTTTTTGTACTGGTGAGGTGGTAGAAATGTCCCTCTTGTCTGGTCAGCATGCAGTTCACCTGAAGAGGGGTCTTTTATCTAGCGACCATGTTCTTTAAGGAAATATCTTCACCATGTTGATTGCAATACTCCCTGAGTAATGTATACAGCATCTTCACTGTCTGCTCAGACTTCAAGATCAAAGATTGCAACAGACATTAACACAGCAAAGTTGTCAGGGTGTTTCCTGAATGTTATCATGGAAGATATCACTTTGCATCCTGCCATCCTACAATGCTACAGTTCACCACAAAATGCTGCATCAGTGCTAGAGAAAACAGTGTGTGCTCAGAGATCACAGAAGCACTGCAGAAAAAGGAGCGGTGTTATCAGGCAGCTGACAACATAACACGGGGCTGGAGAAGACCTGGCAGTTGACAGTGCTCTGCATTTATCATAGGAGAAGGTGCTGGGCTTCCACTAGTTCAATCACACCAGAGCAGCAGTCATACCCTCATGTCCTCAGCTGAAATGCCCATATGCAAGTCCTTCCAGAAGCAGTCCTGCAGCACAGGGCTTGTTAACATGCCCAGGAAACAATTCGCACATTGAATGGCTGCTTGGATTGTTTGGGAACTGTTTGAGTGTCATAGAATCTACTAAAGAGTGGATTATCTGCATAACAAGGAAGTTTGGCACCTACACAGTTTGGCTTCCACATAATGCAAAGCATTCAGGCTGCTTCCAGCACAAGCCAAGGGCTCAGTGTGGTAGGTGTGAGGCATACACAGAGCTGGTAGTTCTGAACCAGGGCAGAGTACGGACTGGATACTGAGACTAGCACAGCTTGGTCCTCTTAGATGGGAGAAGGGAAAGGAAAGGATTTGCCCAAAGATTGCTTCTATGTGGGGGAGCAAATGCTGGAATGCTGTTTCTTGGGTTGTGAGCATCAAATTTCAGGTGACAAGAACAGAGCCCTTTCCAGGCTTTGTGAGGGAGTGCATGTATGTGCGAGTGCATGTGTCTGTGCAGCCAAATGCAGGGCTGCCCACACACACTCTTGCATCTCCTACAGCCGTGAGCCAAGTGCTCTCCCACTTTCCTGCCACCTGCATTGTCACGCAAGGGAGACCTCAGCATCCTTGTGCCAATGCATCTGCATTTTGCTCTGAAAAGTGCACTTTCATCACAGCCTTTTCTTTGGACATTTGTTCTTTTCATGTGAACCTGGAAAATGTCCCCGATGAACAAGGCCTTTGCCAATAGTCCTCTCAGGTCATACTGAGCTGGAGATAGTGGTCACAAAACCACACCATTCTGCGCAGTTCCCTTCTCTTTTATTTTGATTAATTTCCCTTCCATCAAGCTTCCTCCTTGTCAGCAGGAGCAAATAACAAGTTCCTAATATAGAAGACAAATAGTGAGGTTTGTGCCTTCCTGGCCAGGTCAGACACAGGAACTTTCCAACTATGTTTGTCATTCACTTGTTATCTAAGACACTGCCAGGGTATATTGAACAGCAGATCCATGCAGCACTGCCAGATGACAGGGTCATCTAGAAGATAGTCTGTCCTGCAGGGAAACTTCTCTCTCTGCACCTCACAATAATCAGCCCCTGACTTTTTCATTCTCTGACAGCACTTTTCCAGTTGGCTGTGTTCCAGAACTGGCTATGAATTTCAGTCAGATCAGAAGTTCATTTGTTCTTTCATTTGGGTTTCTCATCAGTGGAAGATGAAAGTTTTGTCTCTCTGCACCCTCCTTAAACAAAGTGTCTTTCTCCACTCTTCCTTGTAGCTCATTTAATTTACAGACTCTGTTGCAGGCTATTACAACTTGCGTAAGACCAGAGCCTGTTTCCCCACCCTCTACTCCATACATGTCCAACCAGCAACCCATGGCCACATGCATCCCAGCCCAGCTGTCCCTGCGGCCATCCCTGCCCCACACCATCATGGCGGCCCTTCCCCTCAGCACCAAGCAGACCTCACTGCACCATGAGCCCATCTGGGCTGAGCCTTTGTGATGGGGTGCAGGGCAGGGACAGCTCACCTGATGGCCAGTGATGGATGCATTCTGATACACTGGCTAAACACCATCCTGCAAGCAGCAAAAACATGCAGTTTGGTAAAGGAATTTGGGAATAGGTCTCAAGATTGCAAAAAAAAAAAAATCATCAATGTTTTGGTTTATTTGCAGCTCCATTTTCAGTCAACATAAATACATTATCTGCAAATTTTCAAATGGAATCTTTAGAGTTGGAAACAAAAATGTGACCATGTCACTTCACCAGACCATTATTAGCTGTCTCTTACCAGAGGGAAATACCTGTCACGTCATAGTCATGCCTCATTCACATTTGAACCAGGGTGACCTGTTTGTTTCACAGAAACAAGGTCTAATACCCTACTAGTTTTGTGGGAGTTTTTGCCCTCTTTTTAGTTCATTTTAATAGAGAAAAAAAAAATTAAAATAAGTTTTGTTACTTTATATACATCAACTATATTGTCTACACGATGATGGATGCTCTGAAAGTAATGCCTCCTGTTTTATCATGTTGTCACACAATGTCAGAGGCAGATGTGGGTGGGATGGCAGTAGAGGTTGGACCTTCTTGCCAGTATTCTATCACATGCTGTTGCCGTGTGACAGATGGCAACAGAGGGACACTGACAAAATGGCATCTGACACAGAAGAGTTTATGAAGAAAAGGTGTTTTGCACATCGAAAAAATGGTACCCACTGAAATTTTCTGATACTTGCTAAATATTTAGGGAAAGCAAACAGTGGATGTGAGCACAGCGAGGCGGTGGGTGGTGTATTCCAGCAGTGCAGTGGGTAACAATTGTTGGTGTGGATTTTCATGAGCATAGCCTGCAGGCTATTTCTTTGCTGATGAAAACATATATCTAATGGTGTTGAAAAAAAATGTTTTGTAGCTGAGAATTTGCTCTATTTAATAGAGCAATATTGCTATTGTGCTCTTTTCCTGAGTGGAATAGGGTTTGGAGGCCGTGCTCTGGTGGAGTCACTCAGGCAGTGAACGGAGGATCTGTAGGAGGGAGCCAACAGATGATGCTGCATTTGGGAGGGGGAACAAGAAATAGCCTGATATTACTGAGACGTTACATGAGGATTTCTGGGGCCCTGTCATGCTCTCCTCCAAGACTAGCAGACAAATAATGTCAATGGGACAGAGATAAGACCTCTTGGAATAGGAGATTTCACGGTTTCTGGTAATTCATGGCCACAAAGCAACAATTCTGCTTGTTTACTTAATAGTCCCGGTCAGCAACAAATACGAATTTTAGGCAGTGGATAAAATAATGTGCAAATCTGAGAGGGTGTAACAGCAACAGCTACACATGCTAAAAGCCACAGAAGGGAGCAGCATGTAATAGTAATGCATGACTTCCTGCTAAGATGCACTGAGACTCCCATCTGCCAGCCTATTGCATTCAGTTGAGAGATAACTGCTGCTTGCTAGGAGCCAGCGGTTAGAGTGTTGCAGAGAAACTGCCACAACTGGTAAAAAGCAGACTGCAGCCATCTACCTTTCTTACCTTTGGCCACCAAAGATAAGTTGCAGCATAGCTTTGACAAGACTGACTAGGACTTCAGCATCCTTGGAGCAGAAGTGAATGGGGTGGTGGCACAGGCGGTCTTCTTTATATTGCTACTGTTTTCCTTTAACCCAGCAGCCACTCACTCACTCCTCTCTCCTCCTCTCCCCTGCTGCCTCACCCACTGGGCTAGAATAAAGAATTGAGGGAAAAAATGTCATATGATATGGAACATCTTTTTGATCTTTCATCAGCTCTCCTGGTCTTGTCTCCTCCCATCTTCTTGCGCTCCTTTAGGCTCTTTGCTGGCAAGACGGTATGAGAAGATGAACTTAGAAGCGCTCAGCAAAAAAACTCAACATCACTGTTCCATCCAAAATGCAGCATTTTGATGAAAATTTATTCTATTCCAAACAAAACCAGCAATAATGTCAGCAGGCTTCTATGATCATGGAAGGTACTTTGACAAATACATATTACTGGGAAGAGGTGGGATCCGCTGGAAAGGAAGAAAGTCTTCTCTGGCTGGTCGACTGACACTGTTCTTTAAATTTACCGTCCTGAGAGTTTGAGACCTTAATCATAACACTCACACGCTCATGCACTTGCTAGGATGGAAGTGTACACCCTCAAGAGTAGTGAGAAATGCTTCTCAACCCTCCAGAAAGGTTCAGTCACAAAGATTAGACAGTCAAAGACCCAAATGAAGTGCCTCTATAAAAGCGCTTACAGTGTGGGTAGGAAAAAGAAGAAGCTGGTAACCACTGTCCAGCTGGAATATTGTGATTTGATTGCTATCTTGGAAACATGGGGGGATGAATCACAAAATTGAAGTGCTGCAATCAATAGCTAAAAGCTATTCAGAAGGGACCGGCAAGGAAAGAAAAGTGGAAGATTTGCATTCTATGCAAAAAACAGGACTTGCTGCACATAGTTGTCTTTGAAAAACAGCAATACACGGATTGAGAGCTTGTGTGTGAAAATGAGAAATCACACTAACAAACAAAACTTCACTGTACTCTTTAATATCTTTATCAGTGATATAGACAGCAGGATCAAGAGCAACCTCAGAAAGTTTGTATACAACACCATTCTAAGAATTGCAGTTGATACGACAGAAGGAACACTTGACGTCCAGTAGGACTTGGGAAGGCTTGAGAAGTGGGCCCACAAAAACTTAGTGAGGTTCGACAAGGCCAAGTGCAAGGAAATCCCAGATATGTGGACAGACTGGGAGTTGATCTCATTGAGAGCAGCCCTACAGAGAAGGACTTGGAGTTCTGGTGTATGAAAAGCTCAACATGAGCCAGCAGTGGGCACTTGTCCTGGGCTGCATCAAAACAGGAGTGACCAGCAGAACAGGCAGGAGACTGTCCACCTCTGCTTTGCCCTCACGAGGCCCCATCTGAAATATAGCATCCAGGTCTGAGGCCACCTGCATAAGACATATGAGTGCTGAAGTGCATCCAGAGGAGGGCCACGAGGATGATCAAAGGACTGGAGCACTTCTGCTATAAAGACAGGCTGAGGGAGCTGGTTTTGTTCAGCTTGGAGAAGAGAAGGCTCTGGAGAGACCTCATTGCAGCCTTCTAGTACTTAAGAGGAGCTAATAATCAGGAAGGAGATAATTTTTTTACACAGTCTGATAGTGATAGGAGAAGGGAGAATGGTTTTAAACTAAATGAAGAGAGATTTAGATTAGATGTTAGGGGAAGAAATTTCAACCAGAGGTTGATGAGGCACTGGCATAGGCTGCCCAAAGAAGCTGTGGATACTCCATCCCTGGAGGCATTCAAGGCCAGGCTGGAGGGGATCCTGGGCAACCTGATCTAGTAAGCAGCAAACTTGTCCATGGCAGAGGGCTAAGAGTCCTTCCATGATTCTAGGGTATTTGTCTGGTATAGACCAGTAGATCAAGGAGAAAATGTTGAGGAGCTCTTTTTTCAACTCTGGGAAACATCATGTTCATAGGCCCTGATTGTGCAATGTAATTTTGATACCCTTGCATCTGCTAGAAAAGCAGCACAGCATATTGCAAGCAGTATAGCAAACTACTTGAGTGTATTGAGGACAACCTCCTAGAACAGATAATAGAAAGCCCTAGCAGAAGAGAGAGATTACCAAACCTGCTGGTCAGCAATGTGGAAAGGGTTTATTGGAAAGGTCAAGATTGGAGATGGCCTAGTGTGCAGTGATTGAGCCCTTGTAGAATTCAGTCTTAAATGATATGGGAAATGGAAAAGGTAGAGTCAAGACCCTTAGACTCAGGTAAATTTTGGACTGCTTAGAGCACTAGTGCATGGAATCCCTTGGAAAACTTCTCTCGGAGATAAAGGAGCCAAGAAAGACATTTTTCTTAGGTCCCAGATGCTCTCAGTCCCAGCATAGAAGAAGTCAGGAAAGGAAGGTAAGAGAACATTTTGGTAAAGTAAAAACCTTTTAGAAAAAGTAAAACATGGGGATATACATCCTGGTAAGATTATAGGAATGTGAGGGCTTGCAAGGAAGGGATACCATCCAAAGGAACCATAACGGTCTTGATAGATAGGCCCATGTGAACCCCATGAAGTTCAACAATCTTAAGTGTATGATTGTGTATCTGCGCTGGTACAATCTGAATTAAGAATACAGGCTGGGAAATGAGTGGTTTGAGAGCCATGCAGAGGAGGGCTTGAAGGTAGCGATTGATGAAAAAGTGGATTTTAGCCAGCAGTGTGCATTTACAGCTCAGAAAGTCAGTCATATCATAGGCTGCTTGAAGCGAAGGACAGCCAGCAAGGTTGAGGGAGGTCAGTCCCACTCTGCTCCATTCTAATGAGACCCCACCTGCAGTACTGCATTCAGCTCTGGCACAACATAAGAACATAGAGCTGTTGGAGTGAGTTCAGAGGAGGGCTTCAAAGGTGAACAGAGTACTGGAGCACCCCCCCAATGAAGGAAGGCTGGAAGAGTTGGGGTTGTTTAGCGCAGAGGAGAGAAGACAGCAGGGAGACCATATAGTGGCCTTCCTGTGTTTAAAGGAGACCAACAAACATGGGGAGGGACTCTTTTCAGTGAGTGCAGTGACAGTACAAGGAGGTTTAAACTAGATTAGATTGAACATTAGGAAGAAATTCTTTACTATGAGGGTGCTGAGACACTGGAACACATTTCCCAGAGAAATTGTGGATTCCTAGAAGTGCTCAAAACCAGGCTGGATAGGTCTTTGGGCAGTCTGATCTAATGGAAGATGTCTGTACCCATGGAAGAGGTTGGGGCTTTTGTTTTCTTTTTTCCTTTTTTTTTCTTTTTTTTTTTCCCCTGTTACAGAAGTTTTTTCCCATGTAATATGGAAGCATGCACATACTTTTCAAAATCTCATCATACTGCATTGTCCAGATCATTCTTTACCAATGTCCCTGTTGACTCTCTTGAAGTCAACTCTATTGTGAAATGATTTTCATTTTAAATTCTATTCTTACTGTGGTTTCTACCAATTTGTCTCACGCAAAAATCACACTGACTGACCTACTTCTCCACAATTGGGAAAGTGTTGAAAGTCTAACATTACAGGCACAACATTTTATTACCTTTGGTAGTAAGCATGATTTGAAGAGCCATTAAACAACCATCATCATTGATTTTTAGAAAAATGATTTCTGATTATGTAAAATTTGCTGCAGCAAGTACATTATTTTTGCCCACAACCTGAAGTATCCAGCCTTAAGTTGATAAGGTTCCTCGCGTTTTTTCTCAATTAATAGATACTTTTTTTTTCTAGACACTTCCTCTCTTTTGGGTAAAAAACAGTGCAAAAAATATGTTTATCTTTTCTGAAACACCTTTTTTTTCCTTTAGTGATCATAAAATGCTTATGATTGATGTCTATAAATATATTTATTGATGCTTGAGACCAGGCCATTCAGATAATCTTTTATATACTTTATTCAAATTGGAACAGGTTAGTCCCAGTGATGCTGGTCAATGGGATTGCTCTCCAACGTTAGGTTATGTCACTTTCAATGTGACTGAAGTTGTTGTGGCAATCTCTATTACGCTCAGAGATGCAGAGGCATACTTGCCATGTAATAATCTACATTTTAAAAGTTTACAGAGAACACAGATGAACAAAGTAACACACTGAATTTAAACTGAATTTTGTACTTCTTCAGATTATCTGATATACAACTTAAATAAAAATGTTCCCTCTCAGATTTACAGTTTGTATGTATTGCTGTCTGCCACGCTCTCAGTATGAGCTGGGCATGCCAGATGGATCAGTGCCTCCTGCGGACCTCTGATGAACCAACTGACAGAGAATGCCCAGCCTATGCTGCCAACAGCATTTCTGCTGCCCTCAGTGTAAAATGAGAGCTCCCAGGCATGTCAGTACAACCCGAAAAGAAATGCCGGTGCTCTGATTTTCTAGAGCAATGCTTCTCTTCCCTACACTTCTGCTAAGATGCAGCTGAGCACTGGACCATGACAATGGTAAGGACATATTTTCTGTATAGAAACTAATAGAAATTAGGTCAGACTGAATTAGACTAGTTAAAGTGAGGGAACCTTTTTGTGTTTCTTGAAGACGATTAGCATACCATACTGTGGCTGCTACAACATACTGTCTGGTTAGGAAATGTGAGGGAACCTTTTTGTGTTTCTTGAAGACGATTAGCATACCATACTGTGGCTGCCATTCCAAACAGAGAATCTCATGCTTGAGCAGGAGAAAAAAAAACAGGAAACATGAACTGACCTGGAAGAAAGCTGCTAATGAGACACTTGTACACATTGTCTGGGATGTAAAGCAGTTCAGAATGGGCTTTGACATGTTAGTCAAAATGCATGGAACTACAGCCCCAAGACGCTGCTTGTTGGTGATGGTTTTTGTTTGTGTTTGTGGTATGAACAGGTGTTTTTTCTCTCTTCAAGTCTCACTATTCTTAGTGTTTGGTGTATCTGTGATCTAGCTTCAATTTAAAGAAATCAAAATAGTTACTTCTAGGATGCAAGATTGGAAAATGCAGTTTTGTAAAGGTTATGCTATCATTTTTCAGTGCAGATATTGAGCAGCTTCCTGAAAAAATACAGTGACAGATAATGTGGGGAGGCAATTACCTGAGTGGTGGAAAGCAAGGTAAAAACCATAATGTCCTGATGTCCTGGAATATCAGGATAAGCAGCTCTTGAAAGTGCATCAGGGTTAGCTTGTTATTTATACTCCTCCTGCCACCACAGCAAATTTGAAAGGATTGCATATGAGGAAGATTTTAAATAAGATGAGACTGACATACAGAATGTTCTTTCCACCACTCACTGTCCAGTTACACAGAAATTGATGGTGCAGAAAGACTAAGTCAATGGGCAGAAGATGCTCTCTGGAAATGTCTGAGATGTTGAAGAGTGAAACAGAGACAACAGAAACCAGTATCCATTCAAAATAAGAAACAGCAAACAGCTAGCTTTTAGGAAGAGAGAAAAAAAAGATTATAAGGTATGATTCATCTGCAGGATTTTAGTGAATGCCTCAGTGTCCAAATGGAAACCAATAAGAAGTGGTATTCCTCAAGGCTATGTACTGGGGCTGACATTATTAAGCATTTTCTTTAATGATGTAGATAATGGACTGGAGTGTACCCTCAGCAAGTCTGTGGATGACCCCAAGGTTTGTGGATCAGTTTATATACCAGAGGGAAGACATTTTTCCAGCCAGTTCAAGTCCTACCCCAAGGGCCCTTCACATTGGCCACTGTAATCCCTAGCATTGGTACAGATTTGATTGACAGAAACCTTGCAGAGAAGGACTGGGGGATATTGGTAGATGAAAAATAGGACATGAACTGGCCAAGTGTGTTTGTTTCCCAGAAGGCAAATTGTATCCTAGGCTGCATAAACAGAAGTGTTGCTTGCAGATCAAGGGAGGTGATTCTCTCCCTCTCTTTTACCCTCATGAGATTCCACCTGGAGTAATGCATTCAGCACTGGTGCCCTCAGCAAAAGAAACATGTTGGCTTATGAGAGTAAGTCCAGAAAAGTATCATAAAAAATGATCCAAGGTCTGAAGCATCTCACCTACGAAGAGAGGCTGATAAAGCTGTGGTTGTTTAGCATGGTGAAGACAAAGGTCTGGGAAAACAAGATAGTGACCTTCAGTACTTAAGGGAGGTTTACAAGAAAGATGGTAAAATGCTTCTTACCAAGGCTTTTAGTGATAGGTCAAGGGGTAATGGTTTCAGATTGAAAGAGACCATATTTTGATTATTAAAAAAGAAATTTTGTACCACAAGGGGTTGCTCAAAAATGTTGTGGACGTCCCATCCTTAGAGGTTCAGAGCCAGGTTGAATGGGATTTGAGCAACTTGATCTTATTCACAGAATCACAGAACTGGAGAGTTTGGGAGGGACCTTAAGAGATCATTGAGTCCAATCTTCCTGCTGAAGCAGGTATCCTACAGTAGGTCATACAGGGTCATCTAGATGGGTCTTGAATATCTCCAGAGGAGACTCCACAAGCTCTCCAATGCTCCATCACCTTACTGTAAAGAAGTTCTTCCACATGTTTGTATGGAACTTCCTATGGCCAAGTCTTAGGACATAGCTCCTTGTCCTATCACACACACCACAAAGGCACTAGCTTGGACTCATCCATCCTTTTAGACATTTAGAATAATTAATTAAATACCCTCTCAGTCTCCTTTATCCCAGGCTGAACAGAGCCAGGTTACTCAGCCTTCCCTCATACAGGAACTGCTCCGGGCCCGTAATCACCTTTGTGGCCCTCCACTAGACTCCTTCTAAGAGATCTCTGTCTTTTTTGAAGTGGGGAGACCAGAACTGGACACAATATTCTAAATGTGGCCTCACCAGGGCTGAGCTGAGTGGGAGGATCACCTCATTCAACCTGCTGGCCACACGACTTTTAATGTACCCCAGGGTCCCATTGGCCTTCTTGCCCACAAGGACACAATGCTGGTTTGTGGCCAACATAATGTCCACCAGAACACCTAGGTTCTTCTCTGCAGAGCTCCTCTCCAGGCCGTTCCCTAACCTGCTGAAAATGCCCCTGACCCTAGTAAGGGAGTTGGACTAGATGACTCTTTAATTCTACACTAGGATCTTTGATGTTTACATGTGAATATTTTGGTTTCGTTTTCAAGCCTGACTGTTTTGATGGCATAAATGGAAATTATACAAGCACTGTATCTTTTTTGATACAGCTTTCTGTAAGAAAAACCATCTTGAAACAGGAATTTACATTCTCTATTGCCTTACTTAGAGCATTGTGATTATGCTGCACTATAATGTAGTTGCCATGCAGGACTAATTTTTACCAGTGCTGTGGGCCAGACTGGAGATACAAGGAGAAGGACCGTGACATTACTGCTCTATACTTGGTAGTTGTTTGCATGGAGGTCACATTCACCGTATATGTATCTCAGAAAGTTATCTGCTTATAATGTACTGTCTCATGCAGGGTCTTTCTATCTGTCCTTACTCAGTCAGCAATCGCAGCAGCATTCTACACCCTATCAGCCTTCCCAGTTCCCCACCCATACCTCTTCTTTCCCTAAGAGCATTTCACTTGTATTGTTTTTGGTTCACTTATTTTGATACCAGGGTTTGCAAGGACTTGGCGTGTGAGGAAGTATCAGACTGCCCATCTCTCCAGCAGTGCCGGGACCAAGGAGACTCAGAAACAGGTATGTTTTCTAAGGCACTTTTTCTGTGTTTAGTTAGAGTTTTCAAGTAGTCAGGAAATAGTCATGAGAGACAGTGTGTTCATAAAAGCACTTTCCTATCTATAAGTATGGATGTTACTGACAGATCATTCTTCTTTCCTTCCTTCCTTCCTTCCTTCCTTCCTCCCTTCCTCCCTTCCTCCCTTCCTCCCTTCCTCCCACCCTCCCTCCCTCCCTCCCTCTCACCCTTCCTTCCTTCCTTCCTTCCTCCCTTCCTCCCTTCCCCCCTTCCTCCCTTTCCTTCCTCCCTTTCCTTCCTCCCTCCCTCCCTCCCTCCCTCCCTCCCTTCCTTCCTTCCTTCCTTCCTTCCTTCCTTCCTTCCTTCCTTCCTTCCTTCCTTCCTTCCTTCCTTCCTTCCTTCCTTCCTTCCTTCCTTCCTTCCTTCCTTCCTTCCTCTCTTTTTCTCTCTTTCTCTTCCTCCTTCTTTCCTTCTCTTTCTTAATGTCTTCCTTTCTTCTTCACTCTTACTCATTCTTTCATGTCCAAGCTGTAGTAGGTAAGAGATCTCCATAGTACATATGTGGCAGCAGCTTTAACGGAGTCCATCAGCTGCATCTATTTTAAACTTTCTCTTAAGGCATTACTTTATGCCTATTATGGACCAAAGTTTTTTCCAAGATCAGTTACCTTTGCATCAGCACTTATCAAATCACAAGCATCCTGACTCCAGAAATAGTGTGTCAACACAAAATGACTCCTGTTCTCCATATATGGCAGCAAACCACAAAGGGGGGAGTAGCTAATTTTCCTTACTCCTCCCATTAATTTTCCATTCTGATTCCAAGAAGTCTCTGATTTTTCTTTCTGGGATGCTCAGTGGTAAGGCCAGGTCAGCCCAGTGCAATGTGCAGTTTGAAATAGATAATTGGATTGAAATGTCATAACTCAGGGAACCTGTAATGTTACCTTTTACCAGCTGAGCATTTAGTAACAGATTCTCCAGATGTAATTGCTTACAGACAAGAGAGAAGCCATAACATTTTCAGCTGCTTTGAGATTTTTTCACAGTTGGGCCAAGTGTTATGTTTTGAACAAGGATTGTAATATCGTCCAAGGGGAACTGGGATTTTAAGGATCAAACTATGGTCCTGAACCCACTGTGGTTCACTGTCAACTGAAAGACACTGACTCCAGAATTAAGCTTTATTTTCTTGTTATTTAAACAAGATAAACTAAACCAAGCCTCCAGGAGAGTGCACTCACTGTCTGATGTTTTCCATGCAGCATGCATGGGGCAGATTAATCCAGGATGCTCTTGAATGTGTTCTTTTCTGCACCGTGCAGCTTTGCGTTGTCATTCTCATGGGAGGAACTGCACAGTGTAGAAATATTCTTTGGGCTAACATTCAAGGGAAAAGTTTTTCATAGCATTATCAAAATGAAAAGATCTTGATTAGAGTTAAATGCATCTTAATAAAGAAATTGTTCTTTTTCTGCCTTTCAGTGTGTGGAAAAAAAGATTTTGTCTAGAAAGAAAGAATCTCACATCTTTTTGGAGCATGCTGGGGAAGGGAGAGTGGAGAAGGGCTGTCTCCCTTCTTTGGATCCCAGATATCACTGGCATGGATACAACTTTCACAGTTTCACACATAAAGATGCTGTCTCTCAAGAGCAGTCACACACAGGGTGTCATCTTCTTCAATATATTTAGTTGCTGCTTAGCAAAGTACATCCATATTTGGTTACAACATGAGAGGACTCCCTGGGTCTAAGCCTCAGTGTACCTGGGAGAAAGAGAGCTTCCTGATCCTAAATGCTGGTGCTGCAAGTACGCTGTGGTCGGTGCCAGTCTTTCCTCACACTCCTCCACATCTCTTTGGCAGCAACTCCAGTTCCTTTCTCCAGCAGCTTCACAGCTCTGTGAAGTACTCTATGGAAACAGTGAGGCTGAGCTAGCTAGGACCTCAGGGGGCATAAAGAGTCCCTGTACTGAGCGTACTGACATGAGAACCACCCACAGCAGATACATGATGTACCACAGTACAGCTGCCAGGATTGCTATTCCATTTTTTTAGATCCACTGCTGCTTGCCCTTCACATCATCAGCTGTCTTCTGTTTTAAACTTCCAGACCAGCAAATGTCTGAGTGACTTTTGCTTCTCTGTCCATCCAGGGTTCTGTTAGTATGTAATGTGCCCAGAATTATTCTCAGATCAAGCCTTATCGTAAGAGATTTTAAAAAACACCTATTCTTTTTTTTTTAATATTTATCCATAGCTCTGCATTATTCCACTTCACAAAAGTTTATTATGGTTTTATATTAATATTTCAAAACTTAAAAGAGCTCCACAGTACAGCAGCAGTTTCTGCATTGTTATCCTTTCTCTATATGTTATCTTGCATAGGGCTTTATACCATAGTTAGTCCTCTTTTTCTTGCTTCTACCAATCAGTCCCCATTTATTTTATAATAGGAACTGTCTGTTTGGGACTGATTGGTCTACAGAATAGAGAAAGTAAGAAACTGCCATGTTATCTTATCCAAATAAATTATTTGTTCTACTTTAAAATTGAAATCTTAAAAACATCTTCCACTAATAAGCTGTGTAATGGATCCTGCCTGATATTTTTACTATTGCTTGCAAACAAATGGCCACTTGTTCAGAGAAAGCAGCAGCTCAGTCCTTGCATAGGTTTCTCCACAAGGAGTCAGAGCCATGTAGATACATTTGGGACTTCAGATTTTTCTTATTTATGTATTTGTTTATTTCTTTGTTTATTTATGAGTGATATCATGGCTCTAAATCCAGCTTCCAAAGTGAGAATGGACCAGCACAGACCACAGACTGCCTCCATGTACTGCACCCATTTGGAGAGAGGTCCCCAAAGCAGAAGCATTTTTACTGTGCTAGGATAGACCATCTAATCCTACCTCTATCCTGACACTACCCTATTGTCAGTGTGGAGACTTTGTTACTGTTTATCTATAATTAGTAATGTAACATGATAGAGTACAGAAACTATGGGAATGAGGCTAAGAAAATTGTTATCCAACTGTAAAAGTGAAAAAAGGTTCATTTGAAAATGTTCCAAATTTACATACCTACAGAACTGAATTATAACAAACAAAAAGCCACACTGCTTCTGCTCCGTATGCAGAGGATTCTATAGTCTTTATTGTCTAGCCATAGAGGTGATTATAAAGACAAATTATAAGTGATAGCAACAGAGGGTTCATATTTTGTGCACTCCTCAGGCCACTGTGCTGTAGTATGACATCCTCACTCTTCCTCTTCTATCTTCTTGCCGTGAAACTCCCGGCTCTTTGCTCGGAGCTTGTTGACCTGTGACTCTGCAATGTCAGCCCGCTCCTCAGCTTCCTCCAGCTCGTGCTGGATCTTCCGGAACTTGGTGAGGTTGACATTGGACAGCTCCTCCTGTACAGGGAGAGGAGTTATGTGGTGAGAACCGGGCAGGGTTTTCAGTCCTCCTGTGGCCAAGCTTAGAAGGGTTCCTTGGGAGAGAGTACAGATCCCCTGTCTTCTGCTTACTGCTGCCTAAACATAAGACTAACAAAGACCTCCTCATCCTCCCTTATTCAAGACTCCACTACAACCAGTTTAGTTCTTTGTTGCAATTGAGCAGCTATTTCATTACTTGATCTTTTCATTTATGTACTCAATCCTACTAATTTGGTGCTTGGGTATAAGAGTGGTTTGTCTGGATGACAAAGCTCCTGAAACATCCCATCAATGAACAATGGTATTTTCCAAATTTCTTATATTCATCACAACCAATGGAAAGCAAAGCTTACTTATTTTCCCAGAAATACTTACAGCCTCCTCAGCTTGTCTCTTGTAGGATTTCACCTTCATCTGTAGTTTGTCCACCAGATCCTGGAGTCTAAGAATGTTCTTGCGATCTTCCTCAGACTAAAGCAGATGGTAAGCAGAAAAGAGAGAGAATTGGTTTTCCCCACACCACAAAATGACATTTCCTCTTGGACTTCATGGAAAAATACCTTGATTTTCTGTCAGATGGGTGTGTCAACACAAAGATGCCATCAGCCTTACCTGGTAGGTCAGCTCCTTCACCCTCCTCTCGTACTTGCGCACACCCTTCACAGCTTCAGCACTGCGCTTCTGCTCAGCATCAACCTCCCCTTCCAGCTCCCGCACCTGCAATGAGAGATCCATCAATGGAGCTTCCCTGCTATCTCTGACCTGGGATTGCACACTCTTGCACAAACACCAGTCCTACGCACTCTGGCCTCCAGCTTCTGGATTTGCTTCTTGCCTCCCTTCAGGGCCAGCTGCTCTGCCTCATCCAGACGGAGCTGCAGATCCTTCACCGTCTGGTCCAAGTTCTTCTTCATCCTCTCCAGGTGGGCACTGGTGTCCTGCTCCTTCTTCAGCTCTTCTGCCATCATGGCCGCCTGGAAAAGAAAGAATCACAGGCATTTTGTGACTGGAGAGAATGCATCCACCATCAGCTGCAAAACAGTCCCTTAACTCACATCAGTGATGGCCTTCTTGGCCTTCTCTTCAGCATTGCGGGCTTCCTGGATGGTATCCTCCATCTCACTCTGGATTTGGGCAATGTCTGTTTCCAGCTTCTTCTTGGTGTTGATCAAGCTGGTATTCTATTTAAAATCATAAGTGTTTTCTGCATTTTTTTCCAAAAAAGAACACTTAATTTGAGAACTGTATTGCTTAAATTTGAAGTTACAATTTATGAATCTATTATTACCATCTTCCTTCAAATGTCTAATGTTGTCAGACCATACACAGAAAGACAATAGGAAGAAGCACTCCTGAATGCAATTCTACTCACTTAGCTATAAAACAGTTCTTTGTCTAAATACAAAAATTGTGATTTAGATTAATGTCCTTCTTACAAGGGATGGATGATTCAAGAACTTACATAGATGAAAAATCTGGAAATAAAAACAAAAGAATGCTCAAAGATATACTGAAATTGGCTTTTTAAATGAGAAAGTGATAATGACGATCAGGGCACCTCATGATCTTGAGAAAAATGAGAAGTAAAATTCCAGGGGAAATTTTCTTTTTTCCTACAGAATGTCTGTTCAACTCTGAAGAAGGGATCGCAACAATAAATATATCTCCTTACACATCATTTACATATCTATGTTTATTTTTGCTATTCTTAGCCATGAATCTAACCTGAGTGTGCAGGAGCTGAACTCTCTCACTTGCATCCATCAGTTCCTGCTCAGCCACTTTCCTTGATCTCTCCGTCTGCTCCAGGGCTGCCCGTAGCTCCTCAATCTCAGCCTGCAACAGGTTTGCTCTGCGCTCCACCATGGCCACCTGCTCCTTCAGATCCTCCTGTGTTCTGAGAGCATCGTCCAAATGTATCTGGGTATCCTGTAGAAGAGAAAAGAGATATAATATGGCAGAGAACTGTTGGACAAGAGTAGTTACTGCTATTCTATAATAGTTTAGATACATAATTATTTTATCAGTATAATGCAAGACAGACAGCTACATGCACATACTTAGTTTAACATACCTTGAGCACTCCTTGTGTATTTCTGAGGTTCTTTTGTGCCTCTGCAGCAACACGGTTGGCATGGTTCAGCTGAATCTCCATTTCATTCAGGTCTCCCTCCATCTTCTTCTTCAGCCGCAGGGCTTCATTCCTGCTCCTGATCTCAGCATCCAGGGTGCTCTGCATGGACTCCACAATTCTGAGGTGGTTTCTCTTCAGCTGGTCAATTTCCTCATCCTTCTCAGCTATCTTCCTGTCAATCTCAGACTTGACCTGGTTGAGCTCCAGTTGGAGGCGCAGGATCTTCCCCTCTTCATGTTCCAGGGAGGCCTGGACAAATAATTGTCATCGTTTATAAGTAAAGTGAAACGACTTCTTACTTTCTAGCTGATTACAGAATATCTCAGGAAATCTGAGGTAGCTACGCTCTGTAGCCAGAACAGAGGACAACCATGCCTTTCATAGCCAGATTTCCTCATTGCTGATATTTTTAATGTGGATGCCAGTTATTATGAGCATGTACCTCAGCTTCCTCCAGGGCAGCCTGGATTTCAGACTTCTCCTGCTCAATCTGCTTCTTGACTTTCTCCAGCTCATGAATCGCCTTTCCTCCCTCTGCAATCTGCTCCGTGAGGTCAGAAATCTCCTCTGTAGAGAAGAAGGAACAATCACATGGTCAGATATGGAGCATACAGGGAAAGGCCCTGTGACACCAGCATAACAGGCCTGCTCCCATCACTGCAGGCACAGACCCAGGTGGAGAGGTGGGCAGGAAAGCTTCTGAGAAAGCCCCGACAGCAGGAAAGGCTGAGCGACTTACGCTGCAAGTTCTTGTTCTCTCGCTTCAGCGTTTCCAGGTGGTCCAGGGACTCCTCATAGGCATTCTTCATCTTGAACAGCTCTGTGCTGAGGGAGCGAGACTCCTTCTGGGAGGCCTCCAGCTCAGCCTGCGTTTCCTCGTACTTCTGCTTCCACTCCGCCAAGATCTGAGGAAAAGCAAATCATGAGTTCGGATGCGGCAATCATGTTCTGCCCAGGAAACACAGGCCTGGAGCCCAGAATACCTTGTCAAAGTTCTTCTGTTTCTTGTCCAGAGCTGCGCAGGCAGCATTTGCTCGCTCCACGTCAATCATCAGGTCCTCCACCTCATTCTGCAGCCTCTGCTTTGTCTTTTCCAGGGAAGCACATTTGGCATTCACAGCTTCAACGTGTTCCTCTGCATCCTGCAGGCGCTGCGCCAGCTTCTTCCTGCAAGATGAGCACAGCTAGTGATTTGGGAGCAAAGAAGAGTCATGCTGTATGCTTGATAGTATTTTGACAAGTACTTGGTTTACCTCTTCATGTACTGTGGACACTAATCACCAGCGCTGGAAGGAATCTCTAAACCAGCTGTTGTCTTCCCAGTTCTGTTTCCCCATTTTGAATAATACATATGACCTCTGCATTTACCATTGTTAGAGTGTCTTCACTATTCTCTGTGTCAGAGGAATATTTTGCTTTACATTTCTCAAATATCTGTTTCATTGCATATCATGTACCACTCCGCTCTAAAGCACAGCTTGGATTTCTTGATAGTATCATATTTGTCTGTTTGTATTTATCATGTTAGTCTTCCTCTTTTTTGTCTTCCCCTACTTCCCCACTCCCCACTCTCCCCACATACTTGGCCTCTTCCAGCTCCTCTGTGCGCTGAATAGCGTCTGTCTCATATTTGGTTCTCCACTGGGCCACTTCGCTGTTGGCCTTGGACAGGGCACGCTGCAGCTCACCCTTGGCTTCCTGCTCCTCCTCGTATTGTTCTCGGAGCAAGTCACAGTCATGGCGGGCAGACTGCAAGGCGTGGGCCAGGGCATTCTTGGCCTGAGGAAATAAACATTATTAGGATAATGAATATAAACATCTTGGAGAATCTCTCACAGTGAATTAATTTAATACTTCAAATCCGACCACTGGAAATTACGTGTGTTACAATGAATGATAGATGAAAGACTAGAGGACAAAATGCACTAATCACACTCTCTACAGTAGTCCGCTTTCTGATTTGACAATGAGAAGTTAAATATCTTTTTAGCAGTGATCTGTAAGAAAAGATATCACCTTGATTTCTTCCTCTAAGTGCCTTTTGAGTTCCTCAATCTGCTGGGTGAATGCCTGCTTGCCTCGAGACAGCTGAGAAATCAGAGCATCTTTCTCCTCTACCTGGCGTGAATATTCACCTGAGAAAGCATAGAGAAAGGAAATCTAGTCACTTGGGATCAAAACCAAAATTTAAAGGATGCTGTCCCATTCCACAGTGAATGCACTCTTACCTGATTCTGTCTGCAGACGAGCCCTTTGAGTGCTGAGATCATTGATCATGCGTTGATGCTCTTCCTCCTTTGACTTAATCTCACTCAATTGGTCTTCTAGAGTACGACACATCTTTTCCAGGTTTGCCTGTGAAGATCAAATAGAATGAAAGAAGATAAATACCTGAATTATCGTGCAATATGAACAGCACGATATTCATCAGAAAAATGTGGCCAGCAGAGCAGGCAATATGACGCTCATTGGTTTTGATTTTAAAAATACATTTTTATACATATTTAGTTATTGTAACCAGGTCATATCATTCAACATTATTTATTTTCAAGGTTTTTTTAAATATATTTACAGTACCTTGGCTTTGGAGACAGACTCCATATTGCTGGCCAAGTCATCAATCTCCATCTTCAGCTCACTCTTCTCCTTCTCCAGCTTCTGCTTCACTCGTTGCAGGTTGTCGATCTGCTCCCCAAGCTCCGCTGTGCTGTCCGCATGCTTCTTCCGCAGGGCGGCAGCCGTGGCTTCGTGCTGCAGCGTGGCCTCTTCGAGGTCACGGCGCATCTTCTGAAATTCTGCCTCGCGCTTCTTGTTCATATCGATCTGAGCTGCCGTAGCCCCTCCTGCTTCCTCCAGGCGCTCGCTGATCTCCTCCAGCTCCCGGGAGAGGTCAGCTCGGTGCTTCTCTGCTTTGGCCCGAGAGGTTCGCTCTGCCTCAATTTCCTCCTCCAGTTCCTCAATACGGGCCTAGGGAACATCAGGAACCGTTCACATCCACGTCCTTCTCCTTCAGATGTTTTCTGAAGGGAAGGACCAGAGACTTGCCTGCAGCTCCTTGATCTTCTTCTGTAACTGCATGCCCAGGGCTTGCTCATCCTCAATTTTGCTCTGGATTTGACTGATTTCAAAGTCTTTCCTTTTGCACAAAGCAAATGATGTTAGTGCCTGAACAAAACTCCCAGCTGCACCTGCCCAGCACTCAGGTGTCCCACAACCTCACTTACTTCTTCAGTTTCTCATCCAGCTGCTGTTTATCATTTTCCAAATCCATTATGGTATCCTGAGACATTTTCAGGTCTCCTTCAAGTTTCCTCTTAGCTCTCTCGAGGTCCATGCGCAGCTTCTTCTCTTGCTCCAGGGACCCTTCCAGCTAAACAGAATGAGATCATTAATGCTCTGCCAGACATGTTTATCTCCACAATTATAATAACCTATAATAGCCAGTCCTATAATAGCCATATGCTTTTGTTCTTACATCGTCCACTTGCTGCTCCAGCTTGGTTTTAGCTTTGGTCAGCGTATTGACTTTGTCCTCTTCAGCCTGCAGGTCATCCAGTGTCTGCTGATGGGCTTCTTGGAGGGCTTTCTTCTCTTTTGTCAGCTTGGCAATTGTCTCGTCCAAGGCTGCCATCTCCTCTGTGAGGTTTTTCACCTTTGATAAGAAAGAGGAAGTGTAATGAAAGCTGATAGTACAAGACTCCCATAACAGCATAGAGCTCTTTTTTGGAGTGTGAGTGACAACTTCTGCCTCATACCTTGTTTTCGGTGGCATGCTTTTCCTTCTCAACCTTGGCCAATGTTAACTCCAGGTCATCTATATCTTTCTTCAGCTCTGAGCATTCATCCTCCAGTTTCCTCTTCTTGGCTGTCAGCTCAGCATTAATTTCCTCCTCATCCTCAGCTCGTTCTGTCACCTCCTTAATTTTGGCTTCCAGCTGGATTTTGGTTTTGATGAGCTGGTCACATCTTTCTTCAGCATCTGCCAAAGCATCAGCTTCCTGAGAGGAAAACAGTTTATTTTGACAGTGTCTGGCTCTAACACAGAAGAATAAAGGCTATTTAATTCTCAAGGAATAGATCAAGAAAACTCATATAATTTCTATTTGCAAAGCAGATATTGCACAGTTACAATTTAAATTAGAAATTTTGAATAAGTTTTCAATTAGCTTTATTTTTTCAGACCTTTTGCATCCCCAGATATGGTGTTTAGAACCTGTATGCCAGTAGGCTATTTGATTTATTTTATACTGTCCATTCAAATGTGCCAGTAATTTATGACTTATCATAATTTTCCATTTTTCACCATTGTCACTTTCAAAGTTACTTGAAAGTACTGAAAAATGAAAACACTTTTTCTTAGTTCATTCATCACTGAGAAAATATTTTCATATTTCTGGTAATTTTTCTCATATACCCTAAGAACCTTTTTTTTCTGTATACTGAAAACATGTTTGAAATTAACATCACTAAATGAGTGCTTACGTGAAAGCTAGATATGTGACTCTAATTAAGAGACTGACACACAGCTGTTACAGTTAGCCGTTATGCTAACTACCACTGATAGTTTTCTGAAACAGACACTTCAGCACAAAGATATTGTTTAAAAATCATTTGGGGGCCAAATGGCATTGTCACAAACTACAAATATCATGGGATTTCCATGTACATCTTCTGAGATCAGTAGCTCAGGAGATATGCCAAAAGAAATGGCACTAGGCTATTAACATGTATAACTCAACTAAGATGAAGTAGTTGTCAGTGGAATAATTATCCCACTTCACTAAGCACAGAGCAGTGATAATTATGTTTTCTGCCTTGAACTTGCATGAAGATGCTACATGTAGGATTTAAGATTGAAATTTGAATTTATTTTTAAGCTGAAACAATAGATTTTAATAGTAACACTGATTGTGGAAAGGAAGTGGCCTGAATTATTCCTTCAGATACATGCTATTTGGCTTAAAAAATTTTACTAAAGCAGATCAGAGTGTAGTTTGCTCTCTGGAAGAAGGCTTAGAACTTACTGAATGATTTCCCTTAATAATAATAATAATAATAATGAAGCTCACAGCCTGCACTTGGAGCTGCAGATCATTTTTCTCCTGCACCAGCTTCACCATTTTTTCCTCCAGCTCCTTCCTCTTTGCCTCAGACTTTGCAAGCTCTTCCTTGGTCTTCTCAAACTCTTCCTTCATGTTGGCCATCTCCTTCTCAGACTCTGCGCTCTTCAGCAAGGGCTTGATCTTGAAGAACAGCTTCATCCAGGGCCAGTGCTTGACATTCATGAATGCACGAACATTGTACTGGATGCAGAAGATGGACTCTCTGAAGCATAATTAAAACGTACATTTGATTATTTTGTATGATATGATCACTAGGACTTTCCCCAAAGTACAGTGCCTGTAAGTGAAGATGGGAGACACCTACCTCCTCTCCACCATTCTCTGGTACTCCACTCTCATCAGGAAGCCCCTGCACCTGGCCTGTGTGCGAGTGATGAGCTGTGCCAGCTTCTCATCCCTCATCTCCTCCAGGAGTCCCAGCAGCCCAGCTTTGAAGAACACCTGAAAAAAGGGAACATTGCAGTGCATCACTATCAGGTAGAACAAAACACAGATACAGGGACTGAGTTGAGGAGAGTTGGTACCTTGGTGTGACCAAATTTGTACTGGGTGTGGTCCACATCGATTGACCCAAGAAGCTTCTCAGAAGCTTTCTTGCTATCAATGAACTGTCCCTCGGGGATGGCACTGGCATTAAGCACCTTGTACCTGTGACAAGCGAAAGAGGAAGGTAAGGCCATTCTTCCCAAATCTCAACATTACTTACAGTCATGCTAAAAGGCAGAGTGCTCTTACCTCTGTTTGAAGTCTGCATAGAGGACTCTGCTGGGGAATCCTTTCCTGCAAATCCTGATCCCCTCCAGCACGCCGTTACAGCGCAGCTGGTGCAGCACCAGTTCATGCTCCATGGCACCTAACAATTAATTTTACAAATGAATACCACTGTTTCCACCACCAAGGGAGATGACTTCAGTGTCTCTGTGGGAGCATCTTACCAGGTGTTTTTGTTTCATTTGGGATGATGCAGCGGACAAAATGAGGGTGAGTACTCCGTAGGTTGGTCATCAGCTTATTTAAATTCTCCTGTGGGATCAGGAGTAGATTAAAATTTTTTACTTACACACTCTGTATATAGGTGAAAAGAATATAATGAATCTTTGGAGAATGTAGCTTTCAGATCCAAACTTTAAATTTAATGAAATCTCCTATATAATCTTATTAACAAAAAGTTTAAATCTCTTAATCATAACATGAAGGAAATGAAAAAAATTAAGACAATACATAATTATTGTTTTTACTACATCATGGGTAAAATAAAATTCTTCATAGAGAATAGAAGTGAAATTTTGAAACAAATTCTGGGGGTCACCTGAAGAGTGCTGGAAACATATCATAAATGTGCACAGAAAATAAAGAAGAAAAGGCAGTGAAATAACATTTGTGAAATTTATACTTATTGGTTTTTCATCATAAAACAAACTTGTGAGAAGAATGGAAGTTCAGACAACTCAGATCCATAACTGTTTCCATGTCATTATAATGATTATGAGATTCATACTTTACCCGGAAAAGAGCTGAGACAGTTTGGAACGAAGAACCCTTCTTCTTGCCACCTTTCTTGCCACCACCACCACCACTAGCCTCTTCAAAAACAAATGTCTTTTATAAGTCATTTTTGTAAGGTTAATCTTTACATATTATGAAGGTGAGAACTTAAGAATTTTGGAAATCTGACCTGCTTCTGCTCCACCATAGTTGGCAAACAGTAAGGCCAGTGTCTTCACAGATGATTTCTGGTACAACCCAATGACAGTTTCGTTCAGGGGGTCCTTGTTCTTCTCAAGCCAACCAGTGATGTTGTAGTCCACTGTGCCAGCATAGTGCACCAGGGAGAAGTGGGCCTCAGCCTTGCCTTTGGCAGGCTTGGGCTTCTGGAAGTTGCTGGACTTGCCCAGATGCTGGTCATAGAGCTTGTTCTTGAAAGAGGTGTCAGTTGCCTTGGGGAACATGCACTCCTCTTCCAGGATGGAGAAGATGCCCATGGGCTGGAAATATTACAATACATAAAATAGAATATTATTTTGGTCTTCAAGTGAATGTAGTAAAAGAAGAAGCTGAAGAAGAAATTCACATCCTTGATGTGAAGTAATTTTCCTTCTAAAAAGTGAGTTTACATCACCTGCAGTACACCTGCTTCACTCTAAATTTGGCATGATCATTTAGGACTTTTTTTATTGCAAAAAAATCAAATTACAAAAATCACGAAATCCATAATTTAAAAAAACATTCACAAATGTTTCCATTTTATGTTTAGTTTATTTTTGTACTTTTAAACACCTACCTAAATTATACAGCACTACAAGAAATATCTTTTATTCTGTTGCTCTAAAATGACAGACAGAGATTTTACTCTACTATGATCCATCAAGAAAAAAAATGTATTGTTCAACAAATAAATTAATTCCAGAACCTTAAGGAAATTCATTTATTTTACTTTAGGAGCTACTTTATGTTTTTGAAATAGTATCCTTTAATAAAGTAAGCAGAGACATCTTGCATGCAGAGAAGGTGTGTAAAGGATGACTTCCATAGTTATTTGTGAACATTGTAATGAAAATAAATGTAGACGTCAAGAGATACTTCATTAACTAAAAATGAGTGCATTAAACTAATCAAGGAAGAAAGGGGGGCTTTTTTAATAGTTAACCTCCAACTATTAGCTTCTGAAAATGCAGGACATTCTGAATTAAAAATTTACCTTTTCAATGAGTTCAATGCAAGCAGCCAGGTCCATCCCAAAGTCAATGAACTCCCATTCAATGCCTTCCTTCTTATATTCCTCCTGTTCCAGCACGAACATGTGGTGGTTGAAGAACTGTTGCAGTTTCTCATTGGTGAAGTTGATGCACAGCTGCTCCAAGCTGTTGAACTTCCCAGTGCGAAAAACAAAACAAAACATAACAAAACAAAACAAACAACATGTCAGTTATTAATATGAACAATTACTGTATGATTTCTTTATAATTCTTAATCTTTTATACACCTCTCTTGTTAAAATGTAGTTACATAACAGCACTGCATCACAGCAGTTCCCCAAAGAAATACCTATTTAATGAGAACAGGATTCCTGATGAATCTCCTAAAATTACTAAAGTACTTCTGCTTTTCTTTATTCAGACAAAAAAATGACTGTATGCTTTCAGTTTTAATTATCTGATCTCTGATCAGCCATTTATTCAGTAACTTGTTTCTCTTTTAAACAAATCATACATCTTTAACCTATTATATGTTTGTCACTGAATTTCCAAATCTTAAGATCTGAATCCATAAGCTCTTTATACATATTCATATTTACATACATATATGTATGCACGGGTTTTTTTTGTAATTTTTATCATTTCTCTAAGATAAATATTAAAATATTACTGCATATAGAATTGTAACTGCTACTTCTATGCAAACAACATAACTGCTGTTTCAGAGGGTGGTGAGGCCCTGGAACAGGTTGTTCAGAGAAGTTGTGGATGTCCCATTTCTGGAGGTGTTCAAGGCCAGATTGGTGAAGCCTAGGCAACCTGATCTGGTGGGGGCAATGAGCTTATGACAGGGGCAGTTGCAAAATGATTAAGATATTTAGAATATTTTTGCTTGGAAATCTCTGACATTATAATCTCACTCTCTAAAAGCAGACCTCAAACATGTACTCCTTACATCAAAGATCTCAAAGCCAGCGATGTCCAGGACACCAATGAAGTACTGCCTGGGCTGTTTGGTATCTAACTGTTGGTTGATGCGAACAACCATCCACAGGAACATCTTCTCATAGACAGCCTTTGCCAGAGCACCAACTGAATTGTTCACCTAAAACAAAGAAGAGTGCAGCAAAAGAAAAATCAATATATAAAGCAAAATGTGCCAGTCTTACAAGCCAGAGGTTCCCAATCATCAGCTGTTTCTTACCTGCTGCACAGTCTGACCCTTGGTCACATACTCATTCCCAACCTTGACACGGGGATAGCACAGGGCTTTGAGCAGGTCTGCTGAGTTCAGACCCATCAGGTAAGCAGCCTTGTCAGCAACTAAACAGCAGGAGAAGGAGATAGAAAAATTAAGATTAACAAGATACACAGCACATTGAATAATAAACCCTTTCTGAAGCTACTGCCATATCAAATGTTCTTGTGATCAACTTCTACTTGCTGTATCTCACAGGACGTATGGCAGACACTGAATGAAAATTCATCTTTGTTTTGAACATCATTCAGAGTAGGATGCCTAAGTGGTATTTGTGTTTTTGCAAATCTTACCCAAGTCATCTAGAAACAAATTCTTTACTAAAAATTCACACTGAAAACTGAAGCTTTCCCTTCTATGCAGAGCTAATTGGCATCTATAAGCCTGGAACAAAACCACCAAGGTGTTATGAGGATTGCTGCTTGATTGTAATACAAAACATATTTGGGCTCCCTGCATATTTCTTTGGCAGCAAAAATAGCCTTCTAAAGGAATGTATTCCAAAATTACTGGCAAAAATTGTCAGGACTCAATTTATTTAAGTCATGTCTACATTATATAATATTGAAGTCATGAACTAATCAGCTGAGAAACAGAAGATCTAAGTCACTTCTTTCCTAGTCTATCATATGCACCTATGCTTCATTTAGACTGCTGTTTAAAGAATTCCGTTATGCAAGGATAGCTCCAAGTCGGAATGTATATGAGAGAAGAAATTAGAGTACCCTTTATTCCTGAGAAAAAACCTTTATTATGTGCTTTATAAACAGTGAATTTAGTGCACCTACTTAATTGGGGGAAAAAAAAAGCAGCTAGAAATATGTTTTATGAAAACAATTTCTTGTTAGCGGTTATCCAATTTGAGCACATCAGATTGTGCTAAAACTATGAAAGCCCAGGATAGAATTAATGGACACACACACAGTTCATACATCAGACAAAGATTGTCTTGTCTGAAAGAAAGTCCTTGAAAAAAGGGAAGGCAGTTTTATACTAGCCATTGGGTACTAGCTCCATCTAGATACTTTTTTTTACACATTTCCACTTGTCTCTAAGTTTTAAGTTACTGTTACTACTGCTTCTATTCCTAATAGGTCAGCAACAGAGTTCGCTAGTACCTTCTGTGCCATCTGGCTCTGCTTGCTCTTCTCTTTGTTTCTGCTTGAACTTCAGGTTGCCATAGTGCATAACAGCTCCTGTCAACTTGTAAATAGCCACTTTTTCATCAGCAGTAAAGCCCAGGATATCAATGGCACTCTACAACAGAAAATGTAAAGTAAAAGATTTGTCTGGGAGAGATTACAATAGACACAACATTTTAAAATGTTACTTACATCTGTAGCCATAAGCTCCTCTTGATCATTAATGCTGGGAACAGTGATCTCACCTTGACTCACAAAGTGATAATCATATGGATTGGTGGTAATTAGAAGCATGTCTGAAAGTAAGAAGAGGGAACACGCAGGTATAGTTCAGTTAAGTATGTAATAGCATGAGCTGATGTTCAGCAATCTTCTCCAAGTTGGTCACCATTCCTACCAATTAGCTCTGGCTTCTTGTTGGACATAATTTGATAAAATATGTGGTAGCTTCTTTCTGCCTTCAGCTGAAAAGTGACTCTGGACTTCTCCAAGAGATCTGAAGGGAAAACAGAAAGATAAAAAACATAAGGAAATAGCAAAAGAGAAAGTAGGGAGAAGGTATGAAGAGAGAAGGGTGTTTAGATGGTAGGGTAAAAAGGATAGATGGATACTGATGAATGAGTGTATGGATCGTGAACAGTTGAGGAAAGTGTCTTACATGTTTCAATATCTGCAGAAGCTAGTTTTCCTGTGGCACCAAAGTGAATTCTGATGAATTTCCCCTTTGAATGGATAAAAATTGTCTTAAAATTTATGACATAAAAAGTGCATCTGAAATGGTGAATTTTGCTCTTTATTGGGTGCAAGATTTCTTATTAAAGATATTTTCTTATGAGTCACATGCATTTTCACTGCTATGATAAAGTCTTTTAAATTTTTGCCCATGAAAATAACCAATAGAGACACAGCTGGATATTTAGTGTATGGTGAACATACAGATGGAAAGTAATTACTGGATTTCATTAGCCCATTTATACCTTATCCCAAACACTTCTAATTCTATCTTGCCTACAGACAACAGCCATATAAATGATATGGGGATATATCCATTTAACTAGTACAGTTGTGTAAATCTGTCTTGGTATCAAGTGATTTGAATTGTGATTAAATCCATTTGATATGCAGCAAAGATATATTCAGGTAGAAGTTTCTTTCCTTCCTTGCTTCCTTCCCTCCTTCCCTGCTTCCTTCACTCACTCTTCTTTTTCTGTTTGTGAGTCTTGTGGTAACTGAACAAAAATATGAGGAAAGGTTAAAGAATATTGTATAAAAACATAGTGTAGGAGAATGAGTATGTGATCTGCTAATTTAATATGTATTCCGATGCAATACAGATAAGTTTTTTTTTTTTTTTGTTTTTTTTTTTTCCCAAAGAAGCACTGATTTCAAAATCTCACTAACTAACTTCAGGGTAAGTGTTAAAATCACACTAAGAAAATTCAGTTTTACTCTTGTAAAATGCATGGCTGAACAACAGGAAAGGATAACTGCCATAAATTCCTGCTTATTATAATTCAGAAAATATTTGCTCAAACTAAACTTACAAAGCGTGAGGAGTTGTCATTCCTCACAGTCTTGGCATTTCCAAAGGCTTCCAGCAGTGGGTTGGCACTAATGATTTGATCCTCAAGTGTTCCCTACAGGATGATAATTGTTACTGGGTATACTTTCTAAAAATGAGGAACAGAAGAAAGCATTGATTCGAGCCCGTATCTCTTAATGTACCTGCATTTTGCCAGGCTGCTCCTCCTTCTTCTTCTCCCCGCTAGCTGCAATTGTTGCAAAGTACTGGATGACACGTTTCGTGTTCACAGTCTTCCCTGCACCGGATTCTCCGCTGTCCAGCCAAACAGAGAAGCAGAGAGCGTGAGGTCAGGGAGAAGGTCCCCTGGCACAGGGCAGCCCCGCAGGGACCCGAGCAGGGAGTGTACTTACGTGATCAGGATCGACTGATTCTCGCGGTCTGTGAAAGAGACAGAAATACAGAACATAAAACTCAATAAATAAGAAGGAATAGAACACAGGTAAATTTAAGTGAATTAAAATTTAAGCTCACTAAGGTCATCTAAAGACAAAGACAAATCAATGAGGAATTCATATCCAGATTAGTTTCAATTCATTTAAATTAAAAAAAAAAAAATGCAAAAAATGCGGGCGCAGAAAAGGACAAAATTTTCCTCTGAATTCAGTTTTCCTATTAATTCTTCCTTTTCTGTTTTTGACTACATGCTTCAGTTAGGCTTAAAAAAAAAAAAAAAAAAAAAAAAAAAAAAAGCACAAACAAAACAACACCTTGCAGTGTTGTCTTTCATTTCAAATAGGAGTAAGAATGATAGAAAAACTTAGAACTGTGTGGACCAGAACAATGAAAGCTTTGAAAAATTTGCACTTCTGCTATAGAATTTTACAGAATCACAGAATAACACAAGAAGGGTTATTATCAACCACCTTGCCCAAGCAGGGCCTCCTAGAACAGGTTGTCCAACGGGGTGTTCAGGCAGCTTTTGAATATTTCCAATGATCGATACTCTACAACCTCCCCTGTCTGGCAAATCTATTCCAGTCCTCAATCATTTGGATAGTAAAGAAGTGTTTCCGAATGATGAGAGAGTACCACATGTGTTTCAGTTTGTACTCCTTGCGTCTTGTCTTCTCCCTGGGCACCACTGATAAGAGCCTGACTATGTTCTCTCTGCATTCTCCATTCAGGTTTTTATATCCACTGAAAAGCTCTCCCCCAAGCCTTCTCTTCTTCAGGCTGAAAATCTCAACTTTCTCAGCCTTTGCACATAGGTGATATGCTCCAGTCCCTTCATCAGCTTAGTGGCTTTTCACTGTACTCACTCCAACACTTCCATGTGCATCTCATACTACGGAACCCAAAACTGCTCATAGTTCTCCATTGTGGCACATCAGTGCTAAGTAAAGAGGAAAGATTGCCTCCTTCAATCTGCTGATAATGCTTTGCCTAATGGAGTCCATTTTACCCCTAGCCTTCCTTCCTTGTGGAAAGGACACATTACTGTCTCAAATTCATAACAGTTCTTCTTTGTAAGAATTTTGTGGAGCAATGACTCTAAGATAGATGGAGTCACTCACCAGTCAGCATGAACTGATAGGCGTTGTCAGAGATGGAGAAGATGTGTGGAGGGGCCTCCTGGCGCTTTTTGCCTCGGTAGGCCAACACCACCTCCGGGTTGTACACCGGCAGCCACTTGTAGGGGTTGACAGTGACACAGAAGAGGCCCGAGTAGGTCTGTGAGGAAGGGACACGGCACGCTGGCTTCCACTCAGCCTGGCACAGCAGTCCTCCCCAGCTACGCTACCCAAGGAAGAGAGCTGCTGGTACTTACGTAGATCATCCAGGCTGCATAACGCTCTTTGAGGTTGTACAGCACAGCGGGTTCATGGAGGTGGGTCATCATGGCCATGTCCTCAATTTTATCGTACTTGGGAGGGTTCATGGAGAAGATTTGATCTTCTTTCACAGTTAGAGTCTGCCAAAGAAAAGATAAATCCCTGCATGTCAGCTCAGAGACCACTGTGGAAATCAAATGGCATCCCTCAGCCTTTCTTTTCACTCACTTCTCCACCTTCAGTCTTGACAGTGACCTTCCCTGTTTCTTTGCTTTGGATTGTCCCTTTCACAAAGGATTCTTTGGGATGCACCACAAAAACAGATGTCTTGGCATCAAAAGGCTTGTTCTGGGCCTCAATTCTTTCCTTCTCTGACTTTCGGAGATAAGGAGCAGCCTCTCCAAAGGCAGCCATCTCAGCATCTGCAGAAGCCATGGCTGCTCTTCACTGAAGACACTCAGCAGAAGACTCTGATGGGGAGAAATAATGTAATACTATTTATATCTTTTGTAAGACTGGGAAAACTATTCCATGACTTTCAGCATGTCTTTCACCATGTCATGTGGTTTTTCTTCATACTCCAATATTTAAGACAACAAAATGACCTAACTGAAATCCTAATCTGTAGGTTGATTTAGACAACACAGGGTTATAACTAATGTAGATCTTCAGACTGCAGCCTTTCACAACTGCAATTTTGGATCGTTAGGAACTGTGTCTGTGACATGAGAGTGAAGTTGCCAAGCAACTTTCAATGAGACATCATTACTAGTGGAAATACTTGTGGAACATTTTGATAGAAGGATGAAAAGTGGAGGATCATTTTTGAAAAACTGTAAATTAGGAAAAGAACAGGTTATGTGACTCTTAATACTCTGTCATAATTTGTTTATACAGTTGCTATTCATAAGCACAATATCTAAATAATCTCAACTTCAAAGTTATGGTTTGGGTGAAACAAAATTCAAGCACTGAATTTGGAACTGCTATGCCTGTATGGAGCTCCCAAATAAATACATACTGAAAAAAAAAAGTCTAGGAACAGGTGAAAGGTGAGCTTTCAAAATTTTAATAAAATAAGAGTGTTTATTTAGATGCTTTGTTTTTGATGCTAAGTTTTGTCAGCTGCACTTGAAAATTTTCTAGATACATTAGTAAAATTGATTCCCTCTGTTCAACAACTAGTATTTTTTTATTTTATTAAATTAATTATTTTTTTTTAATTAAATGAATATGTAAGAGGGCTTTGACATTTTACAAATATGGTAGGAAGGTCTGTATTCTCAGATGATTTATTAATTGATAACATTTTGAGGAAAAATATACAATTTTGCACTTTTGCTCCTTGGTTCATCTTGGTCCAGTTCTACTGCTGCAATGATGTGAAGACAGCATGCCTCACTCCCTGTTTGGTCAGTTAAGCAGAAATGTTTTCCAATGGGAATTTCCTGGTCTGCCATCAGAGGCAGGAAGACAGAAATACAGCCATTTGAAAACCTCACCAACCATGAGCACCCCTCCACCTGCCTACTGTAGTCACACGGGCTTTGAATACAAGATGAAAAAGGTGATTGTTTGCTCATCCATACAGAAATCCCACCCAAAAGCATGAATAAATCAGGTTCTTACCTCTCGTGACACCAGATGGGTGGCTTGCAGCCTGGCAGCTGGTCAGTGCTGCAAAACAGAAATGGCAAGTTCCTACTTGTTGCTGCACAGAATTCCAGAGTGAAAATGTGCAGGTGTCTTGAAAGCAGGTTTAAAACTCGAGCTGAGGAATTGAGTTTCCTCCTGGAAATGAGCACTAGAGGCAGAGGAATGCTGTAATACTGAAAGACTTCTGCATGGCTGCGGACCCCATCCACTTACCTTGAAGCTTTCCGTGGAGACAGGGCAGTCTTGCTGCAGGGACATTTTATACGATCTCATCTGCAGATGCTACAGATGCCTACTCTTTCTTCGGTCAAAAAATTTTTGGCAAGCCTTCTTTGGCAAAGCATTGTCTGGCAAACTGAACTAAGGGCATAATTGTCATTTGACATGACTAGATATAATTAGAAAATTTTGATGTCTTACGGACTATATGAATACATCTCCTATAAATAATTTGACAAGGGTGTTAAGGAGGGAATCTGGACTAGTCAAGGCACTTAGAGAACTTGGATGCGGGACTTATGGATTCTATTGCTGGCTTTCCCACCAACTCACTGTATGACCCAGAGTGGATCGCTTGGTATGTGTGTGCTGCAGCTACCCCAGCTGTACAATGAGGATGATAATGTTTATCTTCTCTATGTCATGGTGTGAAATTTATGAGAAATACATTAAACTACAATACATTAAACAAGCCACTAAAAAGAAAATAAGTACTGCTAAAGACATTTGGTAGTTATGTTGGCAAAAATCCTGAAGTAGATGAGTAATGTGCATCCTTCAACCTCATAGTGCTAGTGACAGAGCACCTCAGACATAGTGAGGTGACTGGCTGAGACAAAGAGTTGGTCACATTATTAGGAAGCTGGGGTCAAATTGAACTAGTGTCTTGAGAAGAGATGTGAGGTCACCTCTGACATAGAAAGAACTGCATGCATACATTCATGCACAGATGTGTCAATCATTGTACTTAAAACTGCAAAGAAGTGGGAGATTCTTCAAAAAATACTTTTGTAAGCCTGTGAATGAGATAATGTTCTGATAGTTCATAAGATGTTTTGTAATTTCTGATAAGTAGGTCAGTGCAGCTGAGATCTGCACTCTGGTATCCTCAATCCAGAATACCCATCACAAATACTTCCCACACATTCATACAGAAAGAATAATTATCAATACAGTCTTGCCTGAGCATTAGATATTGTAGACAATCCTGGTACTGGATCCAGGGAGACATGCTGAAAGTCATGGAGAGCAACTCATCTAGTTTTAGGAAAAGGGCACTGTCACTGGAGCTGCTCTAATTCCTGTCAGATCTAAACACGTCCTTCTCCTGGTCATTGGCAGTTTGGTTATTGAAAGACATCTGTAAGTAATACAGGCACAAGGATAGAAAACTGATACTGTGATCCAAGGTAAAATAATCAGGAACTGTGCATGAAGAACTTTTCTAAGGAGGACCAGTGCAGCACCCAAATTCGGGGTGTCTGGGCCTCAACCTGGAGCTCAAACCCATCCAAATCAGGATGATGAGTGTCACATAGAGCCCTGCATCCCAGTGGTGATAGGTCTGGCCAAGGAGGGGACAACAGGGCCTTGGCAGCTCCAAGCACAGGGTTCAAAAGACCATGAACAAAGAGCAAGGCCTGGGAGGAGCAGAGACGGATGAGGCCCCTCCAGGATGGGAGAGCTGGGGGTTTCCTCCCGCCAGGTAGAGGAAGGAGCTTCAGTCTCCCAATTCCTGGGAAGCTGCAGCATCTGCACTGTCCAGGCAGCATCCCTTGGCAGCTGCAGATGAAGCACTAAGTAGCTGCAGCTGCTTCCCTGTGGGGCCCTGCCCTCAGCAGTTGGTAGCAAGTCTGTCTTATGCAGTGCTGTCTGGATGCGCTTGTGTCTCCAGAGACTATATGGGGAGCAGCTGAGTGTCCTAGGCCATATGCCTGACTCTGGGGAATGGAAGTCTTTAATTTCCAGTTGCCAGTGGCAAAGCCAGACTTATCAGTAGAGCTCTTCAGTGTTTTTGCTGTTGGGTTGCCCAAGCTGTGAGCCCAGATATGTAAAAGGCAGGAGTGTGGCACATGGCCAAGCAGCTCTAAGCGCAAAGTCAGCTGAAGGAAGGTCTAGTTTGAAAAGGAAGAGGCTACCAAGTCTAGATGATTCCAAGTGTTGACAATCAGTGCTTTTAGGATGATAAGCTTTGATGTAGTTCGGAAGATCCAGCTTAGGAACTAAACGACTGTCCTGGAATTGGTCCCAGTCCCACATGTGAGTCAGGCCAAAAGAAAGAAGAATTCCTTCCTCACTCCTCCTTGTTTCTAATATCCTCTCAGTAGTTAGATGATAATCAAGAATTTTAGATGAAATTCAAATGCAATTGGTCACTGTTACCAGCAGGGTATAACTATACTTGCACAACTGTATAGCAGAAATATAGTCAGATCTTAACAGTTACATTACTTCATATCTTTTCTGTATGTGAGCAACGTGTTATTTGCCAATGTATTTCACAGTCCTAAACTCAGGTGACAATCTGTGTTGTTATCAACAGAATTATAGTTCTCTTTTTTTTCAAATTCTATAAAATTCTCTGCAATTTTTCCAGTATACATCTTTACTGAAAAGTCTGCTTTACAGAATTATACTTCTACTGAATTGTATCAACAGATTAAAACTATAAACTGTTTTCCCCACTGTGGTTGTATCATACTGTCCAAAGACTATGCAAATATTTAAAGAATTAAATGATAGAGGACTCAATGTTAGTTTACATGAGGGGCCACACAAAATTTCTACACTTAGAATGAATTGGATTTGGGTACAGCAGTCAAAACTTAAATGTGATGATATATATATGCCAAATTCAATTGATTTTCAGTCTGCAGATAGAAGAATATCATTATGTATGCTCTGCCAGTAATGTTTAAGAAAATTCATACATATTAATATATCTAAATTAGGTTATCTAAATTATGACGGCTTCTCATAGAATAAACCACTGCACTGTCTTTCCCAGAAGCTACATAGTCTGTTGAGGGACTGACTCACCTCCTCAGTGTGACCTTGAAGGAGACTCTCGCAGCTCTTTTCAGTTTGAGGCAACAGCTGAGAAAAGTAGTAGCTGATTTCCACGACTGCCAGGACTTATTGGAAGCACAGCAGGAGATGGCTGGAGAAACTAATTCCTTCTTGTGTCCTCTCTTTGATATTAATGTCCGCTGCTATTTGCCACCATTCCCAGGGAGGCATATAACTGAACTGTTTTCCTTGTCCCTCTCAAGTCTCTTCTGTACAAGCACAGATTCTGTTAGAAATGCTGACCATTTGCTGCCACTTCTGGGCTGAGGCTGAAACCCAGAGAGGCCATCATCTCCCCAGGCACACGTTTACATAGAAACAGATCTTCTGAAAACTGAAAGAATTGCCTAGATGCTAAATTGAAGGGAGTTTCAAAATCTACTAGCTCTCCTAGGACCTGAAGACAGAGGTGGGCGTTGTGGATGCAAGTATATCCAGCTGATGGACTTTTCAGGCAAGTTGCTGTGTTGTGAGAGGAGCTCACCATTAGCACAGTATCCACAAATCTGAGTGAGTGATTGATGCATGGTATGGTGCAGTGGCATGGGCTGAGCAATAGCCCTGCCTTAAGTCTTTGCAAGGGGAAGGTAAGCTGACTTCTAACTCTGAGCTGATGGACTTGGCTTACAAGACCAGGGAGACTGTATCTTTGCCTCTGTTGAGAGCAGAGGGATAGGTCTCCCCATTGCTCCTGAAGTACTTCTACGCAACAGATACAATGCTGTGGGGCTGGAAGAATGAGAATCTGTGAGTGGAAAGACCCTGAAAAGGACAACCTCACAAAGTTGTCCAGCTAACCACCTCTGTTAGAACCACTGCCAACAAAAAGTTGGATGGATGTTAGTAATTGTAAATCGCTCACTGAGAGACTCTGAAGCACTCATTCACTGTCTGGACAGTTTCTCAAGAGAGAGTTTGCTGTCTTATGGGGGCCACATTCCCAATATCACAAAGAGGCTACCAAATTTGGTAAAGCCAGAGGACTAATACAAATGAGGCTGCAATGAGGAGACCCTGAAACAACAATCTGTCCCTTGGACAAATGTTGAAGGGATCAGGAATGCAAGTATTGTAATCCTCTACCTTCCTAGGTGGAGACTGGGACTCAGAAAAGAGACAGTGGATTAGGTGAATGATTTCTTGTGTGGATAGCACCGTGCTCAGGGTTTTGGGTTCAGTGATTTTGGCTGCATCTTCAAGAAGCCAAGCATGTTGACACCGGATGGGATGCAACTGATCAGGTGGGACAAGAATGTTCTGGGTAGTAAACTGGATAGACTCACAGAACTTTAAACTAGATTCAACAGGTGGAAGGGAATGTATTTCTGTGTGACAGAGAAGGGCCAAGGGAAATACCTCTAAGTTATCCCAAGGGAATTAGGAAGTGTTCCTCTATAAAGCTATTGTGGCCTTCAATCCATTTGAAGTCCTTTTGTAAAAATGCACTCAGCATAGGAAACAAGTAGGAGTATGAAAACATGATGCAATTAGAAAACTACTACCTAATCGCTATCACGGAAACATGCTGGGACAAATCTCACAACTAGAACACTGCAGTCAAAGGCTGCAAGCTTTTTAGAAGAGGTAGGCAGGGAAGGAGGTGTGGGGATGTTGCCCTCTATGATAAGAAATCTACAGATTGCAAAGAGCTGCCTCTGAGAAACAGCTACAAATAGACTGAGAGCTTGTGGTTAAAAATTAAGGACCAGACTGATGAGGAACATCTGGTGGCCAGGGTCTACTATAGGCTGCCTGATAAATGGGAGACGGTGGTTGAGGCCATCTTGCTTCAGCTGCATGAAGCATTGCAATCTCAGGCTCTTGTCCTAATATGAACAGTTCTGCTGTTAAAAAAAGGGAAAATTCTTCAGATTTTAGTAGGCAGCAGTAAAACAAAAGCCATTTTGACTGAAAGAAAGGACTATAGACAATTTAAAAATATTGTCAAAATTTCACTTTTGACTAAATACAACAAAACTGCAAAGATTAGAAATGCAGATTAAAACTGTAGCTTATTTATAGGTCCTAGTTAATAGTTAATTGGTAAAATCATTCCATAACAGCATACGTCAGAAGTTTGCCAGAACTTGCAACCCATGACATTAGCATGGTTCTGGATAAGACTTCTAAGAGTGGATTTATGCATTTACTGTCCATAGCAAACATATTTAGCAGATATTTATTTGTATGATCATTATTTTTTTTATCTTAGAGAGCAAAGATGACACAAAGAAAACAGAAAAACAGGCATGGAATATTGAACAGCAATTCAGCTGGGAAAAAAAATGAGTTAAAACATTTGAAAACTTTGGTGATCCTTGAAAAAAAGACAGTGAATTTTTCTGCTTTTTGCATTGTTCAAGCACAAACAAAAATATTTCACTGATCTCTTATTATTAGTATTGTTATTTGCTGATCTGCTCTTGGTCACTGGCTGAAGATTTCAGCAACCAATCTCAAGCAAGCAACTATTAAGTGATGTGAATTGTGCAGCCACCTCCTCTAGCTCCTCTAGCCCAGAAGCCACGTTGGCTTAGCCCTGTGCCTGAGACACTGGGTCTCTGCCCATGCTGGGACACGTCTGCTGCTTTTTTCTTTGCAAATTGAGCCAGAAGCAGAACTGAGCATGTATCTCAGAGACACAAACAGACAGGACAGTGACATGTCTGGTCACATGCCGTTCCAGCCAAGGTCTGTTTCAACAGCAAATACGCATAGAACTGACACAAAACATGGACATGAACAGCTGAGTCCCATTCCTCAAGTCCAGAGAGCAAAGGCAGAAGATGACTAATGCAGATATACACAGAGTTGAGAAAAGTTCGTCAACTATGACTGAGAGTTTTGTTTAATGTCATTATCTCTATTTCTGTTTTGTCAGATATATGTCTCTGTAGTTTTGCTTATCGTTCTCCCTGCTTCTCTTTTTATCATTCCCATTCAGAAATTCTTATTTAGACAACATTGCTTGAATCAATGTTACCACATTCTGTCTATTTTCTTCTTAATTAATACAAATGAGTTTATTTGTCACCATTGACTCCTAACTGAGAAGTCCTCAGTCATATATCACTGCTGAAATAATCATTTCCACATTCTCAAATGCTCTCGTGATTGACCAGATTTGGCTCCCATCATGGCCCCCACTTCTTATTATCTTATGTTGCATTGGATAAGTTCCTTCATCAGATACACTTAAAAGAACAAACACTCTCCTTCTACATGCCCTTCCAGCAGGGGAAATAGACTATATAATAGATTCAGGTTTTCAAGGCAAAGTGGTTAGGGAAAAGTCAGTTGGACAAGCTTGTAGAAGTCAAAGATAGAGATGAGCAACAGATGAACATCATGGAAAAACACTGAACATAAAGGGCTCCCGTCGATACAAATAGCACATCTTTAATTCCCTGAAGTTGAGTTTTTTCATGGTAAAATCAAAGAAAGTTTGCAGACAGCCTATTATGGTCTGTCCTTCTTAGAAGAAAAAATTCTGAAGACTCAAGTTCAGTCACTTGATTGCTCACAGGATTGTCCTCAAAAGGATTTTGCACTGCTCGTATTTGGCTGCAACATTTTTTTTCTTTCACAATGCTGAACTTCCTCCCATCAACAATTAATTTATATTTCCTGGCATGCAGACATATAAGTTTCTTACAAAGAGACTAGAAAACAAAGTATCCAATTTTAATTCTTGTATATCGTCACAGACCTTGGAGAATTACACTGGAGAAAAATATGGCTCATGTTTTCTTAGTGCCCTGCACTATGCCAAGGAACATTTTCAGGTACAGGAAGGAAATCATTTTTACTGATAAAATATTAGCATATTCCCTGTCAAGATTTTGACTTGTGCCAGCTGCCACTCTCCTAAGTAGATTCAAAAGCATAACTGGACGTTTGGCATTTTCTGGGACCATTACCAATGCACAGCCTACATCCAGCCGCACCATTCTTGATACAGATATAGTTTACTCCAATAAGCATAACTAGTACTATGCCAGTTGGCCTAAGTTCCTGGACATGTTTAATTACTAGTGTAGCATAGCCTTACTATAAAAAGTTCTTGAGCTGTCACAAAGATACCTGTCCCTGGGAAGAGAAAGACCCACTGGAAGAGTAAGCAGTACCCTGATGCAAAAAAAAAGAGAAAAGGATATGGATCCTGACCTACTAACTTTCTTCCATTCCTTTTTCTATCTCTGCAGGGCTGCAGTCCCCTGGCACTGGGAGCAAGGCATGACACAATCAAAACAGAAGAAGCAGAACATGGTCCCTGCATACAGACTGTCCTGCACAGCAGCGGGATGTGAGCAAAGCAGTGCTGACATTCCCATGGAGGAGAGGGGATTCAGTCATGCTGAAAATAGATCCCTTCTGAGATGAAGATCAGGCAGCTGCTTTACTCTTGGCCAGCCCTGACAATATAGCTTTCCCTCCCCCAACGTTCTGTGACTGTATGAGAGATGGGAATGAAAGGTTGTGTCTTAGCAAGGTAGCACAGGGAGAGTGGGCAGATGGAGGCATCTCAAGACCGCTGGTTTGTGTCCCCCTAAAAACTTCCCCCTCATGTGTTTTTGTCTTGGTGCCATTCATCTTATGAACTGGAAACTACTTCAGCTGAAATAAGCATAGGAATAAGGAAAGTTAGAACTTTAGATTCTGTGAAAACTAGTAAGGTTTTTTCAGTGTATTTTGCAAGTGTCTTATTTGGAAGCTAAGGAAGCATGCACTGGACAGGTACTTACCCGTCCTCTTTCAAACGTCACTGATTGTGACATTTGAAGACTGTCTAGACTATTCAAGGAGTAGCAATCAGCAGCAAATTAGTAGCTGGCTTATGGCTATTAAGGAGAACAGATCCCCCGACCTTCATACTGGGGCCCTTATCTTTCAAAGTCTTCATTAACACCCTAAGTCATGACACAGAATACACCCAGATAATATAATGGGGGGGGAGGGGAGGAAGTGAATGAAGACCGCACATGGAAGAGTTTCAATCCAGTGGGACCTTGATAAACCTGAGTCAGACTAACAGAAGCTCAGTAAGGTGAAGTGTGGAGTTTTCCATCTGGAGCAGTGTCAGCTGTCTATTGGCTGGTTCAGCCCAGTTCTGTGGCTAGCAGGGCAGGGGGACCTGTGGATCTGCGCCCTGGAAAAGGGAAAAGGGTAGAGAGATGGGTCCAAAAACCAAACAGCGGGAATGATGCGAGGAGAAACAAACTAATTTACTAAATAAGATATCGGAATGCAGGATAACACACTATAATACAATATAATACAAGATAATTAGAATTGGAGCTAATAAATCAAATATAATGAGTGTCTGAAAAGCGAAGGCTTTACTCTAATGCTGAGGCAAGACAAGCAGTCGGGGCGAGCAGAAGGGACTAGAGCCTGGTCTCGTGACTTCGCCAGGTGTTTCATCTCCACTCTGAACGCAACGTTCTCTGGAGTATGTAGCTCTTCTTCTCTTCTGGGACCAGTGCCCAGAACTGGAGCATTAATTCTTTAACTCCCAGTGCGCTACATGATGCTATGATGTTGAGTATGTATAACCAAAAATCATAAAACCATGACAAGCAGTATAACCCCTAGGACTGGAGTCAGCCCTGCTGGGACTGGTGTGGGCCTCTGGTTTGAATACAAGCTGGGAGTGTTTTCTCACTTTGAGGAAAGCAAATTACATACTGACACATGCTAGGAAAAATATGTACAACAGACTGAACGAAGGCATTCCTTCCCCTCTAAATTTGGGGCTAGTGCATCCATACCTGGAATACAGTATTGCATTTTGAATTCTAGAGTTCAAGAGGGATGTGGAAACATGGAAGGGATCCGGTGAAGGGATGCCAACGTGATGATTGACCTAGAGCAAATTACTTGGGCTAATACACCTATAGCTGGATTTATTTAGTCTGATGAAGAGGTAAAGGGGTGATCTAATGGCAGCCTACAACTATCTGTATAGCAGCTATAAAAATGATATCTGTACCAAGTAGGAGTAGATGATATATAAATGGGTAGCACTGGATGAGTCAGATTGATATTGGGAAGATAATTTCCACAAGGAGGGAAGTGCAGTTTGGCAGTAACTCATCCAGGAAAAAAATAAAAATAAAAGAGAGAGAGAGAGAATGCTGTCTGGAATGTTTTTGATTTTTAGCTAATTAAGATCATTCTCTATACAGTGGTACAGGGCTGGGAATTCATCTGTGTCAAACAGGTCAGACTGGAGGCTTCCAGACCCACAAACATTTCTATGCTTCTTGCCCTAAGGAAGGAGATCTTGCAGGAGAGTAAGGGATCTCTTCCTCTAAGTCAATGATCCTAAGTTTTCACCCTTGGAACTACCCTAAGCCTGCACAGTTAGAACTTGTCCCTCCATGAAAAAATGTTTTTACAGCTCCATGGTTACTTCTGTGTCTGGGAGAGTGACTGAAAAAAACATCATTGTTCTGTGCTCAACAACTAATTTTTCTATATCTTCTTTGAGTCAATGCATACTACTGTTAAAAGCACTGCTGCCTGGCAATCAGTAATATTCAGAGCATAAAAGAATCACAGAAGCACAGAATTGTAGGGTTTGGAAAAGACCTCTAGAGATCATTGAGTCCAACCCCCCTGAAAAGCAGGCTCCCTGCAGCTGGCTGCACAGCTCAGCATCCAGGGGGGCTTGCAATATCTCCAGAGAAGGAGAATCCACAACCTCACTGGGCAGCCTGCTCCAGCAGAAAAGAAGTTGCTATCGATATCTGATTTACTTTTGTAAGGTAATGCGGCTGTGGAAATAGCAAAGCTGCTTGTGGAAATACTACTTACTACATTCAGTGGGTACTACAATCCCTCTTACCTGTATTGGTTATATTCAAACCTGACATGAAGATCATCAGTGCTTCTCAATTGCTATGAGATTTGGTGGCTGTTCCTTGTTCATACAAATGCCAAGAGGTGATATGACAGGTAAGCTGGAGCCCTCTCATTTCTTTGGGGACACTACAGTCCATGTTGCTTTTACACCTCAAGTTTCCTACTGTATTTTATGACAATTCTATCAAACAGCAATAATGCTTCCTAAGTACTCAGTAAACTCAAATGGGAGCTTTTCCTAGTGTCTTTTCTGCCAGTGTGAGACCAATCTCTGACCTTTCCTCTGTAGTGAGTTCCTACTTCTACCCCATATGATACTTTGCTAGCCCCTCAACTCCTGCACAACACACTTCAGCCTGTCTCAGGCCTGCATCAGTCCCAGCCACTCAGCGCCTCCTCTTCTCAAGAAGTGCTGGCACAGCTTCACCCTCTGCAGCTCCTCCTCACTTCTGGGTCCTGGTTAACAGTCCAGGGTCTGCCAGGGAGCTTTGGCACCCAGGCAACCTCACTAAACCAAACACTGGCTATGTGGGTGTAAAGTCAGTAACCTTCCTTCCAATCACAGGGTAGTTGCTGCCGTATTTGGAAGCTGCAGAGAAGTGAAGACTCTCCCCAGAGGCACTGACAATCCACCCACTTGCTTTCAGATAGGGCAGGTTGCACACAAAACAATCCTGTGTGCTCTACTCACATGCACTTCACATCGATGACTTGATAACTCAAAACCACATCAGCCTGGAGCCAGTATCACCCAGTGGGCACAGAGGAGCCATGCTGCCCAGACAAGAAGAGGACCCCAGCTGGCCTGGTTCCCACAGCTTTGCTGTGAGCCCCCCTGGTGTGTCCCCAGTGCTCATCACACCCCACAGATGGGATGCGCTCAGCTGTCAGCAGACCCAACTCTGCTGCAGTCACACCTCCATGTCTGAATCCAGTGAGCTTTCAAGGCTGTGGCTTGGTGGCCCGGGGATGGGGTATAGATAGAGTGCTTCCACTCCCGGTAAGCTCTGTGCCTGGACCTACGGACAGCGTCTGAAGCTGAGGTTGCCTGCCCTGCCTCTGACAGAAGCAGCACCCATCCTGGCATGGCAGCAGCTCCCTGGCTTCACACTCTCTGTGGCACAGCCTCTGTGCCAGGCACGACGGACCTACCTGCATCGCTGCTGTGTGCCGGCTGCAGGTGTCAGGCCTGCCAGGACGTGGGAGCTGCTCTGGTCAGCCCAAACACAGGCACAGAGCAGTGTGTTCCAGGCAGTGGCTGCGAGCCTCACTGGTGCTGAGGCCAAGAAATGATGGCAAGCCTGCAAACAGGCTAGTTGTCCTCATTGGCAGAGCTACATCCTGGAGCAGAGAAGATACTCTCAGGATCACCTGTTTTTATGATCCTGTTGCAGGCTGAAATGAGACTGAGAGCTGTTCATATTCCACACATGAATTGTCCAGTATCTTTTTGAAATTTATTTTCCTGATTTGGAAGAGCCAAGCGACATTTCATTTGATATGGATATTTTCACTGTTTCTTGGCCTAAGCATTTCCATCAGTAACGCATCCCTAAGGATAGCCCATGCAGTTATTTTTATGGATGTTAGTATCCTTGCTTCTTAGGGTTGGGTTTCAACAAAATGGAGCTTGTTCTTCACTCAAAATTCAAGAGGGAGATTAGGGCTCTCTCAGGAGCAAGTGTAGCATTTGACTATCAGCTGCACAGAAAATATGATCCGTGCTTATAATAATATAAGAATTCATACAACTCTAGACAGCGTAAGTTCATCCAAAATAGTTATTTTGTCTATATGCAGGGAGCTGCACACATGGAAAAATGAATGTACACCCACGTTTGCCTACACACTGTTTATAGTGTTCTCACATTCTCCTTCTGGGCTGTCTGTGTGGAGCCTGGAGGCTTCCTTTGAAGAAATCTTTGCATTAACATACAGAGTGGCCAGCTTTTCATGAGATAACCATCAGTATTTCAGAACACAAATTCTATAATCCTCTTTATTTCCCCCTTTCTCTTCCCACTCTTCCTTACTGCCAAGCAAATTGCCAAGTTTAAATATTCACAACTCTCATTGTTAAAAAAAACAAAACAGATTCCCACATGTTAGAGGGTGAAAACTTTATTGGGCTGATGAAGTAAGATTTTCTGGGAAAGATTTCTGTGCTTCTGATTTTGCATGGAGAGGAAGACTCAATTCCTTCTTTGATAAAAGAAGTGAGGTTGTAGAAATGTCCCCTTGCCTGATCTCTAGGGAGTTCCAACACGGCATCAAATTTCCCTATGAAAACAAGATCATCGTGTGTTGGGCTCAACATGTGTGCCCCAAGAAATGTCTCCAGCAGCTTCTTTTCCCACCTCCATCTTCAATATCAAAGACTGTAACTGGCACTAACTCAGCAAAGTTGCCAAGGAGCTGCCTGAGTTTGATCATGGAAGATTTTGTGCAGCAATGTGCTCCGTGTTTTTATGTCCCTTCACTGCAGCATTACCAAGTAGTCCATAAAACTTTTAGGAAAAGGAGTGAGTGAGGGTATGGTTTGGGAAAGCCATCCCTGCAGCAATTTGAAGGAAAGGATGAGGCTTTGGTGAGATATGTCAGCTCCCCACACTGCAGTGCTGGAATTCTGTCCCCTTTTCTACATCCCAGATGCACTGAACAGGAAGGAGTAGGAAAGCCTAGGAGCTCACTGCCGCAGATGGTCACACACAGTATGTCTTAGTCAGCTAAGGTGCAGGGCAGAATCAAACAGACTTGCCTCTCCTAGGGGGCAGGGATGAAAGGAAGCAAAAGTTGTGCTGGAGGGGAGCTTTAAAACTGCATTGCTGCTTTGGTGTGGTGAAGCTGATATCTCACACTTTCTCCAAAGTATGAAGGCATCACTGTCCCACTGTCAGTCTGACAGCCTACCCGCCTGTAGAAAAATTCGGGTCAGCTGCCATAAGAGTATATCCCTGTTGTGGGTAACTATACCCTGTATTTGGCTCAGAGGAAGGTGCTGGGCTTCCATCAGTTCACTCTTGCCAGAGCAGCAGTCATATCCTCATGTCCTCAGCTGAGATGTCCATGTGGCAGTCCTGCCAGAAGCAGTCCTGCAGCACAGGGCTTGTTAACATACCCAGGAAACAATCCACACATTGAATGGATGCTTGGATTGTTTGGGAGCAGCCCTAGTATCACTAAACTGGTGCATTAACTGCATAACAAGGAAGTTTGGCTTCTGCAATGCATTCAGAGCTCTGCTGATACAGGCCAACAAAGTGGTAGGCATGTGCAGAGAAAATGTGGTTCCACTTACAGTGTTACGATTGGCGAGTACAATGCAGCATGAATGAACTGTTCTGCAGCGTGTGTAACTTCCATCAAGCAGCCATCCAGACAAGAACATCAGTAGGTGCTGTAGTGGTAATCTCCTGCTAATATCAATACAATGAAAGGAAAAGCTCTATCAAGAGACTTATTATAAAACAAAAAGAAGTGTCAAAAGCGAAAAGATGAACCTCAGTAACTGTGGAAAGAGGCCGCTGCATCAGACATTTAAGAAGAACAAAAAACCAATTACATTCAGTACAGTACTCTCACCCCATGTTATAGATTCAGCATTTAGAAGGCAAAGGATTATTCCCCTAACAATGGTCTCCCTAAAGGGTGGGAAATGTTTGACAATGTTTGAAAGCTTTTCTTAAATGATTTTTGTTATTTACATACTGCTATTGCTAAGTGGGCATATCGGCATATTTATTTGTCTACATAAAGATATTACAGATTGTCATCTAAAAATCTGGCCCAATGGAGGAAGTTACCAACTATCCCTGCCATTCATTTGTTAACCATGACAGAGCCAAAGCTGTTGAGGAGTTCTGCAGAAAGGCACTGCACTTGTGATGGTCCAACTGGAACCAAAAAGAAGTTGAGTTTAAAATTAGAAGCAAGAACGGTGTTATTTAAAAAACAGAAGGAGAGAAACTCAGAACTAGATAACTTTGAGGTCTGAGTGTCTGCTTGTGTCAATCAACATGTCATAAAACCAATTCTGTAAACTCATTAAGTCCCAGATTACTACCAGTAGTAATGGAGTACAATACAGGAATCAAGAATTTTCTATATAGTGCTTACCACTACAGTGAACGGAATTTGATGGCATCTTTCCAGCTCTGTATTTCTATAAAATTTATTTATTTACCACTAAGCCTCTTGGAAGACAGATCCAGCATATGCTTGAGGGTCAGAAATGTACGGCTTCATTCTCAGAATGTGTTAGCATATGCTGTTTTACAATCATTCATTCAACTGCTAGCACTATTTATTTCTTTTTTTCTTTTCAGTATAGTTACACAAATAAGTCCACCTTGCATCAGTTTCTTGTACCTAGATTAAGCAAGCCAGTCTTTTCTAGTCACTCATCACAAACTCAATTTTCATTATTCATTTAATAACACTGACCTGCCTTTGTTCCAGTTAAGTGAATCTTTCCGATCTGTCTCATCAATCCTTATTTTATTGCAATCTTGTAATCATTCTTGATGATAAAATTGTTTTCTCCATTCTTCAGTACAGCTATTGCATTTTTTTTTTCTTTTTTTTTTTTTTTCTTTTTAGCGCTATGTTATGATTCCCGATTTCGGAGATTTGTTAACTGACCACAGAATGGACATCTAGTTCCTCAGTCTGGAAAGGATTAAACCTACATTTTGGAATTCTGTAGAAGGTATCTGTGTCTCCTGCACAGGCAGCAGAACATTTATACTGCTAGAAGTAGCTCTCTTCCAGCTGGAGCCACATGCAGGAATGCAGAAGTCAGAGGCCAGAGATAAAAAGAAGGCACAGGCACTCAGAATAGAGAAGAGAGCCTTAGTTTTATTTACAACTATTTTAAATGCACATATATTTTGTATCTACAATTATTATAAATAAATAAAAAACAACAACAACAAAACCAACAAATACTATCCAACATAGGTTTTGAAGCACTCTCAATTATTTTTTATCTCTTTAAGATTGTTTATAATTAGTTTTTTACTTCTTCCAACTCCCTTTCGACTTTTTCTACAGATTTCCTTGCATCTGTTTTTCCATGTGCTCCTTCACCACCCTTTGGAGAGGAAGAGATACAAGGTGTCTGTGATTTTTATTCTTTCTCTTGGCTTTTCACTGGCAAAGACTTCTTTGTCATTCATGCCACTTCCTCACTGTCCCCTGGAGGGATTCCTTGCCTGCCTTTTAGCACTTGTCATTATGCCCAATTTAAGTATCATGCTCCTCTTTGCAAGAGCTCCTGAAAACTGCTGTCATAACATTTTCTAAAAATGCTAAAGAAACACACTTCTGAAGGAGTAATCATCAATAGGTCAATGTCAAATTAGAAGAATGTACTACCCTGCATGATAATGAGATGAGCTCTGCCATTCGCATATGAATGGCACATCGTAGAGCTTTAAAAAAGATTTTCCAAATGATCTCAGAAATTTAGAAACTGCAAACATACTGAAATTGAAAAAGGGACACAGGAAAAATAAATCTTTTCCCAGATAACATATACAGCTCTGTAGCACAAGCTATTCTAATTACAAATAAATAAATAAATAAATAAATAAATAAATCCCAAGATAAAGAGTAAATGGTTAGGTTTTCTTTTACACAAAGGGCAGTGGGAATGCTGATGAAGCAAAAGCTGAGCATTCCTCATCGGAAGGTTGACCACAGGATACATGGTACACATTACGTCTCCAAATGGGCAATTGGCCATACAGTGCTGAGAGGCAATGCATTAGAGCTTCATGCTTGGTACTACCTAGACAGAAAAGACAGAAAGAAATTTCAGTCTTTCAGAAACGTTTTGTTGGCAGTGCTCCCAGTGCACACTGTAGCAACTACCTGGTTTCAGTAATAGAGTGGATCAGTGGAGTGAAACTGGAGACACAGAGATGTGCAGTAGAGAGCAAGAGTCAGAAGAAACCAGAAAGATATAAGCTGGTGAGATAAAGGAAAGATTGAAGCAGTGTTGGAATGCCTTCACAGCTCAGTGTCAGCTATAATGCCCACTTTGTTTGGAGATATCAACTTCTTTAGTGACATAACAGTATTTTCCATTCCACCTAAAACTCCCCAAACTTTTTTCTGGACAGGGTACGCTGCCTCAGACCTGACTAGTGTGCACTCGCTCTCTTGCTCTCTCAGCTCTACCAGGTGTGTCCTAGACACCATATCCCCTCCCAGCTCCCACCTGTACCTCTGCCATCCTTTCCCTTATTGTTTCCAGCTGTTTGTTTTCGTCTGATGGTTGTATAAGTCGTGAGGAGGCACCAGACACAGACTGCCTGCCAATCCCTCCTGGAGAAGCCAGGTGTGTTTCCCAAGGTGCAGTCTCCACTCAGTAAGACAGGCATTCAGACAGTCAGGCAACAGGTATGGAAAAGTGGATGGAAAAATACAGAATGTACCCAGGGTTGGTAGATCTTCTTTTCAGGATTTTTGCAAAGATTCAACCACATTATTCTTCTGTATTGTGCTGTGCTTGTTAAGTTTGCAAATCTCTGCTTATCACTGCTTAAGTAATGTCTGTTTGTGCTGCTACCCCTTGATTCTGAAGGAGCCCCAGTAACACATGCCAAAGGTGAACATTCCTCTCAGTGAAAAAAACTTATCGTTGTCAAGTCTTAAATTACATCTCAGGTCTGAGATACACAGGGCATCTGGGCGTCAGATTACTAGGGTTAAAGCAGTTTCACTAAGAAGTTTCATAGAACTAAATTCTCAAGGAAAAATACTTCCTTTGAAACTTGAAAGTCCATGCAGTACAAACAAGGTATCAGATGCATCTATTTTAAACTTTCTCTTAGAGATGTTCCTTTATGCCAATTATGGGCCCATGTTTTCCCCATGATCAGTTACCTTTGCATCAGCACTTACCAGCTGACAGGCAGCCTAACTCCAGAAATAGTAGTTTAATGCAAGATGACTCTTGTCCTCCATCTATGGCAGCAAATCACCAAGAGGGGATAAATTCATTTTCCATTCCACCTCTATTAATGTTCCATTTTTATCCTGATAATCCCGCTGACTACACAGGCTGTTTAGTGGAGTTCTGCACAGTGCAATGTGTGGGAACTTTGTGTTTCCTGAAAGCACCATTTACAACAGGAAATCTAATTGATATTTTTATTTTAAAAGTCTGCAGACATTTCCATATAAAATTGTCTCCAAAATCAGTGTTTTGTGCAAAACAGTGTAACAAAATAGCTTATTAATGAATCGGTAATAAATATTAAAATATTTTATGATGGCTTTAAAATGTTATTTATTTTCTATTCTTTATTCAATCATCCAAAGTAAACAGAATGTATTATAACTGATTATAAAAGTGTGACTAGAAACTTTGCTCTTCACTAAACAGACCTCAGCCTTTCCTACCATTAAGCACAAACTGTTTTATGGGTTCTATCAAAAGGTTTCACATTCTCTCCTTCCTGCTTGTGGAAGGCAGAGATGGCTCCAACCCATTTTGGTACTATAGTACTACACAGATACAAAATCTTTTAACTAGTGACCAGTAACACTTTACAGAGTTGAACTTTTTGCCCTCTGTAAACTTAGGTGAAAGAAAATGTAGAATCTGAGTCAATTGCCCTGGAAGCCAAAAGCACTAGCTGAATCCTGGGGTGCTTTAAGCATAGTATTGCTAAATAGTTGAGGGAAAGAATGGCCTATTCTACCTTCTCATGATCTCCAGTTTTCTCATAAGGAGGAGCACGGGGGGTGTTCTCTTTTCTCTGGTGACCAGTAGGAGGATTCAAGGGATAGTACGGAGCTGCATTGGATATTAGGAGAAGGTTCTTCACTGAGGAGCTGGTTGGGTACTGGAACAGGCTCACTAGGGAAGTGGTCATGGCTATGATGGTCTATGAATCCCAGGACAAGAAATGGATGGACATTCTTGCGCAGCTTCCTCAAGGGAATTGTTTAAGGACTGAGGTATCTGATATGGAGAGAAGCTGAGTAAGATGGCATTGTTATTCCCAGAAACAGAAGGCTCAAGGGATTCATTTTAATGTGTGTTAATGTCTGAGCAGGGGAAACAAAAAAGTCAATGCCAAATTCTTCTAAATCTTACCTATTGACAGGACAAAGACCATTGGATACAAATTGAAATGTAGGAAATTTCACTTAAACATAAGAAAAATCGTTTTGTATTGTGAGAGTTGTTAAACAGGATGACCCAGGTTGCCCAAAGAGATCACAGAATAATAGAATATTCCAGGTTGAAAGGGGACCACAAGTACCAGGTGAGTCCAGTTCCTGAATCCACAAAAGAACACCCAGAAATCAAACAAGTTTTTTGAACTCATTCAGGATTCTCATGACCACTTCCGTGGGGAATCTGTTCCAGTGCCAACCATCATTTTAGTGAAGAATCTTTTCCTAGCACCCGACCTGACTCTCCCCTGACACAGTTCCATGACATTCCCTCTGGTCTGAAAAAATTAGGCTGTAAAAATCATGATTCTGTTTTGACTAATACACCAAAAAAGCAACCTTAAAGAGTCTGATTTCTTAGCACATGTAGCTGCTATTCCTGTGCAAGTTCCAACATCAGTGTATATTCTCAGAATAAACCTTTCTGTATTCTGTGGCAACAGAGCTTGCTGTAACTCTCAAAAGCAGTCCACAGGAAATCACCGAGTCCATGCCACTATCACAGAATCACAGAATGGCCAGGGTTGGAAGGGACCTCAAGGCCATACAGGCAGGGCCACCAATCTCCCAATTTAATACCAGACCAGGCTGCCTAGGGCCCCATCCAACCTGGCCTTGAACACCTCCAAGGATGGGGCATCCACAACCTCTCTAGGCAGCCTGTTCCAGCACCTTACCGTTCTCACAGTAAAGAACTTCCCCCTGACATCCAACCTAAATCTTCCCTCCTTCAACTTCAAACCATTTCCCCTTGTCCTGCTGTTATCTACCCTTTCAAAGACTTGACTCCCCTCCTGTTCGTAGGCTCCCTTTAGGTACTGAAAGGCTGCAATGAGGTCATACTGCAGCCTTCTCCAGGCTGAACAAGCCCAGCTCCCTCAGTCTTTCTTCATAGGGGAGGTGCTCTGGTCCCCTGATTATCTTTGTGGCTCTCCTCTGGACCCTCTCCAACAGCTCTCTGTCTTTCTTGTTCTAGGACTCCAGACCTGGACACAGTACTCCAGATGGGACCTCACAAGAGCAGAGTAGAGATGGACAATCATTTCCCTGTCCCTGCTGACCACCCCTCTTTCGATGGAGCCCAGGATACCATCTGCTTTCTGAGCTGCAAGAGCACACTGCTGGCTCATATTAAGTTTTTCATCCATCAGGACCCCCAGGTCCTTCTCTGTAGGAGTGCTCTCCAGGACTGCTCCTTCTAGTCTGCATAAATGCCTGGGATTCCTTCAGCCCAAGTGCAAAACCTTGCACTTTGCTATGTTGAAGCTCATTAGGTTCACCTGGGCCCACCTTTCAAAGTCTGTTTCAGGTCCCTCTGAATGGCATCGCTTCCTTCCACTGTGTCAACTGCACCACTCAGCTTGGTGTTGTCAGCAAACTTGCTGAGGGTGCACTCGATTCCATCATCAATGTCACTGATAAAGATATTAAAGAGCACCAGTCCCAGGACAGACTCCTGGGGGATGCCGCTCATTATCAGCCTCCACCTGGACATGGAACCGTTGATCACCACCCTCTGTCTGCGGCCTTTCTTACTCATCAAGTGCTCCACCTATCAAATCCACATCCTTCCAATTTGGAGATAAGGATGTGGTGGGGGACCATGTCAAAGGCCTTGTTCAAATCCAGGTAAATGACACTGGTCACCTTCCCCTTGTCCACCAATGCTGTCACTTCATCATAGAAGAACACCAGATTGGTTAAGCATGACCTTCCCCTGGTGAAGCTGTGCTGGCTGTCTTGGATCACATGCTCATTCCTCATGTGATCAAACATGTTGTCCAGGAGGATCTCTTCCATGACCTTCCCAAGTACAGAGGTGCCATGTTTTTCTGTACCCAGATTTTCCTCTGACTGTCACACATCTCAGCTATTTTTCTTGCGCATTACTGTTAGGATATAAATTCGAATCATAGAATTGCTCAGGTTGGAGAAAACCTTCGAGATCGTCAAGTCCAACCACAGCCTAACCATACTACCCTAACTCTTACAACCCTCCACTAAATCATGTCCCTGAGCACCACATCCAAACAGTTTTTAAACACATTTAGGGCTGCTGGCTTGACCACCTCACTCGGCAGCCTATTCCAGTGCTTAACAACCCTTTCTGTAAAGATGTTTTTTCCTGATATCCAAACTAAACATCCACTAGCACAATTTGAGGCCATTTCCCCTCATCCTGTCACCTGTTACCAGTGAGAAGAGACCAACCCCGCACTGCTGTAAGCACCTTTCAGATATTGGAAGAGAGCAATAAGGTCTCCCTTCAGCCTCTTTTTCCCCAGACTAAGCAGCCCCAGTTCCTTCAGTCTCTTCTCATAGGTCATATTCTCCAAGCCCTTCACCAGCCTTGTTACCCTTCTTCGGACCTGCTCCAGCACCTCCATGTCCTTTCTGTACTGAGGTGCCCAAAACTGAACACTCAGTTGATGTGACTCAAGGTAAGGCCTCACCAGTGCTGAGTACAGAGGCAGGATGACTTCCCCAGTCCTGCTCACCACACGATTCCAGATACAAACCAGGATGCCATTGGCCTTCTTGGCCACCTGGGCACACTGCTGGCTCATATTCAGCTGACTGTCCATCAGTACACCTTTCCATCAGGATGCCTTCCAGCCTGTAGGATTGCCTGGGGTTGTTGTGACCAAAATGCAGGACCTGACACTTGGCCCTACTGAAACTCATACAATTATCCTTGGCCCATCGATCCAGCCTATCCAGGTCCCCTCTGTAGTTCCCTTCTCCTCTCAGGCAGATCAAAACTCCCTCCCACTTTGGTGTCATCTGCAGACTTACTGAGGATGCACTCAATCCCCTCATCAAGACCATTATTAAAGATGTTAAATAGGAGTGGCCCCAGTACTGAGCCCTGGGGGATACCACTGGTGACTGGCTGCCAATTGGATTTAACTCCATTGACCACAACTCTTTGGACCCAGCCATCCAGCCATAGTTCCACCCAACAGAGCATATGCCCATCCAAACCATGGGTAGCCATCTCCATGAGGATGTTGTGGGGGACAGTGCTTTACTGAAGCCCTGGTAGACCACATCGACAGCCTTACCCTCATCCACTAAGCAGGTCACCTTGTCATAGAACTAAATCAGGTTTGTCAAACAGGATCAACCATTCACGCATTCACACTGACTGGGCCTGATCCCCTGGTGACCTTTAGTTGATCCATGATGGTTCCCAAGATTATCCATTCTATAACGTTTCCTGGCTCTGAGGTGAGACTGGTAGGTCTGCAGCTACCAGGATCATCTTTCTGGCCCTTTTTGAAGATGGGTGCCACATTTGCCAGTCCCCAGTCCACCAGGACATCTCCAGTTAGCCAGAACTGCTGAAGGGTGACGGAGAGTGGCTTGGCAACCACATCCACCAACTCCCTCAGCATCCTAGGGTGCAATCATCTGGCCCCATGGATTTGTGAGTGTCCAGCTTTCAGAGCAAGTCCAAAACCATCTCATCATGGATTATGCAGGGCCCATTCTATTCCCCATCCCTGTCTTCCAGTGCAAACTGGAAAACTATCCATCCTATGGTCCTAGACATCTTCACAATTCTTTGTATGATCATAACATATTATAAGGGTTTAAATGATGCATCTAGATCAAACAGTTAAGAAATGCCAGGACAACATGACACATTAAAAGCATGTATGAAAGCATTCCTGAAAATGCTGATTCTTAATAGCACTGCTTATGAGCCAGAGTTCCTGCTGGATCAGCAGTAGTCACTGCATTGCTACTAAATTACTGAAGAAATTCAACACTTTATGTGACAGTAAAAATGGAACAAATGCATCACACTGACATTTCTGGACTTTGACACATTTCCAGAAGTGTATAATTTCATTTCACAGTGAGCAAAACGAAGTTGAACAATTTTTGAGATCAGCTAGTAGCTTAATTCTCCTTTAACAGGTGTGACCTGTACCCTCTGCTCCTGATCTCTGGCAGTACATTTAGCATAACTAACAGTAAGGTCAATACCTATAATATGTAAGTAGGCTGTTAATGTATATCCCTGGGCCCTTCTCTCTCCCTCTCTGGCCTCCCTGTCTGGTGTGGGAAAACCCATTCTCTGGGTGATAACAAGCATTAGTGTTATCAAGACCAAGTAATGTGTGTAACCAAGAGCATATGGGTTTTGTTAGGATTGATAGGGTGATTAACAGAACGATTGATACAGTGATTAAACACATTACCAGTTCCCAGGTGCTTGGCTGTCAGGTGATGGTGACACCTGTCCTGGAACAGGGAAGCATAACACCACAGGGCACACTATAAAATCAGGCAGTTAGAAGCCCTAAGTGGGACTTTAACAAAACTTTGCTGCTGGTCAGCAAAACTGCAGTGCCCCCAGCAACAAGGGATGCCTCCATGCTCATCATCTTTCTCTTAAGACTGATTGGGTGACTGCTGTTCCAAGTCTGAATCTGGTATACGATTACTGTGATTGATCTGAATTTGACCTGGGGGTCTGTCCAGGTAACTGAAAAGCTGGTCTGTTTATTATTAGTATTATGACTGCTAATACATGTATTTGTTAAGATCTAATGATGTCTCTAATAATAGCCACAACCTTGTGGCTAGTCCTCATTTTCCCAAAGATCCCTAATGAACCTGTCTGTCTTCTGTAGTGCTGGGTGACAACAGGTTTACTGTAACAAATTTTACCTCTATAGTTAGACTATTCGTCATGCTTCTAGTTACAGAGCGGAGTCACGAGTATATCGTACTGCGACAGTGTATCTGGCGAAGCACCAAGATCATCCTAATCTGAAATTTCTTTTCCATTGCAGTCTTCAACACAAAATGAGACATAAATCTATGTAATGTGTTCTCATGAGACAGAGGTACATATCTACTCAGAACTCCAATGGATGCTACAAGTTTTTGGGCAACAGATGATATAAATTCACAAAGAATTTGTCTCTGCTGGTGCCAGATTTAATCAGCACAGATACTGCCTGGTGAAGGGCATGTAAACAGAAGCAGAGAGAGGACAAAAACAGAAAGGCTAGTGATGATCATCAAGAGTCTAAATGTAGGGCTGAGCATAGAAGTAAACTGTGTGATCCTGTAACAGATTCCTGTGAAAGAGCAGGAGGCAACCAGAGTGGAGAAAAGCAGGAGGAGCCAATGCTGGGTGGGAATGGGGGTTCTGTGTTCAGATAAAGGACTTTTCCTGCTGGGCGGTTTACAGAAGCTGTTTTCTGGTAGCTAACCCAGAAACCAGTTTTCAATTTTAGTTGCCACTTTTCCCAAGTTGGTTGTAACTGCTTTCAGCTTAGCTACAGTTTGGAGCGGTGGCTGAGCTGTTCAGAAATTTACCTCTCCCACAAGTTGAGACAGATTGCCTAGGATGTCAGGGAGTAGCTAGATGTCACAGGAGTGCAGACAGGAGTCTCTGAACCTGCTTTAAGCCTTGACTGTTGGTGAGAGGGTTACTGGCCTTTGCATTTCCCCACTGACTTAGATCCATGCACAGAATTTCCCATGCTCAGCATTCCCTCAGACAAGAAGCCAGATTAACAGGTATTCTTTGAGCATTCGTCTCTTAACAAGACAAGTTATATGAGACTGAATAGCACTTCTAGAGTTAGGATAACTATTTCTGGCCCTTTCTTGTGCCTACAAAGACCTCTGATAAATGTTTAACCATGTGTTCAGTAATTACATTATTGGCTATAGCTTCTTCAGATTTGAGATCCTTAAAACCATTCTTGAAACATTTTTGAAACACTGGTGTCACTTTTCCATTGTTTGCTCACTGAGACTCAATTAAAAGTTAGTTTATAAACCAGGATGAGTTGTTCTGAAGCTGTTAGTTCTCCTGCAAAACAATCCTCCAAGATCAATGTGTTTTGATCTTAGAAAGTTATTGGATTTCAAAACCTCCTCACTGGATATAGCTGAGAGAAGTCTGCAAATTGGATTCTGTTTGCATTTCCAGTATCTAAACTGAAAACAGTCATTCAGAGAGTCATTATTGCACCAGTAAATCGGATATTAGAGGAAACGATTCTTTACAAACCTTCTCCATGGACCCATCAAAACAAGGGAGAAAGCTCAGATTCTAAGACATCAGTTCAGAGACGATTTTTACAGTATATTATAATTTGAGCTTGACATCTCATATTTATTTTCACCTCCCAGGGTTAATGGAAATCACTGGAGAAAGCAATGGATCTGAGTGAAATGGTAGAAGGATCATTATTTTACTGTACTCTGCTTCTTTGACTGCCATTTAATATTTGAAAATTAAAGTCCTACATCCCTGCCATTTTGATCTCTGAGCATTTGACTGTTTTCTGAGGAATTAACAACTCCTCTGCAGTGATATTAAGAAAGAACACTCCAGTATTTCCACAGAAGTCAACTTCAGATCCAGACAGGCAGAACTGCTTTAGCCTGCTGCTGTCAGTATAAAACTTCCCAGTTCAGACTCTTGGAGAAGGCAGACTAAAGCCAGCCAAAAGATATTCTAATCATTGCCATTATCCTAAAACAAGTATGATCTGGCTGATGGAATGAAAATGTCTCTTCAGTGGCACACTGATGGATGGTGCTCTGCTGCCAGCAGATGGATGCAGAGAAATCAGTTCTCACACTCCTACTCAGTACAAGCACTGCAAATCATGGCACCAATCACGACATGCTGATCTGCCTGAGCGTTGGCACAGACATACACTAGAGCGATGTACAGAGTTCCAGAGCAGCACTGTAGGAAAGGCAAGAATACATCTACCCTCAGATCCTACTCACAGTCATACAAGATCCAGTTCTCAGCTCAAGTTTGATCCACAACTGTACCTGTGGTAGCAACATTCACTGTCCCTCCCGACGCAGAAGCATACCTTCTCATCTACTAAAGAGATGAGTGAGCAGATTGTTTCAATGGAAATCTGAATCATAACTATGTAAATTATATCTAGTAAATAAAACATACATCTTTTATTCACATATAAATGTTTTCATGTATGTACGTAATAGATCACCTATGGGTTGGGTATGCCAAGATGTGGGGTTATGTAATAAATGTGATTTACAGTGTTTCATTGCCTAGATCAAAGTATGTGGAAACTTAAATTGTATTCTGTTTGTGTCTTCTGTCTTTCTCTAGTCTTTTCTGTTTAACAGCACTGGAACAACCAGGTGATATGCTGCTAAGGCTTTTTTATTTTATTATTTTATTTCATTTTGATTTATTTTATTTATTTGAACATTTAGACTTTCAGTGTTTTGTGGGGGTTCATTAACAAAAGAAAGCATTGGTAGACATGCCCCAGTCTGTGGCTGTCCTGCCCTAATAGGCATGCAGCAAAGGCCATTACTATCCCACAGTGTAGATCCACAGCCTTTATACATCATGACTAACAAAGGTAAATTTGGTGATTCCATCTCAAGCAGATGAGTCAGAGTAGGAGGATCACTAAGAATGACTGAAAAGGATCATCAGAAAGATCATAGTGTAATGTGCTAAGTACCAGCATAGGGAACTTCTTTAATCTGTATTGCTTAGCTTGGTATAACCAAAAGTCAGACTAAAGCTCAAAGGGTAGTGAGTGGGCCTACATCTGGCTGGTGGCCAGTCACTAACAGTGTTCCCTGGGACTCATTTCTAGGGCATTCTGCTGAAAATTTTTATCAGTGATCTGGATGGGGAGTTGAATGCATCCTTAGCAAGTCCACTGAGTCTGTGGAAGGACAAGAGGACTTGCAGGGATCTAGAGCACTACCAATCAATAATGGCATAAAATTCATCAAAGGTAAGTGCTGCACCTGAGCCAGAGTAGTGCCAGTCACAAGCAATACTGGGGGAAGAGTAACTGGAGACCAGCTCAGCAGAAAGAGATGTGGGCATGCTGATTGACAGCAAGTTCAACGTGAACCAGTGATGTGCCCTGGCAGCCAAGAGGGAAAGGTGTATTTTGTGGTGCATTAAACACAGCATAGCCATCTGGTCAAAAGAGGTGATTCTCCTGCTATATTTGGGATTTGAAGATACTTGAATCTTTGTTGTCCAGAGGAGGGCAACAAGCTAACAGAAGGGCTAGAAAATGTTTTACAATTGGGTATAGAGGTGATATCATTGCTCCCTACATCTCCCTGGGGAGGGGAAGCAGTGGGAAATGTCAGTCTCTTCTCCATGGTCATGGAAAGCAGGACTCTTGGGAGTGGCACAAAGCTGAACCACGGGAGATTTGAACTGGACATTAGGAAAAAAATATTTACTGTCAGAGTGGTTAAACACTGTAACAGGATTACTAAGAGGTGGTTGATTTTCTGTGCCTGTCAGTGCTCAGTAACATGCTTTTGGTTAATTCTGAAGTGGTCAGAGAATTGGACCTGATGATCACGATTATCATGATTATTGTATAGAGCTTAGTGATGGTGGACAAAATGTTTTATGAGCAAAAATCAGGGGGTAGGCCAACAAAGCAGTTGTCAAGGTGTCAGTCTGTTGTAGACTGCCCAACGAGGATAAAGAGATGTTGAAATATGTCTGAGAGAAGTCTCACTATCACTAGCCCTTGTTCTCATTAAAGGCTTCAATCCACCAACTGGAACTACGATACAGCAGAGAGGAAACGGTCCAGGAGCTTTCCAGAGCGTGTGGAAGATAACTTCCACGTCCAGCTAGTGAGTGAGACAACTAGGGAAGGCATCAATGCTGGACTTTTGTTTGCTAACTGAGAAGGACTGGTGGAAGATGTGAAGTTTGGAGGCTGCCTTAAGCATAGCAATCATGAGTTATTATAGTTTTTAGTTATTGGAAAAGTAAGAGAGGGATTAGCAAACTAACACTTTGGACTTTGGGAAGGAAGACTTTAGCTTATTTTGGGGACCTGATGACAGAGTACTTTGGGATGCAGTCCTGAAGGGCAAAAGAGTGCAGGTAGGCTGGATACGCTTCAAGAAGGAAATATGAAAGCTGCAGGAGCAGGTCATACACGTGCTGAGGGCTGAGCTGGTGGGAAAGAAGACCTGCCTGGCTGAATTTTCCTGCGGATAGGAAGACTCTACAGAGGGATCTGGATAGGCTGGATTGATTGGCCAAGGCCAATCATTGTATTAGATGCAGTCAGGCTAAGTGTTGGGTCCTGCACTTTTGTCATAACAACACCATACAGTGCTATAGGTGAGGGGAACAGTGGCTGGAAAGCTGACTGGAAGAATAGTACCAGGGGTTACTGATCAATAGCCAGCTGAACTGAAATAGGTTGCTCAGAAAGGTTGTAGAGTCTTCTTCATTGGAGATACTCAAAAGATGCCTGGACTTGGCATGATTGTAGTTGATGACAGAGAGTGTGGTTGGACCACACCTCTACCTCTAGAGGTCCCTTCCAACCTGCAATTCTGTAGTAGCCCTAGTGTGGTATCCTAAGAGGAGGAAAAAAGATTTGGAGTAATTCCATTTAATCTGCTTATTGGAATAGCCCTTGGGGCTAAACACACCTCTCAGTTTAAGTTTAAAGAAGGGATCTTAAAAAAATGATAGAGAGCAACATTTTCTTGGACAGATAGTTACAGGACAAGGGAGAACAGTTTTATACTAGAAGAGGTGTGATTTTAAGAATTTTTTTATTTACCCACAGAAGTTGTGGATGCCACATTCCTGCATGCCAAGTTGGATGGACATCTGGGCATCTATGGCAGGGGGGCTGGAATGAGTTGATTTTTAGTATCCCTTCCAATGCAAGCCATTCTGTGATACTATTTTAGAATAGTTTTCCATTCCAAATGGCCTTTGAGACAATTTTCCACTTATTCACACAATGCAAGACAGCACTGGAACTTTTCATGTGTGAAGAAGTTAATGTCAAAAACTTTATATTTCCCAACCATCTTTGCAATTTTATTGTGTATCACTCTACCAATCTGAGACACATATACTGCACCTTCTACCCTTTTGAAACTGAACCATAACATTTAAATTCGAGTTTGGAAAGGAAGAGAAATTTCCAGTTTTGTATGTGAAGTGCAGGATGTGTAGATAGAATGAAGTTCTTAGCTGTGTCACAAATGTCCCCTTTGTGTTAGAATGTGTGAATGGGTTGATTGCATCGGTACCCATTAGTATGAATGGAGAAACAGTCTGAACTCAGACCACTAAATTCTGCCATATTTGCTCTACGCTACTACCACACAAAGGTATCAACAATGGGTTACATAACTGAGATGACATCCAAGAGGGTGGTCCAACAGCTTGTGTGTAATAATTGTAGGAATTTAATTAATACAATGTGTCCAAATAAATATTTGTTGTGATCTGTATCTTCATCTGACTCAACCCTCTTATCGGCAACTAAAGAATTTGCAGCTGCAAAACTGCACTGCATCACTTTTCAAAGCTGATTAGCATGGCTTGTATAATTTTCAATGCAAATAAATTTTAACAGCAATAGGATTAAACAACAGACTGACTTGCATTTTCTTCACTGATTAATAGAATATACAAATACTCTTCTGGTATAATTTGATCAGAGTGGATTCTGTCATTTTGGAGATTTAGGGACAGAAAAAATTACTTCTACTCTGGTCCACAGTTAAAAATAAGACATCAGCTGCAAGTGGATTTAAGTCCGGATTAGTGGAATGTAACTATAGTGAATGAGAGATAAAGATACAGGTTTGATCTGTATTCATCTCAATTCATTACTTGCTGCTTTTCTAATCAACTACAGTCATTTTCAAAAACATATAATTTCTCAACTGTTCATGTCACCATGGTTTACTGTAGACAAAAGAATGGAAGATCCCTAGAAGTGTGTGAAATATATCATTTTGATTTGGGAGCACACAGGGACACAAGTTAAATTTTCTCCTCTCCCTGCCACACATGTGAAGTGTGTGATGACTTCTTCGAATGGACCAAGTGGAATGGGAGCCCTACTTGTGAAAATTCCTGTTCTATACTGGGCTCAGGAATCCAATAGCAAACATTTCTCTGAAGACTCCAGCCTGGATAGTTATTTTTATGGCTGTTAATATCATTGCTCCTTGGTGTTGGGTTTCAGCAGGAAGAAGCTAGACTTTCGCTGACATGTTAAGATATGAGCACTCCGAGGAGGAGTGAAACATTTGGCTCTGCCAGCTGCTTAGGGAACATGATCCGAGTCAAACATAAGAACTCATGGATTTATACATTTGTTTTGAGCATCCTAAGTGCATTTTAAGAAATGATTCTCCCTGGACCCACATACACATATGTACTCGCTTATACCTGCATATACCTCCACATCATTCTTCCTTTGGAATCAGTCTCGTGTTTGCTGTGCGCAGCCTAGAAGTGTTCTGGAAAGAAATCATAGAATCACAGAATCATAGAATCCTTAGAGTTGGAAGGGACCTTTAAAGGTCGTTTAGTCCAGCTCCCCTGCAATGAACAGGGACATGCACAGTTAGATCAGGTTGCCACGACTTGATCAAGCCTCACCCTGAAAAAATCTCCACATGATGTACAGACTAGCTAACTCTTCCACAGACTTTCTGGAACATGACTGTCCTCATTATGCTTTTTCTCCCATTCCATCACATTCTCTTTGGTAAGTAAAGAAATTCTTGGGTGAAAGAGACTAGAAACTTTTTTTAGCTGATCAGATAAAAGATTGTCTGGGTCCAGCCTTGTTTTACACTGAGACGTGTATTAACTTCCTTCAGCACCAGTAATAAGGTGGTAGATATGGTTCCCACACTCACATTTTGTCCTCTGTGGGATGCCACTGGAGAGAGATCTCATATGTGTCATCAGTGTAACTTAGGGAACCAGCAGCACCAGCATATGTTAGACAGAACACACATACACACATAGGAAGAAATGACTGCAGCATTTGTCTCTTCTATATTTAACAATAAAGGCCTTACAAGGCTTAACTTAGCAAAACTACCTGGGAACCTGTCTTGAACAATGCAAGCATGGTTCATGCCTAAAAGTGCTTCACTATGCTCCCAGTACAGGGTCCTTAGTGTTTTGGGAAAGGATAATGTGATTGCACCTGTGGTTTGGGTTACTCATTCCTACAGGACTGTCAAGTAAGGAAGAAAAAATCCCATCTCATTGTGCAAGGGAGGAAGGTTATGTGTGGTCTAAACAACTATACTAGCTGAATTCCTAGTATTTGTCTAAAAAGATTCAGTCTTCTGCATGAGGGAAGCTGATAACTTCTTTCCCTTAAGAGACAATAAACTCTGTAAAGATGTCCGGACAGTCAGCACTGTGGACGGCATGACATATTGTCCATTACTCTGAGTTATGTGATTATAATCAAATACCAGGAACTATAAACATTGCTTCTAGAATGTCAGACAAGCCTATCTATCCATAAAAAAATCATGGATAAACTCTCTGCAGGTCAAGAAAGATTGCTTAGTCTGCACTGTAGCAGAAAGACACACAGACTGTTATTTATTCAGATGAGCTCAGTGCCAAAAAAAAAAAAAAAAAAAAAAAAAACCACAACAGCAATTTTCCTCCCACTCCAAATCTCTTCTTTACAAGCAAGTTATGGAAAATGGAACAGCAACACCCACACACTAATATCTACTGTTCCCTGAGACAGAACACGTGCTGTGCCACCCCACTGTCTTCAGAGTAAACAGCACAGAGATAAAAATATGCATATATTTTTTTATATGTATAGCAGTCAGAGAAAACCGGTGACATGTAGACCATCTAATTGGAAGTGGGGTACTGTGACCTATGGATGTCTTGGGATTGCATGGGCTGGTCGTCACCATCAGGCAGAATTGATAAAATATAGCCAGGGATTATACAGACAGGTGATTCCAGTATACTTCTGTACCCAAAAAGATTCTGAGGGTCAGTTCTAAAGAGAAGCCAGTCCTGTTACTGTCCCATTACCTGTTGCTTCCCAAATATGTCCGCCCTAGAGCTGGCCTTTCAACCCAAGTGATTTCTGCTCTCCATCAGCATTCTCATTTGCCTCGAACTGTACAGCTGGTTCAAGCCAAAATAATCACCACAACATGTACTAGTAAGATAATGCTAATGATTGTGATTTCTCGCTTTAGAGTGCAGGAGCACAAAATACTGGAAGTCAAGAAGGTGGGGCAAAAGGCTGGATCAGCTGAGCAGGGATCTCCTTCAACTTAGATGGGAAAGTGTATGGACATTGGAATCAAAGTCAGGTGACACAGGAGGACTACAGACATGCCATTTGTCATTGTATAGTGAAAATTCATGTGGCCAAACCTCAATTGGATCTGAATGATGAACTCCTAGCTGACTCTGAAATTGGATGGTATTTGCTACTACAACTGAATGTATCTAAGTGTCTTCAAGGCACATTGTTGACTTACACTCAACGTACTGCTTGCTGATGATACTAAATTAAAAGATTTTGATGATTCTGTTGAAGATAGAGTGACCTTGCAGAGAGATCCTGAGATCCTAGAGAGCTCAACTACTGCATGAAATTTTAAAAGATTAAGTGCTAGATTTAGATTAGATGTCAAGAGAAAGGTTTTCACAAAGAGGGTGATGAAGTGCAAGAAATGGCTGCCCAGAGAGGTTATGGATGCCTCATCCCTGCAGGTGTTTAAGGTCAAATTGGATGGAGTCCTGAGCAACTTGATCTACTTCTTGATCTAGCAGTTGGCAACCCTGCCCACTGCAGGGGGTTGGAACTAGATGATTTTTAAGGTCCCTTCTGACCCAAGCCATTCTGTGATTCTATGATTATGATTCTGCAACTGGAATCGAGCAATCCTGGTAAAAGGCCAGAGAACAGCTGCATAGAAAGGGATCTGGGATTTTTGGTTGACAGCAAGTTAAATCTGAGTAAACAACATGCCCCGGCAGCCAAAAAGCCAGCCGTATCCTGGGATATGTCAGACACACTGCTGTGACCTCATCTCAAGCAATGTTTACATTTTTGGACACCGCAATATAAGAACATAAAACTATTAGAGGGAGTCCAAAGGAGGGCTGCTTAGATGGTGAAAGGTTTTGAGAGGAAGATATACGAGGAAGTGCTGAGGTCACTTGGTTTGTCACCTAGAGGAGACTGAGAGGAGGCCTCATGGCAAACTACCACCTCCTCACAAGGGGAGCATAGAGGCAGGTGAGGATCTCCTCTCTCTGGTAACAGTGATAGGATCTGAGTGAATGGAGTGAGTGGAGGACTGAATGTTAGGAAAATGTTCTTCACTGAGAGGATGGCTGAGCATTGGAACAGGCTTCCCAGGGATGTAATCATGTCTGCTGAAATCCAAGAATCACTTAGATAATGCTCTGAGAAATATGGTTTAATTTGTAGGTAGTTGTGTGTGGTACCAGGATTTGAGTTGATAATCCTTGGGGATCCCTTCCAACCTATGGTATTCTATGACTCTATGATAACTGGAGTACTCAAAAAGAATATAGGGGACTCAGAGTACCGTGAGTATGACAGATCAGCTCCTTGTCCTACTTATTCCTTTCACTTCTACTCAGATTGATTTACTTTCCCTTGGAAAGGCAGTTTGTCTTCTTGAATCCTTTCCATTCTGGTGGTTTCCTCTCCCTTCTATTTTGACTGATCTACTTTCCAGCAAGGTTCCTACCTGTCAACACTGGCTGGTTAGTTAATGTGTTTAAAATAGATGAGAAATGTTAAGGTTTGTGTCTTACAAGCCAGTCAGACTGCAGAGCTTTCCAAACATGCCTGTTATTCACTTGTTATCTAAGACTGCCAAAATATCTCTAGTGGATTTTACTGCACTTCTTTCAGTCTAGTTAAGACAAGATAAAAGTAGTATTTACCATAAGAAAATCACTAGAGAGACAGGGGCACAAGAATAGTGAACTGCCAGTGAGAGTCACTCTCTGCTATTATAAACTTCAACATTACAAATAGGTGAAAGTAGATTTAATTCCCTTAAATACAACAGTCCTAATTGTTAAAAGAGTGTAAATAGAAGAAAAAAAGTCTTATTTATTTCCAGTCCAATTAATGGTCATTACACCAACAGATTTCTGCAAATTATAGGAAGAATGACTTACACTGCTATTTGAAGAAAACTCACGGGTCATAAATCTATGATTTTGATTGTAATATAATTTAGCTAGCTGCTAGTGAAGAGAGATTCCATCTGTTTTAACATCCGGCAGAATGACCTGAATGCCATCCTGAGAGCCAGGTAACTATCAAGAAGTTTTTAGCAAATGTTCAGGAGCCTAAGTCTTTGTACAGAGAAGGACTGATTTGAAAGCAGGATGTACTCACAAAAAAACCTTCTCTAATAGACATTGAAATAAGAAAAGTTAAAAATCCCATTAAACATGGATCTGGTAATACTAAATGTGGAACAGTCCTTTTTAAAAAAGAAACTACTTAGTTACTTATTGGGAACTATACTGTTGGCTCGCCCACATAGATAATCCAATAATGCTAAGAAGGCAGCAAATTGTTTTCTTTGTTTTTCATTTGTCAATTAGTTTCTGCTATTTGATTAGCTACATGGTCAAAAAAATGAAAGATCAGAGAGACCCACAGAGCTCATTAGGTATTTATGGAATTTATTGGAAGGCATTCTTAAATCTTGTGTGGAACAAGTAATTGTTATGTTAAACGCTCTCTAATACACAAGTCTGGAAGAGCAGTATGTGGCCACGACCAGAAGTTTCAAAAAATGTTGTAGGATAAAAATACACAATTATTATTGAAATGTGAAGGCATCCATTTCAAGGGAAAACTTGAAAGTCTGAGACATGAAGGGAAGGTTGAACTAATGAATAATATTACTGATAGTATTTAAAATCCCAAGATCTACGTCATACAGCTTTTATGGATGAATTACAGTTAATTGTGGCAGCGGTAAGTAAAGTAGGCAGTAAGAAAGCTGCATACATCACTAGATCTGGTTGAGTCAGGTAAAAAGGGAACATCAAAAACTTATAATTTGAGGAAGAATGAAAGGGGAAGAAAGTCCATAGTTTTTTTTCAGATAATTAAAATGTGCTATTTTTTTATGACAGGTTTAAGTGACACGAAAGCTCATTACATTCTCATGTGAGACATTTTAGTGTTTCCAGTTCAGTTGATTTTGAGAGTAGCTCTGTAGAGAACATAGAAACTAGAGATTGTGTCTACTTATTTCATGCTTACTCACTAATTATTTTCCCTTAGAAGTATGGAATGCTAAGGATTTGAGGAAGCTGTAGAAAGTTAACAAACTGACTCTGTCCAGTCAACATCCCATTTATAAAATAGGCTTGTCAAACTAGGCCGAAGTGAATACTTCTCCATGCTGGCTTTAAGACCATTGACAAATTACACTGAAAAAAAGAGTTTTCAGAAAATTAGTCTATATTTTTATGAGTGACACAGGACTGTGAGTTTAACACAATTTATGGATAAAGAACAGAACTACGTTTCAGAGATCATTCAGCTGACTGTAGAGTACCGATACTTCCTGGTGCTGGAAGTTTGTCCACAAAATGCAGCCTACTATCATTCCTTTTAAAAACAACAAAAACAACAAACTGGGACAAAATACTCATTTTCTAGAGCTGATTGGTACACTCAGTTAAAAAAAAAAAAGTTTTTTCTGTGGTGTATATCTTGTAAACACTGTTGTCAGCCATGCTATCAGAATTAGAAGGGCATGCTTGGGAACATCAATCTGGCCTGTAAACTGTCAGTGTATGTGGCATGATGTAGGAAACATAGCCTCATTCTGCTGTTCCCTGGGTAAAAGGAGAGCTCCCAGGAATGTTGGCAGATGATAAGCAGAAATGCCAGAACACTAATCCTTCAGAGCAAATCTCATTGCTACACTTTGACTAACATGTTGCTGTGAACAGGACCTGGAAATGGTAAGGACACACTTTCTTTATTAGATTTGATAAGTACTAGATCAGATTAAATTAATTACATAGAACATCTTCTGTATTTGCTACAGAACATATCTGTTAAATGTGGAGCTTCACATGTTGCTATGCCTTCTAAAGATGTCCACTAAGAATCTGTTTGAAAGTTCATGATAAAAAAAATCATGTGTTGAGGCAGAAGGATGGGAAGAGATAAAAGATTTTGTACTGACTTCTTGAGAAAAAAACAATAATGGCCATTATTAATATGAGTTGTGGACTAATTCTCCAGTAATAAGACAGTTGGGACTAACAATCTGCCTATGCATGTCAATGAAAACTGCAGTTTCTTGGGCTCAACATAAATTTCGTGAGGATATTATTGATGATGACTAGTATCTGTCACAGTTCAGACAAGGCAGCAGCAGAGATGACCATCCTCTTTGCTAATCCTGCTCTGCCTTCAAGAACTAGAACCTGCAATACCTTGTTCATTTTCAATTTAATATTACTGCATAAAAAGGAAAGCAAATATTCCATGTACACACACAAGGGACTTGTATACACCCAGTCTTCTCTTTCCAGTAATAACTGTTTCTCACATAAACTAAAAGCAAATTAGTCCCCTGGAAAGGTCCTGAAGCAGCCACCTGAAACTATAAAGGTATATAAATGTGCAAACTGTGATTAAACAGAGGCGGTAGTGTACCAACAGGATTTACAGTTCAGACAGTATTAAGTGACTCTTAGATGAAGATGGTGACATTCAGAATACCCTTTCCTTCATACGCTCAAGCAGCTGAGTGACTCCAGTTACAGAACAGGTGAGTATAGAGAAAAAGCCTGGAAGCCTCTGGGTAAGGTGCAGAAAGCAGAGGAACAACAGGTGGCCAAAAGTCAGAGAAGGGCAGGCAGGCAGATGGAAGGGAAAATAGAGTTACTAATATGATACTAACATTTGGACTCAGATGACTCCAGAGAAGATGTTAGGTGGCATGTTCCTTAGCTCACCCTTCATCTGTCACAGAATTGGTGAGGTGTCATGAGATGAATGTAACCCTGATGTGTGACTCGCAGTAACAATATGTGGAAAGTACAACTAAACTGTGATTTGCCTGAACATTGTGTGATTATTTCCTATTCATTTTAAGCTGTAAAGACCATTTCACTCAATCACTGCTTTACCAAGTGCACAGATGTAACCTTTGACTTATTCATTCACGCTGTCAAGTCGCTAATGCTCTGCTGCTCCCTCGGGGACTTTTCCAGCTGAGCTGCATCTTCCTGGAGCAGGGTGACCCCTAGAGGCTTCTAGGCAAAGCTGGCAAAGAATTAGGGTGTTGGTGCTCTGTGCCGTGCTCTACCTTGCACATTTGCTGTCCTTGGATTTTATTTTACCTACTAGTACCCCCAGCCTGAACTCTTTCTGTATGTCGAATCATATGTTCCCAGCAGTACTGTCTTGTCTTCCAAAGGGATATCCACTAAGTAGAATAAAATATTTTAACTGACTTCTTTTTCTCTCCTTCATGACAAATGCATGATCTTTCATAACTAGTAATTACATCCAGAGTTCAAAAAGACTTGTGAATGGAACTGATTAATTTAGTTTGTCAGCCTTCACTCAATAGAAGCTTCTTTCTTTAGTACAGGAATATTTTCAGTTAATCCTAATTCCATTAATAAAACATTTATTTACATTGCTGAGATCCAGATTGTCATACCCCTGAGAGCCTTTGCAATCCATGTAGCTCTACTGGAGCCCATACACCAACAGAATCTGTGTCAAACTTTCAGTCAGAGAAAGTTCATATATGGTATTTGTGGGCCAATGTTTATTTTTTATAAGATCAGTGACCTCTATTACTTATCAGCCAATTGGCAGCTTGACTCTACCAGATGTTAATAAAAGCTGATTCTAATATTGAAGGTATGGCATTGAACTACAAATACATGGGATATAGAATATAGTTTAATTTAGATGAATTAATGAGAGTATTTTCCTGAAATTAATGAGGAACAGTTCCAGATTCTCAAGACCTAAACAAATATTTAAGACATAATATTTATGGATTTCTACTCAGATGCAACCTAGTGGCACCTGCAGGTTGAACAGTTAATAGGAGGAGGTATCCCTGCCTATAGCAGAGGATTGGAACTAGATTATCTTAAAGGTCCCTTTCAACCCAAACGATTCTATGATCACCATTGTACATGTACAGCTTGTTAATAACTGATACAGTTAAATATTTTACTTTTTAAAATAATCTATATGAAAACTTCTATTTTTAGTATTAGTACTCATCTTCTATTCAAAGAAAGTATCAAATCAAAGATGCAAAGTCTCTGACAGCATGGCATGTAAAATTTCTTTGGAAAATAGCACCATGCCTTTGCATATGAATGCTATTAATTGTGCCCACCCGACTCCACCAAGATAGCAGACAAAAAACAAACTGTTTTGTAGCAACACCAACTCACTATGTTTTTTAGTTTAGTAACTGCAAAAATAGTTTTGAACTGACATAAATATATCTCTTTTCCCAGAATTGTACTGTGTACTGAATTTTCTTTCCTCAGAAACATCAAATCGTCAACTGATAATTTTTTGATCTTTAGACATTTTCATTTGCCCAAGATGCTTACAATGACCTTAATCATTGCTTAGAAAGAGAAACAAAGATAGGATCTTTCTTATGTTCTGCCATGTGCATAATGATGTAATGTATGGTTATAATTGTTCATAATCATAATTGTACCAACTTTACACATTTAAAAGTAGCCTCAAGTCTATCAGTTCTTAAAAAAACACCCAAATCTTCTTGTCACTATTGCCCACCTTTGTCTCCTGTTCCTTACCTTCTCCTGTCACTCTTACCTACTGTATTCTCCCAAACTCAGCATCTGTTTTCCTTATCCTTCTGCCCCTGAAGCTGGCATCAATTTGTATTCCCAAATGTCCTCATACTTTTGAATATCCTTTCCTTTCACATGTAGCCACAGTTTTCCACCCCATATATCAGACATCTCAACCTCTGTTAATTCTCACCTTATCTCAGACCTCACTCTTCCTTGGAGATGAGATCCACACAGGCAAGGGCATGAAGTGCAGCCCATGAAAACACTGCAACTGTCTCTGCTTCTTGCCTTCCAAAGTTATCTCCTCTTGCAGTTGTGGCTAGCTCATCTCCATGGAATTAGAGAGAAGACTTCGCCCTTATGAAGGAGAAGATTTTAAGAACACTGCAGCAAGAACGCACTTCTGTGCCTGCAGTCTTGTCTGCACAGAGATCAGCAGTCTGGAACTTCTCCTTTGGGGCAGGGACAACATCTCTGGGGGATGCTGTCACCCAGCCCCTGCCTCACATGGGGTCTGCACACGCTATCACAGTACAATCAGCATTAACTGTAGGCATAGTCTTTGGGCATGCCTTCATTATCAGTTATTGTCACACAGTTTGGTTGTACCATGGAGTGGTTCTGGAACACATTAACTGTTTGTCTCTGATTAGAAACAAAATCAAACTACTGTTCCACTTTGACAACACATCTACTGGGGTGCCAGCTTCCACCCTCAGCCCCTTTCCCAGAAAGCTGTGCAGGGCAGGAATCTGTGCAGAGAGGGCTGAGGCAGGAGCCAGACCTGCACCTTGTCTTCAGTGGTGTTTTCACCACTCAATTTACACTTTGGATGAGCAGGGCCCCACTAGGTCAACCCTAGCAGGACCCGGGAATTGTCTCTGCCTCTGGAGAAGGGCAGGTACTGCTGCTCCCTTCCCCTTCCTGGTGGGCACTGCAGCAGCAACCACAGCAGGGCCTTGCCACTGCTGGCTGTGCATCCTCCTGAGGGGGGCTGCAGGCACTGTGTTTGCAATTGCAGGGCTTTACTCTGTCCTGCCAGCAACTGTCTGTTGGATTTGGTCCCCAGGAAGCCATCAATCTTCTTACCTGCCTACATGCTCCTCTGCACCTGTGTGGGCAGGGCCATAGGGCACTGCAGATGTTAGGCCTCCAGCTGCTGATAAATCTTGCCTCGTTTGTACAGTTTCAGCCTCGGATGATGCCATAAACCCTTTGAATCTTACTGGGATGAGAATATTTCTTGTGTTGGCACATCACAGTAGCTTTCTTTCACATTTTGAGACATGGAGGGAGACCTCCATGTGGCCTACAGCTTCCTCACGAGGGGAGTGATGGGGGAGGCTCTGATCTTTTCTGATAGGGAACAAGCAATATGGCTTGTGGGAATGGCGTGTAATTAAAAAGTTCTCCACAGAGGGGCGACTGAACATGCAGCACAGGGAGGTGGTCACAGCAGCAAGCCTGGCAGTTTGATAAGCATTGGGAAAACACTCTTAGATTATGGTTTGATTTTGGGGCTGTGCTGTGTGGAAGCAGGAGATGGACTCAAGAGCTTTATGGACCCCATCCAACTCAGGATATTCAGTGATTTTGTCCACCTCCAGCCAGCGTTTTAAGAGACATGGATATTTAAGGAAAGCATGACCCGTCTAAGCAGGCTGTTAACAATCATCCTGAAGACTCTTCACAAAGAGTTGTATTCAGTATTGCCACCATTCTCTGACTACAGGAACCTTACTGCAGAAATTCTTATCAAGTACACTCTCTATTCTAGGCAAGCTAAAGCAGTTGTTGAAAATTTTGAATATACCTGAAGAGTTCAAACAGGCATGATCTTATTGCTATGTCTTCTGTATGTGTATCCTGTTTAATTTATGGTTAAGAAATTATTCAAAAATACCACCCAGAGATCTGCCCTGGGGCAAGATGACTGTGGGTGGTAAGGTGTGTGGGAAGATATGCGCAGATGATCACTTCTGATGGATCTGCAACTCACCCTGAACAAGTGCAGAATCCTAAACAGCTAACAGAATGCTTTTAAAAGTTATGCCCTGATCCTGGTAATGTCAAAGAGTAACAGCACTGTGTTGGTGCATGGCCTGAACCAATTAAAGACTATTCAGCATTACTCAGTACCCTCAAAAGAAAATGCCTCTGGATCTGACTCAACCCCAGCAACAGCCCTGTGACTGAACCAACCTCTGCAATAGGCCCTGAGGCTGAGCCAAAGAACCAGTCAATGCCAGTGTCAGTTGTCCCTATAAGCAAACGGGAAAAAATGGCAACGAAAATCAGATTGTTTAGTAAGGAAAGAAATTCTTACTAAGAGGGAAAAATGAAGATGAAGCAGATGAAGCAGAGCTATCACAAAAACAGGAGGAGAAGAGAGACAGAACTCCTAAAAGAGAATCATCTGACGCCTAATGTTAGATGAACTGTGAGATATGGAAAGAGATTTCAGCCATAGTTATGGTGAGCATATTGCCACCTGGCTGCTCCAGTGCTGAGATAATGGAGACAGTAGTCTGGATTTAGTGGGCAGTGAAACCAAATGGCTGGGATCTCTTTCTAAGACAGCTGGCATTGACAAAATAATAGGAAAAGGGACATAGACCTTCAGCCTGTGGTGAAACACTCATCAGCCATGAAGGTAAAATATGCTTCAAGGAAGTGCTGATATTTAACCCAGGAAAATGGACCACCATCGAGACAGGTGTCCAGTACCTAAGGGAATTAGTGTGGTAGAGATAATAAATGATAGTAACTTGGACAATATGTTATTCCAAGATCCAAATAACATCAAGTACACACAGTCTTTGTAGTGAAGATGTGTAGAGAGTGTATCACAACTTGTTCTGGATGCCATCTCCAAGCAATTGGAAGAGAAAATTGTGAGTATTCAACATGGATTCAGCAAGGGGAAATCATGATCAGCCAACCTGATAGCTTTCTATTATGTCATCACTGGCTGGGTAGAAGAGGGGAGAGCAATGGATTTTGTGTACCTTGACATCAGCAAGGCATTTGACACAGCCTCCCACAACATCCATGTTATTAAACTTAGAAAATGGTGGGATAGATGAGTGGAGGGTGAAATGGATTGTGAACCGGCTGACTGATAGAGTTCAGAGGGCTATCATTAGCAACATAGAGTCTGGTTGGAGGCCTGTAACTAGCAGTGTTCCCCAAGTATCAATGCTGTGTCCAGTCTTGTTCAACATAGTCATCAGTGACCTGGATGAAGGGATAGATCCACCTCAGAAAGTTTGATGATGATACAAAGCTGGTAGGAGTGGCTGGAACACCAGAAGTCTGTGCTGCCGTGCAACGAGACGTGGACAGACTGGAGAACTGGTCAGGGAAGAACCTGATTTAAAAAGAGCAAATAAGTCCTGCACTTGGGGAGGAAAAACTCTGTTCATCAGCATAGGTTAGGGGATGACCTGCTGGAAAGTAGCTGTGTGGAGGAAGACCTGAGCATCCAGGTGGACAACAGATTGGCCATGAGTCAACAGTGTGCCCTTGAGGTCAAGAAGGCCAATGATATCCTGGGGTGCATTAAAAAGAGAGTGGCTAGCAGGTCAAGGGAGGTGATCCTTTTCCTCTGGTCTGCCCTGGTGAGGTCATATTTAGTATACTACGTTCAGGTCCGGGCTCCCCAGTTTAAAAAAGACAAGGATCTCCTAGAAGGTGATAGTGATAGGACAAGAGGGAATGGTTTTAAACTGAGACAGGGGAGGTTTAGGTTTGATATTAGGAGGAAGTTCTTCACCCAGAGGGTGGTGAGGCACTGGAACGGGTTGCCCAAGGAGGTTGTGGATGCCCCATCCCTGGAGGCATTCAAGGCCAGGCTGGATGAGGCTCTGGGCAGCCTGGTCTGCTGGTTGGCAACCCTGCACATAGCACGGGGTTGAAACCAGGTGATCACTGTGGTCCTTTTCAACCCAGGCCATTCTGTGATTCTATGAAGGTGTCCAGTAGAGGGCTACAAAGATTAGTAAGGGCCTGGAACATTTCCTGTATGAGGAAGGGTTGAGTAACCTGGGTCTGTTCAGCTTGGGGAAAAGAAGACTGAGGGGGATCTGATTAATGTTTATAAATATCCAAAAAGTGACGTGGGACACAAATGGATGATGCCAGGCTCTTCTCAGTGTGTAGCGACAGGACAAGGAGCAATGGCCTAAAACTTGAACATAGGAAGTTCCATGCAAACATGAGGAAGGACTTCTTCATAGTAAGAGTGACAGAGCACTGGAACAGGCTGCCCAGAGAGATTGTGAATCTCCTTATATGGAGATATTCAAGACCCGCCTGGATGTCTACCTGTGCAGTCTATTGTAGAGTACTTGCTTTAGCAGAGAGGTTGGACTTGATGATCTCTTGAGATCCCTTCCAACCCATGTAATTCTGTGATTCTGTGATGCTGTAATATGCCAGCATTCTGACAGCAGTGATCTTGAATGATAACAAAAGACCAACAGTTTCTGAAGTGGCTAGCCCACTTTGACAATATGAAGAAAATGTCTCTTCCTTCCTACAAGTCTGTGTCTCAGCTATAGACAAGCTGGTTAAATGACCCAAAGAAAAAGAGAGTAAGTTTTCTCCTGCACCTGTGCAAACCACTTGAGGAACAGGAGTAAGTGGGTTTAGACTATCTACCATCCTATGGTTTTAACCACATGACCATGGAGAGGATATGAGAAAGCAGGATGGAAAACCCACCTTGACTCTACAGGCACATGTATGTGAATTGGAAGGGAAAAACCATCACAAGAGAGTGTTCTTCCAGGAAAATGGCTGCTCTAGTTTCCAGTGGGCTGATCCAGACTGCTCTGAGACAGGGGAAGCTCCTGAACCTGCATTAAGTTGATGACATCATTAAATGAGGATATGCAGAAAAGAAAGTTTTTCAGAAAGGAAAAAAATCAGTTCAAATCCTTCCAGAAGCTGTTTTTTTTTTGTTGTTTTGTTTTGTTTTTTATAAAACAAAGTAAGGTCAAAGGACCTGAACAGGAAATCCAGTCCAGGTACTGAAGGAGAAGGTAAATTGAGCAGAATTTGCAGAGAGCCACCCAGCTGGCTAGCTTTAGGCATTGCTGAATGAGAGAAGTGGCAGTGCTCTATGTCTACACTGACTCCTGGGGGGTGGCAGATGCCCTCTGGGTGTAATTACAGATATGGAAGCAGAACAACTGGCAGTGGAGAGGCAAACCCATCTGGGCCACTGCACTGTGGAAAGATCTTGCTGCCCTGAAAGAGAACATGGTTGTAAAGGTACGTCACACAGATGCTCATGTACCCAAGAGTTGTGCCACTGAAGAACATCACAACAACAGCAGGTGGATCAATGGCTGAAGTAGATCTAGACAGGCAACGTAAGGATGAATTATTTGTAGCTTGGTATGCCCATGATACCTCAGGTCATCATGGAAGAGACGCATCCTATTGATGGGCTTGGGATCAAGGGTTGGACTTGACTATGGATGCTACTGCAGAAGTTACCCTTTAATGTGAAATGTGTACTATAATTAAATAAGTGAAGTGGATAAAGCCTCTTTGGTTTGAAGAGCGATGGCTGTGATTTCCCTGCCTTTGAAATGTCATTTCTAATCTTGTTCCAATCACTAATTCACAACTAGTGAATTGAGATAGAAGTGCTAAGCAATTGGCTGCTAGGAGACAGAAAGCTCTACTGTGGTGATAACACGCAAAGGGTATAAGCCAAAGTTGGGCCCAAAAGAAAATGATAATAGACACAGTAACCAGTTACAAGAGGAAGAGATGAAAACTAATGCTTGTGATGTGTCTGTGAAGTAATCCTTTTATTTGCCATGTATGGAGGGGGTTAAAAATACAAATTATGGAAAAAAGTGACAGAGTTTTCACATTTTGTGAATTCCTTATGCCACTTTACTATCATGACATTCTCACTCTTCCTCTTCTATCTTCTTGCCATGAATCTCCCGACTCTTCACACGGAGCTTGTTGACCTGTGACTCTGCAATGTCAGCCCGCTCCTCTGCTTCCTCCAGCTCGTGCTGGATCTTGCGGAATTTGGAGAGGTTGACATTGGACAGCTCCTCCTGTACAAGGACAAGGAGTTGGCGGTGAGGAACCATGACAGGGGTTTCAGTCCTCCTGTGCCCAAGCCCTTGAGGGGCTGTGGTAGATCCCCAGAAGAAAGCACAGGCCTCCTTGTCTCCTGCCTACCACGGCTTAAATGTAAGACTCACAAAGACTTCCTCATCCTCTCTTATTTGAGAACCCACATTAACAAACAGCACCAGAAATTTGTCACTCTTGAGGAGCTGTTTTGTCACATGGTCTTATTTTTTCTTGTACTTATTCTCCTCCTCCCTAGTACCTGATTTACATTTCATTTGTTAGATTCAGAAACACATGAAAACCCTGTGATGTTGATTACTGTCACAGATTCATGAGCCTCTTTAATGGATGTTGGCAATTTTAGTTTGATTTCCTGGATAAACTAGGCTGCAGAACATCCCTGACTGTAGCATGCCCCAAAGAAAGCAAGGCCGCCTGACATGATAATGAACAATGAGCCAAGACAAGTTGTGTCTCGGAAGATTCTTTCAGACCCTTTTCTGGTTTTCATTCTGATCTCTACAATCATACTTCCTTGAAGTAAAATTACTCTCACTCATTCTTCAAGTTATACTTACAGCCTCCTCAGCTTGTCTCTTGTAGGATTTCACTTTCATCTGCAGTTTGTCCACCAGATCCTGGAGCCTGAGAATATTCTTCCGGTCTTCTTCAGTCTAAAGTTGATAAGCAGGAAAGAAAGAATTGCTTCCCAGCAAATGAGGAAACAATACCCCATGGGGATGGTACACAACCATTTTGATGCGCTGGGTGTAAGGGGTATCAACTCAAGGAGGCTTACTGCCTTACCTGGTAGGTCAGCTCCTTCACCCTCCTCTCGTACTTGCGCACACCCTTCACAGCTTCAGCGCTGCGCTTCTGCTCAGAATCAACCTCCCCTTCCAGCTCCCGCACCTGCAATGAGAAACGCATATTTGGAGATTCCCTACTATCTCTGACCAGGGATTGCACACTCTTGCACAAATACCAGTCCTACGCACCCTGGCCTCCAGCTTCTGGAGTTGCTTCTTGCCTCCCTTCAGAGCCAGCTGCTCTGCCTCATCCAGACGGAGCTGCAAGTCCTTCACTGTCTGGTCCATGTTCTTCTTCATCCTCTCCAGGTGGGCACTGGTGTCCTGCTCCTTCTTCAGCTCTTCTGCCATCATGGCCGCCTGGAGAGGCAAAGCAGCAAAGCCAGGTTTGGAGTCAGAGACCTCTTGGGGGAAATGCGTGGGCCATCTGCAGTGAAAGAGCCCTGACTCACATCGGTGATGGCCTTCTTGGCCTTCTCTTCAGCATTGCGGGCTTCCTGGATGGTGTCTTCCATTTCACTCTGAATTTGCACAATGTCTGTTTCCAGCTTCTTTTTGGTGTTGATCAAGCTGGTATTCTGCATAACAGAAATGTTAGGATTTTTACTGTTAGACCTGATACCTCCACATCAAGAACTGAGAAGGAGAATAATGTTTCTTAAAGTTTGTAATGCAGGAGTCCTCTTTAAAGACATGGTGGCAAACCAGATAGGGATGGCTAGCTGGATTAGATATGTCACAGTATTGCTCTTCAAGTGTTTAACACAGTGAGATGCAAAGCAATAAGTAAAATACATAGCAATATCTCATTCTACACTATCTCATGCTGATGGGATTAATTCCCTGGAAATAATCTGACCTGGGTGTGGAGAAGTTGCACACGTTCAGTTGCGTCCAGAAGCTCCTGCTCAGCCACTTTCCTTGAGCGCTCCGTCTGCTCCAGGGCTCCTCGTAGCTCCTCAACTTCAGCCTGCAACAGGTTTGCTCTGCGCTCCACCATGGCCACCTGTTCCTTCAGATCCTCCTGTGTTCTGAGAGCGTCATCCAAATGTATCTGGGTATCCTGTAAAGCAGAAAAAGTAGTTTACAAGCTGGCAGAGCAATGGAGCCCTGTGGATAGTGACATTTCCTACTCTTTTAATGAATTACAATTGTAATGATGACTCTGTATAACAGGAGGGAAGCAATATGCCTATGTCTCTTATTTAGCTTCATACCTTGAGTGTTCCTTGTGTGTTTCTCAGGTTCTTTTGTGCCTCAGCAGCCATGCGGTTGGCATGGCTCAGCTGGATCTCCATTTCATTCAGGTCTCCCTCCATCTTCTTCTTCAGCCGCAGGGCTTCATTCCTGCTCCTAATCTCAGAATCCAAGGTGCTCTGCATGGACTCCACAATTCTGAGGTGATTTCTCTTCAGCTGGTCAATTTCCTCATCTTTCTCAGCTATCTTCCTGTCAATCTCAGATTTGATCTGGTTAAGCTCCAGTTGGAGGCGCAGGATCTTCCCCTCTTCGTGTTCCAGGGAGGCCTGAACAAGTCAAAAAGAAACAGTGAGTAGAAATATAGTTTCCTCTCTAAGCAGTCTCATATGCAATCCTTCAGAATATAGTCTATATTTTCCACAATATCTACAGATTACTGTTTCCATTCCATAAGATTGGAAACAATTTTTAGCACTGTGCACCTCAGCTTCCTCCAGAGAGGCTTGGAGTTCAGACTTCTCCTGCTCAACATGCTTCTTGACTTTCTCCAGCTCATGAACCGCTTTTCCTCCCTCTGCAATCTGCTCCGTGAGGTCGGCAATCTCCTCTGTAGAGAAGAAGGAACAATCACATGGTCAGATATGGAGCATACAGGGAAAGGCCCTGTGACACCAGCATAACAGGCCTGCTCCCATCACTGCAGGCACAGACCCAGGTGGAGAGGTGGGCAGGAAAGCTTCTGAGGAAGCCCCGCCAGCAGGAAAGGCTGAGCGACTTACGCTGCAAGTTCTTGTTCTCTCGCTTCAGCGTTTCCAGGTGGTCCAGGGACTCCTCATAGGCATTCTTCATCTTGAACAGCTCTGTGCTGAGGGAGCGAGACTCCTTCTGGGAGGCCTCCAGCTCAGTCTGTGTTTCCTCGTACTTCTGCTTCCACTCCGCCAGGATCTGAGGAAAAGCAGATCATGAGTAGGGATATGGTAATCATGTTCTGCCCAAGAAACACAGGCCTGGAGCCCAGAATACCTTGTCAAAGTTCTTCTGTTTCTTGTCCAGAGCTGCACAGGCAGCATTTGATCGCTCCACATCAACCATCAGGTCCTCCACCTCATTCTGCAGCCTCTGCTTTGTCTTTTCCAGGGAAGCACATTTGGCATTCACAGCTTCAACGTGTTCCTCTGCATCCTGCAGGCGCTGTGCCAGCTTCTTCCTGGAAGGAGGCAAGCAGAGCTGCAGGTTAGAGACGAAGAGGGAGCCTGCGTTTTACATTCATAAGAGGGCACTTGATCACTTTGGGGATTTTGACCCTCCATCTGTTCAGTGAATTTTCTGCACTGTGGTTGCATGCATTCTAAAGGGTTTGTCTAAGCTTTGTCTTAACACCTACTGAGTATTCAGCCTTTGTTAGCTTAACAAAATCCTGAAGTGTATGCATGTCATGCAGTCTGCACTTTTTCGCAGCATGCTTTTCCTCTCTCTCTTCTACCACTAGCAAGTATGTCACTGCCTTCATCCCAACCCTATCTTAATCCATTATCAGGGACTTCTAATTTCCCTTGATAATCTCAGACTTCTCCAGCCATTTCACATCCTAATTTCCCACATACTTGGCCTCCTCCAGCTCCTCTGTGCGCTGAATAGCATCCGTCTCATATTTGGTTCTCCACTGGGCCACTTCGCTGTTGGCCTTGGACAAGACACGCTGCAGCTCACCCTTGGCTTCCTGCTCCTCCTCATATTGTTCTCGGAGCAACTCACAGTCATGACGTGCAGATTGTAAGGCGTGAGCCAGGGCATTCTTGGCCTGTGTGGACATTGGGATTGCTAACCTGAATATCTTAAGATGCGTATTGACAGTGGGATTATCATATGCAGGAGTACTGCTCCAGGGGTAATGATGGGTAAACCCTGATGAAACAAATGTAAGGCTGAGAGACAGTGAATCCCTCAAAAATGTGTGCTAGAGGATCAAGATATGTTAGTGAAAATTGGCCTGGGGACAGTAATGTGATGGTTCTGTAAATATTTCTAGAAATGAGTATGGATCTTGTCTTACAGAGTATCAGAATCTCCTCAAAGGATAACTTCCTCTAGCATAAAATTCACTATGGCTCCTTCCCCCTCAAGTATAAACGCTGTTCCCTCCTTTACTGCAAGTGTATGGGGAAAGAACATTGAACCGCTCTTGTTTTAGATAGGATTCTAGACATGCATATCATAGCAACATGGCTTGAAGAAAGAAGGTATTTCCAGACCTTTATTTCTTCCTCTAGATGTCTCTTCAGTTCCTCAATCTGTTGGGTAAATCCCTGCTTGCCCCTAGAGAGCTGAGAAATCAAAGCATCTTTTTCCTCTGCCTGGCGAGAATATTCACCTGGAAAATGTAAAGTGAAAAGAAAAAAAAAGTGTTATGCTAACAGTAGAATCATAGATCATAAAGTGATTTGGTCTCAATATGACCCATAGGTCTTATAAATTCCATCATTGTGTATCATTATGAAGTGTATCACTTGACCACGTCCTTAAGCGTCTCATTCACACATTTTTAAATGTTTCCAGTGATTCTAATACTTCTCTGAGCAGCCATTTCCAATGCCTAACCACCCTTTCCATGAAAAAATTCTTCCTAACATCGGATCTGAACCTCCCTTGGGGCAAACAGAGACCATTCCCTATCCCTAGATCACTGAGAAAAAAAATAAAACCAGCTTTTAAGAAAATATAGAGCATGATGAGGTTTCCTCTAAGCCTCCTTTTCTCAAAACTAAGCAACCTCAGTTCCCTCATATGTCTTGTTTTCTAGATGCATCATCAGCACTGCTGTTCCAGCAGCTCTAAAATTTTTGCGTAGTGAGGAATCCAAATCAGCCGCACCAGTGACGAGTATAGAGGGACTATCATAAAGTGATGCAATCATAGAGTCAAAGAATAGTTTGAGTTGGAAGGCACTTTCAAACCCATCTACTTCTAATCCCCCAGCCATGGGCTGGGATGCCTTCCATTAGATGAAGTTGCTCAAAATTCCATCCAACCTAGCCTTAAACTCTTGCACGGAAGGGACATATACTGTTTCTCTGAACAATCTGTTCCTGTGCCTCACCACTGTCTGGTTAAAGAATTTCTTCCTTATGACTAATCCCTTCCCTAGTCCTGCTGGCCACACTATTACTGATGTGGTCCACATGGCCATTGCCATTGTTGGCGATCTGAGGTCATGTTTGACTAAAGATAAATGATATAAAAGTTTAAAACATCTACAGTAGCAGGCACTTGGGTACCCTGTAAAGCCATGGAATCTGGAATAGTTATGAGATGTTAGCTAAATTCTCCCTTTGCACTGTAACGTATCATTATAATTTAGAGGTTCTCTCATTGGACATCAAGAATTAGGATATGTCACCTGTTTCTGTTTGCAGACGGGCTCTTTGGGTATTGAGGTCATTGATCATGCGCTGATTTTGTTCCTCCTTGGTTTTAAGCTCACTCAGCTGGTCCTCCAGAGTGCGGCACATCTTCTCTAGATTTGCCTAGGTATTGAAAGCAAGGAAGGAAAGGAAATGAAACTCTGGACTCTGCCTGATTTTTACAGCAGAATTATTGTACGAGTGTGACTTGTAAATACAGCCTAAGCACCGTGCCTTTGCCCTATGAATACTTTCTATTGCCTTTCTTTACCTTGGCTTTGGAGACAGACTCCATGTTGCTGGCCAAGTCATCAATCTCCATCTTCAGCTCACTCTTCTCCTTCTCCAGCTTCTGCTTCACTCGTTGCAGGTTGTCGATCTGCTCCCCAAGCTCCGCTGTGCTGTCCGCATGCTTCTTCCGCAGGGCGGCAGCCGTGGCTTCGTGCTGCAGCGTGGCCTCTTCGAGGTCACGGCGCATCTTCTGAAATTCTGCCTCGCGCTTCTTGTTCATCTCAATCTGAGCTGCTGTAGCCCCTCCTGCTTCCTCCAGGCGCTCGCTGATCTCCTCCAGCTCCCGGGAGAGGTCAGCTCGGTGCTTCTCTGCTTTGGCCCGAGAGGTTCGCTCTGCCTCAATTTCCTCCTCCAGTTCCTCAATACGGGCCTGGGGAACATCAGGGACCCTTCACACCCATGTCCTTCTCCTTCAGATGTTTTCTGAAGGGCAGAAGGGAAGGACCATAGACTTGCCTGGAGCTCCTTGATCTTCTTCTGTAACTGCATGCCCAGGGCTTGCTCATCCTCAATTTTGCTCTGGATTTGGCTGATTTCAAAGTCTTTCCTTTTGCACAAGATAAATGGTGTTAGTGCCAGAAAAAAAACATCTAAGTACACCCACCAGCACTCAGCTGTCAAATAACCATACTTACTTCTTCAGTTTCTCATCTAGCTGCTGCTTATCATTTTCCAAATCCATTATGCTATCATGGGATAGCTTCAGGTCTCCTTCAAGTTTCCTCTTAGCTCTCTCGAGGTCCATGCGCAGCTTCTTCTCTTGCTCCAGAGACCCTTCCAGCTAAACAGAATGAGATCATTAGTGCTCTGCCAGCCATGTTTATTTCTACAACTGTCCTATAATAGCCATATGCTTTTGTTCTTACATCGTCCACTTGCTGCTCCAGCTTGGTTTTAGCTTTGGTCAGAGTATTGACTTTGTCTTCCTCTACTTGCAGGTCATCCAGTGTCTGCTGATGTGCCTCTTGGAGGGCTTTCTTCTCTTTTGTCAGCTTGGCAATTGTCTCATCCAGGACTGCCATCTCTTCTGTGAGATTTTTCACCTATGAATTAAAACATAGTCTAAAACTTACCTGCTGTTGCCATGGCAGTTGCATTTTGCAGTGTTTTGAATGAGGCTTATTTCATCTTTTGCAATTTAGATTAGACAGTGCACAATTTTTCCAGAGCTAACATGTTCTGGTGTAGTAGGCACTTCTACTCTGAGAGTAGCTTCACACATTATGTGACTTCTCATGTGCGTACCTTGTTTTCAGTGGCATGCTTTTCCTTCTCAACTTTGGCCAATGTTAACTCCAGGTCATCTATATCTTTCTTCAGCTCTGAGCATTCATCCTCCAGTTTCCTCTTCTTGGCTGTCAGCTCAGCATTAATTTCCTCCTCATCCTCAGCTCGTTCTGTCACCTCCTTAATTTTGGCTTCCAGCTGGATTTTGGTTTTGATGAGCTGGTCACATCTTTCCTCAGCATCAGCCAAGCTATCTGCTTCCTATGGGGAGACACAGATTTTTGTGAGTTATAATGCTTTGAAGTTCTGTTTGTTGTCTTTTTCTCTCACAGACACAGTATTCAATTGCTTCTGTTTTGTTTTATTATTATTATTATTTTAATATAATATTTGGGGAATTAGGCTGTTCCATTTGTGAGAATAATGAATTAGAGAAGTTGGCAGGTTTCTTGGAGTGAAGAAACTGACTCCTGATTGATAGCTGAATGTCAAATATCTAGCAATCTAGGCATTATGGTATATCTGTGATTAGGAAAAATGGGTCTTTCTCATGGTTGCTTTACTCTACTGCATAAGAACACTGCTTTGAAGGCTGAACAGATAGGGATTCTTCCTATCCAGTTCAGACAGATCTGTCTGCTACTTTGTATAATTGATTAGTGCTACAATTCTCTCTCCTTAGGACAGAAGGGCCATCAAGTCTGATTTGGCATTGCCAGGTTACTTCACTGGCTGGTATGGGACACCCCTGCCACTGTCCATTTATTCAACATTCCAGTAACTCAGAGTGTGTGACTTCTTTTCTTATTGTAAATTATTTATCTTACTACAAGTCTCTGATGGGAGGAAAAAAGCAGTCTGTCTGTGTAACACTTTTTCCAAGGGACAAATAAGCAGTGATATTCACCGCCTGCACTTGGAGCTGCAGGTCATTTTTCTCCTGCAATAGGACAACCATTTTCTCCTCCAGCTCCTTCCTCTTTGCCTCAGATTTTGCAAGCTCTTCCTTGGTCTTCTCAAACTCTTCCTTCATGTTGGCCATCTCCTTCTCAGACTCTGCGCTCTTCAGCAGGGGCTTGATTTTGAAGAACAGCTTCATCCAGGGCCAGTGCTTGACATTCATGAATGAACGAACATTGTACTGGATGCAGAAAATGGACTCCCTGAAATACAGTTCATGTAGTTATTACATACCTTGAGTGTGAAAATTTTAAACTCATTTAACTAAGCATCATGAAAATAAACTAAATATGCATAATATTTACCTCCTTTCCACCATTCTCTGGTACTCCACTCTCATCAGGAAGCCCCTGCATCTGGCTTGTGTGCGAGTGATGATTTCAGCCAGCTTATCATCTCTCATCTCCTCCAGGAGTCCCAGCAGCCCAGCTTTGAAGAACACCTTGAAAAATAAAATGTTGCAGCAGGTAAGCCAGAATAGAGACACAACAGGCTTTCAGCTTTCAGGAGACATTAATGATCATGACCAGTCTCACCTTGGCTTCCTTCCCACATCATTTTTTCCACTGTGCCTAGGAACTTCTTAATAGCTCAGTCCTAGACCTTCAGTCTCTGCCTGAACCATCTTGTTAAAATTTTGGTTTCCCATTCAGCCACTGCCTCAACCATGCCTCTGCCTGGCTGTGGACCACAGTGAACTCTTTTTACTGACTTAATGTTAGATCTGTTTCATTGATCAGGAAATTACTGAGCAGTACCTGATCCTTGGTATACTACCTAGACCTGGCCACAACCAATCTTTAAAACAAGAATTTCTGGCTTCACCTTACACCTTTCTTGTTGTCACAAACCTACTGGATGATTTGGACTCTTAGTTGAATCTGTCCTTGGTTGGTCTTCTTCACTTGCCTTGCGAAAGTACTGTGTGCTTGGATCTTTTTTGGCTGAGGCACCCAAGCTACCAGCTGTGTTACTGCAATCCCTGATCCTCAGGAAGCAACCAGCTCTTACTGCTCTCTGTTTGAACAGAAGACTTATTCATACCTTGGTGTGACCAAATCTGTACTGGGTGTGGTCCACATCAATGGATCCAAGGAGCTTCTCAGAAGCCTTCTTGCTATCCATAAATTGTCCCTCTGGGATAGCACTTGCATTAAGCACTCTATATCTGTAGGAGAAAACAAAGTATGAAGAAATACCCGTTATTGAATTCTCCAATACAATTGAACCCCATAGCCTTCTAAGACTGTCTCTTTGAATTAGTCTAATGCCAGAAGCCAATTCAACCTTTGAGAATGGGATATGGAGAATATTTTTTACTGTTAGTTCAGAATCCAAAATAATCCTAATCCTCAGCAATGTCATATCATCAAGATCTGATAGAGAAGCATTTACATATTACTGCTCAATATCAGTGTAACATATATGTTTCAAGTGCATTTCAATATCCAGGCTATTCGCTTTGGTTTGAATGGACAGCAAGTGGTACCACTCTTACCTCTGTTTGAAGTCAGCATATAGGACTCTGCTGGGGAATCCTTTCCTGCAAATCCTGATGCCTTCTAGCACACCATTGCATCGCAGCTGGTGCAGCACCAGTTCATGTTCCATGGCACCTAAGAAACACCACAATTAGTGACTACCCCACTGTTTGACACTCAAGCTAAGAGCTTCTGCAGTTCAAATTTTACCCACTGTATCTCCTTACCAGGTGTTTTTGTTTCATTTGGGATGATGCAGCGTACAAAATGGGGGTGAGTGCTTCTCAGGTTAGCCATCAACTTGTTTAAATTCTCCTGTGAATGTATGAGATTAATTATTATTAATTGTTATCCACTTAATAGTGGATTTATCAAACTGAATGTTTCAGAATATAGACTTATCTTCCCTACAACATATTGCAGAGCTCCTAGAGGGAAACTCAGAAACTGCAGACATCTGGCTTTGTTGATTTTGAAATTCCTTCATTGAATAATGATTAGTATTATTTTTTCTTAATCTTCTCATACAAATACAATACTAATACAGAGCTACTATATTACAGTTTCCTTCCAGTTAGTATATCTTTTGGTATACAGTTGGGCATTTTAAGCTGTAGATACTGATGATCTGGACTTTTGGCTAAGTCTGACTACAGTCTGATTTGGTAGTAGATTTCAAAGAATAGAAACATAGAATGGGTTTGTGTTGGAAGAGACCTTAAAGACTACCTAGTTCTAACCTCCTGCTGTGGGCAGGGACATCTCTCACAAGAACAGGTTTTCCAAAGTTCCATGCATTCTGATCTTGAACATTTCCAGGGCTGGGCATCAACATCTTACCTTGGTAACCAGTTCCAGTGCCTCACCACACCCATAATAAAGAATTTCTTCCTTCTTTTAGTTTAAAACCATTACCTCTTGTCTACAACATGCCTGTGTAGAAAGTCTCTTTCCATGTGATTTATAAACATTCAGTATTGAAAAGTTGTAATAAAGTCTCCCTGAAGCCTTCTCTTCTCTAGGCTCAACAGATCTAGCTCTCTTGGCCTTTCTTTCTAGAACAGTTATTTCATGCCACTGAGCCTTTCCACGGCCCTCCTCTGGATCCATTCTAACAGTTCCATGATCTTCTTATGTTGGAGTTCCCAGACCTGGATGCAGCACTGCAGAAGGTTTCTCACAGTGGTGGAGCATAGAGACAATCATCTTCACCAGCCTGCTGGCAACATTTTTTTTTGATGCAGTCCATGCTATGACTGGCTTTCTGGGTTGCAAATGGGAGCTCCTGGCTCATGCCCAATTTTTCATCCACCTCTAACCTCAAATCCTCCTCTGCAGTGCTGCTCTGAATCCCAATGCTCATCGCCCAACCTGTATTCATGCTTGAGATTATCTTCACACGGGCACAGGACCTTGTACTTGGTGTCACTGAATTTCATGAGGTTCACTTGGCATGACATATCATACCTGTCCAGATCCCTTTGGGTGGTATACCTTCTTTCTATTATGTCAGTTGTACCAGTCAGTTTGATCTCATCTGCAGGCTTGTTAAGAGTGCACTCAATCCCATTATCTATGTTATTAGGAAAGATAATAAACAGTGCCAGTCCTGATTCAGATCCCTTAAGAACACCTCTCAGAGCTAAATAAGTTTTTTTAATTTGGAAGTGAAGCTCAAATAAATGAGCTGTGCTAGCAGTAGTTCAATATCCCTAAATATCTCAACTTCAGCAAAATTGAAAACATTACTGAAAACTGATCACAAAATGCATTGACTCAATATCTCCATCAAAATTTAAACATTTTCATAGAATCTTACGATCTTAAGATTTTTTTTTTTAATGCTAGATCTGTTATCTTTTATTTTATGCTATCAGTACTGAAAATTGTCATTGATATTAAAACAGGTGTTGGAAAATTCTCTGATGCCTGCACAGATACTGAGTTTGGCCTTCACTCAGATATAGATAGATAATCTTGAGTGAGATCATAAGACAATGCGCAGGACAACCAGGGGATCAGCCCCAGACAGTATGGGTTTATGAAAGGCAGGTACTGCTTGACCAGCCTGATCTCCTTCCATGACCAGGTGACCAGTCTGACGGATGAGGCTGTTGATGTAGTCTACCTAGACTTCAGCAAAGCCTTTGACACTGTCTCCCACAGTATCCTCCTGCAGAAGCTGGCAGCCTTGGCCTGGACAGGTGCACTCTTCTGGGTAAAGAAGTGGCTGGAAGGCTAGGCCCAGAGAGTGGTGGTGAATGGAATTAAATCCAGCTGGTGACTGATCATGAGTGGTGTCCCCCAGGCATCAGTACTGGGGCCTGTCCTTTTTAATATCTTTACTGATGACCTCAGCAAGGATATTGAGTGCAACCTCAGTGAGTTTGCAGATGACAACAAGGCAGGAGGAAATATCAATCTGCCTGGGGGTAGGAAGGCCTTAGAGAGGGATCTTGGACAGGCTGGATTGCTGGGTTGAGGCCAATAAGATGACGTTCAACAAGACCAAGTGCCGGGTCCTGCATATTGGCCACAACAACCCCAGGCAATGTTACAGGCTTGGGACACAGTGACTGGAAGACTGTGTAGAGGAAGAAGACCTGGGGGTGTTGGTCCATGTTCGGCTGAACATGGACCAGCAGCATGCCCAGGTGGCCAAGAAGGCCAATGGCATCCTGACTTGTATCAAAAACGGTGTAGCCAGCAGAAGCAGGAGGTTATCTTCCTCTGTACTCATCACTGGTGAGGCTGCAACTTGAATACTGTTTTCAGTTTTGGACCCCTCACTACAAGGAAGAAATTGTGGTCCTCGAGTGCATCCAGAGAAGAGCAATGAAGCTGTGAGGGGTCTGGAGCACAAGTCTTATGGGGAGCAGCCGAGAGGATTGGGATTGTTTAGACTGGAGAAGAAGAGGCTCAAGGGAGATATTATTGCTCTCTGCAACTACCAGAAGGGAGGTTGTGGTGAGGTGCGGGTCAACCTCTTCTCTTGTGTAACTAGTGACAGGACAAGATGGAATGGCCTCAAGTTGCACCAGGGGAGGTTCAGGTTGGACATCAGGTAAAATTTCTTCTCTGAAACAGTGGTCGTTCCAGGCAGTGGAATGGGCTGCCCAGGGAGGTGGTGGAGTCAGTGCCCTGTAGGTATCCAAGAAACTTTTAGATGCTGTACTAAAGGACATGATTTAGTGGGGAAGATAGATGTGGTGGCAGATGGATGATTGGGATGGATGATGTTGGAGGTCTTTTCCAACTTTGGTGATTCTATGATTCTATGATTATTCATTCTCAATCTAAGTAGGTGAACTTTACCCTTTTGTAATTTCTACTGAATCCAGAAAAGAGCAAAACTGAAGGAGACAGTTGCAATAAGTAAGCCAAGGATGCAATATCAATAGCTAATTAGATAAAAAGAAACAAGGCAGTTGCCTAGATTGTTTCAGGAGGCTGAACCGTATTATTCTATCTCCTGCAATAAAAAGACCAGACACACATTGAGGTACAGCTTTCATGGTATTTCTAGGGCCTCTTTCTGGTTCTGTAAGGATGATAAGATTAATGTCCAAAACTGAAACACACATTTCAGATCCAGAATAAGTTTACTGTCCTTCTTTGAAAAAAGTAAGTTTGGTACTTACACGGAAAAGAGCTGAGACTGTCTGGAAAGAAGAACCCTTCTTCTTGCCACCCTTTTTGCCACCACCCTCTGAAAATGGAAAAAAAATAAAAAGATCAGAAATCTTTAGCATAGCCTTTAAGATTCTGCTTCAAACTGTATGCTCATATGAAAAAATGGATTGTGGAAAACTTACCAGCTTCTCCACCATAGGTGGCAAACAGTAAGGCCAGTGTCTTCACAGATGATTTCTGGTACAACCCAATGACAGTTTCGTTCAGGGGGTCCTTGTTCTTCTCAAGCCAGCCAGAGATGTTGTAGTCCACTGTGCCAGCATAGTGCACCAGGGAGAAGTGGGCCTCAGCCTTGCCTTTGGCAGGCTTGGGCTTCTGGAAATTGTTGGACTTGCCCAGATGCTGGTCATAGAGCTTGTTCTTGAAAGAGGTGTCAGTTGCCTTGGGGAACATGCACTCCTCTTCCAGGATGGAGAAGATCCCCATGGGCTGGAAGATAGCACAAAAAGTAACAGAGAAAAATCACGTTAGTGTGAAGCATGTGCTATGAGATTCAGAGGTACCTGTGTATTGTTGGTAGCATCTCTGCCTGAATAAGAGGCTAAGTTTGTCAGGAGTTCTCTGCCAGGAGATTATTTGTCTTTCCTTACCTTTCAGCAGTCTGTCTTCACTAAACTGGTAAGAATGTCTCACCACGTCAGGTTAAAATTGGCAGTAGAACCAGGAGAAGTGGCAGACAAATACAATTGGGAAAATAGCTACAAGATGCAGACTGTCTTGGAAAATTGGGGCATGCCATATTTATTTCCTAAACAATGTGTGTGCAGTTTGATTTTGCATCTTCAGAAGAAAACGTAAAATTTCTCTAGCTATATTTTAATGAATTCTGTTGGTAGGAGTCTAGGCTATCTTTTCCATGCTTGAAGACACAGTGATGCAAGATTGGTGACACAGATTTGCATTTAACTGTACTAATTCCTAAGCACTGGACTAAAGTATTAATTCCAATACAAAATGCCTTGTTTCACTGAAACTGACTGTCTGGCTGCAAGTTCTTTCCAGCTGAATCTGACTGAGAAACATCACAAAATTCCAGAATACATCACACACTTAAATGGAAAAAGTACCTTTTCAATGAGCTCAATGCAGGCAGCCAGGTCCATCCCAAAGTCAATGAATTCCCATTCAATGCCTTCCTTCTTGTACTCCTCCTGTTCCAGCACGAACATGTGGTGGTTGAAGAACTGTTGCAGTTTCTCATTGGTGAAGTTGATGCACAGCTGCTCAAAGCTGTTGAACTGTTTAAAGCAAAGAGAAGTGCACAGGTTCTCAAAGAGGCAACAATGATCACAGGGTCATGTTAGTATTCTTCTGATTCTGTTTTAATTCCCCAACTGAACCGCCAAACCTAGCAATACAGTAATAACATCTAATTCCTTAGAAGGATTCCTACTGTAGAAAAAATGTACTGTCCTTGCAGGGCTTTATTAGGACTATTTTTGAAAGCAATCTACAAGTAAAATTTATTTTTTACTGTGCTATTCAAAGATAGATGTTCCAGGAACCTCAGTTGCTGCACCATGGAGGTGTGTCAGCTTTCTGACTTCTGGGAAAATGGAGGCTTCCTCAGTATCCTACACCAGAATTTCTCTGCCCTCAAATCAAGAATATAGAATTTTCTTTGTTTTGACACAGAAGTTCTAGTATCACCACTGCATTCACAGCACAGGAAATATGCTCTATGTTTTCCCACAGCATTTCCCTTTCCTTGGCTCTTCCAAGACTGTTCACATCCCTGGTCCACATCTGTGTAAGCTCCAATAATAGATCTGTCTCTGACTGTGAAATCTAAGATCTTTTCCCAGTCAACGGTGTCTAAATTTGTCTGTCAAAACACAGCATTTTTTTCTATCTGTTGACAATATTAGAGTCAAAATGTATTCACATAAAGTAATTTAAGCATTCTACTGTGATAGAGAAGAGAGATGGTTATCTCAAAAACAGCAGATTAGGAGCATACTCTTCAGAATCTTCTTAAAAAGAAATGTGTTTCTGAGTTCTCAAAATCTCTTTCTGCCCCTCTTATAACCATGATGCCAAGCTTTTGTTCCTTACATCAAAGATCTCAAAGCCAGCAATGTCCAGGACACCAATGAAGTACTGCCTGGGCTGCTTGGTATCCAGCTGTTGGTTGATGCGAATAACCATCCACAAGAACATCTTCTCATAGACAGCCTTTGCCAGAGCACCAACTGAATTGTGCACCTAAAACAGAGATGAAAGGACTGGGGTTACCTTCTATTGCAGAAGAATATTCACATTATTCTTCAGATCATATAGTTTCATACTTAAGATTATACCTGTGACACAGTTTGACCTTTGGTCACGAATTCATTCCCAACCTTCACTCGAGGATAACACAGGGCTTTGAGCAATTCAGCTGAATTCAGGCCCATGAGGTAGGCAGCCTTATCAGCCACTAGAAAGGGAGAAAGTAAGAAAGAGGGGAGCATTCATCACTGATCAATGGCTAGAATTTGGTCTGTGTGAGCGAAGTTATTGGTGTGCTCTGACTGGTTCAACCTGGAGGAGAGAAGACTGGGAGGGGATTTTATCAATGCTTATAAATATCTACTAAGTGAGAGTCAAGCAGTGGTGTCCAGCAACACAACAAGAAGCAACAGACAAAACTGGAACATAGGAAGTTCCATATTTACAAAAAAAAAAAAAAAAAAATTACTTTGCGGGTTACAGAGCACTGGAACAGGCTGCCCAGAGAGGTAGTGGAGTCTCCTCTGGAGATATTCAAAACCCGCCTGGAAGCTTTCCTCTGTAAGCTAACACAGGGAACGTGCTTTAGCATAGGGTTAGACTAGATGATCTCCAGAGGTCCCTTCCAACCTTTATAATTCTCTGATAAGTTCTGGGAAGGAGTGAAGATTATGGAAGTTAATGCTCGCCTGGTTTAAAAGCGAGAACAGGCATTGTATGAATAGGGAAAGCTTGAATCTGGAAACTCCCAGAACCACTCCTAAAACCTCTGATATCATACCAGGCATGATTGCAGCCCACTCTTGTTCTGTGGAGACAAATTTTCTGCAGAGCAAGAAATGCAGGACAGATTTTGGAAAAACAACAACAACAAAAAACAGTTATAGTGCTTGAAGGTTTTTCTGACAAAGACCCTTTGTTAAAGTTCCCATTTTCAGGCTGTGTGTTTTTGAAAACACACAACCTGAACTGGATAAAAGAACAGCATTTCTTGTGATCAGGGATGCAGTTAAACAGATAATGAACAAAGAAGCTTTTCATCACTTTTACTAGCTGAATTGGGTGATACCTTCTGTGCCATCTGGCTCTGCCTGCTCCTCTCGCTGTTTCTGCTTGAACTTCAAATTCCCATAGTGCATGACAGCCCCTGTCAGCTTGTAGATGGCAGTCTTTTCATCAGCAGTGAAGCCCAGGATGTCAATGGCACTCTGCAGTGGAAACAGTTAAATAAAATATGTCTTTAGTAAGCCACCCTGCAAGGCATAGAATGGAGGTATCTTTGTGCTGTGTTACTCACATCTGTAGCCATAAGCTCCTCTTGGTCATCAATACTGGGAACGGTAATCTCGCCTTGACTCACATAATGGTAATCATATGGGTTGGTGGTAATAAGGAGCATGTCTGAAAGCAGGGATAGAAAGGACACAGGCTTAGATTTTCAGCTGGGCAATAAAGAAAACAGTTGCTTGGTGATCATGTCCAAAAAGATGTAATGATCCTTCCAACCTATTAGCTCTGGTTTCTTGTTGGACATGATCTGATAAAAGATGTGGTAGCTTCTCTCTGCCGGGAGCTGGAAAGTGACCCTGGACTTCTCCAGCAGATCTGACAAGGAAGGAAAAAAGAGTTAGGTACAAGACAGGGCATGGAGGTGGGAATTTGAGAAGGAATATGAGCAGGCCAGGAGCATCTCTTACAAGTTTCAATGTCAGCAGAAGCCAGTTTGCCTGTGGCCCCAAAGTGGATTCTGATGAATTTACCCTGTTGAGGGGAAAAGGAACAATTTCAGCCTGGGTGCATTCACTGCCCCTGTATAAAGCAGGGAGAATAAAGGACTGAAACACCATTTCTGTGGGGAAAGGCTGGGAGAACTGGTCCTGTTTAGTTTAGAACAGAGGAATGTCAGGGGCATCTTCTTGATGTCTAGAAATGCCTCAAAGGAGAGTGCAAACAGGTCAGAGTCAGGCTCTTTCCAGTCTTGCCTACTGATAGGCAGTTCCACACTTGGAACACAAGAGGTTCCATCTTTACTCTGCTAATAACTGAGCACTGACACAGATTGCACAGAGAGTCTGTGGAATCCTCTTTCTTAGAGATCTTCAAAAGCTGTCAGGATGTGCTGCAGGACAGCCTGCTCTGGGTATGCTCTCTTGAGTAGGGACGTTGGAGCAGATCACCTCCAAACATACCTTCCCACCTCAACCATGCTGTGATTCTGTGAAAGTTTTTGTCCTAAGCTGCAACTTACAAAGCGTGAGGAGTTGTCATTCCTCACAGTCTTGGCATTTCCAAAGGCCTCCAGCAGCGGGTTGGCACTGATGATTTGATCCTCAAGTGTTCCCTACAGGATAATTATTCATTAATATTGCTAAGTTGCAAAGACAACTAGAGATCAATTGTTCTATTTAACATAACTTACCTGCATTTTGCCAGGCTGCTCCTCCTTCTTCTTCTCCCCGCTAGCTGCAATTGTTGCAAAGTACTGGATGACACGTTTCGTGTTCACAGTCTTCCCTGCACCAGATTCTCCACTGTGAAACCAGAGTAACAGAAAGCGTGAGGTCAGGCAGCAGTCCACAGACATAGGGCAGCCCCGCAGATTCCAGCAGGGAAGGTACTTACGTGATCAGAATTGACTGATTCTCACGGTCTGTGAAAGAGGTGGAAATAAAAATGCTGTTAGTGGTGGTTTTGAATAAGATGGAACTCATAGGTGAGATAAATACAAGCAGTATTTTTGGAGAGTATTACATTCAGGCAGCTTCAGTGAGGAAAATACTTGTTGTTGACAAATGTTAGGTTTCTACACTGTTTCTTCCCCTTGAGCTGTTCATTTAAAATCCGTCTTGGGGCAGTGAAACTGGTATCTCTTCTTGACGTATTTCCTTAATCAATCTAAATATGACAGGAAGATTGCTGGAAGAATTTGCGTTATTTTACATTTTGGAAAGTCTGGAGAATTATGTTCCTCAGAGGTGTCATTATTAATGACACTGGAATGAAATGCTCATATGAAGCAATGCCCTGCAGAATCCACAAAGATTAATCATATATTTCTGGTGTGTTTTTTGAATGTTTCAGGAAGTACAACTGAAGCTAATACATCAGGGAGTCTTCAAATAGTGGAAGAATCTGTGATCAGTTTCTTTCAACTTCCCTTTAGCAAAATATCATTATAGAAGTCTGACTAATTAGCTTTCCTCTCTATATAACAAGAGGTTATAGACAATAAATGTATGCATCAAAAGACTTCTGATTGCGCCATTACTAAATTCCTTTTTTTTTCTTCACTATTTTCTTTCCTTGGTAACTCTGGTTTCTAAAATTGGAGAGATTTAATCAAAGTTGGAAATGTTTAAACAGTCACTTAATAGTGAATTAATTATTTTCGAAGTATTATCAAAGGAGAAGGAAGTTCCTATATTGTTTTGGTTGTCTTTTGTTTCAGATTTTCTTCTGTTCATTCTTTGTTTATTTCTGCCTTTGCAAGTCTGTTTTTAAAGGCACTAAGACAAAGAAGCATGTATGAAAGCATGTATGAAAGAAAATGCTGAATTACTTGTCCTTCATGAACTTGTTCTAGTGCTAAAAAGTGAAAAGGAGAAGAAACATATAAATTATCTTCTTATTTTTCTTCAGTATTCAAGCAGTTTATTTAATAGACAACATTATTATGTTTAGTTATGTTTCTGTGTACTTATGAAACTATTGTGAATGCACGAACATCAAAGATTTTCTTTTCTTCAGAAAAACTGCAGTTTCAGTGCAAGGATACTAGTCCATTCTGGTCAAGAAACTTTCTTGTCTGAGAAGAAACAAACCCAACAAAGGTATTAGCCAACAACTAATTTGAAATGAATACCTCTACTGTTGTTTCTGGATAGTGCAACTTTGCTGAGATCCTGACTCCTGTTTTTTCTCAGCAAGTTATAAATATCAGAGTAACACCTGAAATCAGACCATTTTCTTTTTTCAATCTATGTCTTGACTATGAAGATAAAATACCAAGGACTTAAGCTACAATATATTTTTAAGTGATAAATTTAAATCATCTGAACTCTATTAATACTTTATGTCACATTTCAAGCAAATGAGATCCAAATAATGAATAGGGCTTTGGTGCTCACCAAAGATAAAAGAGCACTGAAGGATGAAGGGAAGGCAATTGATGTCATCCACCTGGACTTCTGCAAGGCCTTTAACATGGTCATCTATATTCTCATCTCTAAATTTGAGAGAGAGGAATTTGAAGGATGGACTATTAAACAGATAAAAATCAGTTGGAAGGTCACAGTCAGAGGCTTGTGGTCAATGGCTATTTATATCCAGGTGGAGGCCGATAACAAGCGGCATCCCCGAGGGATCTATCTTCAGTTTGGTACTCTTGAACATCATGCACCTCAAGATGTGAACCTTCAGGAAATTTGTTGATGACACTAAGTTAAGTGGAGTGATTGATTGATTCAGCAGAAAGAAATGATGCCATCTAGAGGGACCTTGATAAAGTCAAAAGCTGGGCCCTTGTGAAACTAATGAGGTTCAACAAAGCAAAGTGCAAGGTTCTGCACTCGGGTGAGGTAATCCCAGATATGTATACAAACTGACATGTATACAATTCCTTGGAAGTAGCCTTGCTGAGAAGAACTTAGGGTTCTGGTTGATGAAAAACTTAACCTGAGCCAGCAGTGTGCACCTGCAGACTGGAAGGCCAATGATATCTTGGGTACCATCAGGAGAGGGGCAGCCAGCAGGGCAAGGGAGGGGACTCTATTTGACCCCCTCTATTCTGCCCTTGTGAGGACCCATCTGAAGTACTGTGTCTAAGTCTGGGGCCCCCAACACAGGAAAGACATGGAGCTTTCAGAGAGGGTCCAAAGGAGGGCCACGAAGATGATCCAAGGGCTGAAGCACCTCTCCTATGAAGGCAGGCTGAAGGAACTGGGCTTGTTCAGTCTGGAAAAGAGAATGCTACAGAGAGACCTCATTGCGGCATTCCAATATTTCAAGGGAGTTTAGAACCATGAGAGAAATCAACTTTTTACACAGGTAGATAGTGACAGGATGAGGAGGAATGCTTTTAAAATAAAGGAAGATTTAGATTAGATGTCCAGGAGAAGTTTTTTACTGAGAGAGTAGTGAGGTGCTGGAACACATAGCCCAGATAGACTGTGGATGCCTCGTCCCTGAAGATGTTCAAGGCCAGGTTGGATGGGGCCCTTGGCAATCTGATCTAGCACATGATCTAGCATCTGGCAACCCTGCCTGTGACAGGGGGGTTGGAACTTGATGTCCTTGAGGTCCATTCCAACCCAAGCCATTCTATGATTCAATGATTTGTTTCATTCAACCCAATATGTCTTATTAATTACTGTGACTGTAACTTTTTTTCAGTGCCCATTTTTGCATGCTGTTAATAAGACTTCTATAAATAGTTACGACAGAACTGTGTTTCATGCACAATATTAGCAAATATTAAAATAACAGTTCATTAAAAGTTCATGCCGAGGTTTACATCTCTATGCAGACTGATTTTTTTTTTTTAAAGCAAATATTAACTTTCTATAAAGACAATGCAATTTGCTCACCAGTCAGCATGAACTGATAGGCGTTGTCAGAGATGGAGAAGATGTGTGGAGGGGCCTCCTGGCGCTTTTTGCCTCGGTAGGCCAACACCACCTCCGGGTTGTACACCGGCAGCCACTTGTAGGGGTTGACAGTGACACAGAAGAGGCCCGAGTAGGTCTGTGAGGAAGGGACACGGCACGCTGGCTTCCACTCAGCCTGGCACAGCAGTCCTCCCCAGCTACGCTACCCAAGGAAGAGAGCTGCTGGTACTTACGTAGATCATCCAGGCTGCATAACGCTCTTTGAGGTTGTACAGCACAGCGGGTTCATGGAGGTGGGTCATCATGGCCATGTCCTCAATTTTATCGTACTTGGGAGGGTTCATGGAGAAGACCTGATCTTCTTTCACAGTCAGAGTCTAACACAGGAAAACAGATTTGTTAATGTTAGCTAACAGTTGGGAGTAGTTATTACTTTCAGTTCTTAACCCTTGTTTTTTTCTCACCTCTCCACCTTCAGTCTTGACAGTGACCTTCCCAGATTCTTTGCTTTGGATTGTCCCTTTCACAAAGGATTCTTTGGGATGCACCACAAAGACAGATGTCTTGGCATCAAAAGGCTTGTTCTGGGCCTCAATTCTTTCCTTCTCTGACTTTCGGAGATAGGGAGCGGCCTCCCCAAAGGCGGCCATCTCAGCATCTGGAGAAGCCATGGCTGCGCTTAAACAGGAAGCACAGTCAGAAGAGTGCTCTGTAGGACGGAAAATATGCTGAGTCAGTGAGTATACTGTTATGTGAAAGAGAGAAAATCTACAGTATACAAGCATATAAAATCTAAAATATACAAGCAGGTATAAACAACTCAAAAGTTTTATTTCAGCCTGTCTTGGTTGGAAATACCTGTATTCTTTCCTGAAATTAAGATCAATTCCTAATACATCTGGCTATGAAAGGAAGAAATTGTTTTTGAGTGCTGAAGTATTGCAATACAATCTTTCAGTGTCGTATTATCTTGGTAGATTATAATGAATTTTGATGATGCCATTGCGGAGACTTCAGATGAAATAAGTCTATGATGTTGGCTTAAACACTATCTGAAAGTCTCTGAGAGACTTTCTTGTCTAATAGAATTCACTTGCTATGGAAAATTCATCTTGCACTTTTACATACATTAATATCATGATTGTCTACTCTGCTTTCTCAAAAACTTAAGCTGCAGCATTTGTTCCTGGTCTTTAAAAGTTGATACATTTTGTTGTCAATTCTGATGGCAGAAGCTGGAAGTCAGTCACTGCTGTTTGAAAATATTGCAACTCATTTTATCTGTTGCACAGATAAAATATATCCAGAGTTAATGTATGAGTGGATAGCACAAAAAAAAAAAAAAAAAAAAAAAAAGCCTTCAAACCTATACTGGTAATAGATTTGGTTCCTCATAGAAGTAGGTATCCAAGGCTTGTAGGAAGTACAATGGAATAAAAGGTTTTGCCCAGAAATTCACAGGAGCCATGTGCTTACCTTGAAACTTTCTGTCAAGACTGGGCACAGCACTCCATAGAGACTTTTATAGAGTCTGGTATGCAGATGCTTTGGATGTTTCCCTTTCCTTCAGTCAAAATATATTTTGGCAAACTTTCTTTGGCAAAACTGTCTGGCAAACATAACTAATGACATAATTTTCATTTGATTTCACAAGATATATTTAGAAATGTTTTATACCTTACTACTCTTGTGGATATATTTACTATAAATAGTCTGTTATTAACAGAGCTGTTAATAAGGGAATCTTGATGATTCAAAACACTTAAAGAACTTGGATGTAGAATTTATAGGTTGTTTCACCATTCTGGTCACAGCTTGGTCTTTGAGTGAGGTCAGATTCTTTGACATTTCTCTACTGCAATTATATTAGTAAAAAGGGAATAATGCAAAATTTCTTTCATATACAGTCCTGTGAATTTAAGGAATATCTTTAAAGTATGAGAAAAGACAATTTTACGAAAGAAAAATTATGAATGTTCTTTACTAATTCACTCTATTTTATATGGAAAATAAGAAAAACAAACACACATCTTGGGCCAGGACACCGACTTTAACAGTGCTAGAAGAAGGAAATCAATGATACAGCATATCAGAATAAGAATTCAATTTGGGGCATGTCATCTGCATTTAGAGTGTGAAAATTGACTCCTCAGTAAAAACTAGATAATCAAAAAATGCAAGCTAGGGAAATTTTTGCTGTTTTCATAGGCAGACATAACTGATACTAAAGGAAAGGCTCATTTAGTCTAAAACAAAAAATTACTTGCAGTACCTCATACTCAAAGGAAATAAACGATATAGTATTTTTCAAAACAGTTCTAGTTTTAAAATATTCAGTGATTTTTTAAGTGCTGATTTGGAAGAAATGCATAACATTTAACAACTAGCACTTGTACTCCCTCACAGAGAAGTCATTAACAGTCAGTTATTTATGTTTCTCCACTTTTACTGAAAATACTCCAAGACATCTTAGAGGCAAAAGTAACCTAGACCAATAAAAACCTTCAACAACAACTATGTATATAAATCATAAATATATATATAGTGATACTTTCCATTTCCCCTCACTAGAACAAGCCCTGTTACCCCAGCTTAAGCAGATTAAGTGTGTCTCATGATAGTTTGTATAAGCAATAACTTCAACAATGCCAGAAAGCAAGGTAGGTCCTGTAGACCTTCACTACCTACAACTTCAAAAACAGGAGCCACTCCACACAACCACAACTGTATACACAATCATTCACATACAATTCACAGCTGAATGCACTCTTACACACTCCTACTCCAGCATTCCCATACCATCCCAAATATCTTGCACGCTTACACATTCATACACTTTCAGCAAAACAAAAGCTATCAACACGATGATGCTTATAGCAGAGTGTGAGAGGTGATAGGAAGTCCTGTACAATACTAATGTTCTGAGAAAGAAGGAATTTGCTGGTAGTCCTGGAGAGTGACTAAGCTAGGTATAGGAAAAGGGCACTGTCACTTGATCTGCTTTAAATGCTGTCAGATCTAAACATGCTCTTCTGCTGGTAACTGACATTTTGGTTATTAAAAGCTCCAAGAAAAGATTAATTTGATCCAATATCCAGGTATAGACCTGTGCATGAAGAGGACTCTGGCACTATGGCATCCACGTTTTGGGTCTCTGGGGCCCAAGACAGGAGACCAAACCCAGAGCTCCATCCTGGGCCCCCTGCAGAGGGAGTAAGGAGGATGATAGAAACCCACTACATCCTGCCAGGAGAAGCCTAGAGGCAGTCAGTGCCACAGGGGTACATATTAAGCCCATCCTCTCTGGGCAATCTCTGACCACTACTCACATTCAGAAGTTACAACATGAGAATAGTTCAAGGACAATTCTTGTATAAATAGTATGAGCCCAAATGAACACAAAGTTGAGGAGAAAGGTAAGGAGACAAGTCCCATTTAGATTTAGAAAGAAAAATACTCCGAGCAAAATTTTCAATGCTCTTGAAAATGGTGGCTCAGCCTTCACACTGAAAATACTTCTGCTTAGTCATCTCAACTAAATACCACAAAGACTCTCCTTCAAATGGTGCTACCCCCAGTACTGAGTGACTTCTGCAAGTGCCACCAGGTGTGTCTCCACATCTCTCTGTCACTTGACTTGTAGTGCAGATACAGTAGCTAGGTAGCTCAGACCTAGTGGTGATGACAGTCTGAAAGTGTTAAGCATTACAGAATTCAAGGCTCAGGCTCAAAAATTTCACTGTAATACGAAGTATGCAAAAACTCCAGAGAAGCTCTGATACCAGTCATGTTATCTATACAACAAGATGACTATTCACAACCCCTCCTTTGGGAACTAAATACCAACAAAAACTTGATGGCAGCATATCCTTGAACTGCCCTCTTCCATGCGGCAGAAGGTTCCTGGAGGGAAAGTGAAAGGACTCACAGGCAATCCCGGAAGGCTACAGGGAAACATAACATTGGTTTGAGTTCATTTCCTTTTTCCTTCAAGGAGCAGTTAATTTTTAAACGCATGCACCTAAAGGCTTCCCAGACACTGGGAGTCTGTCAAGGGAGGTTGTTGGTCCAGGATCTACACAGGTAGAGCTTCACAATTCTCAGTGAGTTAGGGCCCAGAAAACTCTGACCCACATCCTCTGTCTAAGTGTGGGGCAGCCAAGTCAGCACCTGTCCTTGACAAGGGAGGGGTCTGCAGGAGAAGGCAGCCATGTCCTGATGGGAGGAGGGAAGAGGGATCCTGACAACCATGGATGTTCTGCCATACCTGTTTTCATTGCTGTAGAGCCTGGAGTTCAGTGGTACTAGAAAGAAACCACAGCACAGCTGGAAGAGGCAGAATGTGAGAAATCCATGGATACGGGTGCTGACATTCCCCCCTAGCTGGCTGCTCCAGCTAATCCCTCCAGCTGATGACTGAGTGACTTCCTCAAGGTCTGGCTATAGCAGGACCCATGGAGCAACCAGAGAGCAAGAAGTCTGTGCAGCTGAATGGGTGTACTTGAAAGAAATCAATTACCTGCATGCAACATTAACATTTCCTTCCCAGTCTGGCATGATTGCCTTTGGTGGAGGTGCCCCCAAGAACAACCAGCTGCAAAGCACAAGTCAAACATATTTCAGGCCTGCCCACCAGCTCCTCATGCAGCATGGTTCTTTCTGCTGGCAGTGAGGCCTGTGACTACCAGTGAGCATGAAGGTATACCTCCTGGTCCTGCACACAGCAGGAGGGATTCCAATTCATACCAGCCAGCGGACATTCTTTCAGGCCTCAACCCTGGTTTGTAAGAGGTCTCAGCTTGGCCTTTGGACTCTTTGGAGAAGCATCTACGTTCCCTGGGCCCCACAGTGCCTGTTCCCATCCAGAGTAGGCTTCTCCCCCAGTTCCTGTTGGAGCCATTATTTCACTCAAATTTTACACAGACAGTTCAGTCTTGAACACATTCGTATGTAAAGGAATCAGCCACCCCTAGAAAGAGCAGAGGACAGGATGGACTTTCTCAGTGTTTTTTTAAGAGCTTGTGTGGAATGGAGTTGAACCTATTCCTCTTCTGCTAAGTCTAGAAAAGTGGAATAAAATTTGTGATTCTGATAGACTGGGAGGAGCATTCCCTGAGGGATTTGCAGCATGCCAGTGTTGTAATCAGCCATGCTGCCAGGCTTAGCAGAATATGCTTGTAGAGATCATTGTGTCCTGTGAATGACTAGTGGATAGTGTGACATGGAAAATGTGGCCTGAAGCTGGTGTGTACCAAAGCAGATTTGACAGAGAATGCTGGTTTCTGAAGTGGCAGCCACAGCAGAGATGAGATGTTAGCTTGTCATTAAAACATCCATATCCTTCCAGAGTCTGCGATTTGTTTCACACAGTGGATTTCTTGCCACAGCATTAATGGGTTTTGTCTCCCACAGGTGGGGCTTCATGGCACTCCATATGTGAAATAATAAAATCCTTGTAAACTTCCATTCAAGTAATAAGTTGGGTTACATTTGCTCAGCTCTGAACCAAGGAAGGAGCTTAGAGATAAAGCAAAAGAATTTTCAGTATGAGAAGAGGCAAGAAATGTTTGAAAATACCTATGGCAAGAAGTCCAGCTTCCAAATGGTCCTGTCAGTTATGCTACAGTTATTTGTTATGCGTGCTGAGAGAGATGTCATCGTATCTGATGGGCAGTGTGACAGAGAATGCCTACAAGTTCAGCAGTGTTTTTGCTGCCCTCTGTGTAAAAGGAGACCTCCCAGGAATGCTGGCCTCAGCCAAACAGAAGTGCTGGCACTTTGGAGAACAACTCCTCTTCCCTGCCTTTGTACTAAACCACAGCTGAGTGCTTCCTTGAACCTGGGTATTGTACAGGCACATGATCCTCATTCTGTCTGTTCTGTCTGTTCTGCTTATGGGCATTGAGTCGTGGAATTAAAAACAAGCGCTTTCTCTACTCCTAGCAAGACATACCTACTCCATGTAGGAATCTGAGGGTTATTTGATTAAGACATACCCTATGTCAGGATAGCCATGGAAAGACTGGGATGCCATCTCCTAACCTTGTTTCTCCACCCAGAGAACAATTTCTGCAGGTCTTCCCTGCAGAAGGGAAGTGAATGCAACTTTTTTATGGGGAGTTTGAATCACAGCTTTATGTGTTGTTTGTATCTTCTCTTTCCAGTTATTGACCTTCTTATATGGCTTCCTGCAGCCCAAGCTCCACTGAGCATCTCACTGGAGAAGAACCAGATCAGCTAACCAGACAGGTAAGCAGAGAAGCTGGTAGGACAGACCTGTCATTTGAAGATAGGCTTCAGATGAACAACTGTCCAGTCTGCACACTCAGACACCTCTCATATTCGCAGCTAACCAGTCATTGCTGGGCAGTGGATCCTGGCTGAGAAGGTGACCTTGTGAATATCCTTTCTTCTATCAGCCATGAAAGTAAGTGGATGACTACTGATAGAGAGTAGGTGAGGAGAGGAGCAGGTCTCTTGGGTAAGAGCAGGCTAGGGTAGGTTAGAAATTAATTTATAAGCAATAAAAACAGAATAAATAAAATTTATTCCTGAAAGAAGGAAGACATGTCCCTTTGTTCCTCTGCTGATCAGAAATGTTCCACTGTAGTTGTATACAGGCTTGGCTTATCTGTCTGACTCTTGAACAGCTAAGGAAGGGTATAATATTGACACTTTTAACTTTAATGCTTAAAGCATCTGTGGGATTCTAGAGAGCAACTGATAAATGCCAGAAAGGGCTGCAGTACACATGTCCTTACTTATGTGGGGGCTGGATATTTTGCAGTGATGTTTTACACAGCTCTTTTTAGAACTGGAAGCCAGAGAGCTCACCTCAGCTCTTGTCACTGGAAAGGCTCATCTACATGCTTAGAGTTGACTAGGGCAGTCAGATTGTCTCTTTTCGCTCATTGCATGGCAATCAGATCAATAGGGACAGGTACAAGGGCCTGCTCACTTGAAGAGCAAGTCAACTGTGTAAAGCAGACCAGTGCCAGCGGGAAAAATGATGGTGATTCCAGGTATCCAGCCACAAGGATAATAGCATGCTGGTGCCCACTGTGGGAGGCAAGTAGACAGAGGATCTAACAGTGCTTGCATCTCCTGCTCTGTTGAGATTTTCAGCTCAATCTAATAAAGTCTACCAGGGACAGATCCTTACCTCTATGAGGGTATGCCTACTGCAAGAGAGACCAGGCAACGCAGGAGGACTATGGAGTTGCTGCTTGCCACTCTAAGGAGAAAGCTTGTGCAAAACTCAGTTAGAGCTGGCCGGGGACAACAAAAAGGTCTTTTCAAAATATGTTAACAGCAAACCAAGGAACAGAGAACTAATGGTCCATTAGTTGATGAGGATGGTCAGCTTACAAGCAGAGACACATATAAAGCAGAAATATTTAATGCCTTCTTTGTCACTGTCTTCAACACCAGTGATAAGCCCTTAGATGGGGACTGTGACTGCGGAAACAATGAACTCCCAGACAACCCCAAACTTCTGTCGTATTTGCTGCTTCAGCTGGATGCGTATAAGTCTATGTTGAATCCCGGGGATGGGAAACCCTGAGATGTTGAGCACTGACAGAGATTCATGAGCTTCTAGTTAATGGATGTGGCCCTTGGCAATTTTAGCTTGATTTACCTGGATAAAATAGGCCAAAGAACCCTCAGTCCATCCCTCAGTCCATCCCTGACTGCAGCATACCCCAAAGAAAGCAGAGCCTCCAAACATGATAAAGAACCACATGGCCAAAACTGTTATGTCTTGGGAGATTGTTTAATGTCTTTTTCCTGATTAGATATTGTGGCACCCAGAATTGTACACAGTGTTCAAGATGAGAGCACCCTTGCACAGAGCAGGACAATTCCTCCCTTTCCTGACTAGCAGTGCTGTTCTAAAAGCACCCCATGATACATTTGGTCACTTTGGCTGCTGGGGCATTATACTGACTCAAATTCATCTCGCCATCTGCCAAAACCTCCCAATTACTTTCCATGGGACTGCTCTGTGGTATTTTGTCCTGCACCTGTACATATATCCAGGATTACACTGTCCCACATGCAGAATTTGGTACTTGATCTTGTTAAATTTTATACAGTTGGTGATTGCCCAGTGCTGTATGAAAATCTGTCTGCAAGGCCTCTCTGCTCTTGTGGAAGTCCATACTTCACATAATTTAATACTGAACACTCTTACCTCTGTTTGAAGTCAGAGTACAGGACTCTACTCAGGAATCCTTTCCAGTAAATCCTGATCCATTCTAGCACACCATTACACCACAGTTGATGTAATAGCAGTTCATGTTCCACAGTACCTGCCAAACACCACTATTTGTTATTACCCTATTGTTTGACACCCAGAACATCTTCCTTCCACCTGCTGAACCCCTTATCAGATGCTTTTTTTTCATTTGGTATGATGCAGCAGACAAAGTGGGGGTGAGTGCTGCATAGGTTTGTCATCAGCTTATTTAAGTTTTCCTGTCAGACTGCAAGACAAAGTTTAGAACAAAAGTGAAAGATCTCTTCCCTGTAGCCATTGAATTTCAACCATGGAAAGGAGTTAATCTTTGGATTGTAATGTTTTCATATTAATGCAAATAGCTTTATCCTTCATTTGTCTTTGTCCATCTATTAACAGAAAATACAATTTGGCCATTCTGTCATCATAATTTCTTTACTACAGAAGCTGGGATATAAGTCACTTAGTATCCCAAGACTGTGGCTCTGGAAACAATGAACAATTCTCTGTGCCTGCTCTTATAAATCAGTAGAACACCTAGGCTTTTCTATGCAAAGATCTTATAGGTAGTCTTGCTGTTTCTCAGAATTATTCCATCATTTATGAATGGTGCATGGCAGCAGTGCTGAAATATTCACAAGACCCAAATCTCATTTTGAAAAAATGTTTGGAATTTTGTGAATTAGCAGGAAGAAGCTGATGTATTGCAAGTTTGTATTTAGCTTAAAAAAAGAGGTACATGAAAAAAAGATCTGCACTACAACATCCTCTACCATTTAAAATACTTCTCTTTTTCATATCTTAGTGTGAATATAATAATAAGCCATGTGAAAAAAGAACACTCCTTTCCATTTCTCTTTGTAGTATATGGTCTTCCTCAACTTTAGGACTTTAAGAGTTTATAACTTCACTTTTAACATTAAATTCTTTTTCTTCAAGTGAGAAGAGTCAAAGTCTGGAAAAGATCTGAGAAAGCCTGGAAAGAGAAACTCTTTTTCTTGCCATGACAAATCACAATAATACAGAGCAGCTTATTAACTGAAATTTAACATTTTAATTCAACATACCCCAATTCATTATTTATCCTTCACTAACTAGAGAACTCAGACATTAATGCATATGAATAGGAAGGATACCTTCTTAATCAGCTCAATGCAGACAGCCAGGTCCATCCCAAAGTCAGTAAGCACCCATTCAATTGTTTAGATCTTGCAATCCTCCTGTTCAAGCACGAACATGTGGTGGTTGAAGAACTGTTGCAGTTTCTTATTGGTGAAGCTGATGCACAGCTGCTCAAAGCTATTAGACTGCCGACTTTTAAAAAAAAGAATATCCTTAAAGTGTAGCAGACACAAGGCCCTGTGCAGTTTTCACTCTTCAATAGGTCTCTTCAGAACTCTTTCCAGTTTGTTCTCCCAAAAGTCCTTCAGAAGTATGTACTTGCATTCTGAAGACTAAAAAAAAAGAATTAATTGTACTGAAGATACTTTTTTCTCTATTGTCTTTTTTCTATGTCTACAACATATGTTCTTTAATAATTCCTCTTATAAGTTTGAACATCAGCAGAAGCCAGTTTGCCTGTGGCCCCAAAGTAGATTCTGATGAACTTGACCTCTTATGGGGGAAAAAAAAGCACATATTTTACCCTGGATTGATTCTTTGGACATCTCCTTATGTGGAATAACACTATCCATTATTAATCTAGTAGTGAGAAGGAGTGATTCCAGCTAAAGCAACCATTTACAAAGCATGAAAGGTTGTCATTCCTCAAAATCTTGGCATTTGCAAAGGCCTCCAGCAGTGGTTCGGCATTGATGATTTGATCCTCAAGCAGTTCACACAGGATGACAATTATTACAGGTTATACTTTCCAAAACTCATGCTAGGAATGAAACAAAGTATTGATTCAAGCCTATATCTACTGGCATTTTTCCAGACAGCTCCTTCTCCTTTCTTCTTTCCACTAGCTGCAATTGTTGCAAAGTACTGGATTAGTTTTTTCTTTTTTTTTTTTTTTTACTGTAATTAGTTTTGTGTTCACAGTCTTCCCTGCACCAGATTCTCTGCTGCCAAACCAACCAAAGAAACAGAGAGCATGAGTCAAGCAGCAGATCCACTGGCACAGGGCAGCCCCCTGGGTGAATGGAGGAAGAAATAGACATACATGATCAGGACTGACTGATTCTTGTGATCTGTGACAAAACAGAGAGTTTTCTTAGCGCTCAAGAATTGCAGAGAAGTCAAATTCCAAAGGAAATGAACAGTGAACTGAAGCATCACTAGGGTGTGGGAAGATTAGAGAATCAATTTCCAGATAAAACCCCTGTATATTTAGCATTTAAACCCTTTCAGGAGTTGCTGAAGTTATCCACAGGAAAATCTGATATCTGATAATAATACAGATATAAATTTCAGACAAAATATCATGGCTTATTCTATTTGAGAGTATTATGTTTAAATCAAGTTAGTCATTTCTGATATGGGAAACAGACAAAATCTATTTTATTTTCTAATGCTAATGTGATTGAAGTCACTCAACAATCTAAAGTAAAATGATCTGAAACTTTCTAGGGACTGAGAAGTCCCGGATCAGACTAAAGGCCCTTGAAGGCTATCTTGAGCTGGACATGGTATAATTTTCCTTAGATGTGAGGTGGACTTTGCACGCATGAGCTCGTCTCATGTTCTTCACTGATGTTGATATTTTGGACATGTGTTTTTCTCTGATAATGAACTTTCAGGACTTAAGTGTGTTACACAGTTTATTCTTCCCTTTGCCTTTTTTTAAACGTCTCAACTGAAAGTTCATTTTGATGCTTCCTAGTTGCTTTCCTGCAAAACAGAAGGGAAGAGTGAATTATCTTGCTTTCTATGTATCTCTTGATGCCTTGGGCCTTTCTGTCATATTCTCTATCCTCAAAGCATACTTATCCACTTAATTCTTATTCTAACAAATTGTATGACATGCTTATGAAGACTGTTTGGTTCTTCAGTTAAGAAGTTAACCTTCTTGAATTCCTTATATCCATTTTTAACATGGGAAAACAAGAACTGCTTACTTGTTTAAAATTTGAATGTTCCATTTTTTAAAGGAATATAATGGTTGTGTTGTTCTTTTGGCTTTTTTCTTTTTCTTTTTTTCCCAAATAATCCTTAATATTCATTTTGTTTCCCTCTGTTCTTCTGAGAACTGAGCCAAAGAATTACCCATTGTTAGCCTGAGATCTTATTCTTAAGATAGAACAGCCATTTCTTAGCTACTCATTCTGCCTGTCTTCCACTTTCCATTTTGTCTCCTGCCTTTTAAGCTCTATTGCTTCCTTCATCTCTGAAGATCACTATTGTCACTCGAGGTTTTAAGACTTTAAGAAAGCCCTGATAATGCTTACTAATACTTAGTTGGAATTTCAATTTCCAGAGATATTTCCTTACCTGGTGGCATAGATGTTATATTAGTAATGTTTGATTCTATAATTTTTCTTGAGATGCAGCACCAATAGTCTGGTAGTATTTCTTATACTGCTTTCCATCAAACTTTGATTCTATGATTCTAAGTTATGTAATCATTTTAAGAAATTTCTGATTCTATGATTCTATTTGCTCTGCAGCTATGAAAGTAAATTTCTAGAATTCCTTTCACAATATTCGCAGTATGCTCTCTACTACCTCCCCAAACAGTCATCTCAGCATCTGAAGAAGTCATGACTGTACTTTACTAAAGGCGAGTCAGAAGCATGGGGAAGAAAACACTTTCCATCAGTTAGAAAATAGTTTTCTGTGCCAGTGATGAAATCACTTGGTTTTTAACTTTCTGGTATTTAAAGTAGTATTAGATTTTCAATAACAGTTTTTACAAGATAGTTTTGTTATGAATACTTCTCATACTTCTCATGGGAGACTTCAACTTCCCTGATATGTTTTGGAAATATATGCTGGAAATATGTTGGAAATACTTAAGTACCAACACCCTATTAGAGAATGAGACAGTATTCTAAATCTCTTGAGTCTTCTACTCATGACCAGAATTTTTAACATTGTTTGCAATTTTGCAATTAATCCAGGTGTGTTTTTTCCATTTTACAGTACATGAAAAACTTATTCTAAACCAAATTTGTCTCTTTTCTTGCTCATGATTATCATCAGTGAATCTCTAATTGGTGCTTCTGATGCCCGTGATCTGTGGAAAATGAATTTACTTACTTTCACATTAAATGCATGTAATCAGGCTCAGTCTTATCTTTGTGCAATGGGTATGAAAACAAAAAAAAGGGGAGAGAACATAGTAAAATTACCTACAGTTAACTTGCCTAACACTTAGGCACTGTTAGGGTATTGCTTTTTATGACATCACATGTTCTTACTTACTAGTGTATAATCAAGTTGTTAACTTCCTTCTCATGTTCCACAGCACTCCAGAGTGAAATTTCAAGTTTGAAACGTACTGTGAAAAATGGATTGAAAATTCCAGCTGACAGAAGCAACCCCTTCTAGATAAACAGATATTGTTTAGTTTACACAGTCCTACAGAACGAATACACTTAGCTTGAGACTTTCAGTGAGGACAGGATAGGGGATTTCCTGGGAGATTTTATAGTATCTGGTATGTAGATGCTTTGGATTCTTCTTCTTTCTTTGGTCAAAGCATTTTTGGACAACATTCTTTGGCAAAGCACTGTATAGTAATCTTACCTAAAGACATAATTGTAAACAGATTTGACTATATATATATATATATATATATATATAGTTTTTAGTATCTTACAAATTCTGTGGCTGTTTTATGGTTTAGGGGGGAATATTGGCAGTAGGTGGACAGTTGAGCTGTATGATTTTGGAGGTCTTTTCCAATCTTGGTGATGCTGTGATTCTATGATTCCATGATTTTCTGATGACTTTCCTATCCATCCAAGACAGATAATTTTGTACACAGTGCTGCAAAAATTCTAAGTCTGCAATGCAGGCAGATCAATGTGTTGATCTTCACCATGATTATGCTGTGAGGTTTGTAAAGAAGTACTTGAAAAATAACAAATACCGGTGCCAAAAACTAAAACTCATAAAATTGCTTTTTAAACCAGGAAGTTTTTCTTGAGTAGCAGAAACAAAAAACTTACTGTAGTTCAGTTTACTGTATAGGCATTGTATCAGCCCTTGTAATACAGCTTTTATAGAGCTTTTGAGGTGATTTCTTTGATGGCTAGAAGATAAATATAAATGCAGATGGATATATAAATATACTATATTTCTTAAAAATGGTGAGATATCTAAAGACATCATGTATGCCACTAATAATGAACAAGGAATTGCAAATCTTAACATTTGTTACGCAATGTCTGAACAGAAGTTCAAAAAGTGTCTTCTAATCTTAACAGCTAAAAGCAGTATGCTTATGTATGTAAAAAAATGAAGTATAGTCTTGAGCAAAGACAAAATTCCTTATTTACAGGGTTCAGCCACAGTAAATATGTAACAGCTATTATTGAGCAAATTTGAACTGTCTCAGAACTAAACAAGCTCTTCTCTTGGTCACTGGCATTTTGATCATTAATAGAGTTCAGTGAAGAATATAGGGACAAGGTTAGAAAAACGATGCATGGAATGTGATGCAAAATCCAGCATCAGACACTGCCACGTGCATGAAAACTATTTCCAAAGGTGACTCTTGCACTGCCGTGCCTATTTTTCTGATGTCCAGGTTCCTTCTTGGAGCCCAAACCTAGAACTCACCCCTAGATGGGTAAGCTGATGGAAGGATGAGCTCAGAGCAAACCAATGTGAAACGGTGTCCACAGGGTACATATAAAGTCTTGCCTATCTGGGACTGGACACTGAGGGGCACTGATGTGGGCACCTGCCTCTGGCAAGACAGTACAAATGGGCTCCCACGGTGAGGCCTGTAAGCATTGCTCTGACAGACTTCTTCACCACTCTGGTGCCCTGAGGTGCCACATGGAGCCCCGCATCCCAGTGATTATAGGTCTGGCCAAGGAGGGGACAAGAGGGACTTGACAGTTCAGAGCACAGTGTTCAGAAGACCATGAACAAAGAGCAAGGCCTGGGGGGAGCAGAGATGGATGAGGCTTCTCCCAGGATGGGAGAACTGGGGGTTTCCTCCTTTCAGGCTCAGGAGGGAGCTTCAATCTCCCACTTCTGGCAAGCTGTAGCACAGGCATGTCCAACCCACAGCCCCCTTACAAGCGCCACATGCACAGCCCTGCAATTTCAAGGCAGTGGCTCTTCCACAGAGCTGCCCTGGGCTGTGTCCATACTCAGCAACAGCCAGACCGCCAGTGTGCTATGAATGCTGTGTCAATGGGGAGGGCAATGCTGTGCAGTGCTAACTCAAGTGATGGCAAACAGCTGTATGCATTTTCAATAGGTCTTTGAAGTATAAAAGACACTGTAACTAGCAGTCAAATCCTCTATAGGGCTAAAAAGAAGTATGCAAGTAACATGGTCTGCTTGGATAAGCAGGGTAGCCAAAGTAGAGAATGTACAGACGTTTCAAAATCCAGGTTTTCAGACTGGGAGTACTGAGCATGGGCAGTGTGCTGTTGTGGAGCTCTGCACAAGCAAACCCAAAACCTTCAGTATGTTCACAGAATCACACAGAATCACAGAATGGCCAGGGTTGGAAGGGATGAATGTTCCTTTCAATGTAGTTTGTTCCTGAAAGTATCTATACCTTTTGATGTCAGCACCTTCACATCCTGCTTCAGTTCACTGAAGACTTTCAGAAAGGCTATCTTAAAGTAAGGTATTATATCAGAGTTACCAAACAGACAGTAAGGAATCTGCAGACATACAGCTTGGTTAATTCTTCTTCAGAGAGCTTAATCTTTCTCTGTGTGAAATATGGCCATAAGGATTTCACTAAGCATTTCTGACAAAAATGGAATGAAGAGATCGAGACCACTTATGCTGTATCTAAATGTGAGACAGCAGCAAAAGAAGTATTTGCTAGAGGGGGAAATCTCAAGTGAAATGTATTTTCTTAAGATGTATGAAATTTTGCTCTAAGTTATCTAGGAAGTATTACTGGGGAAGAAAGGAGGCAGGTAGAAGGACCCCTCTCAGATCCTCTACAAACAAGAAAGTTGTCTCAACCCCTGCAGGAAGGTCCTGAGCAGTGCTGGAATGACCGGAGTGTAAATGTGAATTTCAGGGGATAGTAGCAGTTTGTGAGCAGAGATCTCATAGACCACATTTGCTAGGAACTTCATATTGTGTGTATCTAAATTGGCAACTGGAGGTTGCAAAGATCAAATCCATTTAATTTGTGGTTTAAGCTTACGGTGACCTCCAGAAGCTGTACATACACTGAGCTAAACCACAATAACTTCAGCACTAATCTAAGGAATTACACAGCTACAGGGTGGTATAACGGCATTTGACAGCTGCTGGAATTATTTGAAATAAAGGCACATCAGCAAATTGTTCAGACCTTTCATCCATGTTTTGACACAAATTTTCATGGAAATATTGTTTTCCTGAACCCTGCTTCCCTCTTCCTCCCCTCCCCTGGAAAAAAAAAAAAAGAAAGAAAGAAAAAAAGAAAAAAAAAGGTAGCTATTTCATTTTCATTCTTCTTGTTCTGAGATTACATGTTGTTAACTCCACCTTCATAAGTAGGCAAGTGGAGTATATAATCATCTCATTAAAAGATGACAGAAACTTGCTTAAATGAGAGCACTGAGAGATTTGCACAAGAGCAGGCCTGGTTTAGAAATGTCCTTCCTGTTAAAGGACTTAGACTCATCAACAGATCCGTAAAACTATTAAAACAAAGTATTTATGATCCTTCATAGGCTTTACATAAGGAAAATTCTCTGGAACCAATTGCTAGTAGTGTGCAGAATGCATAAAAATGTACATTATTGCTTAGCAAGGATTAAAGTATTGTTAAGTGAGAGCTCTAGTATCAAATGGGCTTTTGTTACTGTTCTTTAGTACTACTGGAAAGTCCAAAGTAAGCTGATTAAGACAGAGCAGCTACAGTAATACAGTGAAATGGGAGCTTTGTTTTATAATTGAGTATTTAAAATATCATGGCAAAAATATATATACATTAAATCACATTTAGAGAGATTCCTAAAAGTTCGCAAAAATTACTCATATGCTTGTATAATTAAGGGTTTTGCTTTTTCCTAAAAGTTCTAATAATACAAATTTTTCCAGTAACTTTAAGTTATCCATATGGACTACTCTTAGTGTACTTGTCAATTTTTCAGTTTGTTGGGCTGCACTATTAAGGAGACAGTTAATTTATTGGGTCTTTAAGGAATATAGGTGTTCAGTTGGCTTAAACAACAAAATTTTCAGTGCTTGGCATTAATCCACTTACTGCAAACAAAATAAACATCAGTGTAAATTAAGTAAGCTTTGCTGTTGCAAATGGTAATTAAAAACTTGCTGTGTGGAAAAAAATAAGATACAAAACATCTAACATTTCTTTTAAAATCTGTAGTAACATGCAATTTTCTTTTTCAAGTTCTCATAATCAACAAGAAATTCCATGCTTTTCTATGAATTATAATAAAATGCATATCTTTTAAGCAAGGAAAAATAATTGATAGCAACGGCAGCTGTGACAGACCATGTGACATTGATCATAAGACTGACAGGAATTCCCAGTACAGGTTTAGAAAGGAAAGATGAATTAGATTTGAAGATGTTGGAAAAGGAAAAATGAACTAGATCCTATCAGCCACTAATTTTATCCTATCAGCCACTAATTTTCTCCCAATTCTGTTCCTGTCTCTGCAGGGATGAGCTCTACTGCAGCTAAGTATAAAGCACAGCACAGTCAAAAAGAGAACAGACAGAATGAGAGCAATCCCTCGATACAGAATGTCCTGCAAAGTAATGTGTGGGCAACGTACTGCAGTGCTGACATTTCCCACGGAGGAGAAGAGTTTCAGGCATGCTGAAAATAGAACCATCTTGAGAAAGGGATCGTGCAGCTGCCTTGTTCTCTGCCAACCCTTAAGATATGACTTCTCCACAATCGGGTGTTAAGGTTAGTAGACACAGAGAGAGAGAAAATACTTAGCAACAGATCATAACTAAAGTGAAAATACACATGTAGACACAGATTTCCCTCGGGAGCCTACATACAGAAACAATGAATTTTGCTTTTAGATTTTCATTGTGAACTGAGATATTGACTTTGCTATGTTCCAATGGAAAGAAATTTCACAATGTAGTAGTGTGATGCTTTCTTTCATTGCTCTTATCCACTAGTTTCAATGCTATCATCAGTTGAAGTAGTATCATTCCTTGAATTAAAAAGCTGTGATTCTTGTTTTCTGTCATGCAACTTTTCCTGAAAACTGGATGCTATAGCTTTTATGTTTAATGACTGCAGTTTTGACAGGAATTTATTCAAGTCAATAAGCTTTAGAAGATTCCAGTGTAAAATAGTTGCGATCTATGCCTTACAGGATTTTTTTTGTTTATGTATCAGCATGGCATTGGAAAGATGCAGATGGAAAGTGACTCAGGGTGGATAACAAGATGCATTGCCAGTAAATAAAGATTGCTTGAAGTGAACTACTGATGCCCCTCTCAGCACGAAGCTATAAAGCTCACAGGATACAGCTAACAGCCCCTTCTGCTGAGCCCTGAGATGCTGGAGAATGTTCTGAGCTACTCAGCTTCTGCTAGATAGGAAACCTCTTGTAGGTCAAAAGTTCTGGGCCTGAAAAAAAGGCTTAGGAGCTTATTCAGAAGATAGTGTCTCTTGTGCCTGGGGACAGTTCACTTCAGTTACTCCTACCCCAGTAATCAGGGGCCCTGATGCCCTAACAATGAATTGAAGGAGGCTTAAAGCCACAGGAAGAACCTAGAATATCTGTGTGGATGTGCTGCTCCTCTGATAGACCATGTCCCTGCATGAACTGATTGTGAATACACATGGGAGAGACATGTGTCCTGAGCAAGGGCTGGCATACAGCTCTGGGACAGACTGCAATCAGGGAAGTGAGTGGGAGAGGAATGAAAGAGATTCATCAGCGAGAAAGATGAGATGGGAGAATGCAGGATAGTGAATGTGGTGAGAGGAAGAAGAACTGAGTGAAGAGCCTAAAGGAAAAGATAGGAATTGGATGCAATAATATGTGTTGTGTACTAGAAGGTGATGTACCAAAAATTTTGGGAACTGAGAGGGCTTAAGCTAATCTCAGATATGGCATCTGTAGAAATCCAAGAGGGAAACTTGCTAAAGCACTGATAATTTCAGAATGAAGTGTTCTTTGATTGCTCATTGATTGTTTTCCCTTTAGTATTTCTATTTCAGAAAAACAAACAAAAGTGCCAAGAGGAGCTGAGTCCTCTGAAGATTTAAGTTTACATTTGTGATGAAATTCTGTACCCTTTCATGCCAATTTGCAAGTCTGCCACTTTTTGCACATGCAGCATGTCAAAGTGCAGTGCATTCTGTAAGAGCAACACAGGAATGCAGTGCAGTCTGTGGAGCTGCAGATGTCTCGGTGCCTAATTTGATTACACTGAAGTTGAAAAGCAGATGAGAGATTTGAGAAATCTTTCCCTCAAAACTTAGGCTCTGTGAAATATCATTTCCCACTGGCTTTCTGCATAACATTTTCTTATTTGAATGTTTCTCTATGACTCTCAGAGGATGGACCCCAAAAGCATTTGGTGGAACGCATACAGCCTGCAGTGCTTTCCTACAGGGCTGTAGCTATCTTCACTGTCCTGTATTTAAACCAGCTACATTATAACTGTACATGGCATGTATGATACTCAGTCATGCACCCTGCATAGCTGGAAATTTCAAATTCAAGTTCATAAGAAACCACCTTTTTCATCCCATCAGTTTCAAAATAAGGAGCTCTCATGTCAGAACAATAGAACTTCTAGAAATTGCTGCTGAAAGTGTATGTGGCTGCCTTCTGCACCAGGATACTCAAGCACAACTTTAAACTCCATGTTGGCTACAAATGTAGTGTTGGAGCATCTATACCAAAGAACATCTCCACTGCTCATTGCAAATGACAGCTATCTGTATGGGTACCTGCTCACCTGTTTGCTCCTAAGGACCAATCTTCTCTCCCCTTACTGCAAACAATTTGATTTAGGCCTTATTGTTGCTGAAACATGATGGAAATCCAGCATCCTTTCAGCTCTCCACAGCAAACTTGAGTGGCACACCACAGGGGAGCAACACCAGAAGAGCACTGAATTCAGAACAGCAAAGGGCACAGTTGGTTGCTCACAGGTGGACACAAACTAATCCCTCTCTCTGTGGAGAATCATAGAATCACAGAATATCCTGAGTTGAAAGGGACCCACAAGAATCATCAAGTCCAAGTCCTGGCTCCACACAGAACCACCCAAAATCAAACCCCACATCTGAGAGAGTTGTCCAAATGCTTAACTACAGCAGACTTGGTGCCATGACCACTGCCCCGAGGAGCCATGCACCTTCTCACTGAAGAACCTTTTCCATATTAATAATATCCATATTAAACCTCCCTGCTCCCTTGGGGTTCCACAAAGAGGAGATGATACCAAGTGCAATTACAAAGCTCTTGTGATAAAATTCAGTCAATGCAGCTTGACCTTTGCATTTTTTAAGCTCATTCAACATTAGCTAGTAGGAAGTGAGGTAATGGACATTGGGAGTGAGATGTATACATCTCACATGTAGAAATGCACAGGGAAACTTAGACTTCATTGTATAGGTATTGGAGAAAGCTGCTTTTCATACGTTTATGCTGCTTTTCATAGAAACATAGAATATCCTGTGTTGGAAAGGACCTATAATGATCACTGAGTCCAACTTATGGCTCCATGCAGGACTACCCAACAATCAGACTTTATATCTGAGATCTTTGTCCTGAAGTTTCTTGAACTCCAGCAAACCTGGTGCCAGCACCACTTCCCTGAGTGTTGTGGTTTAACTTGGCAGGTGGCTAAGCACCACACAGTCATTTGCTTATTCCCTGCTCATCCCAGTGGAGTAGGAGAGCGAGTCAGAATAAATAAATAAATAAATAAATAAATAAACAAACAAACAAACAAACAAATAAATAAGAATTTGTGGGTTGAAATAAAACTATTTACTAAGATAGAGAACAGGAAAATTATAATAATGATGACATATATATGTGTGTGTGCATGTGACAAGTGATGTACAAGCAATTGCTCAACACCCCCTAATCGAGGCTGAGCTAACCCTCTGAGCAATGGAAAAGCAGAGATGAACTCCCCTTCAGAACTCTTTCTGCATGATGTCGTATGGAATGGAATATCTCTGTGGGCAGTGTAAGTCACCTGTCCTAATTCTGTTCCCTCCCAGTTCCTTGGGCCCTTCACTGAGACTGGCATTGGCTCTGCATTGCTACTCTTAGCAGCAGTCATAAACATCAGTGTGTTACTAACATAGTTTTCCTCTTAGAACCAAAATATAGCATCACTCCAGACACTCTGAAGAAAACAACTCCATCTCAGTTGAAACCTGAGGAAACCACTGAGGAGGTTGTTCCATTGCCCAGCTACCCTCTGGTGTAGAACCATTTCCTGATATCCAATCCCTGATGAAGCTCCATGCTGTTCCTTCAGGCTCTATCACTGGTCACCAGGCCATAAGGAGCTGCAGGCCACGAGGGGGCTGTAAGCCTTGAGGGAGCTATAGGCCACCATGAGGCCTCCCCTCAGTCTTCTCTTCTCTGGGCTGAACAAACCAGTGGAATTCAGATGCTCCTCACATATCTTCCTCCTTGAACCTTCCCCATCTTTCTAGCCCTCCTTTAGACACTCTCCAATAGTTTTATGTCCTTTTTGGACTGTGGTGCCCAAAACTGCACACGGTACTCAAGATGAAGCCACACCAGTACAGTGTAGAGGGGGTCAGTCACTTTACTCAGCCAGCTAGCAGTGCTGTTCTTGATGCATTCTGGGATGTGGTTTCATCACACCCTATAAGGATAACTGAAACCGCTCAGTTAGGACATGCTCTAGAAGTGCCTGTTCTCTCCACTGACTGCACTGGTGTACACTGGACAGCTGTATCTTGTGCTTCTTGTTTTCACCTGTGCCTTTCACAGCAAACAGCTGGGTTTCCATTGCAGAAGTACACAACCAGTGTAAGGGCTGCATCTAATATCATTAAATTTAATTTATTAGAGTGCTCTAATATATGCTTATGGAAAATAGCACTGGAAGGTTTATTACCAACAGTTATAATGGCTGATCTTCATTAATGTCTTTCATGTTAGGATGTTCCCTCCTTCCACAAACTAACTGCAGTTTTTAATAGATGTGACAGCATAAGTTTGTGCTATTGCATTTCCGTCTTTTCATCAAAAAGGTATAATCCACACAATTTTTAAATTTTGCTGAGGTTTCAGAGTACCTCTGACAGAACCTGAGATGATCACAGAAGAGAAAGGACGCTTAGCAACCCTGCCTACAGCAGGGGTTTGGAACTTGATGATCCTTGAGGTCCCTTCCAACCCAAGCAATTTTGTGATTCTATGAAAGGGCCTGGAAGATGAACATGATTAGGTCAACTTTTATACAGGGGATGCCTAGGTCATTCACTAGCTGTAGGATTTTTAGTTGTCTGAGTTCAACAAGCTCTACAAAAGTCTCCTATGAGCAGAGCTTTCCAGTCTGCTGGAAGTCTTTCTGCTTTACACTTTTGATACCTTAGTGTGCCTGCTTCCTGCTATGCTGAGCAGTCCACTGTTCTCTAGTCATGCTGCATGCCCTCTGTTCAGATTTCTCTCTTACATCTCTCGCACTTACTCTGGAAGTTACTTCATCATGTTCCTATCCTGTTTAATTGTTGTCAGATAAGGTCCGTCTTCTCTTCAGAAGACTTCACCCTATCTATACTGAAGCAGACGGCACAAAGCTTTGCCATGTCCTCACCTGTTTTACTGCTTGGTTTTAGTTTTTACATTAATCTTAAAGAACATTCCTGATGGGATTTGCAGCTTGCAAATGCTGTTCTCAGCTATGCTGTTAATATTTATAGGACATTCCAAGAGAAATCTTTGTGCCCTTGAATCCTTAATGAACAGACTGACAATGAATGTGTAGCCTCATACCCCTGAGTAAAATAAGACCTCTCAGGAATGCTGGCATGAGACAAGGAGAAATGCTGGAATACTAATTCTCTGGTGCAAAGCTCCTCATCCTGACACTTCTGCTAAGTTGTGGTTGAGCAGTGGACACTGGAGATGGTAAGGACATTTTCCATTTAAAAAGTTCCCTTTATTCTATTGAAAATTGGATGATGTGTCAACTTAAATGGAATATGATGAGAGTTTTCTTTGTTCCTGGTGTAGTTTATCTAGTCTGGGTAATTGTTTGTGGTTTATCTGGATAAGACATTCTTCAGGGATTTTAGATATTATTCCAGATGAGCAGTGCTAGAAAGGATAGATCAGAAAAGAAGTTGGAAAAGATTTCTTGGGAAAACCCAGTGATAAGCCTAACAAATGAAAAGGCTAATTAATCTGGTCGTATGAAGGGTATCTTGGCCCAGTTGTTGGTTTGACAATGGCAAATACAAGACATATCCTCATATTAAGTGAGTTAACCTTAGTGTCTGTTTCTCTTGAGAAAATTCTTGTATCTTGGGCTAGCTGTTAATGGGCTCAGATGATTATGTTATCTTCTAATCCTATTCATTTGTTTGATGACTGATTTATGCAAAGCCTGATACCATTGCTATTTAACTTTAGAGCAGGGAAAAGGTAAATGACTTCTATTTGGGAAGTTTCAACAGTAAATTTTAAAACCAGGAATGTCTGTACTTCCCTCTAATAGCATCAAAGGAGCTACCCATACAGTACAAGTAAGTCAGTCGTACAAAAAAAAAGGGAAGATGGAATGCAAAATCATCTAGAAATTAGATACAATGAAGATATAGAACTTAGTTTTGAAGAGGAACAGCTCTTGAATACGCATCAAATTTCTATGGTTACTGAAATTCCTCTTCTCTCTCCAGCAAATGTCACAGTGAACTGTATCTGGGCAGGGGGTGCTGGTCGAGGAGGAGACATTCAGAATGCAATTTTCATCAGATGACAAAGCAGGCAAACAGCTCCAGTTACAGAGCAGGTGAGTGGACATGCTCTGATGACAGAAGAAGAGGAAGGAAAAGGCAAAAAGAATTGGAGAATGGAATGAAAGAAGGAATGGTGATAGTATGTTTCTCTACAGAAAGTTTACATGTGGGAGATAGGTTACTCTATGGAGATAGATTTGCACAGACTTTTCATAGCTAATATTTTTTGCTAGAAGTGGTTATATATCTAAAAACCTGTCCTGCTTTATTTATAAAAAAAAAAAAAAAAGCCAGGCTTTTCAACATAAAAATGTCATAGTAATAAATTATAAAAGGCATTCACATCTGCAGAAACAAGATACAGCATTGATATCATGTGAGATATTTTCTACTGGTTATTCCCATATTCATTATTTACATTGAAAGAGCAACATTCTTAAAACTTATTTTCAGTTTGGAGACTAGTCCATGGCAGAACACCTCTCATAGAGAACAGATTTTACTGGCATTCATGTAAAATTAGCCTCATTTAAATTAGTAATCAGCTAAATTTCAGCGACCGTTTCACTTAGTCACTGCTTTGCCAGGCAGCACAGGTGTATATCATCTCCATGCCAAATCAATGTTTTCAGCTTCCTGGCAAGCTTTCCAGCTGACCAGTATCATTTGTGAGTGGGAAGCCTCATTGGGCATCAGAGCAGAGCCATCTCATGACTGCATTACTGTTTGCCTCTCATATTTGCTAAGCCTGCATTTTACCCCTTAGTGCCTCATTTCCAAACCTTCCATGTACACTGAATTGTATTTCTTCAAGCAGCACTGTGCTGACCTCAGGGATCTGCTGGTATGAGAAGGTGGTGGCATCCACTCTGCTGGAGCTGCAAGAGCACTGTCATGAAACCCTAACAGGAAGGCTCAGGTACTCTGTGTTTTCCTCTGGAAGCTCCTATCAGGATATCACAGTGTGAACTGCTCAATGTGGCTTTAGTGACATTGAAGGGAAGTATTTACAGCCATTTTCTCTGCTGTAATTAGAACACATGCATTCAAACCATACAGAACAGCAGCTCTATATGAGCACATCATCTACACCTATTTTAAACTTTCCTCTGAGAGATCTTTCTTTAGACCACCAGGGACCAATGTTTTTCTCAGAACCTTTGCACTAATACTGATCAGGTGACAGACAATTTCACTCTAAAAATAGTGACTAAGTGCAAATCAACTCCTGACCTTCACACATAGCAGATAATCAGAAAACAGTATCATAAGTATCTTAGGGGAGGTACAGGAACAGACTTTTTAGCAGGGTCTGTGGTGATAGAAGAAGGGGAAATGGCTTCAAGCTCAAGGAGAGCAGATATAAGGACAAAATATTTTACAATGAGGGTGGTGAGGCACAGGAACAGATTACCTAGTGCTGTGGTTGATGCCTCATCCCTGGTGACTTTCAAGGCGAGACTGGACCAGCCATGAGCAACCTGACCTAGCTGTGGTGTCCGTGTTCATTGCGGGAGGGTTGGACTAGATGGCCCTCAGAGGTCACAGAATCACAGAATTGTAGGGGTTGGAAGGTCCCTTCCTGCTCTAAGGATTCTATAATTCTATGATTCAAATAGAATAATTTTCAAGTAAGGTAGATAACATATTTAAGGTATTTCTAAATTAAGGTAAATACTAATATGATTTTATTTTGTTAAAACTATAACATAAAGCTAGCGATTTTCACATTCACATAATTACCAGTCCAACTAAGTGAAATGTTAATTGTTTCCTTCTATAGAAACACTGTAGGTTTACAACAATAACATCCAAATACCAGTACAAACCAAATAAATTGTTAGGAGCATATTCAAAAATATCAAAATATCTCTTTTCCATAGCTGTAACACAGTGCCAGTGATTTGTTCCAGGCCTCACTTCCTTTCCTTTTCAGATTGACAGCTAAAAACTGTGCATTTCTCTGTCGTATCTTCCCAAAAGTGCTTTGTTCCTCTTCATTAAATTTCTTTCTTGATTTGGAGACAATTTCTCCATTTTAGAACAGCTTCTCATTATTCTGATCCCCTTTTGTCCTGCCATAGTGCTTAGATGTCCCTCTCCCACAAGCTCTTAAACCCTTCACAAAGTGTATAGGCCATCCTCGGTAAACACAATCGGTAATCGTGATAATTACTTTATGGCAAAAATGGAAGCACGTGTCCATGATACTGTGTGGTTCCATAGTGTGGAACAGAACAGAACTCCTCTGCTTCAAAACCCAACAGAAATGACAGGGCAGGATGCCAAAATGCTCTTGTAGATTTTATTCTAGACACGTCAGTCCCTGGAGGCACAGGTCCCTGTCAGTCTAATGCTAATAAAAGACTACTTACATCTCAGTAGAAGTGTCATAAAGGAAATATCACATTCTGGGCCAAAGGCACACAGACTCCTCCTTAGAGAGGGGTTCCACACAAACAAAGCCATGAAGCAGAGCTCACCTAAAGAAGGCAAGTATCCAAGCTTTTGGCATTCCAAAGTTCTCTCCACTTGTAGTTGTGGCTAACTCATCCTCATGGGGACACAACTAGAAAAAAAAAGACTTCATGCCTTTCAACAAGAGAAAGGAGGTAATGTTAAGAACAGTGCAGCAAGAAGGGGGGCTCTTCTACACCTGCAGTTATGGCAGCAGAGAAACTCACATGCTGGACCTTCTACCTTACAGCAGGGACAGCATCTCTAGAGAATGTTGTTACCCAGCTGCTGAATCAATTCAAGTCTGCGTAAACCATCATGGTGTAATTAACACAAACTGCATGCATGATCTATGGGCATGTCTTCATTAATACTTAGTGTTAAAAAGGAATTTAATCTTGTAGCAGATCGCTCAGTTCCAGATATTTGCTTCCCTGACAGCTGCACAGCATGGACACCGTTGTTGTGTTTCCACCTTAAACTACGATTAACATTCTGGAACCCCCACGTATCCCTGAAAACAAGCTAGCCTATGTGTCAGGTACAGCTTTCCGTGAGAGCTGGTTGCTGACTGGTAGCACACACGGCACCCAAAGGCGGGTCCACCTCAGCGGCTCCGTTCTGCCACCTGCTGGCAACGTGTGCCCGGAGCGCACATAGAGCGGGGCTGCCTGTGTGAGCTCCCCGTGACTGACAGGAGCTGCTGGAGCCCGAGGCTGAGGGGAAGGCTCATGGGGACTGAAACAGGCCAGCGGGCAAGGGGAGAGGCGCAGCCACTCTCCCCGCTGATGTCTCTGGGCCTTGGCTTTCTCTACCTGATTGCCTGTGGGGACTGAACTTTCTGCAAGCATCTGAAGCAGGGTGTAAGCTCGGCCTCTGACTTCACCCTCACCCTCTGAGTCTGCAAAGAGAAGCAGCTGTGAACTCTGAGGGCAACAGCTCATCTTTTTCCTTTGTTGATACCCGGGAGGGGTGATCACCGCCACCACACGCACTCCAAGCTGAACACCGACAGTAGCTGTGCAGCTGCCAGCTCCTGGTGGCACAGCACATCCCAGCAGAGCAGGGCAAGCACCCAGGTGCTGCGTTCACACGCTGCAATTCCACTGGCTTCAGAGGGGCCACTCCGGCCTGCCTCTGACTGTTAGCATTTCAGCTGAGAAAGGAGCTGCGCGGGACGGAGCAAGACTTTCTGGGATAAGAATAGCATCTGCCATCTTAGGACACAGCACAGTTGTCCAGCTCCTGCACGGCAACACGTTGCAGTGAGATATAGAAGGCAAGCTACCCGCTGAGGAATGTCTTCAAGTGCTATTCATGGAGGCGTATCATCTACAGCAGCAGGCCCGGCCCCACGCAGGAGCCTTGCAGGAGGGGTTATTTTGAGCTTTGGGCACTGAGGATTGAAGGGAGACAAATGACAGCGATCCTCCTGGCACAGGCAACCTCCAGAGCTCTGTGCACAAGCCCTGCAGCCTGTCACCGCTTCTGGGGATGACGCTCGTGAAGCTGTTGGGTGATGCGGTGGGACCTGAGAGCCCGGGAGATGGGAGCCAGGAGGGAGCTGAGAATTTGCTGGGGACACGAGGGCAGGCCGCAGGCCCACCTGTCCCAGACTCAGGCACTCCTCTGCCTGCTTAGTGTTTGACCACATCCCTGAGAGCATCGGCAGGTAACTTTGTGCAGGTGAACACTGTGATCAGAGGAGACACAGTTAGACTTACAACTTGATAGCTGCTTCATCTTCAGAGAGTTACCTTCCCTTTCATATCAGTGCTTGTTGTAACATTTTCCTTTGTAAAAAAATAATTGTCAATTTCTCCCTTCCCCTACAACCTCAGACCCCCCCCACAATGTTGTCAGCTCAGCCTTTGTGTAGGCCAAAATAAAAAAGAAAGTCCAGCTATCTGAGGGAGTAAAACACCCATCAGCTTTCTTCTTTTCCCTTGTTGTGCAAGAGCTGACAAGACTGACATTTGAGGTGGTGGGCTGAGGAGGTGCGTTCTTCTATGCAGTGTGTGGAAAATCAGCCCTCAGGGGGCTTCCTTTCAGTAGGTGGTCCGAGGCAGGGCTCAGCCTTATGCCACATTGGAAGGAAACCACAAATAGATGGCATCAGCTCAGAGAATCTAAAGTAAGAGAAAATGCACAGTTTAGAGGCACCATCAAAGTGTCATAACAGTGCACTAATTTTGGTGTCTGCAGGAAATCGTTTCTGCTGAGGAACTGTCTGTCCTTCATGGTGTGATACACTGTGCCATCTGATAGCTTAGTTAGAGACCAGTGTTTAGGATCTGTGATTGTCATGATCGCAACCCATAGCAGGGGAGGGAAAAGGGAAGGGATTGCTCTCTCTTGCCACTCACATGGCACTAAGCTGTGCTGACAGGACACTAGGAGAAGCATTAAGAATACGTGAGGGCAAGAGTAGTGCAAGGAGCTTGAAAACAATGTATGTAGCTGCATCAGTAATATCCCAAGCTTATTCAAATGAAAAAAAAAAAAAAAGGAAACAAAAAAGAAAAAGGAAATTTTTAAAATATATATATATATAAAAGAAAAAGTAGAAAGAAAGAAAAGGGAAAGGAAAAAGGAAAATCAGAGAAAAAAGAAAAGAAGAAAAAGAAAACAACAACAACAAAGAAGCCACTGTTGGTCGTGCTTATGCATATTAATCTATGGTTTTTATTCTCTAGACATTGACATGGTTACAAAGACATTGCAAAAGAAAGCAATAGACGGTTCACATTTTGTGCACTCCTCAGGCTGCTTTGCTGCCTCATGACATCCTCACTCTTCCTCTTCTATCTTCTTACTGTGAAACTCCCGACTCTTCACTCGGAGCTTGTTGACCTGTGACTCTGCAATGTCAGCCCGCTCCTCTGCTTCCTCCAGCTCGTGCTGGATCTTGCGGAATTTGGAGAGGTTGACATTGGACAGCTCCTCCTGTACAAGGACAAGGAGTTGGTGGTGAGGACCAAAAACAACGTTTTCAGTCCTCCTGTGCTCAGGCTTTCAGGGGCTGTGGTGGCTCCCCAGCACAAAGCACAGACTTCCTGTCTCCCATTGCTGACCCAGAACCCTCCCAAAGACCTTTTCATTTTCACTTATTTAAATTATCCCGTCTGAACTAAGGAAAGCAGTTTTTGAATTCTTATCTCACTTTTGCCCTCCAGATTGTGTCTGGAAGGAGCATAGCTCAACAATCTAACTCTAGTTTAATTTTGGCAGTCTGTTCAGTCTTAATACTAAAAAGTTTGGGCTACGGAAGAATGCTTGTTCCTCACGGGTGGGTTTATAAGTGATCCATAGGGAACTGCTTCTTGTGCCACTCATGAGTAGCTTCACATTCCTTTTCCACATTTGCTGTGACAACACTGATATGTAACTGCACTCCTTCCATAGCCATACAAACCTCTTGCAATCCACACTCCCAGCCTCTGTGGGAAGTAACTCTTAGCTCACTACTTTTTTTAGGAAGTTGGTTGCTTTGCAGAGAAAATGGAAACTTATTTCCAGTTCAACAGATGAACTAAAAGTTTCTCTCTCCTCTTCTGGTTCTATGTCCTAGTTCTGCAATCCCTAATATAAGGTGAGGAATGTGGAAGAGGTAAGTCAGTTAAGATGACCTAAATCTCCCCCTCTCAAATCAACCACTCATCATAGTTCAGCAAAATTTCTCTGTACTTGGCTGTGTGGAGGAAGAATCAGACCACAGAAATTTATCAGCTAAGAGAATGGTTGTGAGCCCTATTTGCCAGCTTGCCCTCCAGTATGAAAACGACTGCAGCACATCTCTCAGTTTACCCCTGAAAACAGCATGGCCCAAAGAAAGCAACACCAGTTATATTATCAGGAATATGTTACTAGAGCCATTAAACTGCTCTAGGGAAACCATCCCTCACAGGCTTCATAAGGAGGAGTCTCTTGAAAGTAAACACAAAACAATATCCAGTTGAAGCTATCATTATTCACCAGTTTCTATGCTTTCCAAGTCCCTGATATATTTTCTGTTCCACCTTAGAAAGTTATATTTGTCAGGGTGACGGAGCACTGGAACAGGCTGCCCAGGGAGGTTGTGGAGTCTCCTTCTCTGGAGATATTCAAGACCCGCCTGGACGCCTACCTGTGCGACCTGGTGTAGGGATCCTGCTTTGGCAGGGGGGTTGGACTCGATGATCTCTGGAGGTCCCTTCCAACCCCTACGATTCTGTGATTCTGTGATTCTACAGAAATACTTACAGCCTCCTCAGCTTGTCTCTTGTAGGATTTCACCTTCATCTGCAGTTTGTCCACCAGATCCTGGAGTCTAAGAATATTCTTCCGGTCTTCTTCAGACTAAAGCAGACAGTAAGCAGGAAAGAGAGAGAAATTATTTTCCCCACACCACAAAATGACATTTCCTCTTGGACTTTGTAGAGAAATGCAGTGGCTTCCTGTATGTCAACACAAAGATGCCATTAACCTTACCTGGTAGGTCAGCTCCTTCACCCTCCTCTCGTACTTGCGCACACTCTTCACAGCCTCAGCGCTGCGCTTCTGCTCAGCATCAACCTCCCCTTCCAGCTCCCGCACCTGCAATGAGAGATCCATCAATGGAGCTTCCCTGCTATCTCTGACCTGGGATTGCACACTCTTGCACAAATACCAGTCCTACGCACTCTGGCCTCCAGCTTCTGGATTTGCTTCTTGCCTCCCTTCAGGGCCAGCTGCTCAGCCTCATCCAGACGGTGCTGCAGGTCCTTCACTGTCTGGTCCAGGTTCTTCTTCATCCTCTCCAGGTGGGCACTGGTGTCCTGCTCCTTCTTCAGCTCTTCTGCCATCATGGCCGCCTGGAGAGGCAAAGCAGCAAAGCCAGGTTTGGAGTCAGAGACCTCTTGGGGGAAATGCGTGGGCCATCTGCAGTGAAAGAGCCCTGACTCACATCGGTGATGGCCTTCTTGGCCTTCTCTTCAGCATTGCGGGCTTCCTGGATGGTATCCTCCATTTCGCTCTGAATTTGGGCAATGTCTGTTTCTAGTTTCTTCTTGGTGTTGATCAAGCTGGTGTTCTGTACAAATAGAGATTGCAAGACTTGTACTCTGGGACCTGGAATACACCAGCTACGGTCTAAACCAATTATTTATCCTTCAACCTTTGCCTTTTAAATGTGGAATTCTTTGTTAAATGGCTGTTTACACAATTTCAGTGGTGGGTAAGGTGATGGACTGTGACCATGTTTTCATCGTTGGCACCACTATTCCTGCCACTGTAACAGTGTCCCCACAGCTAGTTTGAGCATCAAGGCCTCACCTGGGTGTGGAGGAGCTGCACACGCTCACTTGCATCCAGAAGCTCCTGCTCAGCCACTTTCCTTGATCTCTCCGTCTGCTCCAGGGCTGCCCGTAGCTCCTCAATCTCAGCCTGCAACAGGTTTGCTCTGCGCTCCACCATGGCCACCTGCTCCTTCAGATCCTCCTGTGTTCTGAGAGCGTCATCCAAGTGTATCTGGGTATCCTGTAGAAGAGACGAGAGAAATGACAAGGGGTACAGCAAACCCACATAACTAAAATGTCAGGGAAGACATTCCCTTATGTGTATTTTGCTGAACAGACCTTCAACACTGTCTGTGTGTTTCTCAGGTTCTTTTGTGCCTCTGCAGCAACACGGTTGGCATGGCTCAGCTGGATCTCCATTTCATTCAAGTCTCCCTCCATCTTCTTCTTCAGCCGCAGGGCTTCATTCCTGCTCCTGATCTCAGCATCCAGGCTGCTCTGCAAGGACTCCACAATTCTGAGGTGGTTTCTCTTCAGCTGGTCAATTTCCTCATCCTTCTCAGCTATCTTCCTGTCAATCTCAGACTTGACCTGGTTGAGCTCCAGTTGGAGGCGCAGGATCTTCCCCTCTTCATGTTCCAGGGAGGCCTGGACAAATAATTGTCATCGTTTATAAGTAAAGTGAAACGACTTCTTACTTTCTAGCTGATTACAGAATATCTCAGGAAATCTGAGGTAGCTACGCTCTGTAGCCAGAACAGAGGACAACCATGCCTTTCATAGCCAGATTTCCTCATTGCTGATATTTTTAATGTGGATGCCAGTTATTATGAGCATGTACCTCAGCTTCCTCCAGGGCAGCCTGGATTTCAGACTTCTCCTGCTCAATCTGCTTCTTGACTTTCTCCAGCTCATGAATCGCCTTTCCTCCCTCTGCAATCTGCTCCGTGAGGTCAGAAATCTCCTCTGTAGAGAAGAAGGAACAATCACATGGTCAGATATGGAGCATACAGGGAAAGGCCCTGTGACACCAGCATAACAGGCCTGCTCCCATCACTGCAGGCACAGACCCAGGTGGAGAGGTGGGCAGGAAAGCTTCTGAGAAAGCCCCGCCAGCAGGAAAGGCTGAGCGACTTACGCTGCAAGTTCTTGTTCTCTCGCTTCAGCGTTTCCAGGTGGTCCAGGGACTCCTCATAGGCATTCTTCATCTTGAACAGCTCTGTGCTGAGGGAGCGAGACTCCTTCTGGGAGGCCTCCAGCTCAGCCTGCGTTTCCTCGTACTTCTGCTTCCACTCCGCCAAGATCTGAGGAAAAGCAGATCATGAGTTCGGATGCGGCAATCATGTTCTGCCCAGGAAACACAGGCCTGGAGCCCAGAATACCTTGTCAAAGTTCTTCTGTTTCTTGTCCAGAGCTGCGCAGGCAGCATTTGCTCGCTCCACGTCAATCATCAGGTCCTCCACCTCATTCTGCAGCCTCTGCTTTGTCTTTTCCAGGGAAGCACATTTGGCATTCACGGCTTCGACGTGTTCCTCGGCCTCCTGCAGGCGCTGCGCCAGCTTCTTCCTAGGAGGTTGTAAGCACAGCTCAGTATTCGGGAGCAAAGTGGAGATTTTTCTGTCATTTTCACTCCTGTACTTAGGCATTCCACAGTATTCTGCCCAGATGCACCCAGTGTAGACTGTTTCCCAAACTTTATTCCCTTTTCCTTTCCTCAAGTTTAGAAATTCCTCACCTTACTGCATACATCATACATTGCCTTTCTCTTGCATTTTCTGTCATGTTGCCTGTTTGCCCATTTGAAACCACAATCTCAACAGCACAAATTTCCCCTTCTTATCACTCCTCTCCAAACTGCTATTTGTCTTTTGCCCTTCAGTGTCCCAGAGATTTCTTCAAATTTCCACTACTTTCTACCAGCCTTCCCCACTCTCCCCACATACTTGGCCTCTTCCAGCTCCTCTGTGCGCTGAATAGCGTCTGTCTCATATTTGGTTCTCCACTGGGCCACTTCGCTGTTGGCCTTGGACAGGGCACGCTGCAGCTCACCCTTGGCTTCCTGCTCCTCCTCGTATTGTTCTCGGAGCAAGTCACAGTCATGGCGGGCAGACTGCAAGGCGTGGGCCAGAGCATTCTTGGCCTGTGGAGCAAATTGAATTAAGGCAATGAACAGCCTGTGAAACAGTAGGATGGTGAGAAAGGAAAAAATGTTTAAAACAATTTGAATCAGAAATCTGCGGTCAGCTCAATGTGAAAAAGTGCATATATATATTCTCAAAGGTTCTTAATAGTTCAATAGTCAGAACATGGAATGTTTGTTCAGAAGATATGATGGATAGATTCTAAAGAAAAAAGTCTGAATTCTTTGAAATTTGTTCTGAATTTCATACTGCATTAAAGTAAAATAGAAATTCAGTTTATATAGAGATGTATCAGCCCTCTTTATACACCATTAATCAATGATATATAAACAGTATACACCATCATTAAACCAACTGAAAATCTAAGGAAGTCCTTTCCTACTTTTATATCCAGTTTGGAGGTGATGCCTTCATTGACTTTCTTCCCCTAATAGAGAGGGTGGTTTGCAAAGCTGTCCACCAGTTTCAAAATGTGCAAAATGAAACATTTTGATTCTACATAGAATTATAGGAATTATTTAAGAAAAAAATTAGCTGGATTCCAAGCCTACCCTGCTACAGGAGGTACCTTTATTTCTTCCTCTAGATGTCTCTTTAATTCCTCAATCTGTTGTGTAAATGCCTGTTTGCCTCTTGATAACTGAGATATCAAAGCATCTTTTTCTTCCACCTGCCGTGAATATTCACCTGAAAAATTTTACAGATAGATTGTAGTTTCTAGAGAAATGCTAAAACAAGATGTGCTTATAACACTTTATGCTAGTTTATAGAGGATAGGCCAACTTGAATACAACATGACACTTTTCTTGGCAGAATTACTTGCAACTTCTACGGGAGTGTATGGATACCTTACCTGCTTCTGTCTGCAGTCGAGCTCTTTGAGTATTGAGGTCATTGATCATGCGCTGATGCTCTTCCTCCTTTGTCTTAATCTCACTCAGCTGATCTTCCAGTGTGCGGCACATCTTTTCCAGATTTGCCTAGGTATGAAAAAGATTTCGGGAAAAGAAGAATATCATTATATTCTGCATGATGCTCTTGTGATGAAAAGTAACACTATTGGGTATGATTGCAAATTGTAATTTAAAGGTTCAGAATCATGTATTTGGTCATAGCATAATAAGCCTAAAGTATCCTATACCTTGGCTTTGGAGACAGACTCCATATTGCTGGCCAAGTCATCAATCTCCATCTTCAGCTCACTCTTCTCCTTCTCCAGCTTCTGCTTCACTCGTTGCAGGTTGTCGATCTGCTCCCCAAGCTCCGCTGTGCTGTCCGCATGCTTCTTCCGCAGGGCGGCAGCCGTGGCTTCGTGCTGCAGCGTGGCCTCTTCGAGGTCACGGCGCATCTTCTGAAATTCTGCCTCGCGCTTCTTGTTCATATCGATCTGAGCTGCCGTAGCCCCTCCTGCTTCCTCCAGGCGCTCGCTAATCTCCTCCAGCTCCCGGGAGAGGTCAGCTCGGTGCTTCTCTGCTTTGGCCCGAGAGGTTCGCTCTGCCTCAATTTCCTCCTCCAGTTCCTCAATACGGGCCTGGGGAACATCAGGGACCCTTCACATCCATGTCCTTCTCCTTCAGATGTTTTCTGAAGGGAAGGACCATAGACTTGCCTGGAGCTCCTTGATCTTCTTCTGTAACTGCATGCCCAGGGCTTGCTCATCCTCAATTTTGCTCTGGATTTGACTGATTTCAAAGTCTTTCCTTTTGCACAAAGCAAATGATGTTAGTGCCTGAACAAAACTCCCAGCTGCACCTGCCCAGCACTCAGGTGTCCCACAACCTCACTTACTTCTTCAGTTTCTCATCCAGCTGCTGTTTATCATTTTCCAAATCCATTATGCTGTCGTGGGCCAACTTCAGGTCTCCTTCAAGTTTCCTCTTAGCTCTCTCAAGGTCCATGCGCAGCTTCTTCTCTTGCTCCAGGGACCCTTCCAGCTAAACAGAATAAGACTATCAGTGCTCTGCCAGCCATGTTTATCTCCACAGCTGTCCTGTAATGGCTGTATGCATTTTGCTTACATCGTCCACTTGCTGCTCCAGCTTGGTTTTAGCTTTGGTCAGCGTATTGACTTTGTCCTCTTCAGCCTGCAGGTCATCCAGTGTCTGCTGATGGGCCTCTTGGAGGGCTTTCTTCTCTTTTGTCAGCTTCACAATGGTCTCATCCAGGGCTGCCATCTCCTCTGTGAGGTTTTTCACCTTTGACAAGTGGAAAGTAAATGTATATTAAAAATGTTGTTTACAATTTAATACTGTGTATCACAGCAGAATTCTTTCCAGAGTGACATCTTCTGCCTCATACCTTGTTTTCGGTGGCATGCTTCTCCTTCTCAACCTTGGCCAATGTTAACTCCAGGTCATCTATATCTTTCTTCAGCTCTGAGCATTCATCCTCCAGTTTCCTCTTCTTGGCTGTCAGCTCAGCATTAATTTCCTCCTCATCCTCAGCTCGTTCTGTCACCTCCTTAATTTTGGCTTCCAGCTGGATTTTGGTTTTGATGAGCTGGTCACACCTTTCCTCAGCATCAGCCAAGCTATCTGCTTCCTGAGGGGAAGACACATATTTTCTTCATTTATGTTCTGAAGTTTTCTATGTTTTAAAAGCAGGGCTGAAACTGACTATTACTCACACAACTGACTTATTTTGCCAAATTTGTTGTTTTTGTTTGTTTGTTTTTGAGAAGGGTGTACAGCTTTTCTCTGGAAACTATATTGATTCTGAATTTTTTTTCTCTCCTAAATACATCTGATGGATGAGGTAAGTGTGAGAAGTTCTCACACAGGAAATAAAGATGTTAAAGACTTTTTCTTCTTCAAAAATGCTTTATTGAATATATTTTCTTTTGTGATTTAATTGTGTAGAAAAAACTTTTTTGTAGGGAGTAATAGTTTTGGTAATCTAAGGAATAATTTAATGGAAAAAAAAAGGTGTCTCTATCAATTTATTAAGAATGCTCCTTCATTAAATGGGGTATAATTTATGCATATCTTCTACCTGTATATCATCTTCCCAAAGTTTGTCTGGAGTTTCATATGCAGATTTCAGCTGAACACTACATCCTCTTACTCTTGTGATATTGATGAATTTGCTCCTTTGATTTTGATATTAATGAATTTTCTTTTTCCCAAATACTCTTGAGAGGTAAATATCTTATAAGAAAATTTAATGAGATATTTATTTTTCTTCAAATACCAGGGAAAATAGATAAAACAGTTTTCCTATTTTTCTATTGGAATGTTCAAATAACTGAATAATTAAGTACTGTGTACTGGTTTTAGCTGTTAATTTTTCTAATCTATGCTGATTATTATAGTGATTCTTGAATGCTAAATATGTTTATGCTTATTTTTAATCAGTGTTTTGTTTTGTGAAGTGCTGTGTCTCTACGGGGTTCTTAGAGCACTGTTTACAATAAGCTATCATACACTGCAAACCAGAAAAAAAAAAAAAGGAAAAAAAAAAAAAGAGATGCAAAAAATTTCAGTGTTCAAAAAATCTTTAAAAATATAAATGTTTTTTCATTATAATTTGACCTTGATTCATCAAGGTCAATGTGTTTAAAACACATAGAGCACTATTATGTAATTAACAGCAGTGGAAAGAAAAAGACCTACAGATGGTGTGACTGTTTCTCAGAAACATGAACTCGGTGTCTGTATCTTCTCAAACTAAGTGGAAATTAGAAGATGTATTTCCCAATTTCTGAGTGAATGATTAGTCTATAGTAAATAAGAAAAGGGTGGATGGCTTCCCCTGAACACTAGTTTCAACTCTGGCTTGCATTTACAATCCAGAAGGAATTATATGTTATACATCCTGGTGCTCTAAAGATAGCCTCTGTAGAATTCACCTGCTCAGAGGGTGTCTAAGGTTTAGGCAGAACTCTACTCTGAGTATTTCATGTTTACTAGCTGTAGATAACTTCTTTAGCTGAAAGCAAAAGCAGTGACTTCATGTTCACTTATTCCTTGTACGGGCATTCAAGAGAGCTTATCATGAGGAAACACCTGTTTCCTAAACAGTGCATATGTATGATTGATAAATCTCCAAATTCCTGACTTGTGGTCTTCTGTAATCTGACCGTCTGTTCGAGGAAGAAAAATCTGAACACACAAACTTATTTTCTCTGTGATAAGTGAATGATAAACTCACAGCCTGCACTTGGAGCTGCAGATCATTTTTCTCCTGCAGCAGGGACACCATTTTCTCCTCCAGCTCCTTCCTCTTTGCCTCAGACTTTGCAAGCTCTTCCTTGGTCTTCTCAAACTCTTCCTTCATGTTGGCCATCTCCTTCTCAGACTCTGCGCTCTTCAGCAAGGGCTTGATCTTGAAGAACAGCTTCATCCAGGGCCAGTGCTTGACATTCATGAATGCACGAACATTGTACTGGATGCAGAAGATGGACTCTCTGAAGCATAATTAAAACGTACATTTGATTATTTTGTATGATATGATCACTAGGACTTTCCCCAAAGTACAGTGCCTGTAAGTGAAGATGGGAGACACCTACCTCCTCTCCACCATTCTCTGGTACTCCACTCTCATCAGGAAGCCCCTGCACCTGGCCTGTGTGCGAGTGATGAGCTGTGCCAGCTTCTCATCCCTCATCTCCTCCAGGAGTCCCAGCAGCCCAGCTTTGAAGAACACCTGAAAAAAGGGAACGTTGCAGTGCATCACTGTCAGATAGAACAAAACACAGATACAGGGACTGAGTTGAGGAGAGTTGGTACCTTGGTGTGACCAAATTTGTACTGGGTGTGGTCCACATCAATAGATGAAAGGAGTTTCTCAGAAGCTTTCTTGCTATCAATGAACTGTCCCTCGGGGATGGCACTGGCATTAAGCACCTTGTATCTGCAGTCAAAAACAGATTAGGATGTATTCAACAAGCAAACCACTGCTTGTATTGAATGCCTTGATATTTTGTGGGAGAAATGATAGTTTTATAGGAACTGTTTTCATGCTAATGAATTCTGTCATTTGTATGAAACAGATGTGTGCAGAACCTCAATACTACTGAAGCTGATATTTATGGAAATAGGTCCATAGCATTAGTATCTTTTTTGAAAAGAATAAAGAAATTCTATGCAGTACATAGAGTAGGAAATAGAGTGGGTTCAATCAGTTGTACAGGGTGCTCAGCATAGCTAAAATCAGTAAGGAGAGAAAGCCTTTTACCTCTGTTTAAAGTCTGCATAGAGGACTCTGCTGGGGAAGCCTTTCCTGCAAATCCTGATCCCTTCCAGCACGCCATTACAGCGCAGCTGGTGCAGCACCAGTTCATGCTCCATGGCACCTAACAATTCATTGCATAAATGAATGCCAGTTATCTACAAAGAGGGAATGGTTGTAGAAGAGGAAAATCTCTTTTTTCTTAAGCTTCTTACCGGGTGTTTTTGTTTCATTTGGGATGATGCAGCGGACAAAATGGGGGTGAGTGCTCCGTAGATTGGTCATCAGCTTGTTTAAGTTCTCCTAGAGGTGTCAGTAAGTAATGTCATTTTTGTCTAGTGTCTGATACATCAAGCTTATGGGAATGACTTTTGAGACTTGAATTAGCTATGCTTCCAAACATTCCGCTAAAGCCACAAAACCCAAACATTTATTCCATTTATAGATAATTAATGTCATTACTAAATTCTGATATACTGCTATAGTGCTGTTAATCCAGTGGAAACTATTAGAGAGTTTCTCACTTCCACACAAAGTAATGAAGCTTTTTTGTGTTCTACCTACTAAAGTTAATCTGTTTGAGTAAAAATCATTTTTATTCTGTTTTTAAATAAGTTAAATACATTCTTGGAAAATGTTTCTAAGGAGACTCTGAATTCACCATAATACAAGCCTCATAGAAATGCAGGTATGCTAAAATTACAGCTGAAGTCTGACCCAAAGACTTAAAAAACTAGTACAATCTTCTCAAAACAAACAAACTAAAATAAGATTCAATTTTCTTAATCACTGAAGCCTAAACGTTTGATTTTGAACAATACATATTAGCAATATCAAAATTAATCTTGAAAAAAAACCAGTAACGAGAATAATCTTATCAACTTCACAGTAATACAAAAGTAGCACCTTAATATTTAATATTGCTTTTACCCTTTCTCCATGTTACAAAGAGATAAGGAATACAGTACTGTACCCGGAAAAGAGCTGAAACGGTTTGGAAAGAAGAACCCTTCTTCTTGCCACCCTTTTTGCCTCCACCAGCCTCTGCAGATGATAAAAATGAAGAGTACTAAATATGGATTCTGCATATAGGAGAGTGTAGAACACCAAATAACATTAAACATTTAGTGTTCCCTGCTCTAATTAACTTTGAACATTTATGAAAGGATAGAATTTACAGAACTGACCTGCATCTGCTCCACCATAGGTGGCAAACAGTAAGGCCAGTGTCTTCACAGATGACTTCTGGTACAACCCAATGACAGTTTCATTCAAGGGATCCTTGTTCTTCTCAAGCCAGCCAGTGATATTGTAGTCCACTGTGCCAGCATAGTGCACCAGGGAGAAGTGGGCCTCAGCCTTGCCTTTGGCAGGCTTGGGCTTCTGGAAGTTGCTGGACTTGCCCAGATGCTGGTCATAGAGCTTGTTCTTGAAAGAGGTGTCAGTTGCCTTGGGGAACATGCACTCCTCTTCCAGGATGGAGAAGATGCCCATGGGCTGGGAGATATCACAACAGATAGGACAGAGAAACAGATAAAAAAAAAAGAGGCATCTTTTGATTAAAAAGAAGGTAGAATCAAAAGAGAAAATGTTTCTGTGTATTTCACTATCATTTGACAGAGAAAATTAACTGAAGCTCATCTTTTTTGCTAATGGAAATATACCTTCTCAATGAGCTCAATGCAGGCAGCCAGGTCCATCCCAAAGTCAATGAATGTCCATTCAATGCCTTCCTTCTTGTACTCCTCTTGCTCCAGCACAAACATGTGGTGGTTGAAAAACTGTTGCAGTTTCTCATTGGTGAAGTTGATGCACAGCTGCTCAAAGCTGTTGAACTGCCGAAAGTAAAAAGAGTCGCAAAAAATGTTTGCAAGGTTCAAGAATAATAGCAAGATTTTTTGCTGTGTAATCCCAGTTCTTCTTCATGGATTATAGTTTAAGGCCTCTTCCTCTTTTTTTTTTTCTTTTTTTTTTTTCTTTTTTTTCTTTTTTTTTCTGTGGTTAAGGAAAAGGCAATTCCAAGCAAAAAGTCTCAGAATTCTCTTTATTCTCAATCGCCATTTTAAGAAACTACTAGGAAAACTGTGCTACTTACATCAAAGATCTCAAAGCCAGCGATGTCCAGAACACCAATGAAGTACTGCCTGGGCTGCTTGGTATCCAGCTGTTGGTTGATGCGAAGAACCATCCACAAGAACATCTTCTCATAGACAGCCTTTGCCAGAGCACCAACTGAGTTGTGCACCTGATGCATGGAGAAAGGGTTTGGAGTACGGAGCAGAGGAGAATCAAAGAGGTCTTAATGCAAAGCATGGTTTGAGGTTAATGTGTTTCTTACCTGCTGCACAGTTTGACCTTTGGTCACATACTCATTCCCAACTTTGACTCGAGGGTAACACAAAGCTTTGAGCAGGTCCGCTGAGTTCAGACCCATCAGGTAGGCAGCCTTGTCTGCAACTAAGCACCAAGAAAGAGTGAGAAGAGAATTAAATGTTGGATGGTGCCTTAAGTTTGGTCCTTAGAGATTGTCCCAAAAATAACAGCCATGTTCACTGTTAAAAATTTGCAAAGAAAGTATTTGAGTCAAAGCTACAAAGCTAATGTGTCTGTTCTCTATAGGACGCAAAGTCCTTTCTAAGCTTTGGTTTCTACAAATGTTATTAAGGAGAACTTACTGCTTTTATCATTTTTCAGACATGACTATGATACTTCACACTATCTATTCCTATAGCAAGTGAGTCTTGATTCAGAGAACTGGAGGTGTGGACTTTAGGTCCTTCTGTACAGGAGAAGAATCAAATATGCATCTCACATATGTGTTCATTCCCAACAGGTAAGGGTGAATAGGTGTTAGAGCCATTAGAACTACAGCACTTCATTACCCCAAAATATAAATCTATCCTAACAAATGTATGACCAGTAACATTATGGCAGCAGGAGCCGATGGTTCCTGAATTCCTGCCAATGCACACCAGATTTTTATTTAATAAGTAGTCATAGAATTAAAACAGAAATATGATAGGTGAGGTAGGCGTATCAAAAATTACATACATACAAAAATTACATTACAAATTTCTGAAATCTTCCTGAGGCTCTCTTTTAGTGACAAATACCGTATCCTTTGCAGAGTTTTTTCAGTTAGCTGATACCTTCTGTGCCATCTGGCTCTGCCTGCTCCTCTCGCTGTTTCTGCTTGAACTTCAAATTCCCATAGTGCATGACAGCCCCTGTCAGCTTGTAGATGGCAGTCTTTTCATCAGCAGTGAAGCCCAGGATGTCAATGGCACTCTGGTGACAGACTCAGTAAAATAAATAAATCTGTACCAGAGCCGCTGTCCATAAAATTACCCGTTTTGTATGTTACTCACATCTGTAGCCATAAGCTCTTCTTGGTCATCAATGCTGGGAACAGTAATCTCACCTTGACTCACATAATGGTAATCATATGGGTTGGTGGTAATAAGGAGCATGTCTGAAAGCAGGGATAGAAAGGACACAGGCTTAGATTTTCAGCTGGGCAATAAAGAAAACAGTTGCTTGGTGATCATGTCCAAAAAGATGTAATGATCCTTCCAACCTATTAGCTCTGGTTTCTTGTTGGACATGATCTGATAAAAGATGTGGTAGCTTCTTTCAGCCTTGAGCTGGAAAGTGACCCTGGACTTCTCCAGCAGATCTGACAAGGAAGGAAGAAAGAGTTAGGTACAAGACAGGGCATGGAGGTGGGAATTTGAGAAGGAATATGAGCAGGCCAGGAGCATCTCTTACAAGTTTCAATGTCAGCAGAAGCCAGTTTGCCTGTGGCCCCAAAGTGGATTCTGATGAATTTACCCTGTTGAGGGGAAAAGGAACAATTTCAGCCTGGGTGCATTCACTGCCCCTGTATAAAGCAGGGAGAATAAAGGACTGAAACACCATTTCTGTGGGGAAAGGCTGGGAGAACTGGTCCTGTTTAGTTTAGAACAGAGAAATAAATGTCAGGGGCATCTTCTTGATGTCTAGAAATGCCTCAAAGGAGAGTGCAAACAGGTCAGAGTCAGGCTCTTTCCAGTCTTGCCTACTGATAGGCAGTTCCACACTTGGAACACAAGAGGTTCCATCTTTACTCTGCTAATAACTGAGCACTGACACAGATTGCACAGAGAGTCTGTGGAATCCTCTTTCTTAGAGATCTTCAAAAGCTGTCAGGATGTGCTGCAGGACAGCCTGCTCTGGGTATGCTCTCTTGAGTAGGGACGTTGGAGCAGATCACCTCCAAACATACCTTCCCACCTCAACCATGCTGTGATTCTGTGAAAGTTTTTGTCCTAAGCTGCAACTTACAAAGCGTGAGGAGTTGTCATTCCTCACAGTCTTGGCATTTCCAAAGGCCTCCAGCAGCGGGTTGGCACTGATGATTTGATCCTCAAGCGTTCCCTAAAGGATAACAATTATTCCCAGATAATTATTATTTTCCAAAATTCATGCTAGGAACAGAATAAACATTGATTCAAGCCAGTATCTCTTGATGTACCTGCATTTTGCCGGACTGCTCCTCCTTCTTCTTCTCCCCGCTAGCTGCAATTGTTGCAAAGTACTGGATGACACGTTTCGTGTTCACAGTCTTTCCTGCACCGGATTCTCCGCTGTCCAGCCAAACAGAAGGAGAGAAGTGTGAGGTCAGGGAGAAGGTCCCCTGGCACAGGGCAGCCCCTCAGGGACCCGAGCAGGGAGCGTACTTACGTGATCAGGATCGACTGATTCTCGCGGTCTGTGAAAAGATAGAGATAAGAAGGCTTTTCCTACTGCTCATGAATAACAAGAAACATTAGATCTAGGAGACAAATACGAACGGAAATCCGCAGGGGGTGCAGGGATGGAAGGCAATGAAAATCCCTGGATATTCCAGTTAATGTGTAGCAGTGCTATGTAGTCCCAGTACACACATTCTCAACAAATTCAGTAAAGATATCACTTCAGAGTAACTTTTTTTTTAAAGATATATGCTTTTGATATGCCTTTAAAGGTATTCTTTTTTTCATCTGATTTCTCTAATATTTGCTAAGTATACATGACAAAATTATTGAGATTGGGGATTGATCTCATTTAAATTCTCCTGGAGATAAAATATAGCTGAGAAAATCTGGAGAGCTCACAAATAATAATGTCTAACCAATCTTTCAATTTTCACTTATTTCATTTTTTATTCTACATATACCGAAATTATATACTTCTGAGATCATAAATAGACAGGCTTTATTCCATTTTTTATTTACTTTCCATCATGTAACAAAAGAACAGGAAAAGAAGATATAAACTCTGTACACCACTGATTTAATTACATTCATTGGGAAGAGAAAATAAGCAGAAGGAAAATAAAAAGTCTAAAGGAAATAAATTGATGAAAGCCAGTGAGACTGAATATTAAAAGCTTTTTATTTTCCCTTTATATCATTTTTCTAAAAGCGTTGCATTTTATGCTCATTCTCAATAGATCAGTATAATCTAAACCAGACACTAGGTGTCTTCTTGCCAAAGAAATTACTCCTTCTAGACTACATTCATTACACGGTCCAGGTCTTTATTGATTGTAATAGGAATACACTTAGCATATATGGATCCTTACAGTTGAGTGCATTAATTTTCCATTAATCTCAAACATTGTATTTTGATTGTTGCACGTTTGTTGTATTTCCAAAAAAGACTCCTACATTTCCACCTACTTAAAGCTCGTTACAATAGCAATTTGAAGGAGATTAAGCACTCATCAATTAGTATTTATGGTAGCAGTTAGCATATCATTTTTCCTAACAAAATATCTGTGATTCTGTACTTCCTTTGTAGAAATACAAATGTCAAAAAGCCTGTTTAAAGAGACATTAATTAATGCTGTAACTGAACTAAACACAGATAATATGTCATCGGGAAAATTCTCCTTATTTTTAAAACACCTTTTTAGTAGAATGAATTCGGGATCAACTTACCAGTCAGCATGAACTGATAGGCGTTGTCAGAGATGGAGAAGATGTGTGGAGGGGCCTCCTGGCGCTTTTTGCCTCGGTAGGCCAACACCACCTCCGGGTTGTACACCGGCAGCCACTTGTAGGGGTTGACAGTGACACAGAAGAGGCCTGAGTAGGTCTGTGAGGAAGGGACACGGCACGCTGGCTTCCACTCAGCCTGGCACAGCAGTCCTCCCCAGCTACGCTACCCAAGGAAGAGAGCTGCTGGTACTTACGTAGATCATCCAGGCTGCATAACGCTCTTTGAGGTTGTACAGCACAGCGGGTTCATGGAGGTGGGTCATCATGGCCATGTCCTCAATTTTATCGTACTTGGGAGGGTTCATGGAGAAGACCTGATCTTCTTTCACAGTCAGAGTCTAACACAGGAAAACAGATTTGTTAATGTTAGCTAACAGTTGGGAGTAGTTATTACTTTCAGTTCTTAACCCTTGTTTTTTTCTCACCTCTCCAGCTTCAGTCTTGACAGTGACCTTCCCTGTTTCCCTACTTTGGATTGTCCCTTTCACAAAGGATTCCTTTGGATGGGCCACAAAGACAGATGACTTGGCATCAAAAGGCTTGTTCTGGGCCTCGATTCTTTCCTTCTCTGACTTTCGGAGGTAGGGAGCGGCCTCCCCAAAGGCGGCCATCTCAGCATCTGAAGAAGTCATGGCTGCTCTTCACTGAAGGCACGTCAACAGAGTCTGGTGGGGAAAAAATGTTGTGGATCACTGATAAATTCCTTACTAACGCTAATAAATTTCTAATCTTCCAGAAAACTTCTTAGCAACAACCATTTATATTCACTCTGACTTGAACTTAAAAGTTCTAAGTGCTACTCAAGAGAGAGACTTGGACTTCTAAAAAACCTCAACAATAAATAATAGAATATCACCTCAATACTGACTACAATTAAGCATCTCACTTTGATGAATTCTGATCATTTTTGAGATGTTCACATAAAAGAACCTACAGCCAGAGAAAACCATTCTTTGTCTGGCCCTTAATTATGAATGATGATTCATTAAGACAGTACTTCCTTTTTAAAAGTATTACCGTGTGGACTATAAATTAAGTTACTTCACTTTTTAGATCTTTCCTGTTTTCAACAGTCTAGCCTAAGCAAGAGTCTGTAGCAATACTGGGCGGTTACAATGAGAAATCATGCAGCTGTAAATAATCCTGTAAATAGTCTGTACTGTAGGACTGCGTTATTTAATATATTACCCTTTAAGAATGACTTCTATCGGGGAAAACGGTCAGTCCTGTTAAAAAGGAATGGTAGTTGTTTCTTGATGAGCAAAGAATTTGAGAGAAAATTTCTAGATTGCAGTTACAGACAAACACTGAAATCATATAAACAGTTTTGTTCACATGGACAGTCCATAATGGAAATGGTTGGCAGGGGCAGAATAAATTGACTGGAATATTGCAAGGACCTCTTTTTTCAAGCTCACAAAATGCATGCTCTTACCTTGAAGCCTTCTGTGGAGACAGGCCAGACTTGTCCCTGGGAGATTTTATAGTGTCTCGTCTGCAGAAGCTGTAGATGCTCCCCCTTTCTTCGGTCAAAACATTTCTGGCAAAATTTCTTTGGCAAAGCATTGTCTGGCAAACTACAGACATAATTGTCATTTGATTTGAATGATATAATTAGAATGGTTTTATATCTTACTGACTATGTGAATATATCTATAAATAATTTATCAAGAGTGTTAAGGAGAAAATCTAGACTACTCAAGGCACTTAGAGAACTTGGATGCTGGAACTTATGGTTTCTATTGCTGGCTTTCTCAGTGGTTTGCTGTTTGACCCACGGCAGCTTGCTTGGTTTGTTTATACCACAGTTTTTCAGTCATACAATGGGAATGATAGCATGTCTATAATGCTTTAGGAACAGACACACTGAAAGCAACAGGAAAGGTAGGTCAAAAAACAGCAAATTGTTTCTAAGAACTGCTTTGCATTTGTATGTTCTAAAAATCAGGAAGTCAAAATGTATTACAGCTGCAGTTTCTATATAGGACAGTCACAATAGCTGAGATGGTTTGAAATACATTGAGTTGAAATTCAGGAGGCTCTTCCAAGTAACAGGAGACTCCAGTTTGGAATGGAACTCTAAACAGATTCCTGAGCTGACTTTGAGATATCAAATTAAAATATATATTTATGTATGCATAGATAATATATGCTTTTGTGCGTATGTCATTAAAAAAGGACTCCCTTAGAACTTCTGCTTTCTCTCTGTTCACTCTCTTATACATTTCACATGCATTTGATGTATGTGTCATCTACATAAATAATCCCCTCTTGTCAAACCAGAGTCATAGACGCCCCAAATCCCTTCCTTACCTACAACTCCCCAAGACAGTATCCCTCACCAAGTCATGTTTGTAGACACAATCACACATATTACCTCAGCGTACCTTTGTAGATACTGTGCATTCTAACAAATGCACTCTATCCACCACTACCATCCCATCGAAATGTGTATATTTACACGTTCACAATCCAAGAAAAAGTTTAACACCACAGTACTATCTATACAAGAGCTACGGAGACTGTCTTGTATAACACTGACAGTATAAGAAAAGGAGATCTCCATCCAGTCATTCGTGGATTCTCGGAAAAAATGAGGCTTTCAGATATTATTTGGATGTGGTGTTCAGGGGCATGATTTAGCAGAGGTTTGTTAGGGTAGTATGGTTAGGTCATGACTGGACTCGATGATCTTTTCCAACCTGAGCAATTCTAGGATTCTATGATTAGGAACATATACTGCCAACAGCATTTGCCTCTCCTTCTTTTCAGTTGTACAGCAGATTCAAATCAAATAGACTGTACTCAAAAGATTTGGAAATTGTGAAGACACACATCATGTTGAGCATTGAAAACCTATCTCAGCATTTCTCCATACTTACATTGTTCAGGGAATTCAGGAGTAGGTTACCTCAAGTTTCCAGCTTCAAGTCCTTCACCAAGTCTCTTCTCACTTCTCATCAACCATCCTCTCAGGACATGATCACTACTTGCAGTTAGGAGAGGAAAACCACACTGATACAGCAAGGAATGCAACAGCAATAGGGACTAGAACTACTCCATATAGAATGGGCAAATGTTAACTTTATGTTGTAGTGGCAAAACTGTATTTGTGAACACTGTCAGTGAGTGCTTCATGAAAACACTAGCTAGGGATTAGTCTGAAGGAAAAGCAGTCTTGAGCTACTTCATTCAAATGCATCTGTGGACATAGATCAAAATGATGCTTAAAAATTGCTATGTGATAATAATTGTAGTATGACTATTGGCAGCATCCTCGGAAGAGTTAAAATAGCCAAAACTGCAATGTGATTCTGTTAATGAAACATATAGAAAGGTGGCAGTTCAGTTTTAGTATATTGACAGCCACTTCATGATATTACAGTGAATGTTCAGAGCAAAGGTATGCTAATTATCAGAAAAAAATATGGGAAAAAAACACTGCTGGAAGATGCAGATGTCTGAGTGGAAGTACTGACTGAAGACTGATGAAGAAAAGTTGCTGCATATTTAAGTATTTTCTGTATCATCTTGCACCAGGTGGTCTCCTAAATTCATTGGGTGACATATTTTTCCTGAGCGTTGTTTTGCATCATAACCACAGAACTGTTATGCTTAATCTCCCTAAGTGTTTTTATACTATTATTTTGTTGCCAGTCCTTGTTCCCACATCTTCTATAATTTTGTGGTTTAGGTCACCAGGAAGCTAAGATGAAATTCCAAGTCTTCCTGAAAAACAAGGTGATTTGTTCCTGAGGTCTCAGTATTTTTTTTTTCTAAACACTAACTGTCTCTCCTGAGCAGTCGTCTTTTGCATAGTTGCTTTCAAGAGTATTCCCTGAATCAACAGATCCCTGAATAAGATGAATTCTGGTCTTATGAAGTCTGCAGTGCTAAATTCTGCTGCTTACCTCCCTGACTTTCCTTCACACAGTCATCGTGTGTTTAATGCAGCCTGAATTACCATCTGGGATTATATGAGGGTTACTCCAAAAGCAGGGCCTCCTTCTTCATTCTGTTGGACCACATCAGAAGCAGATGTTCTTGGGATGGCAGTAGAGGGTGGACCTTCATAACAACATTCTATTTTCTTGCCATATAACAGATGTCAACAAAGGGGCATTCTGACATGAAAGTGCATGTGAACCAAAGGTGTGTCATTGAACTTCTCCATGCAAATAAAAGGCATCCACCCATATTTATCAGTGCTTGCTGAACATTTATGGAGACAAAACAGAGGATGTGAACACAGTGAGGTGGTGGGTGATGCATTTCAGCAATAATACTGTGATAGCTGCTGTGAAATAGTAGGTCACTTCCACTGGTGCAGACTTCTATGAGTGTGGCATACAGGCTCCTGTTTATTGCTGCCAAGAATGCGTAGCTGATGGTGGTGACTCTGCTAAGAAATGGTGTTTTGTGGCTGAGAATTTGCTCTTTCAAATAGCGCTCCTGTGCTCTTTTTATCTGTTGTTGTTTCCATGGAAATAGATAGGAGACATTACTTTCAGATAGACCTGCATATTTGACAGTAGTTTATTCCTCCTTCCAGAACTCAGCATTGCCCCTCCATCGTTTATATTAGGATATTGTCATTAGCGTCATTTGAGAAACCCAGCATTGTTTGCCCAGTACTGTTGCTCTCTCAGCAGATGACCTCATGGCTGAAATCCTCTCTAAGGAAGTGATTTCTGCTAGTTTGTAAATGTCTTTCCCAGCTTTGTCTTAAACAGGGGTCTATAACAGATTCCATCAAAATTTTTCTCATTTTCATCTCATCTCAGTTCTCATCTACAATTTCAAACATCAGCACTACATAATCAAAGAGTACCTTAACATAAAGCATAAATCCCCCTCCTTCCCTGCCTATTCTTCCTAAGCGGCACCCTCCCATGCCCATGCTCCAATAGTGCACAATATACGACCATGATTCCAAACACGTTCTCCTTCTCCCTTTCAAAATGTTTTATTTGCAGCTATTCCACTGCCAATTATGGATTTAGCTTCTGATGATGAAGTCAATTTTATGCTCTTGTCTGCAGATTAGCACTTTCACTGCAAAAACTTTATTTCTTATTTCGCAGATGCAAATGTCCAAAGATTTAGACGAACACGATGAAGTTAAATTTCCAAAGTTGGCATGGAAACCCCCTGGAAATTCAGGTGACTAATGGAATTCTATGATATTAAAAGGGCTTAGAAGGAAATCAAGAGAACGGTAGTGCAGTAAGTCTGACATCTGTACTGGACAAATCAGAGGCACTATAGTAGACCAGAAATAATGGACACGGGAAAGAAGTAACATTTGTATTTGTAAAAGGAAGTCATACTTCTCAAACCTGCTGGGCTTTTTTATCAGATAAAGATAAGATAGTGTAGGTAAGGAGATTTAACTATTAAGACTGCATCTTCAGTACTAAATAAATCTAATCCTGAGTGCAGTCTCTGATATCAGATAGTGCTGCATCCAGTGCTTACTGCTTGTAATCACCAGAATTGCCTCACTGCATTGGCACTGTCTAAACACTTGGCTTGGGTCTTGCCTACTTTCCATTCCACACCAACTAAATAGAGTATAAAACCATCATTTTTGCCCTGAAGCTTTAATAGGTGATATTAAACAATGATGTGGAAGGAAAATTGTGAACTGCAGCACTGACATTTGTGTGCATACTGTTCACAAGAAATGGTGCATTATTTGTCAGAGCGGATTTCACAGGGAAAACTCCTTATTCTTTGTACTAGACCTGAAGAGAGTAGAAACTGGTAAGGTAGATGGAAGAAAATAGATAGAAAAAGACTGGGAGGTCAATATGGGCAGTTCAGAAAAACTTTCAGGAGAAAACAAGACCAAAATTGCTGTGGGGTTTTTGTTGTTTTTGTTGTTTTGTTTTGTTGTTATTTTGGGGGTTTTTTTAGCATATTCTCCAGTTGTTCTTTTGGAAGAATGCACAATATATTAAATCATACTTGCTATATTGAAGAATTTTCACCCACAAGATTTAAAAATCCTGGGCATAAGGATACTCAGACAGATATCCCTTAAAAAACACTTGTCTACAGATCACGTGCTTCAGATTTATTTTTATTTATAAATATTATCAGTCCTACACAAGCAATACTTTTCTGTGACGGGATCCACTGGGCATCCCATCTTCATGCTTAGGAGTACTCAGTAATCTGAATTACTGGATTCAGTAATTCAGTAAGTGTGGGGCGGCCAAGTCAGCACCTGTCCTTGACAAGGGAGGGGTCTGCAGAAGGAGGCAGCCATGTCCTGATGGGAGGAGGGAAGAGGGATCCTGACAGCCATGGATGTTCTGCTATCCCTGTTTTCATTGCTGCGGAGCCTGGAGTCCGGTGGTACTAGAAAGAAACCACAGCACAGCTGGAAGAGACAGAATGTGAGAAATCCATGGATGCAGGCAGTCCTGCATAGCAGTACAGCGGTGAGCATAGTGCTGACATTTCCCACAGTGGAGAGGACATCCAGACATGCTGGAAACAGATTATACCCCATTTTCTGAAAATTCCTGTAAAATATTCTGAGTTGGAAAGGCTACACAAGAATTTTCAAGTCCAACTCCTGTCTGCACATAGGACTACCTAAAAATTAAACCATCATTCTGAGAGCATTGTTTAAATGCCCATCTAGTATGGCAGCAGCAGAGATCTAACCATGGCCATGTAAAGTGTCTGACTGACTCCGCCCTTCATTTGTTCACATGCTATTTTCTCAAGGCAGCAGATTCCTGAAGCTGCAATGGATGTATGCTATGAAGCACTGGATCCTTCTTCCAGAAAGCATTCACTGTGGCCCTGAGTCTGTCACTACTTCATCACAGTTCTCCTCGGAGTACACAGTACTTTGCCTTGCCATCTTTGATTTCTTGAAAATCAAAGCAAAATTCACACAGCAAAGGGGGGAAAAAAAACATAGAACAAACAAACAAAACCCCATAAGCAAATATGGTTCTACTTTCCCCTGAAGTTACTTCATTCAATCCCTTTTTGATGCTGAAACGATCAAGCACATCCATAACTCCAGTTTTTTCTCAGCATCAAAATAACTCATACCTGATAGACACTTAGAGGCCTTGCCAAGCACAACCATGCTGCTCTACAAACACCAACTCCTTGTTATCATAGAATCACAGAATTGCTGTGTTATGATGTTGACTTTCCTTGTCTCGTGTACAGTGAGCATGAAGAGAGGAGGCAGAGGCACTCATGACAGTGTTGAAGTGTGACAGTGGAGCACGATCAAGGACTCTTGAGTTCATGGCTCAATGCAAACTACATTCTCATCTCTGCATTTTGGAGCAACAGCATCAACCTTGTAGCCTGTTTAGTTAGAAAGAAATTCCACATCCAATATCTCCATGTAATTACCGTGGAACCATATGCAGACCTCCTTTTTAAGTCCTCTGTTCCTTCTACCCTGTGCTGCTCTGAACATGACCTCCTGGACAGTTGCAGTGACATGAAAACTTACCACTGGCCTGGTCTCCGTTCCAAATGGATTGATCTTTTCTGCCTAGAGAAGATCAAATAAAGTCAATCCTGGTGGACCATATGAGGATCACTTAGGAAAGTTTAAGAATGGATCTTCTTGGGAGTCAGTATGCATGACGGAAGATTTAACCTTGGCAGCTGGTGAATTCCAGTACTAAAAAGTACCTGCTAGTGAGCTGTCTGAAGAAACACAGCCTCACAATCACTGTCACACAGTTCATGCTCTCATGAGAACATCAGGTACCTTTGTTACTGTCTCTAGATTCAGTTAGCCATACACCCATCCTAGAGCAGCTGCACAATGGATTTCAGAGTCATTTAGAGGAGGTGTGCTCAAGTCAGGTGGGTATCCAATCAGTAGATGCCAAAAAACAGGACATTCTGATACATGAAGTTTCTTCATCAAATGGGGGATGCTTTTAAAATGATATTTAGTTGTTTCCTTTGTGCTGGGATGCACGGGCTCTCCCACATTCTTTCACAATGCCTTCTGTGATCCTGATCAGCACCAGCTCCTTTTACTTGACTGCAAATTTGAAGAGAACACATTCACATTAAAGATCAACAGGAGATCTCAAGATGGCATCGATCTCACCCTGCCCCTTCAGAGTTATGTCACCAGCAGTTTCACTTGGAAAGAGGCTTGGTTAATTTTGCTCATATCAAAAAGGAGCTCGATGCAGAAGCAGGAGAGCCAAGAGCGCCTACGGATAGCAGCCTGCATCAGTGACCAGGTAAGGCAGACTGGACTCTAGTGCACAGAATGAAATTCTTGGTCTTCACGCTTGCAAGTACCATGCAAGACTCCTAGGTGAGGCCTGTAATGCCTCTTTATATACAGATCCCTTTGCATTCCCCGCTAGTCAGTCCTGCAAGGATGGAGAGAGCTCAGGAATGTTTGCTTCTGCTCCAGTAGGAAACATCCCATGGATGTGCAGATGTCTATGGCAGAGTGGCTAGGAATGGCTCTAGTTTGACTGTGTACTATGGGGTTGTTCAGAATGGAGAAGGGAATGCTTTGGACCTCATTGCAGCCTTTCAGTACTTAAAAGGGAGCTTATAAAATAAGATGGAGACCAACTTTTTACATGGTTTGACAATGATAGGACAAGGGGCATGGTTTTAAACTAAAAGAGGGGAGATTTATGTTACATGTTAGGAAGAAATTCTTTACTCAGAGAGTGGTGGTTCACTGGCACTGCTGTCCAAAGAAGTGTGGGTGCCCCTGATGGTGAGAATGGCCAGGCTGAATGGGACTTTGGGCAGCTTGAGCTGGTGGGGGGGTGACTAGTTCATGGAACAAAAAGATACTTAGGGGCCCATTTAATCAAAATGTTCTATGATTCTATGACTTCATAGAATCTCACTTACTCTGTGAGAGTAAAAACATGCAAACTTTGTATAGCAACAGCAGAGTGAGCTTCCACCTTTTGCAGTACTATACCCAAACTGTCACAGTTCTGCACATCTGGATAAATGCTTTCTCATCTCAATACCTGCAATTTCAAGGGACAGCAGTCCACAAGCTCCCTCAGCAGCCTCTACAGGCTCCTATATTCTACCACAGGAACAAATCCAGGAAGCAAGGCTGAAGAGATCAACAGAATCAAAGCAACTATGCCATGGGCAACATGCCAACCAACTGTCCTCCATTTCCTCACAGGGGATTGCCTAGGTGCCTTTCCATCCCTTAGACTGTCATTGCCCATAGAGCTTTGCAGCCCAAATGCTGCCTTGCAATTGTAGTTTAGCTGTGGTAGACAGCTAAGTGCTATAGAACTGTTTGCTCACTATCTCAGCAGGAGAGAATTGAAAAAGTAAAAATGAGAATATTTGTGAGTTGAAGTGAAGATATCGTAACAGATAAAGCAAAAGCAAGCAAAACAAAATAAGGTATTCACAGGATCACACAGAATCACAGAATCACCAAGGTTGGAAAAGACCTACAAGATCATCCAGTCCAACCATCCACCTATCACCAATAGTTTTTACTAAACTATGTCCCTCACACAATGTCCAAAAGTTCCTTGAACACCTCCAGGGCTGATGACTCCACCACCTCCCTGGGCAGTCCATTCCAGTGCCTGACCACCCTTTCAGAGAAGTAGTATTTCCTAATGTCCAGCCTGAATCTCCCCTGGCACTGCTTGAAGCCATTCCCTCTAGTCCTATCCCTAGATACATGAGAGAAGATCCCTGTCTTTTTTGAACTGGTGAGACCAGGACTAGACATGGTATTCTAAATGTGGCATCACTAGGGCAGAGATCCCAACATTAACTGCCATCTGTCTGAGAGTCCCATTCACAGAGCATTTGCCCAGGAAGTGAGGTCTGTGTGCACCACTTCTCAGCTAAGGAGTGACATGCATGCTCAGCATCCTTTACATGCGATCTTGGTCCCTTACCAGCAGGTAAGGATGTATTCTGGTTGGATGCACTATCACAACCTCACCTCGAAGCTTGTTCACTCTGCAGGCAGGCACACTAGACCTACACCAACACTGTTCCCAAATTATGGCTCTAGTTCCCATAGACCAAATGCACTTAGATCCCGACAAATGCACTTAGATCCCTCCAGTCTCATGCTCACCATTTTCCAGGGTAGCTAGCTCTAGCCATAGCTGGCTTTATGCTTACTTTTATCACGAGACAACTTCTGGAGGTGTTTCCTAACCTGAATGTCTGTAGGAGGTGAAATCTTTCAGAAGTGAAAAATCTCTGACAGCAGTGTGGAAGTCTCTCTTAGCTACTGAAGAGGACTAGGCATCTACATCTTGCATGCAGTACTGCATAGCAGGGGGTGCTGAGAACATACTCCGCATCTCTCTTCTTCTGGCCTTCCTGCCACTCTCTGTGCCCATGTCCCACTGGGTGGCAGGAGGCCTTCTTTGAACTTAGCAAGAAGACTTGATGAGGAGAGCAATCCTTTGCAGCCTAGCGCTGAAGTTTCTGTATTACTGTTCTATGCTGTGTGGAGGTCGCTGTGTATGCAGTGGGGCTGTGTGGGTAAAGTACATATGAGCAAATCTTGTGGTTAATCTTTGAGGATTGCGCTAGAGGAGAAAGGAAAACTTGTCAGGCTCTACATGCTTTATGCATCCCTGATCATTCTCATTAGCTGCTCCTTTCCCAGCTCTCTCCAGGCCTTCCTTCCTTACCTCTGCAGCCCCCACCTGCTCTGCCCCGCTGGCAGCCCTAGCTGGCTGCTCCAGCTAATCCCTTCAGCTGATGATTGAGTGACTTCCTTAAGGTCTCCTGGCGATAGCAGGACTCATGGAGCAACCAGAGAGCAAGAAGTCTGTGCTGCTGAATGGGTGAAGCTCTCTGATTTCCTCATTACTTAAAAATATATATATATGTTTTCATGATTTTCAGCGTGCAACTACTGCTGTTGGCCATGCTGCTGTTATGGTAAGGTCTGTCTAGACATCGGTTTGCTCCATAGCTCCTGCTGGACACCCTGACATAGAATGCCCAACCTCTGCTGTAGCAACATTTCTGCTGCTCTCAGCGTAATAGGAGAGCTCAGAGGAACGTTAGCACTGGACAAGCAGAAATGTCAGAATGCGACTCTGTGCAAAACCTTTCATCCCTACCCTTCTGATAGGATGTGACTAGACCCTGCAGGTGGTAAGAAAACATTTTCCATATTAAAAGAGCATTTATCAGTTCAGTTTAGACTTGCTAAGGTGCATTCTCTCAGTGCTTCCTGCAGAATGTGTTTACTCCATATTTTTGATGGATCATCCAGTTGGGAAATGTGCCATTAAACTAACACTATCAATAAGTGTGCCTGAAGGAATGAGGTGAGAGAACTGATAGAAGCAATAAACGCTTTGTCAGGAAGAATTATTTAGGGTCATAATGAATGAGACTTAAAACCCACAGGTTGAAAATGATTGTGAGTCACACATTCTTTGCTATGGTGAATGCAATCAAAACTTCCTTATCTGTGACCACTTGTAAAGACAAGCTAAAGTCACAGACTGGTTATGAAGGAATTATGATGGCCTTGCAATGCCTTGTCCCTTGTGCTCGAATTCAGAAACTAATTTCTGCAGCTCGGAATGCAGTTGTGATTTACCTTCACTGAATGTCAAGGAAGGTGAACGAGTCTGTCATAAGAGGAGCACTGGTGACAGATGCATTGTGAAGTAGCTTCCTACAGAGTGGTATTCTTGGAAGTTCCTAGAATGACTTAACTGAATACAAGAGGCAAACAAACTCCATAAACTGTGATCAGAAAATGGGCAGATTTCAGATGGATATCACAGGTGCACCATTACTGAGACTCCTCCTTTCTGCAGCACTAACAGCAGTGGAAGAGGTCTGGGCAGCACGTACTGGCCAACAAGATGGCATTCAAGATGCCCTTTCCATAATTCAGCAAAGCAGCTGAGGGGCTCCTGTTACAGAGCAGGTGAGTGGGGTGTGCAGGCAAGGAGACCACTGGATCAAAAAAATCATGGAAACAGCAAGTGGCAGGAATCGGGGAAGAGGAAGGAAGGGGAAGGAAAGGAGAGAGGGAGCATGATATTACTCCCTGCGGGCAACATAGAATGAGCTGTACTTTTGATATCAAAGGTCCCTGTGGCTCAACTTTCTGTCTTTGAAAGCGATGCCCAGGAAGGAGAGATATGTTGCCTAAGGCAATGTAGAGTGACATTTCATCAAAACTCACCCAGTTGCCAGCAATTTGGATTTATGGAACCCCTGAATAGGACATGATATCTGGGTATTCAGTAGCTCATGATGAATTTCAACAGATTAATTGGTCCAAATATTTTTTCAACCTGTGGACTGTTCTATGAATGTATGGCATATTGCTGTGATGCACTACTGAGGATAACTCAGAGAAAAGCAGACAAGCAAACGTAGTTTTTTTCACTTTGTTACTATCTTTGACTGAACACTACAAATAAATATATTCTTCACACTTCTAAATTTCATACGAAATCACACATTTGAGGAAGCAAAAATACTAATTAAACTACAGAGAATATCTACAAAATGTCTCAATAGAGTATTCTACAGTTAATCTACACTCATAGTAAGCCCACAGTTTGCTTCTTAGTAACCTGATGCATTTTGTCCACAGTCCTATCTGTCTCAAAACTCTCTACTCTTAGAAATATGGTTCTGCATTTGAGGGAAATTAGAGAAAGAAAGTACCTCTTTTTGTACACACTTTTCTTAGTTACATGCCAGATCAATCAGGAAAGGCAAGGAGAATTCAGCTTTTGAATTGTTTTTTTTTTTCCTCATGTTGTCAAGTAGTTTATTCCCCTAATACAGAATAGCGCTTACGTGCTCAGGAAGTACACGTCCCTCTAGTCCAGGAGTTCACGGATCGCAGGTCCTCTGCTGTTAGGCAGCAATTCTGTTGGAACATATGCACTGTATCTATTTTAAACTTTCTTGCAGAGATGTTCCTTTATGGCCATTTAGGAGCAGTGTTTTCCCCCTGGTCAGTTAGTGCTTGTCAGCTGGCAGGCAGCACAACTCCATAAATAGTGTGTCAGTGCAAAAGGCTGTTATTCTGCAGTGATGGCAGTAGGAGCGAGGAAGGAATCCTTGGTGTCCCTCTCCTTGATATGCTACTTGGGCTCTGATAATTCGTCATCATTTATGGCCTCCCCAACTGAATTGTACTGTTAGTTCAGAAGAAAAGAAACTGTGAGAATGCCTGGTTTTCTTTTCACATATTCTATCAGTATTTAATATACATAGTTTAGACTAGTGTACTGATACATAGCACTGTTAGGGACATCTTTACAATTTGAATAGTTCTGAAAAAATAGTTTCCTAGTAGGTCCATAAGAAGAATCAGAGTTCTCATTTTAAACAGGTGTTTACAGTCTCTCTTATTAAAGGCAATAAGTTTATCTGTTTTGAAAATTGATGTTTTTATATACCTCAGAATGCAATCCCCAAACAAACCTTGCTGTTCAGGTAGGCAAATAAACAGAACCCAAAAATGGGAACTCTCTCTGACTGGAAAAAGAAGCTTTTTATAGATAATATATATGACAGATATAACACTTCCACAGAATTTTGTTAGGTATTACAAGGCAAACTCAGACATATACACCTTCTCAGAAACTACGGCAGCTTTTCCACACAGGATTAGTAACTATAAAATATAAATGTAAAAATAGACATGATGATCATCACTATTTCAGTTGTAGGAAAACTGATTTACTTACTATTATATTATTATATTATTATATTATTATATTATTATATTATTATATTATTATATTATTATATTATTATATTATTATATTATTATATGAACTTACAAAAGTTCATATAATACCATTCACTTTCTAGGCAGCCCTTGACAGATGTTTATCTAACCATTCAAATCATAGGCCAAAGGAGATTATGCTAGACTATAGCTACTCTCATTTCTCATTCAAATACTTCATAAATCTTTACTCCACATCATATTTAATGCAAATTAAACAGTTATACTCTTGATCACAGAAACAACCACCTACAACCTTTAATTAAAATATTTTCCATTTTAGAAAATTATTTCTGTACTCCCATACAAGTCTTTACTTTTCTTATATCTTGATTTAACAACAAACATCAGTATATAATCCTTCATAAATCATCCTCTTTTTACTTGTAATTCCATCTCCTCTCCTCCCTATACTACTGAAAAATTTTCTCTCAAAAAAAACGTTTTTCAAAAGTGTTCTATGCAATCACCAAATAACCCACTCCTGAGAAAAACAAACATTCACTCTGTTTGGCATCCCTTCCCTCCTGTGTGAACTACACCACTTAGCATAATGTCATCAACCAACTAGCTGAGGGTGAACTCAGTCCCACTGTCCATATCCCCAGCAAAGATGTTAAATAGTGTCAATACCAGCACCAACCCCTGAGGAATACCACTCTTCATTGACTCCCACATGGACACAGATCCATTGACTGCAACTCTTTCAGTGTGACCACCCAGACAATTCCTTGTCCACCAAGTGGTCCAACTGTCAAAGCTATGTTTCTCCAATTTATAGATTCCGTGTCTTCCAGTGTCAGATGTGTCACACAAGTAAAGGTAAACGATGTCCACTGCTCTTCCTCTATTTGCCAACACTGTAAGTTTGTTGTAGGCAGACACCAAATTTGTCAAAGATTATTTGCCCTTAGTGAAGATGTGTTGGCTGTCAGTAGTTGTGTCTTTTTTTTTTTTCCATGTGCTTTAGCATACTCTTTTCAGGAGGATCTATTCCATGATCTTGCCAGGCACAGAGATGAGACAGATTGAGCTATAGTTCTTCAAAGCCATCTCTTCTTTCTTTCCTTTTTAAAAATTGTTTTGTTTTTTTTTTTTCCCCCCCCACTTTTCCAGCCAGTGGGAACTTCACCAGATTGCCATGTATTCTCAGATATGATGGACAGTGGTTTAACAATTTTATTCACCAGCTTCCTCAGGACTCTCAGATACATCTCGTCTGTTCCCATGGACTTGTACACATTCAGATTCCTTAAACCGTCTTGCTCCTGATCATCTTCTACAGTGGGCAGTTCTTCATTCTCCAGTCTCTGCATTTCAGTTCTGTGAGATGAGTGGTGAAGACTGAGGCAAAAAAGTCATTGGGTACCTAAGCCTTCCCCATACCATGGATGATCAGGTCTCCTGTTTCCTTATGAAAAGTGCCCACATTTTTCCTAATCTGCCTTTTATTACTGACACATTTTTAGAAGCCTTTCTTGTTGTCCTTGACATCTCTTGCCATATTCAGTTCTATCAGTGCCTTAGTTTTCCTAACCTGATCACTGAGTGCTCAGGCAGTGTCTCTCTATTACTCCCAAGCTACCGATCCTTCCTTCGATATTCTGGAGGTTTTCTTTTCATGTTTGACTTTGTCCAGGAGCATCTCCTTCATCCCTACAGGCATCCTGTTGCTTTTGCCCAACTTCTCTTTGTTGGGATGCATCACGCCTGTTCTTGGAGGAAGTGATCCTTGAATATTATCCACCTTTCTTGGGTCCTTCTTCCCTCCAGGGCTTTATCCCGCAGTACTGTACCCCTGAAGAGGCCAACATCTAATTTCCTGAAGCCTAGTTGTGAGCTTCCTCTGTATCCTCCTTACTGCTATAAGGATCTAAAATTCCACAGTGTCATGGTCACCATCCAAGTAATCATAATATTCTCTGTGTAGTGAAAATGGCATCTCATGTGTTGGTGATCTTACATCGTTCCCAAGTGTGAAAGTGAACATCACTGCTTTTAAATGCAAAAGAATGATATGAAATAATGTCTTTCATTTGCTCTTTGTTCTTTCATTTGCTCTTTGCTGGCTATAGTGAATTTTATGCTAGGAACTTCAGTCCGTATGGACAAAGGTCTATTCCAGACTCATGCTGGGAATAACTTTTAATTAAAGTACAGCTGGGCAGCATGGACACTTCTGCTGTGCTCCCAACTCAAACTGCCATAAATGTCCTGGAACCTTCACACACCTGTCCCTGAAAACCATATAGTGTAGGTGTCGGGTCCTCAGCACCTGCTTCTGCCCCACTGGCAGTCTCCTGTCATGCCACTTTTCTCGCTAGAGGGGAGATAGCCTGTGGTTCAGTGCCTGTTAGTGACTGCTGCTCACAACAACTGTCTCCCAGATCTGCTGGGAGAACTGCTCACAGATCTCAGAGGGAAAAGAGAACCTCACATACTATTCTTCTCACACACTCCTAGGGCACCCTCTGCAAGATGACGCTTCAGGACAGGAGAGGCAGAGGAGGGAGATCAGAGTCAGGATTTCTTCTTCCCACTGTGACAGGTGTTCTAGAGTCCCAGCCTCTCCTGTAGAGCCCTGCACAATAAAGATCCAGCCAGAGCACAGCTTCCAGAAGAGCTGCTAGAGTCGCACTCCCCTGTGGATCAGTCAGGTGTTTGGTGGAGCTGGCAGCTCAGTTAATGCCTCATACTGGCCTTCCAATAGTCCCATGCTTCAGAGAACCCATGCGGTGTCTTTTCTCAGCAGAGGAACCAATGCAAATGAGGCCTTGCACAGAACAAGTACCTGTTCATGTCAGCTCAATCTCTTATGTATTAATTAATGACTGTTGAATTGAGGCATTCTTTGGTCCAGACCACCTGTCTTTGTCCTGGTCTAGTGGGTACAAAAAGTTGGGAGACAAATCTAGTAAGATTTCAACCCATTTGACTGAGTTTGGTGATAACATCTGGGCCAGGTAGTTTCACCAGGTTTAGAAGAGTTTAGCTTTCCGTGAGAGCTGGTTGCTGACTGGTAGCACACACGGCACCCAAAGGCGGGTCCACCTCAGCGGCTCCGTTCTGCCACCTGCTGGCAACGTGTGCCCGGAGCGCACATAGAGCGGGGCTGCCTGTGTGAGCTCCCCGTGACTGACAGGAGCTGCTGGAGCCCGAGGCTGAGGGGAAGGCTCATGGGGACTGAAACAGGCCAGCGGGCAAGGGGAGAGGCGCAGCCACTCTCCCCGCTGATGTCTCTGGGCCTTGGCTTTCTCTACCTGATTGCCTGTGGGGACTGAACTTTCTGCAAGCATCTGAAGCAGGGTGTAAGCTCGGCCTCTGACTTCACCCTCACCCTCTGAGTCTGCAAAGAGAAGCAGCTGTGAACTCTGAGGGCAACAGCTCATCTTTTTCCTTTGTTGATACCCGGGAGGGGTGATCACCGCCACCACACGCACTCCAAGCTGAACACCGACAGTAGCTGTGCAGCTGCCAGCTCCTGGTGGCACAGCACATCCCAGCAGAGCAGGGCAAGCACCCAGGTGCTGCGTTCACACGCTGCAATTCCACTGGCTTCAGAGGGGCCACTCCGGCCTGCCTCTGACTGTTAGCATTTCAGCTGAGAAAGGAGCTGCGCGGGACGGAGCAAGACTTTCTGGGATAAGAATAGCATCTGCCATCTTAGGACACAGCACAGTTGTCCAGCTCCTGCACGGCAACACGTTGCAGTGAGATATAGAAGGCAAGCTACCCGCTGAGGAATGTCTTCAAGTGCTATTCATGGAGGCGTATCATCTACAGCAGCAGGCCCGGCCCCACGCAGGAGCCTTGCAGGAGGGGTTATTTTGAGCTTTGGGCACTGAGGATTGAAGGGAGACAAATGACAGCGATCCTCCTGGCACAGGCAACCTCCAGAGCTCTGTGCACAAGCCCTGCAGCCTGTCACCGCTTCTGGGGATGACGCTCGTGAAGCTGTTGGGTGATGCGGTGGGACCTGAGAGCCCGGGAGATGGGAGCCAGGAGGGAGCTGAGAATTTGCTGGGGACACGAGGGCAGGCCGCAGGCCCACCTGTCCCAGACTCAGGCACTCCTCTGCCTGCTTAGTGTTTGACCACATCCCTGAGAGCATCGGCAGGTAACTTTGTGCAGGTGAACACTGTGATCAGAGGAGACACAGTTAGACTTACAACTTGATAGCTGCTTCATCTTCAGAGAGTTACCTTCCCTTTCATATCAGTGCTTGTTGTAACATTTTCCTTTGTATAGGCCAACTAGTTTCAAATGCCACACTTACCAGTTTGTCCAGGAGCCTGCTTATTCTTCTTCACAGCTGCTGCCTTATCTCTTCCCTTTGGCTGTCTTTGTGGCTGCCTTGCTTTCTTCTAATGTGGTGATGTATCCTTGAGCTTCTACAGTGGAGCCAATGGCTGTGCAGGGTCTGCAGTGTAGAATTTCAAAGAGTCTTAGAGGTTTACGTTTGTACAGGGTTGCCTTGCCATTACAGTTAATGGGGATGCTCACTAGATGCTATAGCATCTAGACTTTACGCAGCCTCATTTGCAGCTTTGGAGAAACCTGCGGGTGTGAGGTGTGCATGGTCAGAGCCACATGCAGAGCATGATTCTAGAGCCACCCAAAGAGAGCACTGATTATAGGTGAGTTTGGAAATTCAATGCTGACCACAGAAGTCCTGGTTATGATGGCAGAGCTGTGCGCACTGTCAGGCAATGAAGTTGGATGAAAGAGATGAAGATGCATGAGGTTCATGAGGTTGCACCTCGGAGCCAGGTAGGGTAGATAATACTGTCACAGATATGCAGCTGTGGAGCAACTTCACAGCAATGTGTCTGTTTGAATGCAGAGCTGTTGGCATAAACTAGCAAAGCTTAGACTGAGAGACTGTCCTTCCCATGACACCCAAGGAGCTCCGCTCACAAGCTTTCCATTTAAAACATTGTAAGCAAATCAAGGTTGAAAGCACGCAGAGGCTACCTGTCTCAGCTTTGGCCACAGTCATTTTCTGCACAGTCCTTTCCCTTTAGCTGTAGCACTTGCTCCACTCCCATCCTTGCTGCCCTGCTAGTCTTGGTACACCATGGAGGACCAACTTCTACTTTTGAATAGCAGCTCTTGTACAATATTCAGAATGGGAAACCCACAGACTCTCACAAAATTTCAGCAACATGTCCCCTGTTCTCTGTTCTTAATGGGCGTCTTACTTACCTTCAGTGCCAGCTGCACCTGACTCCTCAGCAACTGCTAATGGCTCCTCATCCACTCCACATCAGTCTACACCAAGGGCTCCTGCTGTGTGGAGTGATGGGCTTGAATGGCGAATGTTTCAGCCAGGGGAAATGCTGCTACACTGGGTGTAATTGTGCAAATTTAAATGACATAAAGAATCACTAAATTCACTTAACGGACCTCAATTACCACTAACCTGGTTTTGATTCATTGTATGCTCAGCCCTGTGGCCTTTGTTCTTTCAGAGAAAGTCTTCCAGGTCCATGTGGTCTTCCTGAAAGTAAGGGAGAGAAGATACTAGGAAGTATATATCTGCCAGTTAAACATCGATTTAGGCTGATATCTTTGCACATGCATTTGACATACAGTGATGCTCTCCATGTGCCTTTCACCTCAACCAGAGACCATTGGCAGTGTGTCAAAAGGCTCCAGCCAAGACAGCTCATGGAAGGCAGGAGACCAGAGCTATACCTGCCTCACGTGCCTCCTCAGGGTCTGAATGGAAGGAAAAGCATTTGTCAATTCCCCCTTCCCTTCCGAGACCCTAGAATACTGTCAGCTCAGCCTTTGTGTAGGCCAAAATAAAAAAGAAAGTCCAGCTATCTGAGGGAGTAAAACACCCATCAGCTTTCTTCTTTTCCCTTGCCTAAGGCTGTGCCGCACACAGCCTGTTGTGCAAGAGCTGACAAGACTGACATTTGAGGTGGTGGGCTGAGGAGGTGCGTTCTTCTATGCAGTGTGTGGAAAATCAGCCCTCAGGGGGCTTCCTTTCAGTAGGTGGCCCCAGGTAGGGCTCAGACTTCTGCCACATTGGAAGGAAACCACAAATAGATGGCATCAGCTCAGAGAATCTAAAGTAAGAGAAAATGCACAGTTTAGAGGCACCATCAAAGTGTCATAACAGTGCACTAATTTTGGTGTCTGCAGGAAATCGTTTCTGTCTGTCCTTCATGGTGTGATACACTGTGCCATCTGATAGCTTAGTTAGAGACCAGTGTTTAGGATCTCTGATTGATATGATCGCAACCCATAGCAGGGGAGGGAAAAGGGAAGGGATTGCTCTCTCTTGCCACTCACATGGCACTAAGCTGTGCTGACAGGACACTAGGAGAAGCATTAAGAATACGTGAGGGCAAGAGTAGTGCAAGGAGCTTGAAAACAATGTATGTAGCTGTGTCAGTAATATCCCAAGCTTACTCAGGAAAAAGAAAGGAAAAAGATCAAAAAAGAGATAAAAACAACAACAAAGAAGCCACTGTTGGTAGTGCTTATGCATATTAATCTATGGTTTTTATTCTCTAGACACTGACATGGTTACAACGACATTGCAAAAGAAAGTGACAGAGCGTTCACATTTTGTGCACTCCTCAGTCTGCTTTGCTGCCTCATGACATCCTCACTCTTCCTCTTCAATCCTCCTATGGAATTCCCGGCTCTTTGCTCGGAGCTTGTTGACCTGTGACTCTGCAATGTCAGCCCGCTCCTCTGCTTCCTCCAGCTCATGCTGGATCTTGCGGAATTTGGAGAGGTTAACATTGGACAGCTCCTCCTGTGTGGGGAGAGGGAGTTGGTGGGGAAGAGCCCAGTTCCTTTATTTCCAAATCATTACCAAGGTTCTTTGAATTTCAAAGGATCACAAGCATTTACCTTAAGATGCTTATTTAAAAATCAGTACATCAAAAAGATTTTCTTTTGAAAAATTCTTAATATATTGTACAATTAATGTTTTTGCTAAGTACCTATTAGAAACATTTCCGTTATATACTCCAAAACAATTTAAGTGCATTTGGCCTATCTGTTCCCTTTTTTTCATCTCATTGCTATTGTCCTAAAAGGCAAAGTGTATCAATAAATGTGTCAAAGAAGCCCACCACAATAGACAAGTCAAACTTCCCAAATCCTTCATATTCTTTTCCTTGAAGAACACTCTTAGCACTGCTCAGAGTGATACTTACAGCCTCCTCAGATTGTCTCTTGTAGGATTTCACCTTCATCTGCAGTTTGTCCACCAGATCCTGGAGTCTAAGAATATTCTTCCGGTCTTCTTCAGACTAAAGCAGACAGTAAGCAGGAAAGAGAGAGAAATTATTTTCCCCACACCACAAAATGACATTTCCTCTTGGACTTTGTAGAGAAATGCAGTGGCTTCCTGTATGTCAACACAAAGATGCCATTAACCTTACCTGGTAGGTCAGCTCCTTCACCCTCCTCTCGTACTTGCGCATACCCTTCACAGCCTCAGCGCTGCGCTTCTGCTCAGAATCAACCTCCCCTTCCAGCTCCCGCACCTGCAATGAGAGATCCATCAATGGAGCTTCCCTGCTATCTCTTGCCTGGGATTGCACACTCTTGCACAAATACCAGTCCTACGCACTCTGGCCTCCAGCTTCTGGATTTGCTTCTTGCCTCCCTTCAGGGCCAGCTGCTCAGCCTCATCCAGACGGTGCTGCAGGTCCTTCACTGTCTGGTCCAGGTTCTTCTTCATCCTCTCCAGGTGGGCACTGGTGTCCTGCTCCTTCTTCAGCTCTTCTGCCATCATGGCCGCCTGGAGAGGCAAAGCAGCAAAGCCAGGTTTGGAGTCAGAGACCTCTTGGGGGAAATGCGTGGGCCATCTGCAGTGAAAGAGCCCTGACTCACATCGGTGATGGCCTTCTTGGCCTTCTCTTCAGCATTGCGGGCTTCCTGGATGGTATCCTCCATTTCGCTCTGAATTTGGGCAATGTCTGTTTCTAGTTTCTTCTTGGTGTTGATCAAGCTGGTGTTCTGTACAAATAGAGATTGCAAGACTTGTACTCTGGGACCTGGAATACACCAGCTACGGTCTAAACCAATTATTTATCCTTCAACCTTTGCCTTTTAAATGTGGAATTCTTTGTTAAATGGCTGTTTACACAATTTCAGTGGTGGGTAAGGTGATGGACTGTGACCATGTTTTCATCGTTGGCACCACTATTCCTGCCACTGTAACAGTGTCCCCACAGCTAGTTTGAGCATCAAGGCCTCACCTGGGTGTGGAGGAGCTGCACACGCTCACTTGCATCCAGAAGCTCCTGCTCAGCCACTTTCCTTGATCTCTCCGTCTGCTCCAGGGCTGCCCGTAGCTCCTCAATCTCAGCCTGCAACAGGTTTGCTCTGCGCTCCACCATGGCCACCTGCTCCTTCAGATCCTCCTGTGTTCTGAGAGCGTCATCCAAGTGTATCTGGGTATCCTGTAGAAGAGACGAGAGAAATGACAAGGGGTACAGCAAACCCACATAACTAAAATGTCAGGGAAGACATTCCCTTATGTGTATTTTGCTGAACAGACCTTCAACACTGTCTGTGTGTTTCTCAGGTTCTTTTGTGCCTCTGCAGCAACACGGTTGGCATGGCTCAGCTGGATCTCCATTTCATTCAAGTCTCCCTCCATCTTCTTCTTCAGCCGCAGGGCTTCATTCCTGCTCCTGATCTCAGCATCCAGGCTGCTCTGCAAGGACTCCACAATTCTGAGGTGGTTTCTCTTCAGCTGGTCAATTTCCTCATCCTTCTCAGCTATCTTCCTGTCAATCTCAGACTTGACCTGGTTGAGCTCCAGTTGGAGGCGCAGGATCTTCCCCTCTTCATGTTCCAGGGAGGCCTGGACAAATAATTGTCATCGTTTATAAGTAAAGTGAAACGACTTCTTACTTTCTAGCTGATTACAGAATATCTCAGGAAATCTGAGGTAGCTACGCTCTGTAGCCAGAACAGAGGACAACCATGCCTTTCATAGCCAGATTTCCTCATTGCTGATATTTTTAATGTGGATGCCAGTTATTATGAGCATGTACCTCAGCTTCCTCCAGGGCAGCCTGGATTTCAGACTTCTCCTGCTCAATCTGCTTCTTGACTTTCTCCAGCTCATGAATCGCCTTTCCTCCCTCTGCAATCTGCTCCGTGAGGTCAGAAATCTCCTCTGTAGAGAAGAAGGAACAATCACATGGTCAGATATGGAGCATACAGGGAAAGGCCCTGTGACACCAGCATAACAGGCCTGCTCCCATCACTGCAGGCACAGACCCAGGTGGAGAGGTGGGCAGGAAAGCTTCTGAGAAAGCCCCGCCAGCAGGAAAGGCTGAGCGACTTACGCTGCAAGTTCTTGTTCTCTCGCTTCAGCGTTTCCAGGTGGTCCAGGGACTCCTCATAGGCATTCTTCATCTTGAACAGCTCTGTGCTGAGGGAGCGAGACTCCTTCTGGGAGGCCTCCAGCTCAGCCTGCGTTTCCTCGTACTTCTGCTTCCACTCCGCCAAGATCTGAGGAAAAGCAGATCATGAGTTCGGATGCGGCAATCATGTTCTGCCCAGGAAACACAGGCCTGGAGCCCAGAATACCTTGTCAAAGTTCTTCTGTTTCTTGTCCAGAGCTGCGCAGGCAGCATTTGCTCGCTCCACGTCAATCATCAGGTCCTCCACCTCATTCTGCAGCCTCTGCTTTGTCTTTTCCAGGGAAGCACATTTGGCATTCACGGCTTCGACGTGTTCCTCTGCCTCCTGCAGGCGCTGTGCCAGCTTCTTCCTGGGAAGAAGAAAGCGCATACCAAAGTCAGGAAACAAAGAGTACATCATACTCTGTTGCTTTTCTTAACAGTGTACCTAACCACTCCATAGTCTGTAATCTACAACCCTTAGTTCTCAGTCTGACATTTTCTGCCTTCTGTGCATATTTTCATTTTCCAGTCCACACACATTAAAGGATGCATTTTCCCTCCTCTTGCCATCTGTCCCAAAGCACGGCATTGGCTTCTCCCTGACAATACTTCAGTGTATATACTTTCAATCTTCTGTTATTACTTTCTGCCCACCTTCCCCACTCTCCCCACATACTTGGCCTCCTCCAGCTCCTCTGTGCGCTGAATAGCGTCTGTCTCATATTTGGTTCTCCACTGGGCCACTTCGCTGTTGGCCTTGGACAGGGCACGCTGCAGCTCACCCTTGGCTTCCTGCTCCTCCTCGTATTGTTCTCGGAGCAAGTCACAGTCATGGCGGGCAGACTGTAAGCTGTGGGCTAGGGCATTCTTGGCCTGGGAATTAAATTATTGCAATAAGGAATTACAGTGTTCTGGGAAATCTCTTACTGTCACCTGCACTCTGTATTTTCTCAGTGATTTATGCACAGCATGAAAAAAATGAAGCCAAATCTCAATACTCTACAGAAAGCTGGGAGTCTGCACTGACAGGCCATAGACTACATGTTCTAATCATTTATTATGTACTCTTAATTAGATTATTTTTTGAACTGTTTGATCTGCATGGAAACCATTAATGGTCTTTACCTTTATCTCTTCTTCTAGTTGCCGCTTTAGTTCTTCAATCTGTTGCGTGAAGGCCTGTTTCCCTCTGGACAGCTGAGAAATTAAACCATCTTTTTCCTCTGCCTGGCGTGCGTATTCACCTGGAAAATGTTTATAGTTAGAAAACATTTCAGCAGCCAATCTTACATTAAATATGCCATTAAGGGGAATATCTCATTTCCAAACTAGAGTTGAGGTGTCTAACCAGATTCTGTTTGCAGGCGAGCTCTTTGAGCACTGAGATCACTAATCATGCGCAGATTCTGCTCGTCCTTTGTTTTAAATTCACTCAGTTGGTCTTCCAAAGTGCGGCACATCTTCTCCAGGTTTGCCTAGTTATCAAACATACATAAGAAAAGAGAGTGAATACCAGACTCCATTTTATTTACAGAAGGAAAACGTGGCCAGAAGATACACTTTACATATTTAGGGACAATGTGCATTAATTAGGATTTTATATGTTAGATTTGGAGAAAATACAGCTGACAATGTTTAAGCAAGGTAAGATTGAACATAAATATACTGTTGACAAAGTGCTAATAAAAGTATTTCTGTACCTTGGCTTTGGAGACAGACTCCATGTTGCTGGCCAAGTCATCAATCTCCATCTTCAGCTCACTCTTCTCCTTCTCCAGCTTCTGCTTCACTCGTTGCAGGTTGTCGATCTGCTCCCCAAGCTCCGCTGTGCTGTCCGCATGCTTCTTCCGCAGGGCGGCAGCCGTGGCTTCGTGCTGCAGCGTGGCCTCTTCGAGGTCACGGCGCATCTTCTGAAATTCTGCCTCGCGCTTCTTGTTCATCTCAATCTGAGCTGCTGTAGCCCCTCCTGCTTCCTCCAGGCGCCCGCTGATCTCCTCCAGCTCCCGGGAGAGGTCAGCTCGGTGCTTCTCTGCTTTGGCCCGAGAGGTTCGCTCTGCCTCAATTTCCTCCTCCAGTTCCTCAATACGGGCCTGGGGAACATCAGGGACCCTTCACACCCATGTCCTTCAACCCTTCACACCTGACCTCAATCTGTGTGATAGAGGAAAAGAACCAGAGACTTGCCTGGAGCTCCTTGATCTTCTTCTGTAACTGCATGCCCAGAAGTTGTTCATCTTCAATTTTGCTCTGGATTTGACTGATTTCAAAGTCTTTCCTTTTGCACAAAGCAAATGATGTTAGTGCCTGAACAAAACTCCCAACTGCACCTGCCCAGCAGGTTTGTGTCCCACAACCTCACTTACTTCTTCAGTTTCTCATCCAGCTGCTGTTTATCATTTTCCAAATCCATTATGCTGTCGTGGGCCAACTTCAGGTCTCCTTCAAGTTTCCTCTTAGCTCTCTCAAGGTCCATGCGCAGCTTCTTCTCTTGCTCCAGGGACCCTTCCAGCTAAACAGAATAAGACTATCAGTGCTCTGCCAGCCATGTTTATCTCCACAGCTGTCCTGTAATGGCTGTATGCATTTTGCTTACATCGTCCACTTGCTGCTCCAGCTTGGTTTTAGCTTTGGTCAGCGTATTGACTTTGTCCTCTTCAGCCTGCAGGTCATCCAGTGTCTGCTGATGGGCCTCTTGGAGGGCTTTCTTCTCTTTTGTCAGCTTCACAATGGTCTCATCCAGGGCTGCCATCTCCTCTGTGAGGTTTTTCACCTTTGACAAGTGGAAAGTAAATGTATATTAAAAACGTTGTTTACAATTTAATACTGTGTATCACAGCAGAATTCTTTCCAGAGTGACATCTTCTGCCTCATACCTTGTTTTCAGTGGCATGCTTCTCCTTCTCAACCTTGGCCAACGTTAACTCCAGGTCATCTATATCTTTCTTCAGCTCTGAGCATTCATCCTCCAGTTTCCTCTTCTTGGCTGTCAGCTCAGCATTAATTTCCTCCTCATCCTCAGCTCGTTCTGTCACCTCCTTTACTTTGGCTTCCAGCTGGATTTTGGTTTTGATGAGCTGGTCACATCTTTCTTCAGCATCAGCCAAGGCATCTGCTTCCTGAGGGGAAAAAGGCACTTTTTTCAGATATGCCCTTTGGGCGAATACTGTGATTCTCAGCTTCATAAATTTAGATTCTTTACTAGCAATTTTTTAATTAAATGTTTGTTTTATATTCCAAGAGAAAGAAAGACAGTTTTTAATTTATTTTAAATTGTTGCTTTTAATTCATCTGGTATTGAAAGCTAGTACCAAACAACAGCCTTTGTTATCGACATGAAGAGCTGAGTATTAAAATACATATGCATGTGTATATGCATCTTAACCCATAATAATGAACAGTGTGTAAATGTGGATTTAATCATAGAAATCGCTCTTGAAATTACAAACATTTACAAAGTGCTGAATGATAATCATATGCCAAGATACATACAACACCAAACTGATGGTCACGTTGACACTATTTTTTATTTCTCCTTTTTTCCCTGCTGGCTTTTTAGAGCAACTGTTTCTGCTTTAGATTTTCACCACTTCTAAAAAAATACCATCAGCATCCATCAGTTTCAGTTTTTTGTCTGCAATACCCTTGTCACATCCAGTAGCTGTTGGAAATTGAGTCATTTGGACTATGCATTTGCAGATGACACCAAGCTGAGCAGTGCCGTTGATACACTGGAGGAAAGGGAAGCCATCCAGAGGGACTTAGGCAGGCTGGAGAAGTGGGCCCATGAAAACCTAATGAGGTTCAACAAGACCAGGTGCAGGATGCTGCAACTGGGTTGGGGCAATCCCAAGTATTTATACAAACTGGGGGAAGATCTCCTTGAGAGCAGCCCTGCAGAGAAGGACTTGGGGGTCCTGATGGATGAGAAACTGGACATGAGCCAGCAGTGTGCGCTTGCACAGGATTAAATAAATCACAGGATTAAAACCTCATAGATGTACCGTGTAATTTTATCTAGTGATTCTGAGTACTTTTAGAAGGTGAGATGAATATATTGTTTACTCTTAGCTCAGCATTATACTCTGTAACAGGTAGAACACCACCTACATTGAAAAGGAAGACACTATCTTGTTTAATTGGGATACAGAAAGAAGAAGTGCCCTCTTTGTATTCCCTAAATTCATATATTTATAAGGATAGACATTCTCTGTTTTGGAGAGGTTGGAAAATGCTACTAAAAGTAAAATTTCTTAATTGCTCTGATGCAGTTCAACTGAATGTAAGTGCTAATGGTCTCAGCCAACACCACAGAACTGGTGACCAGCAGTAGACGCTGATGAAGCAGCATGAAGCTGCATCAGGAGATTGGATATTAGGAAAAGGTTCTTCACCACTAGAGTGGTTGGGCTCTGGAGCAGGCTCCCCAGGGAAGTGGTCATGACACTGAACCTGTCAGTATTCAATAATTGTTTGGTTGATGCTCTCAGAAACTTGGTTTGAATTTGAGGAGATCCTGTGTTGACCTGGGAGTTGTACCAAATCATTCTTGGGTTCCTTCCTACTCAGGATATGCTGTCATTCTATGATTTTGTGAAATGTCTCAACCTGTGGTATTCATGTGGTCATGAAATGCCATGACTGCAGCTCTCTGGCAGTTCTTACCATAGCTAGTTATGTTTTTCACTGTAGCACTTAATGAAGTACAACTTAATTAAATTAAATTGTACTTTGTATGTGTACATTTTGAAATGTACATTTTGAAAATGTAGTCAGCCTTAAGGTCACAGTCAGTTAGAATCAGTCACACTGGTAGTACTCACAGCCTGCATACATATGATTGATAAATCTCCAAATTTCTGACTTGTGGTCTTCTGTAACCTGACCTTCTGTTTGAGGAAGAAAAATCTGAACACACAAACTTATTTTCTCTGTGATAAGTGAATGATAAACTCACAGCCTGCACTTGGAGCTGCAGATCATTTTTCTCCTGCACCAGCTTCACCATTTTCTCCTCCAGCTCCTTTCTCTTTGCCTCAGACTTTGCAAGCTCTTCTTTGGTCTTCTCAAACTCTTGTTTCATGTTGGCCATCTCCTTCTCAGACTCTGCGCTCTTCAGAAGGGGCTTGATCTTGAAGAACAGCTTCATCCAGGGCCAGTGCTTGACATTCATGAATGCACGAATGTTGTACTGGATGCAGAAGATGGACTCTCTGAAACATAAGTCAAATAAATATTGGCAGTTTAGACTCAGATGACACAGTATATCAAACCCTGTAAACCGAATTTAAAGAAATGTCTACCTCCTTTCCACCATTTTCTGGTACTCCACTCTCATCAGGAAGCCCCTGCACCTGGCCTGTGTGCGAGTGATGAGTTGTGCCAGTTTCTCATCCCTCATCTCCTCCAGGAGGCCAACCAGCCCAGCTTTGAAGAACACCTTAGGTCATAGAACAAAAATAAGTACAGTGTATGTGCTCATTGCTCACTGTAGCCAAGTAACCAGTTCCTCCAAGGCAGATATCAAAGGAAGTTAAGAGAAAGAGCAAAAACACAAAAAATATGTGTAGTTACCATGTGAGTTCCTCTTTAATATCTTCAGTCATGCTGGTCTGGCTATTATAGTCATATTACAGTACATGAAAAACTATAAGTTCATATTCCATTGTTTTTATTAATTCTTGATTCTTCTATTCTACCACTTTGTCTTCAATTAGGAACCCTTAATTAGAATCATCCTCCACCAATGAATTTCAAAGTAGTGAGTCAATTAGTATCTAGTTTATGTGTTTTAAACTTATTGTTTGATGATTTCCCATGCTATCTGAAGAATCTCAGTATCACCCTCAAGCTTTACAAAACAAAAAACACATAGTACTTTAAACAAACACTTCTGATACCTTGGTGTGACCAAATTTATATTGAGTGTGGTCTATATCAATCGATCCAAGCAGTTTCTCACAAGCCTTCTTGCTGTCAATGAACTGTCCCTCTGGAATAGCACTTGCATTTAGTACTTTGTATCTGGGGGACAAAATGGTAATATAAACAGGTCTGTTGTTGTGATCAGTTACCTGCAAAAAAGAGAACATAACTCCACTGCTAGATGTAAATGCTAAGAGAATGTTTTTGACACGAGAGGTGAGGTTTAAATTTCATAAGTTACTCAAGATGGCCAAAATCCAGGAATGGAATGCAGTCTGACCTCTGTTTAAAATCTGCATACAGGACTCTGTTGGGAAATCCTTTCCTGCAAATTCTGATCCCTTCCAGCACGCCGTTACACCTCAGTTGGTGCAGAACCAGCTCATGCTCCATGGCACCTAGCAATTCAGAGTATGAATGAGTGTTGTATTCTGTAGTACAGCAGAGATACTGAAAGTTGTCTGTGTGTGAGTCTCTTACCAGGTGTTTTTGTTTCATTTGGGATAATACAGCGTACAAAATGGGGGTGGGTGCTTCTCAGATTGGTCATCAGCTTGTTTAAGTTCTCCTGGGAGAATCATCAAGAAAAGTTTATATTACCAAATACAATCTACACTGTAAGCATCAAGCCCTCTGAAATATTATCAGACATTATCAGACAAACATTAGTTTGCAGAATCCTGAGCTGAAGCCACCTGCACCAGTTTTTCTGAGTTTCCACAAATGATTATTCATTTAATGTAGAAAATTGGTCTGTTTTGTCTGTAGGAGATATTGTACTCTCAAACATACAATTTTATGACATTTCTCTGAATCTAGAGGAATGCGTTCAGTAGAAATGATTTCCATCTTCCATTATATGCACCAGGAGAGATATACAGATATATCTGTGAGCCAGTTTGAAGCATACTACAGTTTGCATTTAAAGTGGATCACACTACATAGAACAAAAATAACAAGCTGAGTATTATATGTCTACACTGCATTTTTCACTTGTAAGGTGAGATGAGGATGAGGTGAGATGAATCCCATTGTTGGTTTGTAACTATTATCTGAGTAAGTTTTTATAAATTATTATCGTCTATAAATTATTGGAGGGAGGCAGGTACTTCCAAGGCATGTTTCCAAAAAAGCAGTCTCAACATCTTTCTGTAAAAGGAATTAATTTATATTAAGAAGGGAACACTAAATGAAGGATGAATATCATAATAAATAGCCTTAAGGAGAGTTTAGATATGTATGATGCTGACAGACAGCAAGACTTGGTTAAGAGAAAAAAACTGTCAAGTATACAACATCTTAAAAATCCACATCCCAAAGTGTGATGGTATTTCAACCATAAGAGGCTGATCCATTAATCATGAAAAAAATATTAAGATATATTAATGAAGGAAACCAGCAGGCAGAAAGAATGTTGTTATATGGCAATAAAAGTTTCTGAAGCCAGAGGAGTGCACTTGAAGGAAATATGCATATTTTAGATATTTCTTAAAAGTTTCCTGTATAACATTTTTCCATCTGAAGACACTGTCTTGTGAAAAGTGGACAAAAAGAAAATTAGTGCATTCAGTGGAAGAGCAGAATTAAGTTACAGTGGGTTTACTCCTATCAGAGCATGGCCCAAGAACTTCAGGGCTTCTTTTTTATCACAACTAAGCGGGAGGGAGAGAGAGGGGAAAAGCTATTTTAAGTAGTGAATTTCCTCCTCATCTTAGGAAAAAATATTGAACTCTGTACTGTACCCGGAAAAGAGCTGAGACAGTCTGGAAAGAAGAACCCTTCTTCTTGCCACCTTTCTTGCCTCCACCACTAGCCTCTGCAAAATAGAGAGAAATAAATATAAGAGATTTCGTATTTTTGTTTTTACCTTTTATGATACTTTTTCTACTTTGTAAACTGGTGAGAATATGTTTCTGAAAGAGCTGACCTGCTTCTGCTCCACCATAGTTGGCAAACAGTAAGGCCAAAGTTTTCAGTGAAGATTTCTGGTACAGCCCAATGACAGTTTCATTCAAGGGGTCCTTGTTCTTCTCAAGCCAGCCAGTGATGTTGTAGTCCACTGTGCCAGCATAGTGTATTAGGGAGAAGTGGGCCTCAACCTTTCCTTTGGTAGGCTTGGGCTTCTGGAAGTTGCTGGACTTGCCCAGATGCTGGTCATAGAGCTTGTTCTTGAAAGAGGTATCAGTTGCCTTGGGGAACATGCACTCCTCTTCCAGGATGGAGAAGATACCCATGGGCTGGGAGAAACACATGGGAGAGAAAATCAGCAATTCAGTTTTCAGGGCACTTGTGGTTCCCAGTGACTTGACAAGGTGGAACACACACAAAAGAAAATATGGGAAATTCCATTTAAACAAGAAAATACTTTTTTACTGTGTGGATGGTCGAGTGTTGAAACAGGTTATCGTTATCCAAGTTTATCACTTGAGATATTCAAAACAGAGCTTTGTGGTCCTCAGAAACCTGTTCTAGCTGACTCCTATGAGCCCAAGGGGGTTAGATTAAATGACCTCACAGATCCTCTGCACTCTGAAATTGTGTGATTCTAATTTCTTATCATCCTGTCAGCCACTGAACACTGCATCCTGTATATAACATGATTGCTTTCTTATTCTAAGTCAAAGGATATACATGTAAGTGCAACTGTTTGCGATCAATTATGCATTTTCATCTTCTGAGTTTATTTTACAAAGATACAGCTGTATTGCTGTAAGAGCCAAGTCTGTCAGAGCTGAGAGGCGAGGTGGAAGCTCAACTGGAAACTTATTCTAGCTGCTATGAGAAAACATTTTGATTGAGAATTTAACAACTATTAAAATCCCTTCAAAAGAGATCAGTGCAAACCTGCTGCCATAAAGCTGTGTGACACAGCCTTGATGTCTCACCTGACCAGATAAAATAAACTATACAGCACTATATTTTTGAACAGTGAGATCTAAATATTTGCTTACGAACATGGAAGATACCCTTGAAAACTGAGATCTAGTAATTATAAAATTTCTATGCCCATACCTTCTCAATGAGCTCAATGCAGGCAGCCAAATCCATCCCAAAGTCAATGAATGTCCATTCAATGCCTTCCTTCTTGTACTCCTCTTGCTCCAGCACAAACATGTGGTGGTTGAAAAACTGTTGCAGTTTCTCATTGGTGAAGTTGATGCACAGCTGCTCAAAGCTGTTGAACTGGAATTAAAATGATTAAGATTCATATTTGCAAGATGCAGTAGTAACTGCAAAACCTTATCCTTCAAAAATACAGAAAGCGGCTATATTGGTTTCATTGAGCCTGCACATTGAGAAATGCTTAAAAATCATTGTTCAAAACAATGTTCAATATTTTAATCCCTGATAAATCTGTGAAGGTAGAATATACTTCATACATCATCTGAGGCCACACTACAGAAAAAAGGTTATGTATCATGATCTATATCTCTTATGCTGTCTTTGATCATTTAAACCAAATAATGTTTCTGTTTGAACCATTCTGCTCTTTTGAGTATTTACCTCTTGATAATGAGCTTATTGTCATGAAAAAATTCTTTCAAGGGTCAAATCTACTTTTATAGCAAAAAAAAAAAAAAGGCAAATAGGACCACAGACTCATAGAATTGCTAGGAAAGGACCTTAAAGATCAAGTTCCAAACAATTACAATAAATTATGTGATGATTATATGGATGTTAAAGTTGTCATAACACCCAGTTGTGACTTCCAAGCAGCTCTTACAAATTTTTGTTACTCACATCAAAGATCTCAAAGCCAGCGATGTCCAGGACACCAATGAAGTACTGCCTGGGCTGCTTGGTATCCAGCTGTTGGTTGATGCGAACAACCATCCACAAGAACATCCTCTCATAGACAGCCTTTGCCAGAGCACCTACAGCATTATGCACCTAAAGCAAAGGCAGATGTCTGCATTTACCATACACAGTAGAGGAGAATCAAAGAGATCTTAATTCAAAGCATGGTTTCAGGTTAATGTGTTTCTTACCTGCTGCACAGTTTGACCCTTGGTCACATACTCATTCCCAACTTTGACTCGAGGGTAGCACAGTGCCTTGAGCATGTCAGCTGAATTCAGGCCCATCAGGTAGGCAGCCTTGTCAGCCACTAAACAGCAAAGAGAGATGGAAAAGAAGAATTCAGCATTACTAACATTTTGTATCTTGAAGTCTTCTCTAAGCGCTGCAGAAGGAGTCTCAGTGACATCAAAGCCATTATGCGTGTTGAGCTTTTTGAAAGAACTTATGTTTGAAGTTCTTCATTGAGGCGTGCAAAATGTAATGATATTTTGTTAAAATTTCCAAAACAAAACTGAAAACTGAACATTTGTGGTATGCACATATCTCAGGAGTGAAACTCATTGGATTCTGTTCTTTCTCAGATGTGACTGCAGTACTTCCCAGCTTCCGCCCCGTCCTTTGGCAAGATGAGCCATCACTGAAAAACTGGAGACGTGGTTTCAAGATCCTACTCCAGCAGAGAGGAAACAAATGCACCTTTCACAACAGAGTTCCCTAAGCATCTGTCAGGTGAGGGAGAAAAGGAACATGGCCACCCATTTTGTTAGGGCTGAACCACTTTACTGTTCCACAAGGCTTGCAAGGTATGTCCAACAGAAATATGAGCAATAACATTTCAGAAAAGACATCCACAGCTCCTGGCTTCCTGGCAGTGTACACAGTTTAAATTGTTAATTTGGGTTACGATAGGCAAATCCAGAGAAACTGATACAATGGGTGGAGAAGTGACTGCTTCTGACTTACTGTTTTCCTTGGGACTCTAAAGCCCAACTTTGGCTAAGACACAGATTGGCTCAAAGGACCATTGGCTACTGAGTAGCTACAATACCTTCTGTGCCATCTGGCTCTGCCTGCTCCTCTCGCTGTTTCTGCTTGAACTTCAAATTCCCATAGTGCATGACAGCCCCTGTCAGCTTGTAGATGGCAGTCTTTTCATCAGCAGTGAAGCCCAGGATGTCAATGGCACTCTGGTAATAGATTCAGTATAGTGAAATATTTGTCTGAATATGATACATGACCTATAACAGTTGACCTGTTTTATACACTACTCACATCTGTAGCCATCAGCTCCTCCTTGTCATCAATGCTGGGGACAGTGATCTCACCTTGACTCACAAAAGGGTAGTCATACGGGTTGGTGGTGATAAGGAGCATTTCTGAAAACAAATGGATGTTCACAGATTACATTTCATTCTTTTTGTAAAGTTATCAATTGTTGCTCTGTAATCTTCCTCCAAAAAGCTCAGTGATGTCTCCTACCAATTAGCTCTGGCTTCTTGTTGGAGGTGACCTGATAAAAAATGTGGTAGCTTCTTTCTGCCTTGAGCTGAAAAGTAACTCTGGACTTTTCCAGCAGATCTGTCAAGAAAGGAGAAAAGAATTAGGTACAAGATGGGACGTGAAGGTGGGAATTTGGAAAGGAATTTGAACAGGCCAGGAGTGTCTCTTACAAGTTTCAATGTCAGCAGAAGCCAGTTTGCCTGTGGCCCCAAAATGGATTCTGATGAATTTACCCTGTTGAGGAAACAGAAGAGCATTTCAGCCTGGATGGCTTCTTTGGACAACTCCTTATTTAAGAATATCACTAGCCCCATCATTACTGTAAGGGGAGTAGCGACTTACAAAGCGTGAGGAGTTGTCATTCCTCACAGTCTTGGCATTTCCAAAGGCCTCCAGCAGCGGGTTGGCACTGATGATTTGATCCTCAAGCGTTCCCTAAAGGATAACAATTATTCCCAGATAATTATTATTTTCCAAAATTCATGCTAGGAACAGAATAAACATTGATTCAAGCCAGTATCTCTTGATGTACCTGCATTTTGCCAGACTGCTCCTCCTTCTTCTTCTCCCCGCTAGCTGCAATTGTTGCAAAGTACTGGATGACACGTTTCGTGTTCACAGTCTTCCCTGCACCGGATTCTCCGCTGTCCAGCCAAACAGAGAAGCAGAGAGCGTGAGGTCAGGGAGAAGGTCCCCTGGCACAGGGCAGCCCCGCAGGGACCCGAGCAGGGAGTGTACTTACGTGATCAGGATCGACTGATTCTCGCGGTCTGTGAAAAGATAGAGATAAGAAGGCTTTTCCTACTGCTCATGAATAACAAGAAACATTAGATCTAGGAGACAAATACGAACGGAAATCCGCAGGGGGTGCAGGGATGGAAGGCAATGAAAACCCCAGAAATTCCAGTTTTAGCTGTTGTCCTGTGTAGCAGTGAGCTGACTGAAAGTGTAAGTTGGAGTTTCTTCACAAAGTCCAAGGATTAATTCCCAGAAGCAAGTAATGGGTTTCCATCCATGACCCAAGTGGTAAGTATAAGCTCAAATGGACATATACAACTGTAAGAGGCACATGGTCCTCACACAAAGTGTGTTTCTTCTTGCCTTTCACAAAGTTTTCATACAGGAATTTGATCAAGCTGCCTACTTCTGTTCAAAGTAAAAGACCGTATGGAATAATAATGTGTTGAATTCAATCACTGCAAAAAAGTAAGTTATGAGTCCAGTGTTATTTCTGCAGAGAGAGTGTAGCATTTGGAATGATATGCTAGAAATAATACACAGTTCTGAATGTATGCATGCTTCTGGTACAGTCTGCTTGAAATTAGTTTCTCCTTAACTTGATCAATTTCTATCACACAGCTCCATGACGTTTGTAACTGGCTTTTCACATAGTGCAGTAAGAGCAATGGGGCTCTTCAGCTCAGATTGCTTTGAAGGAGATCAGGCACTCACCAGTCAGCATGAACTGATAGGCGTTGTCAGAGATGGAGAAGATGTGTGGAGGGGCCTCCTGGCGCTTTTTGCCTCGGTAGGCCAACACCACCTCCGGGTTGTACACCGGCAGCCACTTGTAGGGGTTGACAGTGACACAGAAGAGGCCCGAGTAGGTCTGTGAGGAAGGGACACGGCACGCTGGCTTCCACTCAGCCTGGCACAGCAGTCCTCCCCAGCTACGCTACCCAAGGAAGAGAGCTGCTGGTACTTACGTAGATCATCCAGGCTGCATAACGCTCTTTGAGGTTGTACAGCACAGCGGGTTCATGGAGGTGGGTCATCATGGCCATGTCCTCAATTTTATCGTACTTGGGAGGGTTCATGGAGAAGACCTGATCTTCCTTCACAGTCAGAGTCTGTAAAGGAAATGAAAGATCTGTCTGTCAGCTAAAAGCTCAGAGTGGAAATTAAATGCTAATCTGAAGCTTGCTTTTTTCTCACCTCTCCAGCTTCAGTCTTGACAGTGACCTTCCCTGTTTCCCTACTTTGGATTGTCCCTTTCACAAAGGATTCCTTTGGATGGGCCACAAAGACAGATGACTTGGCATCAAAAGGCTTGTTCTGGGCCTCGATTCTTTCTTTCTCTGACTTTCGGAGGTAGGGAGCTGCCTCTCCAAAGACAGCCATCTCAGCATCTGAAGAAGTCATGGCTGCTCTTCACTGAAGGTACTTCAGCAGTCTAATGGGGAGAAGTAATGTGGCACAGATCATTTAGATATATTCTGTAAGACTGGGAGACTGACTGTGATTTAGTTTTTCTTCAGCCTGTACTACATGGAGCATCTAACATGTCCTAATGGAAGATTTGATTGACTTAGGATGACTTAGGAAACAAGAGGTCATAACTGATGCAGTCTAGGTGTTCAGATTTCTAGAAGAGCAAAATCTGATCACCTTTTACAATTGTAGGCTTGGGGCTTTAAGAACATCATGTCTGTAAGATGAGTGAAGTTGCTGAGCAAGTTTTATTTTAAGACATCATTACTAGCAGTTGAAAAAAAGGTGGAGCATTTTGTTTAAAGACAGAGAAACATTTTTAAAAACATGTAGTATAAAAGACCTATAATCTTGAAAAACATTGAATCTATGGGGCATTTACTTATTAACTATAATTGTAACAGGAAGGCAGTGGAAATTAATGAATTTTGCTACTGAAGTTGCCAGCAGAAAGAAAAGGGCATGATTTTAATACTCTGCTGTAATTCAATTTGTTTATACATTTGTCATTCATGAGTACGATATCCAACATCTTCAAAGTTCTGACTTGTATGAAACAAAATTCATGCACTGAAATTGGAATTTCCATGGCTGCACGAAGCTCCCAAATAAATACTGAAAAAATCCAGAAAACGTGATTTCTCAAAACTTCAATAAAATAAGAGTGTTTCTTCAGATGCTTTGCTAAACATGTGGATGGCTAGATTTCTCCAGCTGCACTTGAAAATTCTCTAGCTACGTTATTTATTCCCTCTGTTCATCAACTAAGAAGGTTTCGTTTTGTTTTTGGTCTGGATTAAGTAATTGGATATCTGAAAGAGCTTCATCATTTTACAAAGATGTACAAAGATGGTAAGAAGGTCTATATTCTCAGACAATTTGTTGATAACATTTTGAGGAAGAATATACAGTTCTGCACTTTTTCCTCCTTTGTTCATCTTATTCCAGTTCTACTGCTGCAATGATGTGAAGACAGCATGCCTCACTCCCTGTTTGGTCAGTTAAGCAGAAATGTTTTCCAATGGGAATTTCCTGGTCTGCCATCAGAGGCAGGAAGACAGAAATACAGCCATTTGAAAACCTCACCAGCCATGAGCACCCCTCCACCTGCCTACTGTAATCACACGGGCTTTGAATACAAGATGAAAAAGGTGATTGTTTGCTCATCCATACAGAAATCCCACCCAAAAGCATGAATAAATCAGGTTCTTACCTCTCGTGACACCAGATGGGTGGCTTGCAGCCTGGCAGCTGGTCAGTGCTGCAAAACAGAAATGGCAAGTTCCTACTTGTTGCTGCACAGAATTCCAGAGTGAAAATGTGCAGGTGTCTTGAAAGCAGGTTTAAAACTCGAGCTGAGGAATTGAGTTTCCTCCTGGAAATGAGCACTGGAGGCAGAGGAATGCTGTAATACTGAAAGACTTCTGCATGGCTGCGGACCCCATCCACTTACCTTGAAGCTTTCCGTGGAGACAGGGCAGTCTTGCTGCAGGGACATTTTATACGATCTCATCTGCAGATGCTACAGATGCCTACTCTTTCTTCGGTCAAAAAATTTTTGGCAAGCCTTCTTTGGTAAAGCATTGTCTGGCAAACTGAACTAAGGGCATAATTGTCATTTGACATGACTAGATATAATTAGAAAATTTTGATGTCTTACGGACTATATGAATACATCTCCTATAAACAATTTGACAAGGGTGTTAAGGAGGGAATCTGGACTAGTCAAGGCACTTAGAGAACTTGGATGCAGGACTTATGGATTCTATTGCTGGCTTTCCCACCGACTCACTGTATGACCCAGGGTGGATCGCTTGGTATGTGTGTGCTGCAGCTACCCCAGCTGTACAATAGATAGAACAGGATGTTGAAAGAGAAATTAGCAGTTGTGATGGTAAAATCCTGAAAGCAAAAATGAGGACATACAACACAAGTGTTACAAGTAAAGCAGGATGATCAGGCAGAAGTTTCAGTAAGTGAGAGATTGAGTTCTAACTGGATTTTTAAGCTGATGCCTCTGAGTGAGGCAACTTCAGAGATATCAGAAAGAGCACACATACGCAGAGGCATGTGCATTTGTTGTTGTGACCTTGTGCACCAATGCATGCTGTGAGAGAAGTTACAACCTCCCGAGACTTCTGATCTGCAGGTCAGTGCCAGTAGCAAGAGATGCTCCATTCTTTTGCTGAAAACCTTTTATCTTATCCGGGTATCTCCATACCTATAACCCAAGGAAAGATAATTTATCTAAAAAAGACTCCCACAGTTTTTTCCCTACCTACAATTCACAGAAAAATCCCTCTAGTCAGTCATAGCTCTAGAAATAACTAGACATTCCAGATTCTCTGTACCTGATACATCCCTCACATCTCATCAAAGATATCTTACACACATTCACACAGTCCAGAATACACAGTGTTACATATATCAAAGCACTGGGGCTGGCAAACATGCCAGTACAGTGCTGATAGCATGGGAAAGAGGGATTTGCTGATAGTTCTTAAGAGTGAATATAGGAAATGGGTGTTGTCATGTGAGCTGCTTTAAAAACTGTTAAATTTCAGCATGTTTTTCTCCTGGTCAGAAACAGAAATCAGTAATTAACACAGGGACAAGGTAAGAAAAATCATTTGTGAGAATTGGTGGAAAAGCCAGTACCAGGCACTGACTTGTGCATAAACAGCTTTGCTGAGGAGGGCTCTGGCACTGCAGCACCCAAATTCGGGGTGTCTGGGCCTCCACCTGGAGCTCAAACCCATCCAAATCAGGATGATGAGTGTCACATAGAGCCCTGCATCCCAGTGGTGATAGGTCTGGCCAAGGAGGGGACAACAGGGCCTTGGCAGCTCCAAGCACAGGGTTCAAAAGACCATGAACAAAGAGCAAGGCCTGGGAGGAGCAGAGACGGATGAGGCCCCTCCAGGATGGGAGAGCTGGGGGTTTCCTCCCGCCAGGTAGAGGAAGGAGCTTCAGTCTCCCACTTCCTGGGAAGCTGCAGCATCTGCACTGTCCAGGCAGCATCCCTTGGCAGCTGCAGATGAAGCACTAAGTAGCTGCAGCTGCTTCCCTGTGGGGCCCTGCCCTCAGCAGCTGAGTGTCTAGACTAGATGCCTGACTTTGGAAACTGAAAATCTTGTATTTCCAGTTGCCAGTGACAAAGCCAGTCTTCTCAGTAGAGCTCTTCTTATTCGCTCTTTTTTTTTTTTTTTTCCTGTTGAATTTCCCAAGTAGTGGACACAGCTGTATAGCAGGCAGGAGAGAAGACCATCACCAGGCAGCTCAAGGCATGCAGTCAGCTAAAGACAGGCCTAGTCTGAAAATGAAGTGGTTAGCAAATGTATGTCTCTTCAGCATTGGCAATCACCCAGCAGTGCTTTGGGATTGAACATTGTGTCCCTAACTCTGTATAAGCCAGTTTAGAAACCTAAAGCCTTTTCAGAGAGGTCTGAATCTCAGAAAAATGTTGCGACTAGGGCAAGGAAATGAAGGAGAGGCTAGATGGCTGTTAAACATCCACAACGATGGAGATTTCACAACATCTCTGGGAAACCTGTTCCATTGCTGATTCAGCCTCAGAGTCAAAAAGTTTTTCCTGAAGTTCAGATGCAGCCTCCCGCATTTTCTTTGTGCCCATTTCCTCTTGTTCTCAGTTGGCCACTACTGAAAAAAGCCTGGCTCTGTCTTCTATATTGTCTTCATTCATGTATTTATTCACTGATGAGATCTTTTCTGAATCTTTTCATCTCCAGGATGAACAGTCTAGTTCTCTCAGCCTTTCCTCATATCAGAGATGCTCTAGTCCTTTTATCATCAAGACGTTTTGTTGGACTCCCAAATACATCAATGTAATCTCTTGTAGTGGAGAGCCCAGAAATGGATGCAGTGTTCCAGGTGTGGCCTGAAAAGTGGTGAGCAGAGGGGAAGGATTACCTCCCTTGACCTGCACATCTTCTATTAGAGACCAAGTTATCATTCACTTTCTTTATAGAAAGAACGTGAATGGTAATGGTATTCATATTCAACCTGGTGTCCACCAGGAACCTCAGGTCCTTTATTTAAAAGGTGCTTTCCAGTTTCTGGCTGGTTGGCCTTCAACATCTTTTGGTTCCTGGGTTTCTCCCCAGCTGGGGGACCTTCCTCGGCACTATTGGACCCAGTATTCAGTCCCAGATTTTGATGAAGTAGTACTCATTGGTGCACATACAGACACAGTATAGAAAATTCTTTATGTTAAGAACGTCTTAGTAACTGCAGAATTGGGAAGACTTCAGGACTCCTCTGAGACTCCAAAGTAGAACTGAATGTGAAGAGGGAGATAAACATTCCTGTAGACATCCATTCTCAAAGACAAGCAGACACATATTTGAACAACTGTCTGTTTATACATTTATACTAAAATATCTTCAAGCAGTATCTCCTCACTGAATTTTTATTAATGGAAATATGGGTCTTCTGAGGAAGCTACTATACAATTTTACCTCACACAAAAGGATGTAGTCACATCTTTTCTGATCTGAAGATAACAGGAATGAGGTCGCTCTTCGGTGAAGATAATATTGTGGTTTGCATTCTGTCTGATTACTCCAAGAGAGTTAACAGAGATGGACTCCCTATAACTCTTCAGCTTTACTGCCAACTTGTTGATCTTTATGTGAAGTTTGCTGCAGCTTTCAGTATTTTACTATTTTTTAGACAGTCCTAATCATCTGCAGGACTTGGTTCTGTGCAAATGGAATGACAGGATTATTTTAACATTCTCTTAATAAAGGGAAAACACAGCTGATGAAAAGAAGAGCTCAATTTATTGAGAGAAGCCAAGTCAAACGCTTTCCCTTGTGCTGTCAAGGAGAAAACATCCAGGAGGAACGAGTGAAGTACAAATTTAATCCCTTTATTGGTGTGAGGAGGAAATGTTAAGTAGGAAAACAATTATTCTGCATTACTGCTTTTTCTGTGAGTCCTTGGCAAGTCCTGCTCACAGTGTAATTGTGGCACAGGATGGAGTCTCTAATGTCTCTCTCACGCGTTAATCAATATTGCTAATTGAGTTAACAAGGACATGTGTGGACTTTCAGGTATATCTAAAGGCCTCCTGTGACATTAAAACAAAGCAATCGAAGTCCTCAGGCACCTTGATATTCCCCTAATAAACAGGTCATGTTTAGAAACAGCATGAGATTCCTGTAGAGTCGATAACTTGCCAAGAAGGCAAGAATACATAGGTTGGTATCGAGAGCAGACTGTCTGCCATCTCCTTCAGGAATTCAGCCTTTATCATCTCAAATATTGCACTATGCAGTTCATTGGAGCTAGTCTCTGATTGATCCTTGGAGAGAGTCCAGATGGTAGGACTACCAGCCAATAGGATCTCATTTTAATAGTGGTTCTAGCTCACTGGGACTGAAATTGTTCTGCATATAGGGCCATAACAGCCACGTGGAAATAGGCAACCTGAAGGTTGAGGGGTAGGAGCTCATGACCCCATTCAGAAGAGGGACATCTAGCATCATTATTATTAACACAAAATTAGAAATCTGGCAACTTTCCTATCACCAGAAAGAATCACCATGTTTCTTGACACACTCAAATAAAATGGTAGCTGCAGAACTATTCAACTGAAATGTGAAGAATCAGCTTCCCTCTAGCCAGAGTCAACAAGGAAAAGGCTTTCTACCGATCTATTCTGGTTGCTCCAAAACTGCAGACCATGGGTTGTGGCAGACTAGACATGTAGTATCTGGTCATCTCTTTAGGAGAGAAAGAAACCTGGTATGCTGAGGAATTACAGAGGATTAACCTAGGAGCTTGAAAGGTTTGGGTGGTCCCACCCAGAGTAAATTGACACAGGGGGCAGCCCTCCATGAAGAGATCTGAAAACTTCTAATCTTCATGGGATAAATGACTCCACCTCTGGTTGAGGGGAATGGAAATGTGCCTCAGGAGTCCAGAGCCCAATCAACCATAAGCACACATCAAGAGAAGGAGCTGAATGTCACGCATATATAGAATAAAAACAGTTATTGGAGCTTACCTGCGGCTGAAAAGTATTAAGTCTTCAAAGGAGAACTGCTAGCAGTCTCATCCTGCAAGGAAGACTGAGAACAATGCCTGATAGTTAGGGGCACAGAAAAACTTCAGGGCACTAATCTGCATTAGGTGCTGGAGGAAGTCCTTGTTGAGCAGAATGTTTATGCAGGCATATACAAAACCACAGTGTAACTATGTTGACTTCAGTGAAGGAGAAACTATTCTTACTGTGGATTTATAATTTGGATTTCTGTGTCTGTCACAAGCATTGAGCTATGTCCACATTAATAGCTCACTATTAATACCTTGATACCAATATAAACCCCAAAGTTAGCATAAGGTGATTATGAGTATGAGATTTGTTTAGTATCTCAGAGAGAACCATACTTGAAAGGAGATTGGTATTTATCAGTCATGAGTCTGAAGGTTTACTGAAATGTAGCAAAATTCTCCAAGATCTTATATATAGAGATGCAGCTGAGAACACTCTGCAAGCACACTTTACATTAAAGTCTGCTTCACCATGAAGCAGGCTTTATAGATGACACCAAGTGTGTCAGTTTTGTAATACAAAAAAATCCTGGTAGCTTAGATTAGCAGGGGTAGAGGGACCTGACAGTATTCATCATGAAACAATGCAGCCATTCAAACAAAGTATCAAACCTGTTCTAGAAACCCCTCCAGAACCCCCAGCAGAAAGAAACCACTCTAGAAGAGCAACAACAAGGAGGTGCAAGTGCCATGATGCAAAAGGAATCATAGAATTATATAATATTCCGAGTTGGAAGGGACCCATGAGGATGATCGAGTCCAACTCCAGGCTCCACACAGATTCATTCCAAATTCAAACCACATTTCTGAGTGTTGTCCAAACGCTTTGTGTGCTTCAGCAGACTTGGTGCCATGAATACTGCCCTGGGAGCCTGTGCTAGTGCTCAGTCACCCTCTGGTGAAGAGCCTTTTGTCAGTACCCAACCTGACCCTCCCCTGACACAGCTCTACTCATTCTCTTAGGTCCCACCACTGTTTACAGAGAAGAGACCAGTGCCTTGCCTGTCCCTCCTAGTGTAGAGAAGATCCATTTAGTGCCCCAGCCATTCTCAGAATTATTCCATGAATTCCAGAATTAATCAAGCATAGAGTTATTAGGAAGAAAGGGGAACTTCATCGCTGCAGTCAAACTCCATGGTCACAACAATGCAGCTGCACAGCATTCCCTGCACAGCAGGACATCTTCCCAGACCTTACCTTACCTTCCAGGGCTACCACGGCATATCTGAATTCAAATTTTATTATTGTGAGAAATAAATGCATCTCTGTTCATGTGACCCTTAAAAGGTTTCTTTCTGGTTTTGGTTTTTGAACATATTTTCATTCATTTCCCACCATTTGTAGGAGATCAGCTAATGCTGCCTGTTAACAGTCACAACTCTTCAATTTAAATGGAAAAGGTCTGGACAAGTCTGAAAGCTGAAATCCTTCAGTTTGTGCTGGCAAAAGTGACCCAATAGCCGTGGCTGTTTGCAAATCAGCTTAAATAACATCCCATCCAACTGTAACTGAAGGTACGATTACATTATATGATGTAGAAAATACACTTAAGTGCCATATCAAATATAATCAGCAGTAGTTGTACCACGTATATATCTTCATATTATTTTACAAAAACACAAAGCTTTCTGTCTGCCATTAATTTTCTGTTAATTCTGCTTTCATTTCTGCAGGTCTGGACACTTCTGGGACTAGAAGCAAAGCACAGCAGGTAAAGGAGCAGAGGCAGACAGAAGGCCATCTCTGGATACAGACTGTCCTGTGCAGCAGCACTGCAAGGCAATGCTGATATTCTCCATGGTGGAGAGGGGTTCAGGCATGCTGAAAATAGATGCCTCCTGAGATGGAGATCAGGCAGCTGCCTCACTGTCTACTACCTTTTCAGATGTGGGTTTTCTTCTCCTGAGTCGTGAGAAACAAAGAATGAGAGGACAATTTTTAGCAGGGTGGCAGAATGAGAACAAAGTGAGAAAGTGGAAGAACCTACAGGCTGCTGTATGTTGGTTAGTAGAAAACTCCCTCACACATGTGTTCAGTGTGGTCATGAGCTGGAAACATGCCAGCGTACTTGTATGACAGGAGGTTTTGCAGCGTGGAAAGGAATCTTTTACTAGTGATCCTCAGCCTTTTCCCCTCAGAACTACTCTCCAGCCCTCTGCTCCTCTGACTAGAACAGAGTGCTGTGCCAGAGGAAGGGAGGGAAGACATGGCTATAAACCTCTGACATCTTAGGGGCTGTAGACAGCCGTCACTGTCCTGTGTTCATCTGAACAAAGAAATTCTCCATATTTTTTCTAAGTCAAAATGCATATTAAATACCTGTCCTAACAAATTCCACTATGGCAAATGTACTGCTGGAAACTGCCTGTTTCCATATATAAAATGTGCGCTGGTGCAAGCTTCAACTGTTCAAAGGTTTTTTTAGCCTTACTAACTTTAACCTTATTGAGTCAGTCTCAGTTGTTTCTTCTTTCCCATCAACTTTTTGAAAACAAGTTGCTTCCTGGGGATTCTCTTTTTCCTTGTAGAACGGAATTTGGTTGAAAGGAATTCAAGGAGTCAACTGAAACAATGACACAAAATTCAACTTTGTCAAATTTGTGAATGACACTAAATTAGGCAGATGACAAATGACAGAGCTTCATTCTAGATACATTAAGAGACATGAAGATTGGATCAGCACAAATCTTATGAAGACCAGTGTGGACAAGTGGAAAGCTCACACCTGGGAGAAAAATAGCCCAAGGTGTGAGTGTGAGCTGGGAACTGACCAGTTCAGCAGGAGCCCTGCTAAAAATGACTTGAGAGTTATGATGGGTGCCCAAAAGGATAATGAGTGCTCTCACTGCGAACAAGGCAAAGATACTGGATGATGCTCTGAGCATGTTCACTTGACTGTCAGAAGCTATAATCCCTTTTGTTTGATATGACTGAGTTGTCATCTGAAACGGTTTGTCCAATGTGAGGCTCTCCTGTTCAAAAAGGATATGAACTAAGATGATGAAGATGGTCAAGGGTCTTGAAAACTAGTCCTATAAAGAGTCTTCCAGGGTTTCTAATGTTAGGAGAAAAGGACTAAGTTCACGAAGGGCAGTTAAAAATACAGTGTTCTAAACTTTTCCAATTAGTAGTAGGCAGTGTAACAAGGGACAGTGATCAAAAATCACAACTTGAGAGGCACTAGTTAGTCATTAGGAAAATTCTTCACAAATGTCTGTACGGAGTGAGATCAAAGGATTGCATAATCTGTCACTCCTGAGATATTTCTCACCATCCCAGTGGTGAAGACTTCTATAGTACAAACCCCCTCAAGCTGGTGAAAGATGTCATGTGACTAAAGCAAAAACAAACCACAGATGGGAAGCTGTACTGAAAACAGTATAATCTGTGTCACTGCCAGTAATGGGAGACAGAAGCATAAGCACTTTCCTGCTATCTCTGTGTGAAGCCTAAGAAACCTTTAACCTTCTCAGCTTTCAGTAACTTGGCCATGTGTCTACCCCACACAGAGTCTGCAATGCTCACAGGATAGATAGAGCAGACATCTCCCTTAACAGGGATCCCCTTACACCCCTTGTTATTGAGCCCTGGAAGGCTGGAGAGAGCTCAGAGCTTCTCGACTTCTGCTCAGGTAGGAAACCTCCTCTTGTGGGTCAATGCCCTTGAGTCTGAAGAACAGGGTTAAGTGTCTCCTGTACCTGGGGACAGCTGATCCTCCCCCAGCGATCAGAAGTCCTGACCAGGAATGCCTGTGTGGATGTGCTGCTCCTCTGACAGACCATTGGTTCTGAGCATGGGTAGGGGAAGGGCTGGCATGCAGCTCTGTGAGTGCCTGTGAAGGAAATCCCACCAGGGACAGTTTGAGGTCAGAGGAAGGAAGGGAAAGGGAATGAGAGAGAATGATGAGTGGAAGGTGGCAGTGTAAGAGATGAGAATGTGAAAAGAAGCAAAAAATGTGCACCTGGAGATCATGGAATGCTTTGGGCTGGAAAGGACCTTTCAGATCATCTAGTTCCAACCCCCTGCTACAGGCAGGGACACCTCCCTCCAAACCAGGTTGCTCACAGCCCCATCCAGCCTGGATGTGATGGTATGAGGGAAGAGGGCTTTGAAGGAAAAAAAGCCAAGAGCTGTCGGGGTAGATAAAAGAGGCATTCATGCAGAATCTGGGAGGGTTTGGCTGCTGGCAGAGTTTATGGAAGGGCATTGTCCTATTTGTGTGGTTTGGACTGTCTTTACAAGCACATCCTTTTTCTCTCAGGAATCTTGACATGACTGCAGGCATCGCTAGAGGCCACAGAACTTGTAGAACCAAGAATTAGAACCAAGTTCCTTCTGGAGGGTGGCTGCCTTCTGCACTGTGACAGCCTGACCATGCATAGTCCTAAAAGCTCCAGACTGGATGAGAGCACTGTATTTTGTGAGGTAGAGCTGGGGATCCCTCCCAGAGAACACCTCCCCTGCAGAGGATGGGTGCCTCAGCAGCCCTTAGGGGCACATGTGGATAAGCTGGGTCAGGCAGTTAGTAAAGGAAGGAGCAGAGGCAAATGGAGGTGTCATGAGAGAACAGCAGGAGGGTACACGTGGGGCAACACAAGAATTACAAGATTCTGAGTGTCCAGCTCAGTCTGATTTTAGCAAGCCTCCATGCTGAAGAATCACAAAGCCTGATCTGGTGGTTGGCAACCCTGCACATAGCAGGGGGGTTGAAACTAGATGATCATTGTGGTGCTTTTCAACCCAGGCCATTCTATGGTTCTATGGGAGAAATAGTTTTCCACTGTTAATGAATTCTGTTAGAGCCCCTGAAGATAATATGTATTTTTTTCCTCAAAGCCCTCAAAGCCCTGCTTACTCAGAGAAACAGACCATTTCTGCTAATTTGTCTACTCTTTGTTCGCAAAATAAGCAATAATAGTGATTACTGTGAAGTATTATAATCAATAATTTAGTTTAAAGCACATTTTCCCAAACGCACTGTGATTCATTAGCACAAAATTGGGTTAAAGTTGGGCTCGTAAAGCAAGGTCCATGTAAATGTGTGCACATGGGTGGTAGCAGTCCTACCCACAACCACATGAAAGCAGTGTGTGTGCTCTGAGTTTCCTGGGCCCCCTTCATAGTAAAAGGGGAAGAATGAGCATCTCCGTAATTAAGAAACTTTCCTTAGCCTGGCTTCCTATGGAGGAGTCCTTTCCTCTCCATTGACCATGGAGGGGAGATTGCAAACCTATTACAATATGAATGGCTGATGCTACTGGAGAATAATCTCGGCACTGATTTGTTTGATCCAGATACCCCTGACTCCAGCATGGTTCTGTGCAAGGCAGAAGATCCAAATTCTCACTGTGAATTTCAGACAACATGGGAGTATAAAACAAGGTACCTTTCCAAGACAACTTCTCTTAAAAACTCCATCTTATATTTGAATAAAAATTGCAAATTGGGATTAAACAATGCTAGGAAACTGTCTCAACAGTGAGGTACTGCCCAGTCCCCCTCTAGGGAAAGCAGATACAAAAGAAGCAAAATTTCATTATATATATTTGTGTATTTCTGCAAATATCATCTTTTCCAAAAGAAAGAGTGGTTTGAGGATTTGGAGTTCCTTCCTATGTTCTTATTAACCACTGGACTGCTTCAGAGCAAAATACAGAAACTCACCAAGTTCCCTGCTGCTCTACATGCCCACCTGCAATGTGATCTGTGCAGTTAAATGAGATAATCTGATATTAAGGCAGTCAAGCTAAGAGGCAAGGGGATCAAAGCAGATTGCTTTATCGGCCTCTTAGGGGCTTGCAATGGATTTGACAGAAACACGGTCTCATACCTTCTTTTAGTTCATGGCAGTAAAAGAAAGAACAAATTAGAGGGATTTCTCAACCACTGATGTTTGACTGAGAGAAGGATTCTCTTCCCTCTTTGGCTGCAGGAGCAAAGCAGAAGAACTACAATCCCCCTCTCCACCCCTCCCTCCCCTGCCCCCCATCTCCTGTCTGCTCTTCTTGGAAGAAACTGGAGAGAGGTTTTATATGTGACATCAGTGATATTTTTACTTTGGGAAAGGCAGCAATATCACCAAGACACAGCTGCAACTGTTTCTTTGCCTCCCTCCCTTCCACCCCCACTGAGTTCAGGAGCAAATTTCTTAACAGGCACAAACAGTACAAATGCCAAGAAATGTGTCCTCCATTATGCCACGTGCATCTGCTGAATCTGAGACTTATTTTCAGAGGAATTAACATGTATTCCCTCAGAATTTCAAGAGGAAGAACACCCTGCTTAGTCACCAACATGAAAGAAACTGCACAGCAAGCTGATTCAGAACACCAGCTTCCCTTAACATTTAGTGAACATTTAATTAACGCTTTAACATTTAGGTTGTTTGACAAGACTTCCTTAGTTAGGTTCTATAGCACTGTGATGCTTCCTAATCAAAGGCAGTCTGATGCTGTCTCAAGCTATCTTCTCCCTTGCATTGCTACCTGTTACCTGATTCACAGTACTCGAGTAAGTATTTTTTACAGTTTAGATGCCAGGTATTAATCAGCCTACTCCTGCAGAGGAGGTCAAAGTTACTGAGCTGAAGCAGAGGAATACGGGCAGACTATTGGCTTTCCAGGCTTGCAGCTGGTAGGATAGATGTGGAAAAACTGTAACTCTGGTTTCAGGGAGCAATTTAGCAGTGCCCACTGCTCCAGTGTGCCTTCCCGTAGTAGATCACCGTAGATCACTTTGCTGTGATAATTATTTGATTATTATCCTCTGGTTCAGAAAGGAGCTGAGCACAGCAATCTTTTTCTTAAAATTTTCCTTCCTCCCTTTTCTTAAATAGTATACTTCCTTCCTTCCTCCCTCCCTCCCTCCCTCCCTTTCTTCCTCTCTTTGTTTTCTCCAAGACTTCAAAGAATTTTATTCCCAAATAACTTGCTTTGCTGGCTGCTGTACGGAACTTAGCCTTAGACCATTTGAGAGGATATTGAAAGCAGCTGTGTGCCCATTTCCCACAATGAGTACTACTGTAAGGGTTACTCAACTGTGGGAAAAAATGGGGCAGAAAGACAGCACCTGTAGAGGCAGCCTCATAAATTTGAGAACATACAGCCATCCACATCACCTTAAAACAAAGCACTGGCAGGTATTCTGTAAGGTAAGTATATAAGATGACTGTTGAAAATGCATTTTCACATTTTCCAAGGTATTTATAATTTTATAAAAGCATATAATCTTCCCACCTGATCATTCCTTTTCCAAAGTGAAGAATCATAGTTACTGTCTCTCCAGTGTTCCCATCAGTGTTGACATCTTTCTGCATAACCTTTCTACTTGCACAGACGAGAGCTGTGGAGAACACATGGTTTGTGAGCCTGGCACAATGATTTCTGTTTTGTTCTCAGTTGATCCTGATCATTCCTAATAATCTGATTGCCTTTTGTGGCCACTGTCAAGCACTGACTTGACATTTGGAGACAAATACTTGCTGTTTGGTAGCCTCTTAACCCCTATTCTCCTTTCAGAGACTGGATTTCTGTAGGGTTTGGCCTATGTACAGCTCAGAGGCACTGAATGGGCAGACATTTGGTTGCAGCCACACAAAGGGTTTTTTTGTCTGGTGGCCAGCCTTACAGGGATGATGTGGTAAGTGGCTTTCAGCAACATGACAGTGCATGAGACTCAAGCAGCACAAAGCAGCAAGCAGAGCTGCAGAGAGACAGGTAAAGAGGCCACCTGTTATGTAGGGATGACCAGCTCTTGGCTACCAGAGGTGCACCATAACTCAGGTTCTTCATGCAAACATCAGCGGAAGAGATCTGGGGAGCAGCCACTGCCAAGGAGGTGACATTCAGGATGCCCTTTCTGTCACCCACCAAAGCAGCTGAGGGGCTCCAGTTACAGAGCAGGGGAGTGGGGTGGGCAGGCTATGAGGCCTCCGGGAAAGACAGAGAAGAAAGGGAGCAAGTGGCAAAAGGGGGAGGGGAGGGGGGAGGGAAGGAAAATTAGGATTAGGTGCATAATATTAGAACTAGCAACAACTGCATCCTAAAAAAGAGAGCAATGAAGTGATATCTTCCCTTGCTGACACTCATCTTAGACAGATGCACAAATCCCACTTCTGGGCAGGTTTCAGTGGTGTAAGTGGAAATATATTGGTACTGGAATTTGTATAATCCCGTTCTCCTTAAATGTTAGACTTTTCAAGGTTAGAACATTGTAAGATCTTCTGAGTGCCAATGGTCACAGCAGCGCAGTTACCTATTTAGCAGAATATTTTCTAAACTAACTTCCTTTGTTGCAGAAAAGTTCCTTTTGCATCTTCAGGAAATTTGCCAACAGACTCATTTTATCCATGGTGATCAACATAAACATTTCCTTAACTGTTCTCTGTATCCACCTAACAGACAGAGGGAAGCATACACATCTCTGCTCCCTCTGAACTGCAAATTAGCTGCACAAAACAGACCAGCTTCATCAGAAGACAGTGATGGTGATGTGCCACCTGTCAGCCAGTAGCCAGGGTGCCCCACATGGGAGATGAGCAGCTGGGGGGGTCTGGCAGTGCTTCCATTCTCTGTTCTGTGGAAATTACCTGCTCACCTCACTTCAAGTCTTCTAGGGACTTGATGTTTCACTCAGAGAGATGTTTCTCTCTGAGTGTCTTGTCACAAAGTACTTGAGAAGGTCTGAGTTTATGCCAAAGGTGAACACCGAGCCCAAAGGAAGAGAGAAAGTTGCTTAACATCTCAAACAGGACCATGGCCTGAGAAAATGTATCCCAAATCTGCTGCATAGAATCAGAGAATCACAGAATGGCCTGGGTTGAAAAGGACCTCAAGGATCATCTAATTTCAACCCCCTTGCCATTGGTACGGTCACCAACCTCTAGACCAGGCTGCCCAGAGCACCACAAGGTGCAGTGCCAAATTCACTCAATTACCGCTTTGTCGAACAATACAGGTGCATGTTGCCTTCCTTCCACGTTAGTCCCTCAGATTCCTCAAAGTGCCCTGCTGCTGCAGTTGACCAATGCCTTCCCAGTTGTAGGGTCTCAAAGCAGAACCATCCCCTGACCCAGCACTGCTCTCTGCCTCGTGTATTTGCTAAGCCTGCAGTTTGCCCCTTAGTGCTTCAGTTCCAAACCCTCCATGTACACTTGTATTTCTCCAAGCAGCACTGTGCTGACCTCAGGGAGCTGCTGGCATGTGGAGATGGTGGTGCCCACTCTGCTGGAGCTCTAACAGCACTGCTCTGAAGCCTTAACAGCAAAACTTGGGTCCTGTGCAATTTCCTTCTCTCTTACTTATGGGCTCCTTACTGTGAACTACTGAATGTGGCTTTACTGCAGTGTCTGAAGGGAAATATCGTCAACTGTTTGTTCTGCTAGAACTGAATTGCTACTGTTGTGCTCAGAAGGTCTCCTGCAGTCCACACAGTCCACACAGGACAGCAGCTCTATATAAGCCCATCAGCTGCATCTATTTTAAACTTTCTCTCAGAGGTCCTTGTTTATGACCACTATGAACTGATGTTTTTCTCAAGACCTTTGCACAAGCCCTGATCAGATGTCAGGCATCCTGACTCCACAAATAGAGTGAGAATGCAAAATGACCCTCATTCTCCATAAAGCAGTGAGCAATTCATCTTCCATTTCCCTCACATCAGTGTCCCACTTTGGTCCTGATCATACAGCAGGCTTTATAGCAGTGCCTGTCTTTTTTTTCCAGCCTCTGCTCCTCCTGCACACATCCTCCCTGGCTCAGATCACTGATTTGGTCCTTTCCCCATTACATAGCTAAACTCTCCTTCCTGGCATCCCTCAAAGCTGCTCAGCCTCTGCTCCATTCTCCTCCTCCGCTGTCTTTGTTGTTTTCCTTCTTGTCCTATTCTTCAACTGCCAAAAAACCCACATGCAAAGGAGGTAGCCACAAGCCGGGCTTCCTCTTCACTCCACATGGCCCAGGCAAGCCAAAAGGTTGGACACCCATGGATTAGATGGTCATATGTAGGTAATCGTTTTAGTGTTTACCAATAATTTCTCTTCCTGTTTCCTCTGACCGTACTTCCCTCAATTGATGCTGAGTTGTTATTTCTCCCACTCCCACATCCTCTACCATCTTCTCACTCCTCCTGCTTCCTTCACACACACACATCTTGCTCTCCCCCTCCCTGTCTCCTCCCTGCTCTCCCCAGCACAATTTCTCCCTTCAGCACTTACTCGTACTTTGCCTCTCTTGTTTTCCAGTTTATTAAATTTTTCAGCAACAAGAGCCACATTACAGTGCATTTTGTGACTCATATCACATTCAAGCACTGGAGCCTCAATTCAGTGTTTGATGTCAGAATGGCCTGCTTGTACTCCACCTGGCTGAGAGAGGTCATGGCTCCCAGCAGTGCTGCCAGCCCTGCAGAAAGCTTGGAACAAGTGCTGCTGCCTTCCTCACGATGGGAAGGGATTCATGGATTTGGTTCTCATTCTGAGCAGCAAAAAGTGAGCTTTCACATCCACAGACTTTGCTTCTCATTGTTGATGTCAAGAGAAGCGATGCCCTCACCCACTCCAAGCTGATTCCCAGCTGAACACCGACAGTAGCTGTGCAGCTGCCAGCTCCTGGTGGCACAGCACATCCCAGCAGAGCAGGGCAAGCACCCAGGTGCTGCGTTCACACGCTGCAATTCCACTGGCTTCAGAGGGGCCACTCCGGCCTGCCTCTGACTGTTAGCATTTCAGCTGAGAAAGGAGCTGCGCGGGACGGAGCAAGACTTTCTGGGATAAGAATAGCATCTGCCATCTTAGGACACAGCACAGTTGTCCAGCTCCTGCACGGCAACACGTTGCAGTGAGATATAGAAGGCAAGCTACCCGCTGAGGAATGTCTTCAAGTGCTATTCATGGAGGCGTATCATCTACAGCAGCAGGCCCGGCCCCACGCAGGAGCCTTGCAGGAGGGGTTATTTTGAGCTTTGGGCACTGAGGATTGAAGGGAGACAAATGACAGCGATCCTCCTGGCACAGGCAACCTCCAGAGCTCTGTGCACAAGCCCTGCAGCCTGTCACCGCTTCTGGGGATGACGCTCGTGAAGCTGTTGGGTGATGCGGTGGGACCTGAGAGCCCGGGAGATGGGAGCCAGGAGGGAGCTGAGAATTTGCTGGGGACACGAGGGCAGGCCGCAGGCCCACCTGTCCCAGACTCAGGCACTCCTCTGCCTGCTTAGTGTTTGACCACATCCCTGAGAGCATCGGCAGGTAACTTTGTGCAGGTGAACACTGTGATCAGAGGAGACACAGTTAGACTTACAACTTGATAGCTGCTTCATCTTCAGAGAGTTACCTTCCCTTTCATTTTGTGCTTTTGGTGCTCTCTCTCTTTTATGTTTTAATAAAAAATACTTAAAAAAAAAAAGTTTTGTTGCTTATATATATTAACTAAATTGCATAAATGGTTAAAGCAAACAGACATCAGGCTCTTTTAGCTTTGAGTTTAAATGACAGGAAAACTTGAGGAAGAACTGATATGCAAAAGGAGAAGACAACTGAGATAAACTTGCCAAAGGGATGAGAGTTCAGAATCATGTGGAAGGAGGGAAGGCAGAATGGAGTGTTTTGGTTTCATCTGGGATGAAGTTAATTTTCTTCCTGGTAGCTGGTAAGGTGCTATTTTATGGATTTAGGATGAGAATAACATTGATAACTGAAGTTTTAGTTATTGAGGAAAGGTAATAATGGAGTAGTTTGGGACAGTGGAGGGTTTGGGACGGATATGCATGAATATCTTAAAAGGGAGACTCCAAAACATCCCTGGGTACTGTGCCAGTGTTCAGCCTCCCACGCAGCACAGCAGTGCTCTCTGATGGTCAGACAGAGCTGTCTGTGTTTCAGTTTATGCCCAGCGCTTCTTGTCTTGTCACTGGCACCACTGGGCTCTGTTCTTTTGCACTTTCGCATTTATAGACACTGATAAAATCTCCCCAGGATAAAGGGAACAGTTTGTAACGAAACAAGAGTTATGGTGTGGTGGTGAAACTTAAACACTGGAGACAGGGAATCTTGAGGAACAGGCAGCAAGCCATGCAGTGTGAGAATGAAACAGCTGTAAACACATCAGTACCTGAAAAACCACCATGCTTTTGTCAGTAAGGGCACTTCTCCCATCCACTGGCTCCCAGATGAAAGCAACAAATGCGCAAATAGGATGCAAAATGCAGGAGGGCAGAGAGAAACCCTGGGGAGCGCAACTACTTCTGAAGCGTGAGGAGCTGTCATTCCTCACACCTTGGTATCCTCAGCAGCCTCCAGCAGTGAGCTGGCACTGATGATTCGATCCTCCACAGCACCTCCACAGGTGCACCCTGTGAGAATATTTGAGTAACAGATTGAAACACCACAGGGTATGTGGTGGGACAAAGTGACGCTGCTGCAGCTCAGCAATCATGTGTGCAAACGTGCGTTGTACAGCCTGATGCTGTGCCAGCTTCTCCATTACAGAACCAAGAATCAGCACTCTATCTAAATGGTAAATAATTCCTTTTATTCCTAGTTCCACTCATGCTCATTGCTGTCAGCTCACGTTGAGAAATTGGAGCGTCCACCTATTCTCAGTCAGCATCCCCCAGATCTATCTGCATTTGAGGAGAAGCTGCTGGGCAGTGACACTGGCAGCTCTGGTGGTTTGTATTTGTTGTGTCTCTCACTGCCAATCAGCCCGTGCTCTTATTGCTTTTTAAGAGTGGCTGAAGCTAATAGAAGACGCTTCATATTTTGAGGCCAATGTCTGTCACTGATACTGACCACAGCCACAAGCTGGTAGGTGCCCCTCTGCAACACTTTTCAGCTTTGTACCTTGATCCAGGATTCCTTCTTCTTGGTCAGCTCTCCACTTGCTGTGATTGCTGCTAAGCACTGGATGACACGCTTCACGTTCAGTCTTCCCTGCACTCAGTTGTCCACTGCTGAAAGGAAGCATGGAGCAAAGCATTATATACCTGCTTTCTGCTGGAGATAAAGGTCAAAGGAACAGATCTACTTATGTGGTTAGGACTGACTGATTTTCACACCTTCCAAAGGGAAAAAGAACTGCTGCAGAGAAGTGGTAGAGGAGCAGCAACCCAGTGTCACAGAGGGGGAGAACCAAAAAGCTTGCGAGCAAAGCCAAGGAGATGCATGCTCTTTCCTTCCTCCTGTGCTCCACTTTTTGTCTTCTCTCCCTTTTTCCACCCTCTGCTTCCCCCTTTGTTTCTCTTTTTATCACTCTTTACCTTATTTATTGCTGTGTAGTATGGGACAGAACTTAATTCAAACCGAAACAATGTATTCTGGGGAAAATGTTCCTTCCAGCTCTGTTCTGAACCTACCTGCAGTTGCCTCAAGCCACATGCTGGTCTGCAAACCAGGCAGTATGTCTTACCTACCTGCACCCACCTTTTGCCGTGGTTCTTCTTATGGTGTTCAACTTCATGCTTAGACCAGAAATGCAGATATTGTGCCATACCATTATAGCACAGCAATTTAAAAATAAAAGCCAATTTCAGGAGACAGGGAAAGCAGTCAAGAGCAGATTTTGCATCACCTAGAAACAAGGTAGGCACGCCTAATTTCACAGTACAATAACTGGGAGCCTCTGCAAGATGACACAGAATGAGGCACTGAGGTAGTGCACTGCAGAAGGCGGCTTCAAGGCAAGTGAGCCCCTAGCAGGTAAGAGCAGCATTTGGCAGAAGCAGTCAGCATAACTGATAGGCGTTGTCAGAGATGGAGAAGATGTGTGGAGGGGCCTCCTGGCACTTTTTGCCTCGGTAGGCCAACACCACCTCCGGGTTGTACACCGGCAGCCACTTGTAGGGGTTGACAGTGACACAGAAGAGGCCCGAGTAGGTCTGTAGGAAAAAAACAGAAGAGAAGTCATGGAAGCCCCTCTCCCTGGCAGCTGATTTTTCCCCTTTGCAATGAAGGGAAACTTACACAGATCATCTGAGAGCAGCAGTAGCCCTCAGGACTGTGGAGAACAGCAGATTCATGCAGGTGTGTCAGTACAGCCACATCCTCAGCTCTGCTAGCCAGGTGGGTTCACTGCAGATAAACCATCAGATTTGACAGCAATCAACCACAACTCAGAAGGAAAGGGTTAACTTTGATTCTGCAGTTCTCAGTATCCATTCCACGTGCACAGATGCTGACAGGAACAGAGAACTAATAACACCTGTAATGCTGTTCTCACCCAGATTTTTCTTCTTGTTTAACTGCGCAAAATAAGACACAGCCACCACAAGGCAGACACTGCTGCCACCTGGTAACTCTGTAGTGCTGACAGATATAGGATGTAAGTCCTGGAATTGCTACAGCCACACAGCCAGAATTCAGGCCAGACCAGATCTTTCTATGTTACTGCTGCTGGTGGCTGCAGTGCCCACAGGCACAACTGCTGCCTGCCTGCCAATGCCACAGAGGCAGGACACCAACAGCACGGCTTCATCAGCTGCAAATCCTTCACTGGCAATCGTTCTGCTCCTGGTTCCTGGACACACGACAGCTCTCTCTCTGCAACAGCTCCGTCTGCCGGGCTTGTGTCGCGCAGTCCCGCCTGCAGATATGCATGCAGGCAGGTAGACGTGCAGGAAAACAGATGTACACAGGTGGCAGCAGCCAGCTGGGCCACATGGAACCAGAGAGGAGCTTGAAAATCCTGCTGCTATTTTCCCAGCCTGCTTCCCTCCTTGCTTCTATCTGCAGATAAGGTGATCGCTGCTGCCGTGGCCTGCAAACCAACCGGCCCAACCCAGGGGGAAAACGGCACTGGTGCTATCTGTCTGGTTCAGAAAGTTTAATAGTTTCCAGGTTCAGGTCCTGAGCAGTGGACCTATCTTGGGCTTCTTTTGAGAAGGCAAGAATAAGAAATGTTGGTTTTGAAAGCAACTCTGTGATCTGCTTCCTTAAATGCTTTCCTGAAGGGTTCAAACATGCAAGAAGTTGTGATTCACAGAAGGTCTCCATACAGAACAAGACTGTGCCCTAACTGCTCCTCACGGGACATACCTGAGAGTCATACAGAGGGCTCCAAGGTAATGTCAAGTCAGTGCTCGGAAGAGAGTGCAACTCTCTGTGAGAGAAAGGGAGAAAGGAAGGAAGCATCACGAAGGATGTGTCAGTTCACTCACATCTCCATTACTGATCCTGCTTGGAAAGCTCACAGTTGTACAAGAAATGATGCAGAGAAGAAAAACAAAGATGGCTATGGATATGAAACTGCTTTTCTGTGAGAGCAAAACTTGATGGGATCTGGCGGTTAAAATGAGATGTTAGAAGCCTGCAAAATCCTGAATGGCAGAGAGCCATCCCCGCAGCTGTGCTGGTGAGGAATGATTCACTATTTCTCTATGAGCAAATACAATCTGAAATTACCAGGCTGCATAAAAGATAGGTTGAAGTTACCAAACTGCATATTGCAGTGAATAGGAAGCACTTCACCCCTATTACAGTTATAAATGATTGAAATCTAGGTTGTGTGAGAGGAAAAAGCTCAAACGGGTACAAAAAAAGGCAAAGCCCAGGAAAGCAATGCACAGGTCCTTGCACACCATCACCTGCTGCAGTCTGCTGTCACATACATGTGCTTGCTGCACACTGGGTGTGAAACAGTGGATCACAGCATTATTCTTTATTTTCTTTCTTAATGTCTGGTAGGGACTACTGCCAGGACATTGGGTGAGGGGCTGCAGCTACTTCTACTGAAGTCACCGGGACACAAGTTGTTAATATGTTTCAAGATTAAGGCTGCCTCTTCAAGATTAAGATGGTGGAGGCTTCAAGAGGGAACAGACGATGATGCTGATATGAGTCTCACAAGCAAAGTAGCTGCAAGCTCTGTCACCAGCAAAGTGAGAAATTTAACAGAGGATATGATAGTATTAGAATAAAAAGATTTAAAAACTGCAGCTGAGGAATGCTATGACCAGCAAGGCAACAGCCCAATCTGTTAGAGAGCATTTTTATCTTAAAATCCTGCTGGGGATAATTGTCCCATAGATACCTTCATCTCTGCATCCAGAGCAAAGCCTTCATCTGAAAGGCAGTCAGGCACAGGAGGAAACCTGCCCTGCCCAGCGTAAGTGCTTTCTGTGCTCCTCGCCATCCCTAGCAAGTATCCTGGCCCCCAGCAGGGCAGGGAGGAGGGCCAGGAGGAACGCACATAATCTCCCAGCAGTTTCCTTCCCATCCTGCACAGCCATGATCTTTCCTATGGTGTACTCCACCTGGGGTCAGCCATGAAGCAGTAGGTCCTGGTATCTCAGCTGGTTCTGTGCCCCTGTTCTCTCTGTCTCTGAGTGGCAGAGGCATGGTGTGGCCCTGCTGAGATGTGCCATGATGGATTGAGGGGAATATTTCCCTTTGAAGCTGGCAATCAGCTGTGCATTCATTACAGAGACAGATTTTGCTGCACATATATGAGAAGAGAGCAGTAGTTATTTCACAGTGATTTGCCACTGAACAGCAATCTTTCAGGAATGGAAATCAATTTTTCAGTGTTTCTTTACTGGCTCTAGTAACAACTGACAATCGCAGTGCCAAGCAATCCACAGCCTACTCCCATTCGTTACATTTTTTGCACAGAGGTTTCCTTTGCATTAGCTTCCATTGTATGCAAAGCATCACATGCACTCCCCTTGTGAAAAACTGACAGGGGTCAGAGACCCCAGAAGGGAATTTCAGTTCAGGAGGCCGCTCACAGGGATGGCAGGAGCAAACCTCACCTGGGACTGTCCTCAGCTTTGGCACTTCAGTGACTGCTCCTGCTGCAGATCCCCCACACTGCCAGAGAAGGTCCCCAGGCCATAAGTGTTCCTGACAGAGGTGACCGCATACTGCAAACAATAACCATCCATTCCTGAATGATCAGTTTAAGTAAAACTGGGTTTGAAACAAATAGACCCTCTCTCCCTCTAAACTCTGCAATCAAACTGCTGCACTTTTAGCTTTGAAACGTCTCTTCCATTCCTTTCAGGAGAGTATACACTATGAACCTTTTCAGTCTCTAAAGATTCAAATTATAGTACCAAAATTAAGTTTTTCTTCCATGAGGTACCTTAAGCAACCAAAAGAAGCATAAACAGGCTTTAAAGAGGCAGTCTGAATATCCCCTCTGATCATCCAAGACCCAGAGGCTTAATAGCATGAGGGGGAGCACTGGAGGAGCTGAGCAGCCCCACATCTCCCAGCAGCATCTGCACCAGCACTGCTCTCTGCTGCTTCTGTTAGCACACGATGCGCAACCTTTGGGCTGGGTCGCACTGAGAAAAGAGGAATTGTCTTGGGCTGCACAGAAAATATGTAGATCATTATGAAAGTAATGCCTCCTATTTATTTCCATGGAAGCTACCATAGCTACAAAGAGCACAACAACACTAATCGATAGAGCAATTTCTCAGCTACAAAATGCCTTTTTTTTTTTTTTTTTTTTTAAATATAGTTACTATCATTAGCTGTGTTTTCACCAGCAACGAGCAAGAGCCTGCATGCTACGCTCATAACAATCTGCATCAGCAGAGGTCACCCACTGTTGCTGTCACCACTGCTGAAATTCAGCACCCATCACCTCACTGTGCTCACATCCACCATTTGGTCTCCATAAACATTCAGCAAGCATTGATGCACGTCAGTGAGAGCATGGAGGAATTCAACGACACATCTCTGCTTCATATGCACTTCCATGTCAGGCACCATTGTGTCACAGTGCCCTCTGCTGCCGTCTGTCACACAGCAACACATAAGGAGATACTGGTGGGAAGATTCAGCATCTACTGCCATTCCACCGATGTCCACCTCTGACACTGTGGGCCAATATAACAGGAGGCATTACTTTCGGAACAGCCTTCCTAGGTAATACATACAAGCAACAAAATTGAGTACAGCTTCAAGGCAGATTTCCCAGCAACACAGAAGTGCCAGCTGGAAGGGTGCCTCCCACCTACGGCAGGAGGGCTTGGAGACGAACTGATGCATGCACCCACCAGGACAAGGAGCTAAAAGGTGCCAAACATCTTCATTATAAGGAAAGTTTTGAACTAAATTAATTTATTGCCTCTGGGATTGTGGGAAAAAATAAAAGGTGAGATGAGACTCCTCAGAAACAATACTGACTCTATGAAAACAAAATTATTATTGCCAGTGCCACTCATCCCTACTATTACTGATAACACCTTGGATGTGACACAGCTCTAAGTGACATGAGACCCAGCATGAGAAACTTCCTTTGAAAGCTGCTCATCTTTGCTAACTGCATCCAAAGCAGCCAGAACAAGGCTCAACAGCTGAAAAGGAAGTTAAACTCTAAGACACTAAAACACCTGGTATAAACCAATACACAAAAATTCCTGGTGACAGGCACATCCAAACCATGCAATGGTCTGTCCTACTATCTTGTATATATCAACACTACTTTCTAAAGAGATGAAACCCAGCACGTGATGTTTGACCAGCATGCAAAGTTCTGATGATATCCCATTATCAGTCAAATCAAATTAAAGAAAATGCAAACAGATGCCTCACAGTCACTCTGCAAGTGAGACCTCTTCTGCATAAACCCGTCTAGCACTGCAAAGCTGCCAATATGTTCCAGGCTCTCAATAACGCTGTCCCCATGCAGACAATTCCAGACACACTGCAGCCACTCTTTACCGGGAGGCTCTTCCTGGAAACCTCAGAAAGTGATAAACAATTACACAAAGCAATCTTTATTTTCAAATGCTGCACTGCATAAATTTTATCTGGTTAACAGTCCTACGCATGGACACAGACCCCCCTTCATCCTCCCCACTTCATTACTCAACAAAGCACAATCAGGCTGACTACGCAAAAAATCGTGTTGATCTGAAGAAAAACGCATTTGCAACCCATTACTCATTTCCTTACAAGTCAACAGTGCTTCCTTGCAGAAATCATCAAGAAAAAAAAGAACACCATTTCTGCATTCAAACGAGGAAGATTGGGCACGGCACAGCACTGGTCCCATGCATGGCAGCTGCTGACATTTCCAGCATTCTTCATCTTCTCAACCTCAACAACTCTCAGCCTCTCTACTCACAATTCTAAGTACCATTCCTAGAAGGCAAAGGTCCTCCAGATGATGTCTGGCCAAGAGATACCAACTAATTCTCCCAGCTGTTCTTCTGAAATGAAAAATGTTTTCTATCTTTTGTACACAACAATGTTTCCAAGAAGTCCTGAGTTTCATTCTGTAGTCCAGATCTCACCACAAATGCTATCCATCAGGAAGGTTCTGTAGATTTTTGAGTACTGCTGCCTTTCGTATTGGAAGAAAAGAGGTATATGGTGGTTGGACATTACACTCATGTATTTCTGCTTGAGCTCCACTGAATAGTGCCCAATTACAGCCAACCCTACAGCTGATGTATGTCCAGAGACCTCATACTTTACGATCTGTATTTCCTCATGTGTGCAGCAATAGAAGCAGAAATCTCAGCACTCCTCTTATTCTGGCCGTAATAGTCCACAAAGTCACCATCTGGCCCAAGCAGGTACATTATTATTGTGTGATCCACCTGCAAGAAAGCACATTGGTATCTGGTGAAAAAAGATCCTGCACATCTCTCAAAGACAGCAGCAACCATGCTCCATTCAGCTGTGCATCCAGCTGTCCAACAAGACTTCTTGCCAACAAGCTGAAGTAAGATCTGGGAAACTTAATCATCACCTCAGTGACCTTCTGTTGTTCTACCTGACAGAACGAATGCCTCACTGGCACTCAGGATGCATGAAGGAGCTCTGTACACAGACAGATCCTCCCCAGGCAGAGGCAGCCTTCCCTCAGCACACAGAGGGCTGGGAAAACACGCAGAAGGCAAAGATTGCTGGTCTTTCCCCCTCACTTTTCCCAGTTTCCTTCTAACTCTCCTAATGCTCTCCAACACCAGAAGGTATCCAGTATAAATGAAGATACTTCGGTAAAGTGAATTCGCCGTCACTGCAAACAAAGGGACCAAGAGCATCACTGGGAAACAGGAGCTGCAGACACAGGAGCTGGTGCGCAGAGAAACACCATGTGCTGGGAGAGGGCTCCCTCTGCTGGCTCCTCGTGATGGCATCTGCAGACACCACATGGAGTCTGAGCAGAGATAATGGGACAGAATTTGAAATAGCCTGAAAAAAAGTAACAGTAACAATGACTTGAAAGTTTGAGGTACTCCAATTTTATTTATGTTAAAAATAATTCCATTTTAAGTATCTTTAAAACATCTCTGGAAGTATGGTCTTCACCTACCCATGACAGCACCTCTATGAGAAAAGACATCATAAACTGAAAATGGAGGCCAGGAATCTGTGATTGCTGGCAGTGAGTACCTTAGTCCCACTGGACAAAAAGGACACAGATGTACTCACATACCAAGAGCAGGTCTGTGTTTGGAACCAAGAAACTGCACAAGCATTTCCAGCATCAGAAGCTAAAAGGAAGCATTACATTTTCTAGCATTTCCATAATGGAATTCATGATTCTTAAAATTTTATTGAAGTATGTTTAACTAAAATATTTTATTCTAGGTATCAAATATTTGAGAAATGACCACAAAATCAAACCAGAACCTTTTAAAGGAGTTTGAACTAGAATCCAGACCATCTTGCCCTTTGACAAGAGACCACCACCAACAAAAATCCAGAACAGGCAGACCGCCTATAGAACCTGAACCCCCTGCCTGCAGGAGGTTAAGGACAGCCACAATAGCATGTCGCCTGTGTGCAAGAGACCACTACTTTTCAAGCTGTGGTCCACTGCCACTATATGGATGCCCAAGATCATTGTGTGACTTTCAATGCAATCTTCCAAACCACAAAATAAAGCAAAAGATAAAAAATTGCGCACTCCATAATTAATTATGAAATTGAGATTATTATATAGGAACTACTAATATTCAAATAATACTTGAAAATACAAATAGATGTTTAGGAATGATTACTTGTAGGTGTTCATCTCCACGTTCTTTTCAAGCCAAAACAAGCAGAGAATTGACCTCTGCCTCCTCCCCACTGCTCAGCAGCACACAGAACACACAGCGCTCACTCCTGCACAGGTATCAGCCTGACTCACTGACTGGAAGGCAGCTCTGTGTACGACACAATGAGGAAAAAAACCCTTATTTAAAGAATTGGCAAAGCAGTAATTGCCTGGGTAGCAGGCAGGCACAAAACCAGCCTCAAGCTCTCCTTCCAAGATTTGCTGTTGTTGTTATCCTCTTTCCAGTTGGTTTCAGAGGCTCATCACCTTCTCTCAGGTCTTCTCACCTTCCTGCAGCAAATAGGCAGAGCTCACTGCCAGTCGCAGCCAGAAGAGATCCATCTCTTCTGAAACTCTGTTCACACGCTTAGTGTAAGATTCAACAGATTTTTTTCCTCTAATTAGTCCACATCCTTTGCCAATCCTTCTATTCTTGCATCTCCCTTTCATAAATCTGATTTTAGGCAGTACCTTTTGACTGACAGTAGACTGATTAAAATTTCTGTTGAATTTCCTCAGCAAGCTCCTTCCTCCATCCAAATATACTGTCTTGGACACTGCCACTGAGCTGCCACTTTAAGCAAAAGCTGGTTCTTGATGTCCCACCTGACATTCTTTCTAGGAGTCCAGATGAGTGTGTATTACAGTGGTGACTGTCTTCCTTTACTGAAATTGTGTGTTGCTTTTGCCTTTTCTTTACATGCATCGTTTTTGTTCCACCAATCTTTCGCCCACATGCATAATTTATTTGCTGCAGTCAGGCAGTTTGAAAAATGAGAGCAAGGATGAAAACACTGGATCAGATGAAAACCAAAGTGCTACTTTCCTCTATTATCTGTCAGTTTCCAAACATTTCTAGCTCACTGGCCTCCCAAGCTGCACATGATTTCTCTGCATTTCATCGTCAAGAGAATTTTTCCCTGAAAGAATAATCAAGACTCTCTGTGGGCTCATCTATATGTCTATTGTTTGTTTGCGTCTACAGCAATGGATTTAACTTCTCACCTGCTCACTTCAACAAAACCCACCACCTTTCCTTTTGAATCTGTTTTTAGTTTTCTCTGATGCCCTTCAGTTCTTGTATTAAAAAATCTATCTTACAATGCGTACCCTCACTTGTCACATCCCTTGCACCTACCTCACTCTTTCAGCCTGTCAGGATGTGCCAAATGCAGAAGGCCTTGGCAGCAGTTGTGAGTGCCTATGCCAGATCTATTCATTTCCAAAAAGTAAGACTTTGACTACCCTGTTCAGTCTTACATAAATCTCAGATTTCCCTTCACACTATTCATGCTATGTTTTTTATAGTATGTATTATGTATTTCCCTTCACGCTATGTATTTTATAGCATTAACATGCTTTCTCTTCCATGTCATTTGATAGAGGAGGAAGATTCCCATGTTATCAACAGGCCAACTCTGCACCATCCCAGTCTCTTGCCGGGAAAATCCTGCTTCTTGGTCTCAATTTGGTGGGGAATAAGCTGTTAATCACTTTCCTCTTAGTTCTTCCTCTTTGTATTGCTGTAGTTCTTCAGTTCCATTTTCACTTTGGAGCACATGGGAAAACAGCCCGTCAAAACGGTTATGTGATGAAAAAAAAGAAGTTAAATTCATTACCAGGCCTGAGAGCTCGTATGCATTCTGCATGCAGAACGTGGACTGCGTGTTTTCAAGAGCTACGTTTCAGTGAGGTGCTGAGCTCGCAAGAGGGCACCTCAGTTCAGACTTCGACAGCTCAACATGTACGTGCAACAGGGCTCTGTCACAGAGGGCTACAGCACAGATTACAAGAGCTGTAATAAGAGCTTTTGATTAAAATCTTTATCCCATTCTCAACCAAAGCCTTCCATTAGGCAAAAGCCCAACATTTACTCACAATGTAATCATTGTCTTCATCTTTGGGACCTTCGCTGTAATACACGCGGAAGGCTTTGGCCACTTGGTCGATCTGTGCTCTGGTACCAGTCAATCCAACCAGCTTTGGAGAAAATTCTACAAAGAAAAAAGACATTTAGATATTTGAGTGAAACGAATCCTCTCGAGTTCTCCTTTTCAGTAGTCTTTGTTGATTGTTATAAAGCTCCAAGGTAGAAAAAAAATTGTACCTTTAACATATCTGGCAATGGCTTCTTCACTGTCCCTCTCAGGATCAATGGTGATGAAGAGTGGGGTCAGATCAGGCAAGGAAGGGATTCTATCTGTGAACAGAAACATCAACAATTACAATTTTTCTCAGCAATCTAAAAACCATTTCCTAATATCCCTTCAAACATGGTCAGAGGCAGACTGCTACAACATCCACCTGAGTCCTCCCAGAATAGCAAAGAAAAAAGCCCATTCGGTGTTGCTTAATTTCTATAATACTATATCTGAAAGAAATAAATAAATGCCATGAAAACCAACCCTCTGTGCTTGTGCACAGCTTCCAGCTGGAGGCTGTGCCCTGCTGAGAGGAGAAGACAAATGGGTGCTGGTGCAGAACACGAGTGCATCTAACCTGTCACGGCCGTGCCTTATTAAACAGAAATCCTCTGTTCTAGAAAGGTCAGTGCTGTCACATCCTAAACACTTGATCCCAGAGACAGGAAGCTTGATTTATATATCGTTCATTAATTAATTCAACTACTGAATGCTAATTAACAGCATTTTGTAAGACAGTCATTTACTCCCACAGGCAACAGACCACGACAATAAGCCTTGCCCTCCTACAGCCCAATTCCCGTACCAATTTCATTGACCACTTCAATCATTTTGTCCAGTTCCTCAGGACAGATGTCGGGGCAGTGCGTGAAGCCGAAGTAGATGAGCACCCACTGGCCAAGATAGTCCCTGTTGGTCCTGGGCTGTCCTTCGTGGCTGACGAGCGAGAAGGGCCCTCCCAGCAGCGGTTTCCCAATGCCTCGGTTCCGCTCCTTCTCCAGCTCTACAGGAACAGCAGGAGGAGGTGAATTCCAGCACTGCAACCCGTGCCCCATCCCTGTAGGTCAGGCCCTGGAGCAGCGGCAGTGGGGCAGCCCTGCTGACACCCCCTGCCCACAGCTCCCAAGCAGAAAAGGCTCCCAAGCAGCACCTTCCACTTCAGCCAAACTTCTGTACCGATTGCTACGTTCCAAAAGCCATGACGATCTTTCACACTGTCACACACCGCTGTCGCAGGTGCACGAGATGGACAGATGCGTGGCCGGGCTCAGTACGCAACGAGGAGCCGAACGCATCAGGCAGCTGTGAGACTTCAGCATTAAAAACGAGGAAATGCGTGCAGAGAACCGCAGCTCCCGGGGCAGCGGGGCTCCGAGCAGAAAGCGCGAGCGGCGACAGCAACAGCGCACGTGAGAAGGCCAGGAAGAAGGCAAAGGAGCAGCAATTCAGGGAAGGGCACCGCGATTCCACCCCGCCCCCCCCGCCGGAAAACACTCACTGTCCTCCTTCGCCTTCTTCACCCTCTTCATGGCCAGCCGCAGCCCTCCGCACAGGATGAGGGCGGCTCCCAGCGCCCGCCAGGACACCGGCTGCAGGGGGAGAGCTCGGTCAGGGGCCGGGCGGGGTCCGGGTCCGGGTCCCGGTCCCGGTCCCGGGGCGAGGGAAGCGGAGCCGGAGCGGGCGCGGAACCGCCCCCCCTCCCGCCCCCACCCCCACGCCGTCGCCGGGTCGCGCCGCGCCCGCTCACCGTGCGCTGCGGTGCCGCGCGGGGGCCGCTTCCGGGCGGCAGTCGGGACGCGGAGCGGCAGCTCGGTGCTGGCGCGGCCCCGCGTTGCAGAAGCGGCGCCGCCGCCCGGCCCTGCAGCGCCTGCGCCCGGCTCGGGAACGCGACGGCGACGCCAGGCGGGAGGCGCCACAGTCGCCAGCAGCGCAGCGCCGCCATGCCGCCCCCCCACTCCTCCGCTCCTCCGCCGCCCCGCCCCGCCCCGCCGCCCGCCCCTTCCGGCCCCGGGCGGCGGCCGCCATGGAGCCCGCCCCGCGCTTCTCCTTCGGGGTCATCGCGGACGTCCAGTACGCGGACGCGGAGGACGGCCACGACTTCTGGGGCCGCCGCCGGCGGTACTACCGGCACAGCCTCCGCCTGCTGCGGGCCGCCGTGGAGGCCTGGGCCGCCGAGCGGCCGCCGCCCGCCTTCGTGCTGCAGCTGGGCGACTGCATCGACGGCGTCAACGCGCGGAGCGGCGCGGCCGAGGCGGAGGCGGCGCTGGGGCGGGTGCTGGCGGCGCTGGGGCGGCTGCGGGTGCCGGTGCACCACGCCTGGGGCAACCACGAGCTGTACAACTTCGGCCGGGCCCGCCTGGCGCAGAGCGGCCTCCGCAGCCGCCCGCCGCCCGGCCCCGGCCCGCCCGCCGCGCCGCCCGGCGATTGCCACGCGTACCACTTCTGCCCGGCGCCGCGCTTCCGCTTCGTGCTGCTGGACGGCTACGAGCTGAGCCCGCTGGGCCGGGACGCCGACAGCCCCCGGCGCCGGGCGGCCCTGCGGCTGCTGAGGGAGAAGAACCGCAACGCGGACCTCAACAACCCCGCAGGTACCGCCGCGCTCGGGTAGCGCAGCGCTCCCGCCCTGTGCGGGAACCCCGAGCTGAGGTGGCACGGAAATCCCGAGGATAAACCGTTTGTCGTAAATATTGATAGAAGGGAAGCAAATAAGGAACCTACAGTAGGTGCATGCCTAACCTTCTTCTTCATCGCAGGACTGGAAGAACCTCAGTTTGTAGAATTCAATGGAGGATTTAGCCGAGCGCAGCTGGACTGGTTCAATGACGTACTCAGGTTCTCCGATGAAAACCAAGAAAAAGTTGTCGTTATGGGTAGGTGGACATGGGGGATATATGCAAAATGGTTACGAAGCAAGCTAGTACAAGTTAGCAGAGGAAAACATAGTATCATAGGAGCGTATGTAAGTGGTGTAGTTGGAGAATAGCAGCTGTGTCGCACTCGGGTGAGCTTGTTGGATAGAGGCAGCAGCCTGAGCTTCCCACCCAGGAAAGCTGCTTGTCTGGGAGCAGTTTGATTCATAGAACCGTTGAATGGCCTGGGTTGAAAAGGATCACAATGATCATCTAGTTCCAACCTCGTGCAGGGTTGCCAACAATCAGGCCAGGCTGCCCAGGGCCACATCCAGCCTGGCCTTGAATGCCTCCAGGGATGGGGCATCCACAACCCTCCAGAAGCAATCTTGCAGTGTCTGTGAGTATTGTTGAGCTGGGACCTAATATTCTGAAATGAAGATGCTGTATAAAGAAGAAGATGAAAGATATTTGGAAGGGAGAAAGAAATGAAATACAAGAACTTCACAGATGCCCTGATTTTTCCTGCACTCCAGACCAAAGTGGTTCTGTTTATATAGAGAATCCCCAAACAAGGAGGTATGGGTACTGGGCACTACACAGGAGAAGAGGCCAACCCCCACCTTGCCATAACCTCCTGCAGGGGGTTGTCAGCCTCTTCTCCCCTGTAATTAGCAATAGGACGAGAGGGAATGACCTCTTGTTGCACCAAGGGAGATTCAGGTTGGATGTTAGGAAAAATTTCTTCTCCAAAAGAGCGGTCAGGCGCTGGAACGGGCTGCCCAGGGTGAGCACACCATCCCTGGAGGTGTTCAAGGTGTTGTACTGAGAGATGAGGTATAGTGGTGGTAGGTGGATGGTTGGACTGGGTGATCTTTGAGATCTTTTCCAACCTTGGTGATTCTGTTATGTGTTAAGTAACTTTTCTGCTTCTTTCCCTGCTGCAGGTCATCTGCCCATTCACCCAGATGCTTCAGACGAAGTTTGCCTAGCCTGGAATTACAGAGATGCCCTTTCTGTCATACACTCTCATCAGTGTGTGGTCTGCGTTCTTGCAGGGCACCAGCACGATGGTGGCTATTGTTTAGACTCACATGGTGTTCATCATCTGACTTTGGAAGGGGTTATTGAAACTCCACCTGAAAGCAATGCCTTTGGAACTATTTATGTCTATGATGATAAAATGGTATTAAAGGGAAGGGGTAGAATTTCAGACAGAGTGATGTGTTTCTGAAAATGCCAAGCAGATGTCTAAATGCAAATTCTTCTTCAGGAAGTACTCTAAAAAGTACGGGATCTAGCATGTTCTTTGCTTGTAGAAAGATCTACATGGCTGATCCTTACAGTTTTAACTCTCATGTTCCTATCTCAGATACAGAACTCTAAAAATTGTGTTTTTTTAAGGAACAAAACTTAACTTTTTGGAGAACAGAGAAGGCCAGTAACCGTGTTTGAAGAATGCAAATTGTTGACATAACCACCCAGTCTTGAACAGATTGTTATTTATTGTGAAAAAAAACACAAACAAACAAAAAGCCACTAGTTGGTAGTTTTGTTTTTCCAGGATATACTTGATTTAGTCTGACTTAAAGCATTCAAAATTGTACCCGTGCAGAAGCAGCTACATACATTTAGCTGGAAAGTCTAACCTGTCTTCTTCATGCTGTTTTAAAAGACTGAAGTCATTTTGAAAAAAGTGAAAACAATGAAAATGGGCACTGTCTATGTTATATCAGAGCACAGTGCAGAGATGCCCAAGCTTTAAAATAAAATAAAGGCAGGAAAACTAGGGTATCATGTAATGCTGCAGATACAGCAGGTGGGATACATGTGTGCCTGGCCTGCAGCAGCACTGAGGGAACAAACTCTGAGCTCTGACTTAGGATGACGTGAAGTGTGTTGCTGTGCTGCATCTGGATCCATGCTGTCTTCCACAGCCTGAGTACTCACACTCACCTGTGCATCCTTGTCTATGACTGGTGATGATGGAGCATGCTTACTGTCTCTGGGATGCTGCATCAGTTCTGATCTCCAGGAACAGAAGTTCTGTGAGAAGCAGGTTGTAATAGTGATCGTGTCTGCTGGTGGCACTCTGTGAGCATGCTTTTTGCAGAAAATACAGAAGCTTTCACTGGATTTTCTTTAGAAAAATAGTATTTACTACTCTATCAAAACCATGACTTTCAGTTAAAGGTAATAACAAAAAATATTGCTTCAGATATATTCCACTTAAAATTTTAGCGTAGGAACAGAAACACAGACTGGTTCATCTTTCAGCAAATCTCAGTGGATTATCTTGGCAGACGTTTTTCAAGTTTTATATCCAGAATGAGTCATTTATTGAAACAAAGTGTTTGATCTACTTTTCCCTTAATGTTACAGAACAACAGCTTTCCCAGATACGAGGTAGAAGGAGAGACTGAACTGGGGATGCCTAGATATTTTGAATAATTAACCTTAGAACACACAGAAGGTCAACAATGCTTTGAAAACATCCAAAGAAGCAGGCTGAACAGTATCCATAGAAAAGTTCTCCCCTTGGATTTCACAATGTTCTTCAGTTTTTTTTTCTGGAAACCTCAAGCCACACTGTGGGAAGCAGCCAGACGTTCTTGTCCTATCAAACTGATACTAACCTTTCATTAAGAACCAAAAAGCAGCAGCAAATAAGGTCAGAACATTTATTTATGTGCTGTCTCCACCAGGTCAAATCACAGTTTTACAGTGTTCTGGCCAAGATTCTCGCATCTCTTTGTTCATATAAATGTACAGCCATGAAACAAAGGGGAAGACAGCAACCAAGATTGCAGCAGTCAAATGAATTCCACCCAGCGGATTCCTACAAAGAAGCAAATGCAACAGTGCAGTTTCAAATCAAACTGCTACCACTCCCGTGGCTGTGGTTGGCTAAAGACAGCAGAGATCCTTTGGCCACTGTGTCATCTCTACGTAGCTTCTATAGCTGCATCAGCAGAGTCCTTTAGTGGAGCCATACCATATGCCAGCAGAAATGTGTTCTGCCACCTCCGCAGGCTATATAAAACAGGTGACAAAAGCACTGCCCAGAGCATATTGCATGTTTCAACATTACAAAATATTGCTTGGCAGCCTGCAACTTTTCATGCTGCCAGCTGTTACAAATTAATTTAGTGAAACTGCTGTAGTACAGATCTCCAGAGAGGCTGGAAGGGAAAGCACTTGTATCCCTGTTTGTGCTGGCAGAACGCAGCAGACCCCATTAGACAAACCCCTGCTGGAAAGTTCTTAATGTGGGAGCAATGATAGAAATGGTTTTGTAGCTTTCATTAGCAGCTGTGGCTCATGTTCACTGGCCTGTTCCACAGAAAGAGCACACTGTCCTTGTACAAAAGAGGAATGTATCTCCTGCTCATTACTGCAGAAGAAGCAAGAAAAAAAAATGTTTTAAGTTTTCCTTTCTCCCACTTCTGCAGACTTCTAGGTGTAAAGGATCCTACAAGCTGCAGCACCAAATACTACTGTTGAGGATTAAGATTTAGACAGTAACATGAATCAGAAAATCACAGAACATCCTGAGCTGGAGAGGATCCTGGCTCCACAGAGGACCACGCAAACATCAAAACATGAAGTAGAAGAACAAACAGCCAAAATTAGCTACAGGTTTCCAAGAAGCTACTCAGTAAATCTGAACATATGAGTGCATTAAGAAAAACTTACTTTGCTGAACTGCGACAAAGACTCATCCATGTTGTAATGATCACCAGACCAAACAACTCTCTAAAAAGCCAAACAAAAACTAGATCAGAAAATAACGGAAACATCTGCTTGCTTATGAAAAATGCAAATTGCCTCCAAAAGAATAGGGTAAGTATGGGCTGTCTCCCCTTGGAGATGTTAAATATATGTTATAGGGACTGCACTTACAATTACAGTATTGCCTCCCTTCTCAAATCTACAAACACGTAACTCAGCTGTACAGCTGCAGAACTTCCTGCTTCTGCTTTTGTTCCATTGCTAAACTTAATATAAAAAATCCCTTCTATAAAAAAAAAAAACACATATATAAAAATAAACTATAAAAAACTAAAATATAAATTTTTCAATATAAAAATAAACTAAATATAAAAATAAACTTCTGTAGCACATTTCCCTCATCAATATATATAAAGCAAAGCAACACTCCACTACTCTTCACTGTAAACAGAAGAGCTAGCTGCTACTGCTTCCCCTCTGTGTTGAGCAAGCACCCAGTTTAGCCAAGCAATCAAAGGAATATCCAGGTGAAAGATCCTCCCTCCTCCTTGGTACCCAACAATTCAGAGGACTCAGCAGCCTGTGACAGTTAAGCACAGAAACAGTATCGCTTCAAGAGTTTTTAACACTAAATGCTATTTCTACAGTTCCTGTAGCACAATACACAGCTATTTCACAGTACTGTGCTGTGGTCTCTGAAAGCCAGAACTGTCCCCAATTAAATCTAGCTGCCTCAGTTGGGTAGGATTCAGGCATGATCCTTTATCTGCCTTTCAGTCCTTTTATTCAACAGACTGCTGGTTTGTAATGCTGTGTTCCTTCCTCTTTGGTTTGAATTGCCAGAACCAAGAGCACCACTGCAGCAGGCCAACAAAGCTTAGCAATGTGACCCACTGGGAGATAGCCTGGTGAACCAAAGTCTGTCAGGGGAATTCGGTACTTACCTGCCTTCCTCTTCGTGCAAAAAGTTTCCTTGAGTATATGCAAACAAAGAGTAAGCCAAGGAAATGGTCCCAATAATACAGCCAGCAGAATGAAGGTCACAGAGACTCCTCCAAAAAAAGTTTTCTGAGGAAAAAAATAAGCTGGCAGGAACTGCAATGTAGCATGAAGTACATTCTGTGAATTGAAGAGTAACTAAGCTGCTAACAGAAATGCCTGCAGTGAGTACATATGCCCTAGGCAGGAAGACAGAATTAATACAAGCATCTGTATGATTACGGAAAGCTGCTAGAAAGTGCTGTTGAAATTGTACGTTAGCGAGCTGGGGTCTTCCTTCCCAGGAATGCAACTTCTTGGCAGCAGTGCTGCAAAGAAAATGGTTTCCTGTTAGCCCAAGCAAGCAAAACATGTTCCAGCATTCAGCATGCACAGAAAATCACAAGGCAGATTACAAATGGGAGTTTGCTTAATTAGGGGAAACAGCTCTTCTGGAGTGCACGCTCACAGCTCTGACCAGCAGTGCTAACACCATGGCACAAGGAGCATCTGCCTTCATGCTCCCTGACAAGTCTCCATCTGACCTTTTGCCAGTGATCATGAGCAACAGTGACACCTCTGTCTCAGGGCTGGGGACTGATGTTTTAAAGAGAAAAACAGAGACATGAAAAATCTGAATGGACCCACGGTTTCTTCTCGCTTTCCATGTCCACTCCCTCAAGGAGGAGAGGTGAACAAATGACACATGCTGAGCTCCAGCTGATCTCAGCAATGTTCGTAGCAAACACTGCGAAGTCAAAAGCAGTCTTTCCTAGGCACTGACCTCTCCAGGCAAGCGTGAAAAATGATGGGCTGCCAAAATTCAAAAACTCAGTGTGACCAAGCTTCATAATCAATCCCACAGTAAACTCACTGCAGCTCTGCAGAGGCTGCATCTGAGGTTCCACAGGCCTGAGTGACAAAGACCACTTGCTGAATTTACATAAATGTCAAATTACACAACAGTTGTGCAGTTTTAATCTAGATTTCCTAAAGATTGTGGTGCAAGTAACATACCTGTAGATTAGCTTGCAGGTTCTCCTAACCAGTTGAATGCCACTATGTTGAGGCTGTACCTACTGCAAGCCTCCCCTGGAATGTCTGAAAACACAGGCAGCAATTCTCACGGGTTCTGGTTTCATGAATGGTGCCACATTGTATGCTTAAGGTGAAAGATTGTAATGGTACGATTTGTGACAATGATTGTGCTCCTGAAGATTATCCTTTCTGGTAGAAGTGTAATTCCAAATCATATTAAATGTTCACTTAGAGAAGATACAGTTACTTTAATTGACAATAGTCATGATACCAAAGATTTAAACAATTTAGTTTGTAATTCAAAAAATAGGTCCCTTTGTGCAAACATTGTGGGAAGGCAACAAAGAGCAATCTAGGAGAGAAGGAGGTTCCAAAGTGCAATCTGTGTATTTCAACATCAGTACTACCTATGGGTAAACTAAGAGACCAACTAAGAGACCCCTTGCAAGAACCCCTTGACTGAACAGTGCAGGTGCAATGTTGGATTTAACATGTATGACAATTCTGAATGTAGGCAAGAACTTCATGGGAATTGTATGAATATTCATACGTTAAATGCATACAGTGAGGGTGATTTAGTTCTGGGGTGTGCATGCTTTGTGGAAGGATCCCCATGCACCCAGCACTGCAATAAACCAGTGTTGGCTTTCTAAACTATCATTTGGTTTGGAGAGTTTTCTTACGTTTTTCTGTAACAGTCCTTTAAAAATTAAGAATTATTTTCTGGAGTCCTGGACCATATCTGATCTGAACAATTATTTCAACACCTCATATAGGTTAGCCCTCAGTGTGCAACACTGAAACCTCAGTCACTGCACAGACTTCTCCGAGCATCAGCCTTTGTGCGTGTGGAGCAGCTGTAGTACTTGATCCTAAAAAAGACCTTTAGCTCTCTTAAAGCATTGTACAGAGCTTAACAGCTTGTATATGACACAGATAAGCAAAAACCCAACTTTACAACAAGAGACTGCATGGATTAAACTATGTACTAAGGTCAACAACAGAGCCAGGTTCAGAACATGCTCCCAGGATTGTGCTCCATTTGCTCCATGAGTGCTTGAATCAAGGTATATTGGTAAGACCAACCCAGTGGCAACCCTTTAAGTGGAGCTCCTGTGTTTGCTTGCAGCATTTCCAATAACAAATACTAATACTACCTTCAGCAGAAGCAGGTTCCTCAGCTTTCTGCACACAAAATGTATCAGGACACGTGTCCATACAACCTGACCTGTGATTCAGTGAAAATAAACTTTTCAAGGAAAAAAACTGAGCAGAGATTCTGTTTTACACACCAATATCATACCTGTTACCAAAGGGTTAAGGACAACAAGCAGTGTAAGGGCAGCCGGCACCAAGTAGACAACCTGTTAATCAAACACAAACTTAGCAAGCTAAGGAAGCAGATGTAGTCACCCATAGCAACTTCTCCACAGCATTTTGTGAGATGCACAAAGCAGCTGTACAGCTCTCTCCCTTTTGCAGCTCTCTACCCTGTGCACAGAAGAAACCCAGTGCTCCCCCACCTGCCACCCAAAATCCTTGTGTGACACCGCTGGGAGAGGTCAGCCAAGTGCCAGACATCGTGCCCCAGCTCCAGGGTTGCACTGTGGTTCTCCCCGGGAGAGGCCCTGCGAAGAACTGCCCCCCACACCCCAACCGTGCTGGGTGGGAACAGCAGCAGCCCCCGATCCCGCATCGAGGCCTTGGCCCTGCCAGCTGGGCTCACCGCTTAAGGGATGCACGGGGAGCGCAGGGCCACGGCAGGGCCACGGCAAAGACACGGCAGGGCCACGGCAAAGACACGGCAGGGCCACGGCAGGGCCAGGGTCGGCCCGCACCCACCCGCGGCTCCTGCCACCCACGGACCCCTCTGGCCGCTGCGGCTCCAAGCCCCGCTCACGCCGCCCCAGGATCACCGGCGGCCGCTCCTGAGAACGACAGCAGTAGACAGAAAAGAGCGAGTCTTCTTTAACTTTGAGGAGAGCTCGGGATCCCCGCGGAGGCCCGCGCTGGCAGCAGCCAGCCGAGCCGCTGAGCCCCGGCGAGCGCAGGCGGCGGCGCGGGGCGGGCGGGACCGGAGCGCTCCGCGTTCAGCCCCGCGGGGCTCCAGGCCGTACTCACCACCCACAGCCCGGCGTCGGGGTCGTTCACCTGCGGCGAGGAAGCGCACCCTGAGCCCTTGCGGCCTCCGGGCGGGCCGGGCCGGGCTCGGCGGGCGGGACGCGGAGGGGAGCGGCGTGCGGGGGCCCGGGGCTGCGCCGGAGCGCGGTACCGCCGGGAGCCCGAGCTCCGCCGCCTGGCACGGCGTCGCGCCCGCCGCCCTCACCTGCACGGCGGCCGCCAGCCCGAAGAAGGCGGCCATAAGAAGGTTGCAGAGCCTCCACAGCAGCCCCGCCATGGCGGCACGGCTCTCCGCCTCCGCCGGGGGGGGGGCGGGCCGGCCGCCTTTCGTCCTGCCGGGGCCGTGCAGCCGGTGTCCGGCGGGCTGTGGGACCTCAAACCCTGCGGGTTTCCGAGGCTTGCCTGGGCTGAGCTCGCTGAGCTGCTGGTGCCGGTAGTCCTGCTGCGGGTGGGGTGCTGGACTGGAGCTGTCCTGACATCCCTCGTGCCGACGTTTCTGTGTTTCCGCAATAAGTCATGTACCAGGAAGAAAATCAGATAATTTGAGGAAAAAAATCTGAGGCAATAAACAGGAAATAAACGTGAAAACTTACACAGTAAGACTTTAGTGAAGCGAACTGCAAACTCCCCACCCTGGAGCTATTTTGAAGATGTGCAGATGCGGTGCTTCGGGACGTGGTTTAGTGGGAGACATGGCAGTGCTGGGATAACAGACATACTTGATGATGTAAGAGGCCTTTTCCAAGATAAATGATTCTGTGATTGCTGTAGTTATCAAAATGCATGAGCCCTTACAAGAGCGGCCTTGCCTGAGCACTGAGCAGCCTATGGCCAGGACTGCCCACCTCCAGCTCACCAAAGGTCTGTGTGCCTGTTGAGCCAATCACTGACTCACCGGCATAACCTCAGTCCTGTCACACCACCATGGATCTGCCTGGCCATCACCTGTAGATTGACTTCCCAGCTTGATGTTAGACCTGCCTTGTCACCAAGGACTTCCCTTTGGCTCAGACTCTCAGTTGGGTCTGGCTGCAGCTCCTGGGTCTGCACTGCTCACCATGCACAGAGGTTACGGTAGGACAAGTCCTGGCCGGCATCTCCCTTGTATCAGGAATGGTGTGGTGAGCAGGACTGGGGAAGTCATCCTGCCCCTGTGCTCAGCACTGGTGAGGCCTCACCTCGAGTTCTGCGTTCAGTTTTGGGCACCTCAGCACAGAAAGGACATGGAGGTGCTGGAGCAGGTCCAAAGCAGGGCAACAAGGCTGGGGAAGGGCTTGGAGAACATGGCCTGTGAGGAGAGACTGAGGGAACTGGGGCTGTTCAGTCTGGGGAAAAGGAGGCTGAGGGGAGACCTTATTGCTCTCTTCCAGTATCTGAAAGGTGCTTCCAGCAGAGCAGGGCTGGTCTGTTCCCAGTGGTGACAGGATGAGAGGAAATGGCCTCAAGCTGAGCCAGGGGAAGTTTAGGTTGGATATCAGGACTTCTTTACAGAAGGGGTTGTTAAGCACTGGAATGGGCTGCCCAGGGAGGTGTTTGAGTCACCATCCCTGGATGTGTTTAAAAACCGTTTGGATGTGGTGCTCAGGGACATGATTTAGTGAAGGGCTGTTAGAGTTAGGGTAGTTTAGTTAGGTTGTGGTTGGAATCGATGAGTTTTAAGGTCTTTTCCAACCTGAGCAATTCTATGATTCTATGATTCCATGATTCTATGATTCTATGATCCTTTGCCTTGTGCTGTCCCTCCCAGCTCCTGTCCATTGGGGAGTGGCCAGCCCCTGCTGTTCCATGAGGAGCTCCTTTACCCACTTCCAGCACCCAGGAGGTGCAGGAAGGTGCAGTCAGGGCAGTGGAGGGCTGAAGTGCAGGCCTTGGTACAGGCTGGCTGGGACAGCTGTGGGCTCACACTGCCAGTCACCGTGGTGGCCTGGAGTGTGCTGGAGTGTGTTTGGGCATGGAAGGTTCCTGGAATAAGAACAGCCATGATGGGTGGTACAGATGCAGCTCAAGTCACTGGCAGTAACACTGACAGGAAGGTACCAAGATGGGCTGTTGCTGTTGTTTTCAGGGATATCTTGGAGGTCAAGAAGGATTATGAAAGACTAGAGATTGATTTTTCAGCATAAGCAAGACAAAATAAGGAGCTTCTGTGAATGCGGAGGTCTGCTTCCTCCCTGTAGTTGAGAACCACCGTCTAGTCATGAAGAACATTGTGGGCCCACCTGTACACACAGCTTACATGGAATAAAAATTTATGTAGTAATGGGTATCTGAAACATGACTTTTTGTGTACTGTAGAAATAATGAAGATACTGACATCTGGCTTCACAGAAGAGAAGGACTTGTCATTATTTGAGAGCATCTCACATGTATCTCCCATCTCCCCAAAGCCATGAAATAAAACAGTTCTGGGTATCACAGCTTGGTAATGTTGTGATCTTGAAGAGCCTGAAGTAATGAGGAGTAATATCTAGTTGGGGATAAAAGGAGCTTTATGCTTTTCCCAGCTGGCATGATGGGGTTTAAATCACTGTTTTTGTATAGACCCTACAGTCTAGGATTCATTCTGTACTGAAGAAGAGATTCAGGTTCTTTTTTTGCATTGCCTGGAGAACAAAAAGGGTACTGCTCAGAAAAACAGTACTTTCTCATCATTTCCTGATCACTTATCTCCCAAAGTGATAATTACCAAGTGTTGGGCTGTTTGTCCCACTGATTTCTGTAGCAGTGTTCAACTCCACTTACATCTCACCAAACTGTTATATGGAAGACATGTGAATGCATTTGTGGAGGGGATTAATGCTCATCTAGTCCTGCTATTCTTAACTAAGTCTTCTCTTGGACAGGTTATGAGAAGTTAAACTGCTGCACAGTACGTCGCAAAGAAGCAAGAGCTCTCATTGTAAATGGCTGCCATTCTTACAGCTCCACTGAGTAGGCTTTATGTTTCATAATAATTGTTTTATTCTGTATGTTAAACAATTGCTGGCAGCTGCAGGCAGAACAGCAGGCCACATCCAATATAACTAAATCCCCCTCGACATTTAAATTGATTTGAAGCCCATCGAAACTAAACTGCTCTCCACAGGTGCCCATAAGTGTACAGCTTTCCTATTAACAAGCATTCCAGGAACAGGGTACCAATCCTTAGAGAAAAGCTCAGGGATTACACTGCAGCAGGATGTGTACACTTTGTTTTCCTCTCAGCAAACCCAGCTTGAACTGTGGATTTCCAAGAGCAACGGGCAAAATGTCCTTGCAAATTTTCTGTAAGTCTCCAGGGAGCTGAATCCCCTTAGTGAGGCAGCAGGAACAATGCTTAATTCCTTGGTTCATGTTTTTTTAAGGATGCAAGACCTCACCAGAGAGCACTCAGTCAAGTCTGTCTCTGTGTTGCAACCTCCGCTACCAGATCTTCAGTCCATTCCTTTCACCTTGGAAGAGCTGAGCTCCAGCAGTGAGACCAGTGCAGGGGGCAGTGTACTGTGTGTGCCTGAAATCACCCAAGAGTTAGGAAGCACAGGCAATGAGAAGTAATGGCTTGGAACAGTCACCTCTCTGCACAGCCTTCTGGACAGTACAAGAGCTGTTAGTTTTCATGCTTAATTTCCAGGTACAGGCCAGGCTTCTGAATGTATTTTCTAAGGAAGGGGAGGGTATTTCAGGCTATAAAAGAGAAATGTCAAGGACTTCTAGCTGGATAAAATGTAATAGTGGTACTAGGAAGAATAAGAGAGTTGAATGTAAGATAGAGTGTATCTTTTGTTAGAGCAATTTATATGATAGGAAAATAAAAAGTCTATACACTAGCTCTTTTCAACTGGGAAGCAAAAGTGTGAATTTCTGTCCATTTTCTCCATATTAGCTGATTTTGCAAAAAGAAAACTCAGCTGGGATGAGCTCTGACTGTTCTGTTTGATTGATCACAACTTACTGCACACCCCTGTTAGTCTACCAAGGCCATGGTTGGGCTGCAGGGAGAGCTGCTGCTTGCCATGTCACAGAGGGGAAGCTGCAGCTTCTGGAGAGTACCTGGGAGAAAGCCATGGAGACAGGGCAGGAGGCAGAGAAACAGTCAGAGAGGCAGAATCAGGGCTGTGCATGGAGTGGGATGTGATTTCTGCTGCCTTACCAAGCAGCAGTGAGATCTGAGATCAGCTCAACTGTGTTGTCTCACTGCCCTGGGGAGGCCACCAAGAGAAGGGAGCAGCGAGGTAAGGGGCTGCTAAACTGGTGGAGAGCAGCGTCTCCTGGGTGCTTGGAGGCTGTCAATCCTGTGAGTTAGCAAAGCACAGTGACACAAGCAAGAGAGGGTGAAAGACCCCTCTCTTGAGAAGATGGGGGAGAGGAGGGGACTGACTTGCAAACTGCTTCATCTCTGTTTCATCAGGCTGTCTTATTCTTGGCTGCTCTGATTCAAAAGTAATCGTTCCTATTTTATAAATGTAACAGACTTGTAGCACTTACTGCAAAAATGAGTCGAAGTTTGTTCACTTTAAAGCTTTACCAACGATCATGAACACTTGGAACCACCCACACGGACTGAAGAGACTTTCTCTGAAGGGAATGAGTTTCCAGCAATACTGCTTTCTCCCATAAGAGGGAGGCCAAGAACGTTCAGTATATTGATATGATTTGAGCAACTTAAAAATAGGTTCAACGTGAGGTGAAATGCTCTCCCTTGCTATACCTCTGGGAGTTTGCTACTTAGCTGGTAGAAACCCAAGCTTGCCTTCAGCTAGAGAACTCCAACCGAATGACAGAAGCTTTTACGTGAGAGTTCTGGAGGAACAGACCAGACAGCCAAGCTGCAATCCTGAGGGTGCCATGCTGTTGCCCAAGAACCTGCACCAGAGATGTCACTTGTCACAAAGCTGACTTGGGACGTTTCATAACTGAGGAAGAAGCAGGACCCAACGGCAGATTTACAAGGGTTTCACTGAAGTTTTGTTATGATCCCGAGACCTCCCTCCTCCATTAGGGAAATGAAGGACGACCATGAATATTTGTAGCAGTTTATATGCAATTTGCAACAGAGCACAGTACAAATACATCTAATCACATCACTACACCAGTTCTGACTCGGCCACTCATCTTCCCATATTGCCGTGCACAGCAGGCTCCTGGTGCATTGTTTGAGGTTGTTTCCCAGATCTTGCTCTTCTCTGGAGGCAAATGAGAGATTTTTGTTGATTCTCAAAACACGATTTTTGGTATTTTGGCACATAACCTGCTTGCTGCTCTTAGTACATCCCACAGAAGAGCTCAGACAGTAACATCTATTGAGACAAAGCAATAGGTTCCTTCAGTATAGAGCAGTTGGCCCTTTTGTCACACACTGCAGAGTCACCCATTCCAGTGACCACTCCGTAGCTTTCATCCTTGTGGACACTGATGATACTATCATGAGTGGCCATAGATTGGTTTTTTGGTTGGATCACAACTGGTTAAGAGGTCCGGGTGGAAAGGTGGAATGAGGAAGAGCTTGGAGGACTTAGTGCATCCCTGGCCCAAAGATTCTGACTGAAGCTCAAATAGGGAAAATACTGGAGATAAATGCATGGCCATACAGGCTTTGGCTTTATTTGCATTAACTGATGGGCCGTGTCCCATGAGGATGGAAGGATGGAATCCACCTTAGTGAGAAGGAGAAGAACCTCATATTCACTGCTTTGCTGACTTCAGAGTTTGAACATCTAAAGTGTTCTAAACATCTGAAGTGTTCAATAGATAAGCCTCCTTTTTGCCCTTATTTTAATTCTATGTTAACAACCCTTTTCCTACCTCATTATTTTGCAGAGCTCACACAAGCTGACCCACCTTATGCTTTTGCCAGATGCTGTCTATAATTCTAATTTAAAGACCTTCTCAGTACCCAGCAAAGTTCTGGAGCATCCCACTGAACAAGGCTCTTGTATGTACCTAGAATATAACAAAGGATTGCACAGCTATTATGAACTTCTTAGCAAAAAAATGCACTCTAATGTTCCAGCATAACACAGTTTTTTTCATTATTATTTTTTCATAAAGTAGTGGGTCTATGTACATTAACTTTAGGTAGGTTTTAACATCAGCTGACCTGATTCTCAAGAAGATATGACTACACTGGTGGGAAAACTGTACCTTAAGGGCTAATTATCAGTGACTGTTAAAATAGAAGAACATATTGAAAGTATTTTCTGACCACAGTTCTCTTTGCCTGATTCACACTCGAGAGTACCTTATAACGTCCGCAGATAACCCCAAATCCACCACCATGAAGGGCAACAAAACCAGCAGTGTTCGGTGCCAAACTGACAAATGGTGGAAAGAGCCAGGATTCAACAGGTACAGCCTCAAGTATTATGATGAGCAACACAAACACTAGTGAAGAAACAACTAGATAGAGGATTAAAAAAAAAAAAGTCTAGAGGTATAATGGTGAGCAAGCTGAATACTGGTGATAGTAAAGGCACACATCATCCAGGAAAGCAGGATAAGCTGCAGTAGTGTGCCTACACAGGGACACTATTTAAAAAAAAATGCAGATCATCAGAAGGAAGTCAAAGGAGTACAGTGGGGATTCTGGGAAGCACAGAAAACATGAAAAAAGGCTGAAAGAATTGGATTGGTGCAGTCTGTAGAAGAGAAAGCCAGAGCGAAAAGGGGAAGGGAAACAGTCACCAATTGCCTTACAGGTCATTTCAAAGAAGGGAATTACTTGTCTTGCATTGCTGTAGTGAACAGGAAGGGATGTAAGGATTTCAGCTCCAACAAAAAAGCTTAAGTTAGGCTTTCAGCTAATGTCAAAATAGTAGAGTGACAGAGCAGATTGCTCTGGGGATGATGCAATTTCCATCACTTTAAGACCAGGTTTCTTAAACATTTCTCAGGACAGGTATTGTTCATCCTCCTAGATTTGCAGGGCAAAACAAGATAAGCAATATAATCTTTACCTATGCAAACCAGATGCAGGTGATCTGAAGCAGAGGTGGCAGCCAGCTGTCAGCTTTTGACTGTTTTCCAGCAGGCACTGGGTTTTTTTATTGTGACTCATAAAATGTCAGCTTTGGGCTTGCACTCTTGGTTAGGGCAGAAGAGAAAGCTTAAGGAGAGGGAAGAGAAAGGAAGGTTGTGGAATTAGGGGAGATGTCTTCAGTGCCAGGGACTGGACTACACATGACCCCCACAAGCCTTTAACTCTATACATAAGTTCACATGGGTGAAAAAAGAAAGCTTTTCAAAACCAGCACCAGCTGGCTTTGTAACACTGAAGAAAAGGAAAATAAAAAATAAAAAAAAGCTGGAAGAATCCTCAGGTGAGTCTTGAATTCTTCCTTTCTGTGCTGCTTTTAAATCAGGGCTTTTACTCAGGTTCCATCTGACCAGTGTTGCAGCTGCATTGTTGCCCTGTTCCACTGAGCCAGATGATGACCTGGGGACTTGACTTCCCATCTTTTCTTCAGCTCTCCTCATTGCATTTATCTTGCCTGGCAGTTTGGCATCTTAGCTCAGTCTGGTTGCTGTCACAGCACCTGCCCTGCTTGCCTTGCTCAGCCCTGGGCTCTTGCTGTAGAGACTGCTGTCTGTCTGCGGTGTTTGGCTCCAGTCAGGTGACTCCTCTTTGCAAAGCCAATGTGCAGAGACTCCTCTTTGCAGTCCTGTGTGCTCCCTGATGTTGAGGAAGCAGAGCCATAGTTCTGGGGTCCCACTCTGATGGGAATGAGGAGTCTGCTCTGGGAATAAAGGAGCAGAGGATAAGGATACATCTCCTGGAGACGCGTGCTCGTGCTGTTGCATGCAGCAGGGGCTGTCCTCTCTGTTGCAGACTGGTCTGAATGCCAGCACTGACTTGCCACAAGAGGTGGCACCATTGCCACCAGTGGTGCCTGTGCAGACCACATGCAGGAAGTCCTTTGTGGGAAGCTGTGTGTGTGCAGGCTTCCTGTTTCTCTCCCTCCAAAGCAGCAAAGAGAATGGAATGTACATGCAGCTTTAAGAGAGTTAGCAATGACTCCAGAGGATGTAGCGGCCAGGATAGGATGGGTTGGAGCCTAAGATCAAACCCAGCAAACATGTCACTGGGATGTGAGCCTGAGTGCATGAGGAGTGCTCTCTGGCATTTGCCCAGGGAAGCCATGTCAGTGATGGAGAAAGCTGACTGCAGTCCTTTTGGTGTGAAAAGGATGGAGCTGAAAGGGTAGATGGTCAGGAACAGCTCTTTCATCAATGGATCTCAAGTTATAAAGGAAATCAGTATTATTTCTGTGATGAAGAAACAGGGACTACTGTAGTTGAAGGAGGTGGGCTGGAAAGATAGCCCTTTTCTTCTGGGAAAAATCTTACTGCTCCACTCCCTGGTGCATGGTGCTGTTACTTATACTAAGACTGGAACTAGAGGTAGGATCAGAAACAAAGCAGATGCAACATGCTGGAATTAACAACAGCTAATGGAGGAAATAAAATGATGATGGTGATGACAGTGGCAGCAGAAGGAGGTTGTTGCCCTGGCTGTAATGGAAAACACAGGATGAAGTTAAGCTCTGCAGGGAAGAGGTTTCAGGTAAGTCATGAGAAGACAGGTCGGCAGGTAGATACCAGTGTGAGGGAAGGGGTTGTGTATTGCGAAATGTGGTACTGCTTGGTCAAACTGCCAGCCCGATCCGAGGGGGAGATGAGAGACCAGGGAAATGAGAAGGTTGGGCACTCCCGGTCAAACAAGTTCTTTGGGTGAAACAGTGGGGTTCACCGTCGCATTGGGATCACGGCACACACGGGGCTCCTGGAGGGCACGCAGTAGCGCAAAGGGGATGATGGCCACTCCTGGCGGGAGTGAGGAACGGTGGGAAGCGCTGCAGGAGAAAGCAAGCGGGACGCAGCACAGCGGTGCAGGGGGTGGGGACCCCGGCCAGGGGACGCGGGCACCAGCTACACGCGGCTGCCCACCCGCAGCCGGGCGCTGCCCGCCGGGGGAAGGGAGCGGACGCGGGGGCGGGCGGCCGGGCAGGACGCAACGCCGAGCGACCCGGCGGCGCGGGGCAGGGGCACGGCGGCGGGGAGTGGCCGCCCTGGAAGCGAGGAGCGGGGCGGGGGGCGGCAGACCCCGGGCCCGGCCGTCGGCCTCACGGGGAAGGCAGCGGCCCGGGCCCGCGCCGCCGCCGCCGAACGCAGCCTGGGCGGCCGCGGGCGCCCCGCCTGGGAGGGGTTAAGCGGGAGCCCCAGCCCGGGGGCGGACGGCGGACGGGGAGGCTCCGGCGCCTGCTATACGGCGGCGGGGCTCTAGGTGTCCTGCCTGGGAGGGTCCCTGCTGCATTGCAGCCTCCGCGCCGCTCCGTCTCTGGCGCACACAATGGCGACTCCCAGCCCCAGCAGCGGCTCCGGCTCGGGCGGAGGGAGCGGGCCGGGCCCGGGCGGGCCGCCGGCGCACGCGGCCGTCAGCAGCATGCAGGGTAAGCAGCCCCGCGCTAGGCCGCGCCGCTTCCGGGCCGGGCGGCGCTCCCCGCTCTAGGCCTCGGCGCGGCCCCGCTCCGCCTGCGGCTCCGGCGGCCTCCGAGGGCGGCCCGGGGGGCGGCGGCCGTCGCGCGGCGACCCCGCGGCTCCGTCTGGGCCCGGCGCGGCCGGCTCCGGGGCGGGCGGGGCGCTTCCTCCGGGGCGCGGCGGGCTCCGCGGGCTGCGCGCGAGCGGGGCGGGCGCTGCCGAGGGCTTCTCCCGCGGGGTCGGCGGCGCCGGCCGCCCCGTGCCCCCCGCGCCGGGCCCTCCTCGGGCGGGCCGGGGCCTGCGGCCCGGCGCCGGGATCCACCCCCCCCCGGGGCCGAGGCCTCCCCCTCGCCGCTCCCGCCGTGCCGGGCCGCGGCCCCGGGGCTCCCCGGGAGGACGGGCGGCTCCGCCCGCCGGGCGCCGCGCTCGGCCGCCGCCTCGGTGCGCTCTTCTGCGGCGCTGCGGCCCCGGGCGGCCGGCTCCCTGGGGAGGGGCCGGGGAAGGAGAGGCCGCGAGGAGCCACACAAAGGCCGGGGGTCTCGGGGTCTCGCTCCGGCTCCCCTCGGGCGCGCCGCGCGTCGCGCCCTGCGTGGATCTCCCCGGTCCCCGGGTGGCGAAACGCCGCGTCAGCCCGCGGGCTGCGGCCGTGCCGTGTGTGTGCGGCGCTGCCCGAGTAGAACTTGGCGCTGGGGGTCGGCGTGGCGGGAGGAACGCGCCGGGATGCGCCGCGGACCGAGCCCGGGGAGGGTGGGCCGCAGCCCGAGGAGCGCCGCGTTCTGCTGCGGCACCGAGCCGGGATCCTCCCTGCTGCTCCGCGCCTCCTGGGCCTGCGTGTCTCTGTGTGTTTGTTTGCAGACAGATGTTTAAGTAAAAACAGTTTAATGGTGAACTTGTGGTTAATTTTGCTGTTGTTGTTTGTTTTATGGAAATGTATGGTTATTACTGCAGGGTAACGTTGCCAGCATTCCCGTCCGCACTTGCTGGTAGCAGAGTATTCTTGCAAAAACCGTGGGTATTCACTTTTCGGAAAGTCACAGTGAATACCTTCGGAGTTTTCTCTTTAAAGCTACACCTCTAAAAAATACTCCCTGCTCGAGCAGCATTTTAACTGGTGTCAGACTGCGGCCACACAGTGCGGGTTTATGACTTTTTAGTTTAATGCAAGGATGGTGGTAGTAAGGAATCTGCGCTTTCCTTTTTAGAGGAGACCAGAAGGGGAGGTTGCGCTCTTTGTGGTGATGGCAGAAGAGCACAGTTTGCTATAAGTCTGTTCTGTGCTGCTGGGGCAGGTGACACCGATGTGGAGGCTGACGGGGACCTGTTTGGGTGGAGAGCTGATTACATAAACTGCAGAGTTTGGTATTCTTGGAACCAGATCTGTGTGTGAAGGTCCCATGTTTGTCAGACCAAGGAAGTACCTGTTGGGTGCTGGGAAGGTGATACCGTATGTGTTTACAGTACCCTTCAAAAACCACAATCTCAGACCTCTCAATGTAAAGTACATGGGTAAAAACCTTGACTGAAAGTGCAGTTTTGCTAAGACCAGAAATTGCCATCTTGCAGTGCTGTTATAACTTTTGTATTGCCCCCTTGATTTCCACTTGACCCATATTTATGAATCATTGCTGTGAATCCCATGTATCTTCAGGGCTGAGGTTAGTTCTGTGCTGACATGAGGATCTGTGATGCAGTGTAAGTTTGCAGTGACAGAAATATCCTGTGAGGGAGGATAGTCGTTTCCTTTGTAGTTCCTTTGAAGTGCCTTTTTAGGTGTGAATTCATGGAGACAGACCATTTTGATGATATGCAAGTGTTTGCAGTGAAATCTGGTGTTAAATAAATAGTTGTTTTTTTTCTTCCTTAAGTGAACAGATGTGTTGAGGTGCCCTGGGATGAGCTGAGGCCTAGGGACCCCAGGTGGCTCCAGGAGTCCTTGTGGCAGAGGTGAGCACGTGGCTGCCACAGTGGTGTAGAAGTCCTGAAGCTGGTAGGGACCTCCTGACCAGGACCCTGACTGCACAAGAGGAAAGCTGGGGCAGGTAGGGCTGTTTGGCTCTGCAGGTGGCTCTTTCTGGCTTGGTGGCACCCACACAGGTGCTGCTGCCCTGCATAGTGCCACGGCCTCATCCCCAGCTCTCTCTGGTGCTTGCTCCCTACTGACACCAGTGTCTTTGCAAGCTGAATGCTGCAAAACAAATCATCTGAAAGCAATGCATCAAGTTTTCTCTTTTGGATGCTCAGCATTTGCTGGGCTGGGTGAGTGTTAATGCAAGGAATGCTCAGGAATGCGTTGCTGGGTGGGGACAAAAATAAGTAGGACTGCTTCAGTATTGCTTTAATTGGCTTAAATGGTATGACAAGGTAGAGCAGGGAAGTCATTAAACTGCGGAGTAATTACAGTTAAAAAAAAAGTTTTGATGAGTTAATTTTCAGCCAGAAGCATTCTCAAAGCCAACTTGTGCAACTAATGCTGTAAGGGAGGCAATAGGAGCGAGTGGTTGGAAGAGGGGAGCTGCTGCCACAGCTGGCATGGCCGCAAAGCTCTTGCTCCTCAGACAGTGCTGGTTTCTGGAGGCCCTCAAGCCTTGCAGTCAAGCAAACTGGTGCTTCAGGTCTTTGAGCCCTTCCTGTTCTGCATGTCCAGCTTCATTCCCATGTCTCCCTGGCTGATGGCGTTTGCCATTGGTGCCCATGCACCTGGGAACTTCATTCCTTCCCAGAGCGTCCCCCTGGCAAGTGCGGTTCGTAGCGCTGTGTTCAGTGCACGGTTGACAGGTCAGAGACAAAGGAGGGCTGGAATCTTAAGTATTGAAAATAGGTTTTACTTCTTTTTTTTTTTTTTTTTTTGTGTGTGTGTGTGTGTGTGTGTGGACAAATAGTGACCTGTTTTGATGCACTGGTGACCTATGGCATGAGAAATTGCTTTCCCTCTTAGTCATGTGCAACAGTAGAAACCCAGAAACAGTCTTGTATATTTGGTGTCCTCATTTCACTGTGGGTGAAACAGAGGTTCTGTGGGAAGTAAGATATCCCACTTTGAGAGTGGTTTTAGGAAATGTAAAAATGAAAACACAAAACAGTAGTCTGAGCAATTTTGCATTCTTCTACTGTGAAGGAAGGTTGAGGGAACTGGGCTTGTTTAACTTGGAAAAGAGAAGGCTCTGGGGGGACCTCATTGTGGCCTTCCAGATCTTGAAGGGAGAGTATAAACAGGAGGGGGAACGGCTGTTTACGAGGGTGGGTAGTAATAGGACAAGGGGGAATGGTTTTAAACTGAGACAGGGAAGGTTTAGGAGGAAGTTTTTAACCCAGAGGGTGATGAGGCACTGGAACAGGTTGCCCAAGCAGGTTGTGGATGCCCCATCCCTGGATGCATTCAAGGCCAGGCTGGATGTGGCTCTGGGCAGCCTGGTCTGCTGGTTGGCGACCTGCACATAGCAGGGGGCTGGAACTAAGTTATCATTGTGATCCTTTTCAACCTAGGCCATTATATGATTCTATTGACTGAATTAGTGATGCTCTTTACTGCTGATGTTGGGTAGAAAGTTATCCTTTGAAAAATTATGCTATAAAAATCAGAAATTTAATTAATTCAAAGGTGTATATAAATTTGAATTCTAACTGAGAACTGAGGAGTCAGTCACCATATCTCTAGAGCCAAGCAAGAGCTGAAGTGCTGGTGACTGTGTTCTGCATCCAACTCCTGCATTTAACATCCCAAGAGTGCTGGAGGCAAGCCAGGGCCTCTCAGAGTACTTGCTGTTTCTGGTTCTGCTGCCTCTGTGTGTGGAGGGAATGAGCTGGGCAGCTCCTGGCAGCAGAAAGAGGAGACAAGACCCTGGTGCCTCCGGGCTGATTCTGAATGGAGCACAGTGTGGGCACTGACTCTGCTCTGTGGTCAGAGCCATGCCAGCAGTGAGTGGGCTCATGAGTCTGTGTGCAGATGGGCTGGTGGTGGCCTTGGGGGTAGCGGGTAAGGAAAAGGCTGGCAGGTGGACTTACTTATCCAGGGAGGTGAGATGTGCAGAGCAAGTGAGGGAAATGAGTACCTCTATGATGAGGTATGAGTATCCATGGCAGTTTGCTTAAGGAACCACAAAGAATGGAATTTGGAGAACAAGAAGGCAGTCAGGAAGCAAAGAGTGTTCGTAGCAGGTTAGGTATGAAGCAGTGTTCGAATAGCCAGTGAAAATGCAACCAATAATATAGATAAGAAAACAAAGAAAATAGAAGAGAATAAGATAAAAAAAGAAGAGGAGGAGAAGATTAATCCTTGTCCTTAGCAAGTGGTAAGCTACATACTATCTTTCACTGTGTATTAATGCTCTGTTGTTATTCTAATATGGGCAAAATGAATTATGTCTTTAGCAAATGGGAACTGGTTGAATAAAACAGAAAGTTGACTGCAGCTATCAGTGCCCACAAAGGACTTCTAAAATTGGTATGTTAACATACACTGCTGTTGTGAATTGACAGTAGCAAATTTGTCAGATCGATGTGTGCGTATCAGTTTGGACATGTTCACTTTCATTGTAGGAGGTAAAGACCCTTGCCTGGTGAGCAAATGGGCTTACTTCAGTTTGTGCCCACCAACTCATCCCTGTGCTGTGGCTCTGCCAGGTTGCAGTTGGTCTCCTGTCTGTGTGCTTGTCTAAGTGCACTGCTGTGTGTAGTACTGCATTTCTCGGTAAGGATTAGTTTAGCGCTTCAGCTTTACGCTTTGGTGTACTTGTAATCAACTGACATTTTCAATATATCTGCTTTCCTGTTAAAAGGGCAGTCCAAAAATGCTAGTTGAGTCTCATCAGGTGAAAGGAGATTTGTCTGTTACTTTATACTGACTTGATGGAACTGACAGAGGGGGAAACACCACTGTCTGTCAATACAAGGACATATGGTGGGAAGGGGAGTGTTGTGAGGAAGCAAAAAAAAAAAAAAAAAAGAACAAAAACCCTTCCCTCCAACTTTCTGAGCTTAATTTTACTAAGAGGTTCCCAGAATTAAATCAATTCATAGTCCATATGTGTATAGAATGAAATATTAATTATGTGGATACTTGTGTATCCACATCAAGCCATACGTGTATGAGACAGACATAACCTCCTTGTTAGTGTCTTGCAGTTGGGCATGACTGCTGCCTTTGAAGTCAGACATCACCTATTGGATTTTAGCTTGATAAAATACTCTGGAGGCTTGCTCCTTAATGGGAGGGGTGGCTGCTATAGCCAGTTGGGGCTGGAGGGAAAAACTGTGAGAGAATCTGCTTGGGGTGTATGTGTCACACTCTGCCCTGTGGGCAGGAGTTGGCAGCAGACGTCCATCCATGTTTCACCACAGTCATGTTTATTAAGGCACAAAAATGTCTGAATGGATGTTCTGCTTCTGGCACTCTCTCAAAGGTTTGGGTGTGTTAATACGGACTGTCTTTCAAAAGGTGCTAGTTGTGTTCCCAAATCTGATGTACCTTTTTTAAAGTACATTGCGTTGTACTCCTTAGCTGTACTTATTTTTGTTGCCTTTCTGTCTGTGTGCTGAGACCACAGCATTCCCTGTGGGGAGGTGGAGATGGTTGTGCTGAGCAAAAGAAAATGCCCATGGCATTGCCAACTGAACATCTTCCTTGTGACTGTGGGGATGTCACCTAGTTCCTGGGGCATGAGTGCTTCCATGGCTTCCTGCTTGGGATGGAATTTTATTATTGTAATTCTGACTAGGATAACAAATGTTTCACTAGTTGTTGAACCCAGTGCTGTGTGTGTGATTTGGTTCTAACATCTCTTTTACAAAGAGAAACTCAGTCCCTGACAAGGTACCAGTCACCCGCATCTTTAAGTAAACTGGTCCAGTGATTATTACACATTTAAGCTGATTTTTATTCATATCATTTTGGTTGACCTATAGTGATAGGCACTGGCAGTGTTGTCCCAACCCAAGGGGTCTCTCAGGACAGCTGCTGAGTTTGCCAGCGTGACTCCTGCAGCACCTTGCTCCAGCCTGCTGGCGCTCCCTGTGCAGGGCCCTGAACTTCAGGCAATCACATCTCTTCTTACTATTGCGGGAGAAGTGTGTGAGCAGTAGGTAAATGCAGTGCCAGTTGGTCACTGAAAAAAAATGCTTCCCTTTTAAAAAAGTGTGTTGCTGTAGCTGTATTAATTAATGTGCGGTATTTAACTCATGGTAAATCCCCAGGGAGACGCTTTGCCTGCGCTTCTGCAGTTCAACTCACAGAGCACCTGAACACAGTGCCTCTTTGGGGCTCGGACCCCAGAACGGCTGGAGCAGGGCTGTCCTCTGTACACGTGGGTCTTTGGTGGTGTTGGCGCTTCTATTTGGAGGGTGTCTGAAAAAGATTCTAAGGCTCAGCCCTTTTAGTAGGCAGCTGAACTTTGGTGTTTAGGGTGGGCCCGCAGCACTTGTAGGAACCTGTGGCTGTGGGCAGCCCCAGCACCTCTCTGCCTCTTCAACTCGGTGGCACCTGCACTGTCCTGGCTGTGCTGCTCCTGTCCCACTGGGGATAGCTGCCCCGACCCTGCAGTGAAACAGAATGGCAGTTATTTGTGTGGTTTAATGTTGTAAACTTGGCATACACAGAGGACAGGAATGATCCATTCTATACCAAAGCACATAAAAGAGAGAAACGTTGGTAACCAAATACACTTGGAAGTGATGATATGGGTGAGAGAGAGAACTGAAAACTTGCTCTGCTCAGTAATGGAGCACAACCTAGGCAAAAGTGTTGGCCTGGACATCTGGGAGCCAGTATTCCAGGCAGGTCACATGTCTGACTTCAGTTTTAACTTTTCACTTTGCTCTGTTTTAAGTTAGCTTAAACTGTGCATAGTAGGTGCCTGCAAGAGGCTATCAGGATCTCTACTGCCTACCCCTTTTTTGGTGTTGAGGGGAAAGTTAAGTTGAAAGATTCAAATATGATTTTTGTGAGATGTCACAGACTTCTTTAAGTTCCTGTATGCAGTTGTGAATGATTTTGGAAGAAGATTGGACTGTAACTAAGTAAAGGTCCTTGCAGAAATCTTCGCACAGCCTACTGGGTGCCTGCTCCCTGCTTAGACATTGTTGTCTGGGTTTTGTGTCAGGACCATCATGTGATGACACAAAGCATCTTCTGAAATGTGTGACCTTGCCTCCTGAGGCCGTGGCCTCAGTGGAGCAAACTCTATTGCTGTTAGTGAGGAAATGCAGTGTGGTGTTGCCAAGCCTCCACTCCCTGTCTGCCTCCCAGTTCTGCTTTGAAATGAGATAAGGTGCAGTTCTCATGAATGTGTGCAATAATTTTGTGCTTAGCAGGCTATGGCCCGTTAACTTCTGTATGAGCATCTAGGGAGACAGGAAATATGTGAATTGCTTATTTATTAGCTGTTAGATTGATTTCCTCTTCTCCAAATTGAAGCTTTTGTATGTGCCCTTTCTTGGAGGCAAAGTGAGCCCTTCAAGAAGCAGACAACTTGCACTGATCATGGAGTGAACAAAGAGTCCAAGCGCCAGGAGTTAGTCTGTGTTTTGAATAATTTATCTGATCTTCCTGAGATGCTTCAGGAGATGCCCTTTGGCGGAAGGAGGACAGCTGCTGGGAGCAGATACAGCTGAGCTAAAAGGGAATCAATCTTTTCATCATATTTTGTCCAGGCTTTGTTTTTTTCTGCAGACCAAGAAAATTTTATGGTTTGCTTTGGACCTGATTCTCTGGAAGAATTCTCTGAACTGAATTAGGCATTACTTTGCTTTTGGACCAGAGAGCAGAGTGTTTGTACTTTGAAGAGGTTTGTGGACAAAGATAAAACGGTTTCCTTTAAAAACACACGATGGTGTTTCTTTGACCTGGGAGGGGCTATGGAATGAGATAAAAGCATTGCATTTGGAAATCCCTTCTGGGGAGCAATGGGACCGTGTCCGAGTTTTCCTGTAAAGACTGCTTCCTCTATGGAGCAGTGTCAGTGCAGGACCTGGTCTTGTGCCAAGCAGTTGGAAACCTTGCCCTACCTTTGAAGTCCTTGTCTTTCTTCACATCCCACTTGGAAACTTGGATGGGTGGAAGGCAGGAAGGAGGGGAGAAGATGGTTCTGGTCATCCTCGTACTCCACTTCGTGCCACTGGTCAAGACTGGAAGCCCAGAGCAGAGATGACGTGGCTGTTGTCCAGAGCTGAGCAATCAGGAGAAGGAAATCTCTCTTACAAATAAAATAAAATCTGAGTGGGAATGCAGTGGGAGCATTCCTTCCCAGTGCACACATGCTGCCAGGAGCAGCCTCAGCATGGCTGTTACAGTAACCCTGTGCTGTCCCATACTCGCACTAGCAAGCTGTGTGCCCCAGAGATCCCACCACAGGTTTTGTGTTTTGTCTCCAGTAACAATGTCTTCCTGCTACTGACTTCTTGTAAATGCATCCAGTTCCTCTTTAAAGCAGTTCAGATGCCCCTCTCTGCTCTGGTTTCTGGAGGACAACTGAAGGATTTCAATCAATAGCTAGAAACATTGTGTCAGGGGCCAGACCATGTTGATTTCATGACACCTTTGTAACTGTTGATCTTCTGTCATCTTTAGTTTTCAACATCGGTGCTGCTACTCCTTTCATAATGCCTTGTACTTGGATGTGGTTCAGTGTTCCTGTCCTGGCACGCCTTTGGCTGGGCTGAAAGAGCCAACCTCTGCCACCCTTTCCAGGAAATGGATTCTCTGTTCTCAGTGTTAGGAAGCTTTTTTTTGCAGTGACTTCGGAATTAATTTCGTTTTCCTGCAGCCTTTCACGTGGCAGGACCAGGCTGGGTGCCTGCAGCTGCTGCACTCCATGCTGCCTCAGGGCCACACCATAGCTGCAGCCTCAGAAGGAGGCTGTGCTGGCACTGGGTTTGGATCAGCCGCAAACACAGATGAGCGCAGCATCCCTGATTCTGGGGTGGTGGTAAACAGCATCTTGGCTAAAAGTTGAGAGTCTTGCGGTAGTCGAGAAACCTCAGTCTTAAACCACATGTTGCAGGTCAGTTTTCTCTGAATGAAGACTCGAGACAGGTGATGAGCAGTGTTGCTTCTGGCTGTTGGTTGCACTCAGATGGCTGGGAGGGTTAAAAACTGTTTCCTTTGTACTGCTCTGACATCCTTGCAAGAATTTTCACAGCTAGGGGGATACTTTGATGTTACTGTATGGCACTCAAGTTTTGTATGCAGAATTGATGTATGATTTTTAAGGATCTCTGAGTGAGAAAGAGTTAATGCGGATGAGGACAAGGGAAGAAGATAGCTGGATCTGTGTTGGGGCTACTGGTTGGTATTTTTGCAGCAGTCTTCTGTTACCCAGTGCGACACCGAGGGGATTAGCTGGGCAGACTCCCAGGCTCCTTCCGTGCTGAAGACCTGCCTGCCCTCTGCACAGGAGTGGAACTTTTTTCCAATTTTCCAAGGGCTTTCAAAAGCCAGTGGGCTTGAGGAAATTTCTTTGAAATGCTGTGGTGCCCATTTCTTCAACAGCAAAGCTTTGTGTCTTCCCTTAGTTGATGGACCTCGGGAAAAAAAAAAATAAACAAAACTTGTATAACATTCAAAATAATCATGTCTGGCTTGGCAGCTTGTGAGAACATAGTTAAAAGGAAAGTAAAGGAGTGATCAGAAAGAAAACTAGCAGTAGATTGAAGTGGCATTAAAGATTTCTGAATGTGAAAATGTAATCGGAGTATCTGTTTTAACAGCCATAGTACAGCTAAGCAGCTCAGCAGCATGCATGCCTGTCCCTCAGCTGGGAACTGAGAAACACTGAGAACTGAGTAAACCAGAGGTACATTCCCAGAAGAATGGGAAGAAATTTTGGGGCAAACCAGCAAACTGGCAAGCTGAGTTGCTTTTGTAGGGAGGAAAAGGAACTTCTCTTGTGGAATAAAATACTGTTTTATCTTTTTCTTTCTCCCTTTGACATTTTGATGTTATCCTGCCAGCTACGTGCCTGGCTGAAGCATTTTTTAATTTTTTACTGATACACTTATATTATTGTTATTAATTTAATTTCAGAGTTTTTAAATGAACATTGGTAGACTTAAGTGGGCAATTTTAATTACTGTTCTTGTTTTCTCCTTGCCCTCTGAACATATTGTCAGTCTATTTTTGTTGCTCTTTGGTTATTTTTAAGATTTTGCATGCTATCAGAGAGAAAAAATACTAAAACCAATTAATTCTTATGCAGAGATAGTTGAGGCTGCAGGTGGGAGGGGGCACCAGTTACGGAAGGCATCACAGTGAAATCCATGGCTGACAGCAGAAATGTGTTGTGTGAACGTAACGTGGTGCATTGCAGATGACACCAAGTGAGGCACAAGTGTTGATCTTCTTGAAGATAGGAAGGCTCTACAGACCCTACGGAGGCGTCTGGATAGGCTGTGTGCATGGGCTGAGGCCAAATGTATGAGGGTAACAAGGCAAAATGCTGGGTTCTGCAGTTGTGCCATAATAGCGTCATGCAACCCTACAGGCTGGGGGGAGAGTGGCTGGAAAGCTACCCTACGGGTGCTGTTTGATAGCTGGCTGAACATGAGCCAGCAGTGTGGGCAAGAAGGCCACTGGCATCCTGGCTTGTATAAGAAATAGTATGGCCAGTAGAAGCAGGGAAATGATTGCCCCTCGTATGTGGCTACGGTAAGGCTGCACCTTGAATACTGTGTTTGGTTTTGAGCCCCTCGCTACAAGAAGGACAACGAGCTTCTGGAGTGTGTCCAAAGAAGGCAATGAAGCTGGCGAATGGGGAGCAGCTGAGGGATCTGGGGTTCCAAGGAGGCTCCGGGGAGACCTTTTTGCTCTCTACAGTGACATCTGAGGAGATGTGGGGTGGATCAGTTTCTTTTCCTAATCAGTAAGCAACAGGACAAGAGGAAGTAGTCTCAAATTGTGCTGGAAAGGTTTAGGTTGGATATTAGAAAACATTTTAATCACAGAGAGAGTTAAAAAGGGTTGGAACAGGCTGCCCAGGGAGTCACCATCCTTGGAGATATTTAAACTGTGCAGATGTGGTGCTTAGGGACATGGTTTTGTGGTGGGCATGGTAGTGCTGGGTTGGTGGTTGGACTTGACCTTTTGGGGTCATCGAAGTGATTCTGTGATTGTTGTAGAACAGGTTCTGGGCTAAAGGGGCTGATTCAGGCATTGCAAACAGCACAGAACAACATCCATTTCCATTTGCTATGCCAGCAGTGCTGGTGAGGGCCTGGTGGATCAGCAGTGCTGCTGGCAGGTGTGCAGGGCCCATTGTGGGGCAGCCTGTGCTGCTGCACCGGTGTCCTACACCTGCACCGGTGCTCATTGTGTTGTTGCAGAGCCCATCACTGGCATCGTCTCCAGATCCTCTTTGAGCAGCCCTTGAATTCTTGTCAGCTTTAGGGGTAAAATGGTCTAAAATGGAAGCCGGCAGCTCCCAAAGATGGCGTGTGTGTGTTGGTACCTTCAGCACTGGAGTCTGCTGGATCACAGGTGGCTCTTTCAGACATGGCTGGGTTGTCTGCATGGGGGGAACAGAGGGGTTGCAGCGTGGCCTTGCCAGCTCTAAAACGTGGCTGCACCCAGCATGTGCAGCCAGTTGGATTATGCATGCTCAAATACCACTGAACAGCACTGAGGAGCTCCTTGGCTTTTGGAGGACAAAACAACCTCTTCAGTTTTCAAGTGTGTTGTTACCTTTTACCACCAGACTCTCATGCTAGTTCTTTTCAAGCAATTTTCTGACAACAATCCCCCAACTGTTACAGTTTGAATTTTATTAACACCTTGAGGAAATAAACCCATTTGGGGCTCTTGAGACTGGTTTATGAAATGATGAATCCTGAAATGATGGAATTGTTCTACAATCAAGGAACGCGGTCTGTTGATCTAATAAACTTGTTTTATGTATGATTTTAGTGTTAATTAATGAATTTTGAAACATAAATATGATTCTTAAGTGATGCACTTCTTTGACTTGCAGTAAATGAACAAGAACTTGTCTCTTTTGCTTTAGGCTTTCAGATAAACTTCTGTGAAAAGGCACAAAGTAAGCTACACATTTTTATAGTATTATCCTGCTTTTTATATCAATCTTGGTACTGGGAATGTGTCCACTTTCTGTTCCAACTAACCTACTATGGTAGTCCTCCTCCTAAGAGAGCTTCCATTTTTCACACTGCTGGTAAAACAAAGCAAAACTAAGCCATTTAAGAGATTGCTCATTGCTGTACTGCTTTACCTGTAACAGGAGAGCAGCACTGTGGAAGCATGCAGCTGAATGAATGGTGTGTGAAGTGCTGGAAATGTGCTGTCTGCTCAGTTGCTCTGGAATACAAGCTAGGTGAGGTTTGGCTGTTGGATTCCTAATCTTTAAAACTTGCATTGACCCAACACCTCACTTGTGTTCCTTCACATGGAAGTGAAGAGTATGATCTGACACGTGAACACATCAGATTGCCATCTCTAGAGCCAGCATCTGTCCTGCCTCCCTGGAGCTTTCTGTCTGTGCCTCTCTTCCCGAGGGGCTTCCAAAGGCAGGGGGAGAGGCGCTGTCAGCCTGGGGTGATTAATGGAAGCTCTACAGAATCAATGTTTTCATTCTCTGTCATTGCCTTATGTTTTGTGTTGCTCTGTCATACCGTCAAAGTACCTTCTGCAATAAGGTGTTAGCTTTGCTAGAAACCGTCTCTTTTTATCCTGAATTGTAGAAATTTGTTGACTGTGCATTTCTTTGAATTTGCATTCAGATTTTTTTTTTTTCATTTGTGCTTGACATGCATATTTGTTACAGCAACTCTAGTATCTACAGAGAGAATTATTAATTTTTGACTAGCTGATGTCTTTGGGCTTTATCTCAGTGTTCTTTGTGACCACTGTTAAGACAGATTTCTCCTGAAGCACCTGTGTATAGAAAAGCCTTTGTTGTCTGTTGTCTGTAGCTTGCAGACGAACACTTTCTGTGTTGGAAAAACTGAGGAGGGCATTGGCTCCCATGCTATGGAGTGGAACGAGAATTGCTCCCCTAAGATGGGAATACACCTTTATCCTTCAGTGGTTTTCTGTTACAAACCTGTTTTGCAAACTAGCCTGCGTGGCAGAATCAGAGTTAGACTTCTGGACTTTCTCTGGTGAACTTCCAAGATGACAACTACTGAAATATGAAAAGAGATGGAAATACATCAGGCATCCAAAAGGAGCAGCTGGCTGCTGAGCTGCGTGCAGTGGTTAATGGCTGTGCAGGCGGGATGGAACTGCAGTGGGGTTTGCTGCTGGGAGCCACTGGGATGCAACATTTCAGATGACTGTTTAATGAAGTTGATTAATATTTATTTAGAACACTGTCTTGCTTTTGTATTCAGTCTTCTACAAATTTGTAGTTATTCAGCACATTGAAAACACTGTAAATGCTTTTGCAAGGTTTTAGTTATTTCCACAGCAGAGCCTTTCATCCAGAGCTGGGATCTGTTGTCAGTAGTGGGCAGTCCTTGCTTGTTGGGGGGAGCAATCTGGAATAAAATGAAAAATGACTTTTCAGAGGGGGGAAAAAAGGATTTGTCATCAGAAGGTTTTGTGGAATAATGAGATTTTGCAGCGCTTGGCAGCTGGGTCTGATGGTAGGTAGCTCCCAAAGCAAGCTGGCAGTAGGGTTTGCAGGGAAGGGGGTTTGTCATTTGCCTGTTGCAGGAGTAGATGACCTCCGAGGCTCCAATAAGCCAAGCAGAAAATGACAGCAAATTCTTTTTGATCGACGTGTTTACTGAATGCATTGATTACCCAAAGGCATAGGAAGGATGTGTGAGCGGTTGTGCCGGGGGCTGGAGGCAGACATGCAGCTTGTCTTCTGGCTGCATGGGGCTGCAGGTGTGGACTTGAGGACAGCAGGTGACAAAACCTTCTCAGGTCTCAGTGTATTTCTGACTTTGCTGTTCTTTGAGGTGCAAATTTGTTCAAGTTCCCAACTCCTGAAGTGCCAGTAGTGCTGCTTGTCTGGCCGCGGTGTGCTTCCCAGCCATGCCCTGGAAATGGGTTGCACGGCATGGTGCCGGAGCTCCATGCAGCCGCGCACCTGGGTCCAAACACCTTTTTAGATGGCTTTGCTGAGCTGTGAGCTGGGAAATCTGAGTGCAGGTAAGACAGAGCTGGGAGGCTGGGAGCATTATGAACACCACGGTAGTGCCTGCCTGTCAGAGCACAGCAGTTCTACTCAAAAATGGTGGAAGTACGTAAGGGTGGTTGGATGCATGGAGTTGGATACACAGCATACATGGGTACTTTGGTGCTGGGGACTGCCTGTGAGCGCTGTGGGCTTGGGCTGCACAGAGGGCAGAAGGAGCATTGCACCTTCAGAGTGCAGATCTGCTTCCCGGAGAGTTGTGCTTCTGCAGAAGTTACCCCTGTTGTGCATCCTGAGTGGTCCTCACTGTCTTGTTGGTGTTGCTGCTGGAGTAGGAGCAGCAGTGTGGGCATCGGTGCCACCCAAAGAGGTGGCAGAGCTGCAGTGATGGCAGCTGATTTCTCTTTTAGACTTGAAATCAGGGAAGTATGGAGTCAGCTATTAGGAAGGTACAAGATCAGGAAAATTCTCTTGACAAAGATAATACAGGGTTTCCTTGTGCCAAAAATTGTTTACAGGAAAGACAGATTTTGATGTAGAGTGTTTTCCTTTAAGGTACTGTTGCCTGTTATGAAGTGACAGTTTGATCACCTGCATTATTCCCTAAGGAATATTGTAATTGGATTCTTCTTTAAACAAGACTTTAAAGTGCTAGGAATATTAGCCAACTTTGTGCATGTTGTGTATACATGTCACATTGATTTAGAAGGAGATTGTAATGAAAGTATTCACACGTTTGTGAATCCTCTCACCTACTTTGGCTTTCTGTTCTACAGACGAATTTTTAGGCTTTATTTCCCAGCTCTTAGTGAGAACGACAGGAGCTGCTGTGTTTATTTCTCTTCATCTGTGTGCTGTTGGGTGAGGCTATCGATTTTCTGTTGAGCTGCCTTTGAGAGATCAAGGCAGTAAGCTGTCGTTTTATTAATAAAGTACTGAATGAGAGGGAAAGGTTGCAGCGGATCGGCTTCCCGTGGCCGCAGTGGGACGGCGTGGTTTCTCTGCTTCCTTGGGCTGTTGTGGACAGAGGGGTTGGCCCAGCAGCTCTGCTTTCCTGCACTGCTGGCCAGGCCTGCATGCTGCTCAGGGCGGCTTCTTTCCCGTTTGCTGTTCGCTGATAACTTTGTGTGCTGAGAGAAAAAACACTGCTGCCTGCCAGAGGCGAGGAAGTGGTCAGGGCCTATTCTTTTTTTGTATTGTTTTAGTGGTTTTTTTTTTGTTTGTTTGTTTTTTTTTAAGGGGTTGGAAACATCAAAACTCTTTAGAATGTGCTTCCAAGACTTCAGTATTACGATTGCTTCTACCGTAATTTTATTTCCCCTGTTAAGACACTGTAGAGTGAATGTAATGTTAAAGGGACTCCACAGTGGAGTACATTCTTGTGGGCTTGCTGTTCTGCTGCTCTGGCTGCTGTTCAGGGTTTCTGTAACTATGGTGTGTGTAAGGTGGCAGCCACTGCACTTCATGGCAGTAAGACCTGTTCTTCTGTGAGGTTTCACATTGGCTGCTTCTCTGGTGTTGTTCTGATAATGGGTCAACCTCCTACAAGTAACTTTCCCTGCTCTGAGTGCTCTTTCTGAACTGATATTTACACTGTGTTTGATACAAAATGCACTTCAAGGGGCACCTGAGACTTAAACATGGAATAAAGCAACACGTTGCCCAAGAGCAGTCTTCAAGCACGCATGTTGTCCTGTTTCCTGCTTGGTTGCAGTCAGGACACTTCCAAATTTTCTTTTGGCTGTTTTTGAAGGAACAAGGGCATCAGCAGAGGTACCAGGGCTGTCCTATGTGCCAAGCAAGGACATTACAGAATGACACAGAATGGTAGGCTGGAGTAACTTTAAATTCTCACATATGTTTATACACATCCTTAAAGGTCCCTCCACTGCAACAGTGACCAGTGTCTGATGGAGGAACACTGTACTATGGTGAAGGTGTTTGTAAGGCTTTCTGTTTCTAAGGGTTCACCTGTGTCGCACTGCACAGTAGGTCTCAAGCCAGAAGGATTTTCCTGTCTGCCATTGTTGGTGGTGATTTTTTGTAGCAGCTCCCTCTATCCTTTTTGCACAGTACATTACATGTATTCTTCCTGCAACAGGCTACAGACCGATTTTGCTCTTTAATCCACCTTCAGATGAGTCAGCTCCAGCCCCATGAGGATTTTTGCTCGCTGAACTCTGCCCCAAGCTGGTGGCAGTGGCCGACACTGGTTTAATAATTCCAGGGCCTGGCTTTTGACATAGTCTGGTTGGGCTTGATGATCTTGAAGGTCTTCTCCAATCCAAATGATTCTTTGAGTCTGATCAGTTCTTTGCTACCCGGAGCAACCAGAGTACCTTGTTGATGCCCGAGTGTAAATCTAAGAGCTGAGAACTTTGCTGTAAAAGAAAGAGAAGTGTCAGGACTTTGTGACTGTGAGCAGGCCTGTGTACCCCATAGTTCCTGCTGCCTTGCTGTGTTATGGACAGCGCTGGGAGGTGGTTCCCTGTCTCCTGCAGATGCCATGCTTCTTCCAGGAGTAATCTGAGATTTAGGAAATGTAAACTGTGTGTGGCAAGGAGCCCTTACGAAGGGAAGCATGATGGAGTTCTTTGAACTTGAAATTGAAAGACTATGGTTTTATTCATAAGTGAAGAACCATTTGCTGTAATTTAGAGCACCGCTCATTCAGTCTCTGTTTTCACATCCTGGGTCCCTGGAAGGAGAAAATTTCAGTAGGGATGGCCGGGATTCACTCATCTTCTGTTTTGCTACTAGTAGATGTTACTTTTCACCAATGCTGGCTGCTTCTAATAGGTGCTGAAAAGGCAGTAACAGAAGCAGTGGGGGATGGATTTGCCTCTCCATTTCCTGACCCACCCTGGCATAATTCACGTATGTGGGACTTAAAAGAAAAGAGAAACTCAACAGGATGGCCATGGTTTGCATTCCCCAGACTGCATTTATGAAGTGTAGAGTCTACAAAGAGTTTCTCTATGGGAAAGGAAAGCTATTTGGGGGTATTCTGAAATTATCATTTGTACAGTGGTGTACACTTGACCTGTGCTTCAAAACTATTCTGTTTTTCCAATGATGCTGAACCTTTGCATCTCCTAAGCATCTGGGAGCTTTGGGTACTGAGCAGCTCTGCCTGGTATGTGCTCTCCGGGGTTTCCTATTGTCATCTTCCCCAGTAAGGCAGTCTGGGAGATTATGGCTGCATAGGTTTTGGTTGGCTATGTGGGGTATGTTTCTATGTTCATGCAGAGTTCCTTCTGTAGCAGTAGCATTCAAGGCCATGTAATCCCCATATGCTCAGCCCCAGGGAAACGCAAAGGAAAAAGAAATAAGAAATAGTGGTCTTAGAAGAAGGTGAGGTGGAATTTCTTGCAGAGGGAGCTGTTTTTGTGGGTTACAGCTCTGCATGTTACATGTCTGTTTAATGCTCTGGTTCCAGGGTGCCTGATAAATGGTGTTGTGAAGGAGGTAGCATTGCTCCTTTCACTCTTCCCTGTGCTGGCTTGTAGTTAGAGCAGCTGACAGTGAAGGTGGTGGGTATAATAGGCTGGGGAGTTGGCACTGAGCTCCTGCAGGGGAAGAAGCAAAGTGGTACTTCTGCTGTTGGCATGGGCACAAAGGGCCTGAAGATCATGTTGTGCTCATTCTTCATGTTCCCAAGGTCAGGTCTTCCCTCTGTGTGACATTAGTACTGACCATGGTGAGGCAAACCCCAAGATCAGGGCAGTGTGAATGAGCAGCATCTGAAAGGCATTTTTGTATAGTAATAAAAATACTGTTTTTTCTTCATGCACTTGGGAGGGAGTGGGTTGGTGTGCCTTCTTCACCTGTGAGCTGGCTGAGGAGCAGAATGTGTTGATCTAGATGGTAGAAGAAGAAGGAAACTGAAGCTATACCTGCAGACTGCAATTTGTATGCTGGAGCCAAGATCTTTAGGTGTTCCATTTCCTTGGAGCTTGAAATGCTGGGATTTTACTCACCTAAAAGCCTACAAGAAAGGAGAACCACAAAATCTTCAGCTTTCTATGCCACAGGTCGATGCAGCTCTTAGTTCCTTTATATTCTTTACTTTCTGCACAGTTCTTGCTTTCATTAAGATTATGAAAAATATCCCACGTGAGCTTCTGATCTTAATCGATCTGTTCCCCAGTAACGGTCCAAGTTCTGTGCTAAGAGTTGCACTAACTGTTACAGCAAGTTGTGTTCTGTGCTGCTTACAGCTCCAGAAGATTGTGTGATGTTGTATGGAGTTGACTGTTGCAGGAGTTCTCATTTGGAGATTTGGTTCTGTGCTGCTGTTCAGTTTCTACTTAAGAGCTTTCAGCACTGTCATGTTCCACCTGTATTTATCTTTGCTAACAAAAATGAAGACTTTTGCTGCACTGTCTGACATTTCCCTGCGTGTCTCAGTGTAAAACAAGGGGACTGCTTCCATAGTAATATGCTACAGCATACTACTAATTGATATTGCAGGCTTCAGAAGACAGCATAAATCTCAATATATTTATTTTTTTAGTGAGAATGCAAGGAAGGCAGTGGCTTTTTTTTTTTTTTTTTTTTTTCCCCATTAGAAATCTGAAACCAAGAGCTGGTGTTTGTAGGGCAGCTTGGCTGTGCTTTGTAAGGCCCTCGGTGTGCCTGTCAGGCATGAGTTATTTTGGTGCTGAGAAATAACTGGAGTTATAGATGTGCTTGGCAGTTTCTACTGGATATGGACGTGAAGAAGGGGATGAACAAAGTAATTTCAGTGGAAAATAGACCAATGTTTGTTCAAGTTTAGGTTTATTTCTTTTTCTTTTCCTCCTGCTACGTGAATTTTCCTTTGCTTTTCAAGAAATTGGAGATGGAAAAGCAAAGTACTGTGTGCTCTGAGGATAACTGTAAAGGACTTGTGGTCACAGTGAATGCTTTCTGGAGGAAAGCTGCAGCGCTGCACAGCACACTTCCCTTCCAGCATCAGGAATCTGCTGTCTTGTGAAAACAGCATGTGAGCAAACGAGGGGCCCTGTGGCCAATCAGACCAGGGAAGTGCTCTGCAGGTCAAGCTCTTACCTGCTGAATGAAGGCATATGTCTTTTTCCAAAATTGCAGATTGGAGAGGCATGAAAATAGATCCGTGCATGTCTACAGGTACCATATCTGAAGCTTAGCAAAAAAATGACTTGGGTTTAACTATGTAAAAGTTCTTTGAAGAAGGAGTTAATAATAATAAAGTACTTTCAAAGATGGCTAAGAACTTTCATATGTTTGTAGATCTGCATTTTTGATTTGTTTAGTGGTTGCTCAGTATTCCATTGTAATTGGGCAGAAGTAAGCAAAAATATTTTTTGGAATCATGCTCTTGTAAGGTTTTAAGGTACAGACCAAAATCTTTCCCAGTGCTACACTGAAGAATCTTTTCCAATGCAGTGGCCTACAGCTTCTTTGTGAGCTCAGCACTGCCTCTCTGGGGCAGTGACAGGGCCTGAGGGAACAGCGTGGGGCTGTGACAGGGAAGGGCTGGGGGGGTCAGGGAAAGAGTCTGCCCCCAGAGAGTGGTGGGCACAGCCCCCACGTCGGTGCTCAGGGAGCGCTGGGACACCGCTCTCATACACAGGGTTTGGGTTTTGAGTGGTCCTGTGTGGGGCTGGGATTTGGACTTACAGGTCCCTTCCAACTTGAGGTGTTCTGATTCTGTGAGTGCAGGTAAATAAACATATTTAAAAAAAAAGCTTGCAGCTGAGGCCACGTTTTCAGAAAGGGTCAGCTCCTTCTTAGGTTTTTAAATCTCATGGTTAGGTGTTCGAAAGAGCAGGAGCTCACAAAGGAGACTAGCTTACTTGGAGCAGATCCTAACTTGAAAATTTGGCTCGGTGTATTTTTAGCTCTGAATAGGTATCAGGTGATATTATTTGGAAAAACAAACGTATGTCACAAAGATCCTGTCACAACATAGAGGCCTGCTGCCCTTGCACTACAGAGGATTTTTTCTAATGGAATTAGAGGTGAAGTGGAGAAGCAGCTCTGACCTGAGGGTCAGAGCATCACCCTTTCCTACTGCAACTGTGATAAATACTTGCTGCAGTACGAGTCTGGCCTCCTAGCACAAGTTGTTCACAACATTTTATTTGTGTACATTAGTGCGGTATTTTTACTCACGCTCTGCTTTACCAACTAGTTCCACACCAGCGGTGGAAGATAGCACATGCTGATAACTCTTGGTTTATCCACAACTTGGAAAGGTTTCCGAGATGTTCCTCTCAGCCTCCCACTGTCCTGTTTGAACCATTTGTTTCAGAACAATTTGATCCATTTTCTTAAATCTGCTTGATGTACCTGTCGTGGTTTAAAGGTAAAACCAGATGACAGAGTTGCAGCAGTGTCACTGTTAGGGGGCCCTTGGTCTGAGGGCTGATACCAGCATTGCCTGGTTCTTCACTGCCTGCCTTGCTCGCTCATCCTATGCTGCCAAACTGCATCTCAGCTTTCCTGGGCTTAGAAACGAGGATGAGATCTGTGGTGGTGAGCCCCTACCCTAGCAGATGGTCTGTATGTTCTGGTGGTGCTTTGGTACCCGCACACATCACAGGAAGGCTGCTGAGGGTTTTTCTCAAGAGGAGCTGTGAGTGTAAGGGTCGTGCAGGGTGCAGGAGCTGTTAGAGATCGGTGTTCTCTGCACTGAAACCACTTGCAGAAAATGACTGTTTCTTGGGCAGCACATGGATGGTACACGATTTGAAAAATAGCTCGTTTGTTTAGCAGGCTTCTTTACAGGGAGTGACAGAAAAAGAGTCATAGAATGGCAAGGGTTGGAAGGCACCTCAAGGATCATGAATCTCCAATCCCCCTGCCACATGCAGGGCCACCAACCTCCACATTTAATACTAGACCAGGCTGCCCAGGACCCCATCAACAAGGCCTCCTGTGCCATGGAGGTGTGCAGCAGGATGTTAACTGCAAGGACTGGCAGCATGCTTCCTCCTGTGGGTAACCTGTGGCGCCAGCCCTTGGGAAAAGCAAGAGGCATCAAAGAGATGTGCAGAGGCAGAAACTTTGCTCTGCTTGTTGGCTTCTTAGGGAATGTTTTTCTTAAATTAACACAGATTTGCTCGGCTAATCCAACCTGAAACATCAGAGAGTCACTGCCCCAATGGCCTGTTCTGTGTTAGAGTTATCAGCAATTACTCATCTTAAATCCAAAGCTGGGTGTCAGGAGGTACCTAATGGGCCAAGGGCTTTCTCTGTTCTTTCCTAGGGCAGCAAAGGAGTGCTTGCTAACCTCTGGTGTTTCTTGTTCCCAGCAAGATCCAGTTATGATCTCTTGTCTTCCAAATTGAAAAACCTGATATGATAGCCCTGAGGTGAACAAAATCTGCTCCTCCCCCTGGGATAACTGTGCCTTCAAATGGAAAAGCCCCCACACTCCTGGTGCTGGCCGCTCCTCCCAGCACAGGGCTGTGGGGCTCCGTGCTGTGCCAAGGTGTGTAACAGCCAGTGGGATGCAGCTGTGATTGACGCTGCCGCTTTTCTGGCATAAGGGAACCAGGGGAATGATGGAAACATACTTGTTGCTTTATCCAAAGAAGCTAAGTCCTTTCCATTGACCTTAAGCAAAGGCCTCAAGGACAGATTTTTTCCCTTGCTTTTAGTCTAAGTGTGTGCTCCTAAAATTAAAAAGAAAAAAAAAAAGTCAGCCAGTCCATCCTCAGAGCTCCTCACAGTATATTTTATAATTTGTTCTTTTTACTATAAAAAGGCACCTGGCACAGCCCTTTGCATAATAAATTACTGTTTTACATCAGAAAGGGCTCTTTCTTTAAGTTTGGGTTTCTGTCTTGCAGGGCCGCAAACTGACCCCTATGGGAGTGCTTTCCACTTGGTCCAAATCTGCCCTATCCACCACCTGACATGGTGCGAACGTGACTGTCACGGTGCAAGTGTGATTCTTCTTTCTGGATTCCAAAGCCTTTCTGCTGTTTGTGGAGCAGCAATATGGCCTCACATACTGGCCAGGTGAAGTTGCTGGAACAAATGCACCTTCCAAGTTTTCTCCAGCAGTGTTTCGTTAGCCTTGGCGTTGGGCTGTGGCTGAGTGGTACATTAATGCTCTCCTGCTGGAGGTTTCGGTGGAAAGGTGACTTCTCACATTACTGTTCCATTCTCTCTGGGCAGAGATCTGCCTGCCTGGCACAGCACTGCTATGCACATTGGTGCACATGTGTAAGGGTGCCCTGTGAAGTTCAGCATGTAACACTTGTCCAGTGTCTGATTTAAGCTGTTTTAACACAACTGATCTGCTCTCAAGGCTCAAGTAGTTTTAACTTTGTTTATGGTTATTCATATGGATGATAATTTCCATGCAGGGTAGCATTGGGTATAATTGCTGTAGGTTAACGTTAGATTTCAGACTTCAATCTAGGGCTTTGTTGATAAGAGTTTCCAGTCTGAGAGAACTAATCTTAATCTGATTGCAGTTTCTTGCACTTGAAGGCTAACCTACTTTAGCCAGGCTTTGTAGGAAAGGTATTTATAGAAGCTGTTGCAAGTGCTGCTGGGTGCAGCATAAACCATGTATTGCAATTTATGGAGGTGCATGTTTGTTGGTGCAGAGCATCTTGCAACTGTGAGCCTCCTTCTGTCTTTAAATCACTGTAATGTGTTGCTCATGTTAAGTTGAATCCAAATGCTTTACTTCGCACTGTTTTCATGACCGGTGAAGGTAATGACCAGTAACAGTTCCAGGTTCTGGCTGACCTGGGCTTCTGTGCTTTTGTGGAAGCATACTTGGAGCTGCAGATGAATTATGGATAAGTACTCTACTAAGGTGACTTCTAAAAATGAGCACACTTAGCATGTGCTTGGAGTGCAGAGTCGTCATCTTGGATCTGAATTCTGGCTCTTGGACTATTCTAAATCAGAGGTTTCATTAGAGGAAAAAGGATGTCAATAACACACATACTGGAAATGTTTGTGCTATTATTCATCAAAGCAAGTTTCTGTAGATGGAGTTTGTAAAACTGTTAACTGAAATTCCAGTTATCTCCTTCCATTCATACTCCCCAAATAAACTGCTGTGCATGCTGAAGTTCGTCATGTTTTGTTTCAAAATTTGGCTAGTTTTTATTTGTAAAATAGTATGTCTGGAGGGCAAGGCTGGAAGCCTGCTTTACTCTCAAATTAGTAGTGCTGATTTTGGAGTACCTCCATGAGCAAGACTGGAAAGGAAGGAAACTTAACAGCAAGATTACAGATTGGAAGATCTTATGGGAAAGTAGCGCTGTGTTAGGAGCAATGGAGACAGCAAGCAGTGAATTCTGCCTGCTACATCAAAGCAGGCATTTTGTTAGCAGAGGAGATCTAACTATTTGAATAATAAGAGTTGTTGGAAGAGCAAAGGGATCTGTGTTGTGTCGTTTTCTTTTTGATCAGACCTGGTATTTTGCAGTTTTCTGTTAGAAAGGTGTCTTCAAGCACTCAGCTTTTCTCAGACTGAAGCAGGTCGCCCACCTGCCTGGCCTCCTGACATCCTGTCCTCTTATTTGCATGCTTTGTTGACATGTTTTGGCTTAATCAAGCAAGTGTAAGAAGGCTACAAAGCTATTGCAGTTTCCCTGATTATCTGCCTGCTGTTTTCTGCCACAACTCATTTTTGGTTTTATTTCTGTTATCTTACAATACTAGAGCAAGGAAATAAAGTGTAAAATGGCTTCCTGGCATATTGCTGCTCCGCAAACAGCAGAAAGGCTTTGGAATGCAGGGAGAAGAGTCACACTTGCACCGTGACAGTCACGTTCACACCGTGTCAGTTGGTGGATAGGGCAGATTTGGACCAAGCACTCCCATAAGGGTCAGTTTGTGGCCCTGCAAGACAGAAACCCCGAAGAAAATCCATTTATCTGCTGTTGTTTTGAAAAGTTGAAAAGCATTTTCTTATGTGTAACATGAATATTGTGAATATCTGTTGTGTAGGTGTGGCATGCAGGAGTTGGGGTAAGGAATTTCCAGGAGAAAAGTAGTTGTTTTGTCCAACAGGAGGTGACTTAGAGCCTTGGAGAAGTTGTTGATGTCTGTGGTGAAGTAAAAATAATAATACAGGATGTAACTGGAGGAATACCTCGTACTCTATGTTATCTGGGAGGTGGCTGTTTCCTCTTATACAAAGACAGGTTGGCTGTGGTTGTGGTAAAGTAGCCTCAAAATGAGTGATGAGAACCTAATTGCAGAGCCAAGTGCCTGGATTAATCCTGGTGATGGATAGCAGCACATAAATAATTATGTACTTAATCTAGCATCCACTTAATCATGCAACAGGAAACAAATGTGCATTTTGAGCTGGGTTGTTCTGCTCTGGCCATTGTGCAGGTGGCCTCTGGTGTGTGCCTGGCAAGGCTTCCCAGCTGCTTTTCTTCCACAGGGTCCTTTTTGGCCCTCAGTGAATGAAATGCCAAGGGATGTGTGGCTGTTGAATTGCAGGACACAGGGAAAGCATCTCTGTTACTTTTGTGCCTTGTAGCAATGTCTTGTATTCAAATCCTTTTTAGAGAAGAACACTATTATTTAATGGTAGTAGTGTCTTGGAATAAGTATTACTATCATCTTATGGATAGAAAATTAACTTCAGATAAATGCCTGTTTGGGCTCTGAAATAAGTACAGCCTAGGATAGTTACAGTCCTGGTTAGACGCCTTCAAAACATAAGCTTTTTTACCACTTCAAGAAAGCCAAGGCCATCTTGCATTCAAAAAATAACATCGTTATGACCATTAACATGCAGCTTAACAAATCTGTCAGTCAAAATTGGTAAGACTTTAGCTGAAAATCTGCCATAGTTTCAGGTCTGTTTTTGAGGTTTAGCCTCATTTATGAGAGAGCAGTAGGTTCCAAAATGAGGGGTGTTGTTTTCTGCTTGTTGGTTTTTTTTCTGAATATTGCTTCTCTGGTGCATTCACAATTTCCAGAGGTGCATATGTTAGAGCAGTCAATGGTCAGAATTACATATTGTTAGCAAAACCTTTAGAGGATGGTTAATTTACATGAAATGGATCTTTCTACAGCATGTTCTAGGACAACGTTGTGCATGCAGCCTTGATGGTGACAGTGGCATTAGCTCATTTCAGAAGCATATCAGTTCTTGGCCTCTTTAGTTTAGAGGGAAGAACAGGGTGGTGTGAATGTCTGTGCTAAAATCACCAGCAAAACTCATGTATCTAAAGAAGCTCTTTTACCTCCATTAGTTTTGAGTGAAGTCTTTGCCAGCAGTGAGGGCTTGGAGCTTTCAGATCTTTGGAATGAAACTCGCAATCCAGACTGGGTAGCTAAGGTGCTTGATTTTGAAAGGCTATTGAGGAGGAGAGTGTGATGTGTTGTTTCGTGTACTATTTTGTTTACAGTATGTGAATGGAAATTCCCAGCAAGATCGTGTCTCCCCTAGTCCTTTTCCTTGTTAATAACTTGAGGAAAAAGCAAACCATCCTGTTTGCCTTCCTGAGGTAGGTCATGCTTCTGTGTTTATTGGATTTGTAGAAAATCCAGGTCCAGGTGTTGAATTGATATTGTTGAAACTATTCTTAGAAACGTAATGACATAGAAATCCATAGATTGATGTTTAACAGTGATTTTTAAACAGAAGTACGCTCAGTGCAAGGAAATTTAGTGCATAAAGTGTTGCAGGTAGGTAAAGAGTAGGAACAGGTCTTCAGAAGAGGAAATCTTACTGATAGGAGCCTGTAGCTAATTGTGTAGCTTTCAGTGTTGGGCTGCTTCAAGGACAAATGCTCACATCGTGTAAATGTTGTGGTTCCAAATGGAAAATCATATGGCACTACTGTACTGTTGCCCTGGGAAGAGAAGGATAGTGTTTCAAGCATGTGAATAAAACAAAACCAGAAGAATGATGAAAGTTCTAAATCACCAGACCCAGTCTGAGAGCAGAACTACCCCAAAGCAGATCAGCTGTCAGCACCAGCAGTGGCATTTCTCTGTATTTTGATGACAGGTTTACTTTTGGGATGAGCAAAGCTGTTCATTGATCACCCTCTTGCGGTACGTTCATAGTTTTTAAAAACAACTGTCTTATTGTTTGTTTCCAGGCAGTTCTGCAGCCCACTAGGAGGGCTGGGAAGGGATATCTTACTTCTGTAGGCTCTGATTCTTTGGTGCTTATGAAATACATAGCTAGTGGCTGGAGCAGTGCCCAGCAGCTTTCCCCCCCCCCCCATTTCCACCTTCTTATTTCTGCATGTTTTTCTGCACAGTGTCTCAGCTGGCTGCAGAGCAAAGCTTTTTCCCACCTGGTCACTGCTCTGTTGGGCTGAACTTTGCTTTCTGCTCGGTGACCCACTTGGCAATAGGAGCACACAGCGTATCTCCTCCATCCTTGCTTAAGCCTAATTATGCTTAATTTGCTGTGAGGCTGAGGAATGTCAGTGATTCTGCAGTTGGGGTTTCATATAAGACATCCAGTGCTTCCATTTACCTTTGCTGTCCATCCTGGCTCTGGTAGATGTACCAAGTAGAGCAAGTCCCCTTTGCTACCAGGCTGGAGCTGAGCTCAGTGTGAAATGTGTTTAAATGAGGATTGTGTGTGGAGGTGCCCCATGGCTGTTGGTAGTTCTGGCTGCTGATGCTGGTCCTCCAGTTGCCACAGAAAGTCCTCGGGACACCTCTGCTTAGTGACTGAGGTGGAACGGGACGGGGAAGACCTTGGGGTGAGAATTAATTCACTTTCTTGATTCCTGTGTTCCTAACACAAGTTATGATTTGCTTATGTAATTGTGAAATGTGTTTTCCTTTTCTTACAAAGTGTTATATTTTTTCTGCTTATTTCCTGATGCTCTTACAAAATGCTGTTTTGTTGCTGACAAAAAGTTTACTTTGTGTTCATTGTCTCCCAGGTAAACGCAAAGCGCTGAAGTTAAATTTTGCAAATCCACCTTTCAAGTCTACAGCAAGATTTACTCTAAACACTTCAGGAGTTCCTTTCCAAAATCCACACATGTGAGTATAAAGCCAAATGCACAACTAATGAAACATCTTCGAATGATTTAGCCAGTAAGCAGTTTTATTTTATATGCAGGATGAATACTTCATATTTTTTCTAGGTTGTTCAAATCTGTCCATTTGATTCAATGTAAAAGAGGTGGGGTTTTCTTGTTTGTTTGTTTTTTCAGAGTTGAAATTGTTGAATTTGGGATCTTCCTCCAACACTGGAGCTACTGCCATCCAGAGTTGATTAACTTCAGATAAATTATAGCTGATAATCCAAGACCTGTTCACTGTCATTTTCCTGTCTCTTTATTCACTGCTTATTATTTTTCACTAGGTAGATGTTCTTGTTTCTGTGTTACTTGTGAAATACATAACTGTGCTAGATTCTTTAGCACTAAAATGAATAAGTTTGAGGAATGTATTTCTACCAATATGGAGATTCAAGGGAGTTATATGTTGATTAGCCCTCCCTGAATTTTCTAGCTATCTAGCTTCAGCATATCCCTGTATAAAGTTTGAATGTAAGTGTGGCACAGAGCTGTTCCTGACACTAGTAAATAATAGTTATACCTTGTCACAGAAAGTATTAGTTTTATATCCTCAGATCCACCAATCTAGATTGATGGGTGACACCCCCACAGCCTGCTTGTGTGGCAGAATGCAGATAGCTTGCAATGATGTCCCGAGTTTTTCCTCTTCAAGTTCCCTACAGGTCCCAAGAGTTCAGTCAGTGGCAAGTCTCAAAAACTGCACCTGAAGCTTCCCCCTCTGCCTGGACTCTTCAGAGTGTCCTTGGTTATAGTGTGCTTCTGCTTTGCTGTGCATGTTGCTGCCTCTTTCCTTCAGCTTGGTGCCTTCTGCTTTCCCAGGATATATCTATCCTCTGTGGTCTATTCCTGTTTCTGGTAGCTTCTTTTATGCTGGAGATCTTCAAGCAAGTTTTACCTGAGTTAGAAACACGTTTCTGATGAGCTATTGCTGGTACTTACAGCACCTAGAAATTTTATGGAGTATTTTAGAAGATTCCTCTTACCATTCCAAATGACGTTTCCAGCAAGTCTTTCTCTCTCTTTGTGTCTGTTTTCTCTGAAAGAGTATTCTCTCTGGTTGTAAAGCTAGCATTTATATATTCACTTTTTGTGTGTCTCCCTCAATATCATCAAATGCTTGTAACAGTTTTTTGCAGTTTTCTTTCCTCTCTGAGGAATAAGGGGCTTAGTCTCAGCTAGTAAGCTCCCAGCATCGGTCATCTGTGGGGCTTTGACTTGCCTGTGTTTATCTCCATGGATCTCTGTCTTGGATTCACTTGAAGTCACCATAGCTCCTGTTTATCACAGAAGAGCTCTCAGTGTTGACTGGTGACATCTTTAGTATTATGTGTGTGCAAGTGACTGTCATTGTTGTCCATTAAGATGTTACTGCTCTGTCTCCATGCGAGCTGCAGTCATTGATAGGGGTTGTATCCTGAACTGGTGAACTGTGTAACTGCTTTAAAGGAGTTGGAAATGTTTTGGGTTTGATATGATAGCTATTGAAGTGCCAAGAGTAACGATGGTGCACCTGCATTAAAATTTTCTTGGAATGCTACAAACTGTAGTAGTGGTTTCTGTTTGAAGGAGATGAATGCTATTGGTTTGATTACTTTATCTACATTGAAGCTGAATAAGCCTGGATAGAGCTAGTTTATCCGCACATGTTGTCCGTAACAGATGCTGTTCTCACAGGCAACGTTCAGATCTTCTGGTTACATCCTTCTCCCAGTGATGCAAATGTTTCTCTCACGGTGCATCTCAGTAATGTGTCTGTCTCCTTCCACACTTCCCCAGAGAGACTGATTTTTCCTCTGTTGCCTGGAAAAGTTTATAGACTTTAGTTTTGAAGTGGATATTCCAGCCCTCTGGGCCCAGCTGCATTCTCCCTTCAAGATGTGACGGAACTGAGTGGACTCGGGCTCACTCGGTGGCCAAGTCTGTGTGCTGGCTCAATGCTGCTGTCAGTTTCTCTGTGCAGACTTTGTTGATCCAGATGGGTGGATCTGAAGATACAGTGAAGTCAATTTCTTACATGAAATTTGAGTTTCTGTGGCTTGGATCCACCAATCTGGAAGCTGTGTGGTGCCTCCTCTCCAGGAGGGCAGAGGTTCCTGTCAGCAAATGCCTGTTTCCTTTGCTTTCTGAGCTTCGGCAGTGAACTGTGGTGAGCGAGAGGATGTGACCTGCAGGTGCCATGAGATAAAAATTACCTGTTAGCTGTGTTTTACTTGATTACTTGATCAGGGAGCTGTCAGCCTGGATTGATGTTATTCAGGTAAGAGTGTGGTAGTGGGGTACTTCATACCCATGTAGTGTGTTAGGAGGGAGACTTGGTGTAAATTGCACCAAGCAAAGAAACCACTGCTGAAGAGGGAAGATGTTGTGCCAGGACATCAGTTACAGTCTGGGTGCTTGTTGGTGCCGAGGCTTTGTACCCCGGTAAAACGTGCATGGCCATTGCATACCCTGTAAAGGTGCAACTTTGGACTTCTCTATCGGGCTTCCTTCTTGGTTTGAGGAGTTTCAGGAATGTAAGAAACTATTCAGTGGAGGAAATAATTTTGGAATCCCACTAAACCAAGGGTAGAACTTAGCTGATGTGGGCAAGGGAGATGCTGGCATGAGGGGAGCTAAAGCCCAGTGCTTGGTTAGATTCCCACAGTAAGATTTCCTCGGTGAGTGATTGTGCTATCAGACTCAACACGCTGCTACTAGTCACCTGATGTTACTGGAGGAACAATTTCGAAGGCTATGAAATTCCACAGAATCACAGAATCACACATGAATTCCCAGTTGCAAGACACAGTGTTATTAAGCTGACCAGTGCTTCCCAGTTGCTTTGTATGTCAGGGCGCAGAGCACCTGCTATAACCCGGTGAGGGCTCCCTGTCCCCTCTGCTAGGAGGGTGCTCCCAGTGCTTCTCTCCTCTCATAAATAGAGCTTTTTGCTCATGCACAGTTTGTGCCCTGGAATGATGCTCCCAGTGAAGGAGATTCTAGATGACATAATTCCTACAGAGCAGAGGAAATTGGAATGGGTTCCTAAATGGATCCAGCCCCTACCTTGTATTTTCTTTCATGCCTGCTGCATTTTTAGGCCATGTCTTACAGTCTGATTCTCAGGTTGGGGCTGCCAACCCCCATCTGTGGGGGTTGTGTGCTGAGGTACAATAAGTCAGAGTGCTGCCATGGGCTGGCATGGAGCCAGGGCAGACTTAGAGAAGCACCAAGGAAAGCCTGGCAGCACAGGGCAAGTGGGAAGGCAGGGATGGGAGCTGGAATGCCCTAGGAGAGGTCAGCATCTCTAAGCTTTGCTGTGGCATCTCTGTGATGGCCTTGGAGCCAGGAGATGCTGAGCACTAGTAGCTGTGCTTTTCCTGCTCTGTCTTTATGTAGCCCATGGCACCCAGGGGCACCTCCTGTCTTTCCCCCCTCCTACCACTCACTCTGTTCGGAGTGCCCCGGAGTGTCGGGTCACCTTTTTGATGGATTTGGATGAGGTTAGAAATCAGAGATACCTTTCTAGTTGCTGGAATTCATCTCCCTGAAATGTCCCTTCCTGGTGACACTGAAGTGCCTTACTACAGCTGAGTTGCTTTGCGGGTGGCTTTCCTATGGAGATTGGTGAGCTCCAGGATGAAGCATTCACAGCAGGACCAAGGCAGAGGGTTTGGAAGGAAGATGAACTCAAGGTCAGTGAGCACATGTGACTAATGGAGCGTGAAGCTGTAGAGAATGTGCATCCTGTGTAGTCCAGCTGTGGCTGTTAGCACCAAATCTACTTTGTGAGTACAGGGGATCTTGTTCTACCCAGCCTATCTGCAGGATGTCTGGCAAATTGTATGCATAGTATTGCATATGACCTGTACAGAGTAAAGAAAGAGTGGAGCCCAAATTGTGTAGATTAATCTGAAAAATAAAGCTTTTTAGAATTGCTGATGTAAAAATAAAAGCTGTATTTTGAGTGTTACTTGAAGCACAGTGATGTCCGTTCAATTTGATTCTCCAGTTAAACTGTCCTTGGAAGTAAAATTCATACTTGGAGGCATTTACTGACAGCTGAGGCCCCAAGTCAGGGAAGTGTATAGAGCCTCGCTGGTGTCTGCTGAACCCGGTTGTTCCCTTGGCTGTTGGTGATTTATCAGCTTTCTGGAAAGCGTTGCATTCATTTGGTGCACTTGATCTGGATTTCAGACTGCAGGTTTTAGATCCACCTGCTAGCAAATGAGCGTACACAATAAAAATTTGTTTGGCATCTGGTTTGCAGCATTTTGTTGAGCATCCTCACTGCCATCTGGGAAGTTTGCTGAGTTTCTGAGCTCCTTTCTTTAGAATTTCAACACAGAGCATTGCAGCCTTATCTGGAAAGGTGTCAAGATGAAACACTCTTTTCTTAATGCTCAAAAAACTCAGCTTCTGAACTGTGAACTGTAGGTCTGTTGGGCTCCATGGCCTAACTTTGGCACATGGGTGTCTTCATGGATACATCATGGCTTAAACTTCCAGAGCTGCCCTGTGAATCTTCTTCCCCTTGTGGTCTGGAGAGTCACACATATTTTCCAAATAGATGCCCCAGAAGTGTGTAAGCCGATGTTTGGTTTAGAACTTTGAAGCTGGGTGCTTCAAAAGCAAAATGAGGTCTAGTTGCATTTCAGACTCTGCTGCTTCCTTTATTTCTGTATAGTTTAGGGACTGTGTATTTATTCGGGAAGGATTTTTCTGGCTGTCTTAAAGTCTGTCTCAAGTGTCTCTCCTTCTCTTTCAGTCTTCTCTTACATTTTTCCAAACCATTCTGATGCGTGGTTTCAGGCTCTGTAGGTGCACAGTCTGCAAATGGCTGAGTTCCTTAAGAGAGCTCTGAGAGCTCCTGCTACTTGTCCGGAAAATATTAAAAAGCAAAGTGAAATATTCTGTGTTGGCATGTTCACAACTACTTGTGTGAAATTTTTTGTAAATAGTTGTGCCTGTTCCCCATTTATTTCACAGTTTTTTTACATCTTTATTACTACTCATTTCCAATGCCTTTCTGCTGCAAGATACCTTCTCATTGCAGGGTGGGATGCCTGGAAGCCTCAGACATAGGTTTCACTGTAAAAGATACCAATTAAGATCATATGTTGGTGGGTTTTTTGTTTTTTTGTTTTTTTTTTCCTTCAGTGACAGTTTTGCAAATTTTCCTGGAAGTTGTACTGTTCAGATATATTGAGTGGGAAACTTGCATGTGTTTTCAAGTAAGCACAAGTAAGGTGGAAACCTTCAGAGACCCAGCAAATACTTACAAATGTTTGAGTGAATCTGCAGCAAACAGGTTTGCACTTACATTGCAGACTGCCCTGTAATTTCAGTGCTACAGCAATGGCTTTTATATATCTTCTATTTCCCTTATGAGCTTTTTTTATGAATTGATTAACTTTGCTATGTTTAACAGTACTGCTTCTTCCAGAAGTTTACAAATTTGTTTAGCCAGTGATATCTCTGGCCTTGTGACAAAGAGGTGATAAGATTTGTAAAACATCTGTGTTCAGTGTCACAAACCCTAGGTGAATCACCTCTTCAGAGAAGGTGCAACCAAAGTTAGTGTGAAGTTCTGTTTGAACATACACACTACCCACGCTACCATAAGATCTCTTTTTTTCTCACATTTTAAGTTCTTGTATTACTCTGATCATAGAATCATCATAGAATCACAGAACAGCCTGGGTTGAAAAGGACCACAATGCTCATCTAGTTTCAACCCCCTGCTATGTGCAGGGTCACCAGCCACCAGACCAGGCTGCCCAGAGCCACATCCAGCCTGGCCTTGAAATTTGATGTGCTAATTCTGCTCTGCAGAGGAGCTTAGGAATGTCTGCTGTTTCTTAAAATAAATTTCTCTAGCATTTTCCATATCCTGTAGGCACTGGTGTCCTGGTAGGACTATTTTCTTCTTTCTGCAAGAGTTTTGGGTATCTCAGGCCTCACCCTGCTTCTGAAATTGGGTCTTGTACATCTCCATTAAGCTAATTCATATTGATTTGCAAAGGTGCTTCCTGCTATGTTGTTGTGATGTGGGCTGCTCAGAACTTATAGAAACTAATCACTGGCATTTAGGTAGCTAAATCAAATACAGCCTTATCTGACTCTTGTTACCATAGCTTCTGAGTGCTTTGCATGTGTTCATCAATTTGGCTTTGCAAACCTAAATGGTTGCACAAAATTCTGTTTTGCAGATGGGAAGCTAGGGCATAATGTGATTTGGGAGAGGTAAAGGCTGCATCAGAAGTGTGTGACAGAGTAGTGAGCTCAACATAGATCTCCTGTTATCGTATTGTGATTCAGGCTGTAACTTCGTATTGCTTGTCTTGTTGCTGATCTGATTAAAAGCTGTGGTCCTGGCTCCTGTGTGCGTGTGGCAGTAGCCAGAGCTTCCCAATCAGGGTTTCCACCTTGTAACTTTGGTGCTCTCTGTGTGCTATGCAAAGTAAAAGTGTTGCTGTTTCTGGTGTTTATGTGGTCATCCACCTTTTCTGTGGCATGGATAAGATATGGAGAGGTCAGGAGGCTGTGAGAGTGGCAGTGCATTTACTTTCCAAAGTCCCCAGACTTGGCAGGGGCTGCCAAGAGGTGCCCAGCACTCTGGGTGATGGGTGTAGAAGAGCTGATGGCTGGCAGCACAAGGGAGCAGGTGGGGAGCACTTGGAGCTTCTACGCCACAGGCACCTGTGTGGGCAGCTGGTGGGGATGTGGATGTGGCTTTCTCTGGTCTCTTGCAGGTCCTGGCAGCTGAGACATGGTATCTAAGGCAAACTTAGGAAATTTCTCTGAATTTGCAGCATTTTCAAGGCCTGATATCTAACACATTTGCTGTCTCCTTAAGCATATTTTAACTGGCAGCATGGGTGAGGGATGGTGGGAAGAGGTACAAAAGTAGAGCTGCCATTTTCTGCTTCCTGTGAGGGTGTTTTTACAGTTTTCCTGCACCAAGGGCACCAGTGTGGTGTGTAAGGAGTTTCTCCGAAGACTAGTAGTTGATTTCCACTTTTTTTCTGTTGTTGAATTTAATATTATTTCTTAAATTTGCTGTGTGGAAAGAAGTTGAAACATTTTGATTTGATAGAAGTTGGAAAGTTGTCACATAGGATATGTGGTAAAAGTGCTCGTACTCAAGAACTTTATATTCACCATCAACCCTGCATCAGTCTGGCTGCGTGTTGGTCTGTGAAGAGAAGAGCACAGCTGGGTGATGGTCTCCCTTGGATCCAGTGGGTTTCTTTCCAGTGAATGCCTTCTAGTGAGATGTGCTGCCTACCCCTTGTCTAGTAACATGGCTCCCCGAGTGACCTGATCTTTTCCTGAGATTCTTTGGGAGTCAACAGCCTCGACTCCATGTGCACTTGTGGCAAAGCAGTGTGCTCAGGACCAAACTCCAGCTCTGAAGGTATGTGTTACTCTCCAGAGCCCAGAGAAGAACCAGGCTGTGGCCATGTTTCTTGTTTTGTCAGCGTGGCTTATAAAGCTGAGAATAAGGTGGATTCTCTGGTAATGGGTTTGTGTGGTCTGATGAGGAAAATGGTTTGAGAAATGTTTGTTGTCCTGACCATTGGAGGGCTAGAAATTTTCCCCATGGCGTTATGGATTTGGAAGGGCAGTACCCTTGCTGTGTTTGGCAAGAGGGACAATGCTCTTTTATTCAAAAGCAGTTCAAAAGTACTGAGTGTTCGGTGTGGTTTAAGAATTTTTGTTGTATTTATTTACGCTGATTGTATTCCAGTCATTCAAAGAATGTGCTGGGTCTGGCTGGGGCAGCAGCTGTGGCATCAATGTTTAGTAGACCCCAGAGACTGCAGAGTTAAACTCCCTTCGCACATCAGGAGGAGCGCATCTGGTCCTGCCATAGCTGGATGCTTCACACAAAGATGTAACAACTGGGGTGCTTATTTAAGAAAAGTGAAAGTGGGACAAGTAGTTTTAGAAATGGTATCAGCTCTTCTGTGCCCTTCATATTATTGTGTTAGTAGAAATAAATCTTTCTTTTTCCTTTCCTTTATTTGTAGGTGCTGCATCCCCTAGCAATGGCAACAGTGCACATTTAAATGCAAGCCATTTGTCAAAGCTTAGTGTGTGGGGATTTTAAAAGCATTCAGCGCACCCATATATCCAAATCTTTTCTGTAGGACTAAACAGAAAACGGGAGCTTTTTGATGCAGAATTTCCCATGGCACCTTTATGTTGTGCTCCATGCCCCAAGGTGTCTCCGGGACCTGTTGAGCTGCACTGCCTGAGGTCTGAGGGGAAATTGAGCATATTTGAATTCCCAAATTTGTAACGCATGCGCTGAAAACACGTTGCCAGTTTCAGTTAAAATTTAGCCAGGGATCAGGAAATGCTATTACTGTTATTTATTTAACAGATCAGGGGCTGTATTATCCTCACGATATTTATCTTTTAACTTTTTCTTCTAGAATTAGATTTCTTAGCTATGATTCAACATGGACAAGTGTTGTTCCATCCTGTGTGTTTTACAGGTCGGTCTCCTGGAACATGGACAAAGTCCTGAGGTATAAAGAGAGCCTAGATCCTCAGGTCTGTCCTTGGGCAGATACAGTAACTATGAGCTTAGCATGAAAGATTCACTGGTGTTTGGAGAGGAAAATGTGAGGGAGCATTCTGGGCTCATATACACAGTTTATGCTCCAGTGCAAAGGAAATCATTCCAAATGATGTATCTTAGCACCATGTGCACAACCCATTGAGGATTTGACCCAAGCTCAGGTGAGAAGAAACCTCCAAAGCAGCCTACTTTGCACTGTTCCCTGGGGATTGGTTCACACATCACAGCATTCAGACTGCAGATTTCTCTACATCCCAGCCCTGCAGCTGTGTCTTCTGCTTCAGTGCAGAAGCTCGTAAGTGTCCAGCTCAATTCTGAGTTTCTGCTTCTGAGGCACACTGCTGTGTGCTCAGTTTTGCAGTGTTGGACATCACTGCCTTGTTGTTACCTTTCTGGAGCCAACACACTTTACCTGTGCAGATTATTATGTAAAATGTCTCTTTCTCTCTCTCTCTATATATATATGTTTATATGCACCCCTCTGTCCTAGTTCAGTGTCTTCTCTTTTTTTTTAATAAATACACTGTTCCAATAATTACTGTTGGAAGCAAAGTAGGACATTGCTCATGTTGATACAAGGTTAATGCCTTTGTACAAGTGATCTCCACTGTATCATACTGATGATGTATGTAGCCTAAGTGACTGTCTCTGTTGGACTGTGCTTAATGCGAGATGGTCAGTTGCAGGCTCTTTTTGCTGGTGTGTGTGGCAAGTTGTCAAGGCAGAAGGGATTTTATCTAGAAAATGTCGGTGTTCATATTTGTGTTTTGAAGTTCAGCATGACCCCTGCATTTCCAGATGCGGACCTTGCAAAGCATATCCTTGCAAGAAACCCCACTAAGCAGTTTCTGTTGCAGACTGTAGAAATAAACTGTTCGTTGTCATTCCATGTACTCAGGATTATGTTGCATTTCTTCAGAGCAAGACCAATGTACCTAATCTCTTTGGATGTCCATCTCAACTTTGTTGTAAAGTATCTTGCATTTTTACTGGCTACTGAGAAGTGAACTGAGTTTTTCTGCTATGTGGGTTCAAACTGAAGGAATTGGTCATCCTTTCTGTCTTACGGAAACATTAAGAAATGGAGAATGAAGGGAGGAGACTCTGCAGATTTGGAGACTGCTTCAACTTCATAGTTCATCATCACCAGCTAATATTTTCATCTTTTGCATAAATGAGTGGCTTTCAGCACGTACTACGAAGGATGTCCAGATGGAATGAACAGAGTGCACCCAAGGAGAACAGCTACTTGTAGAACTCATAGAGAACTTGACTGAGAATCAGATGGATGTGATGGAGGAGGGGATCGGCCTGTAGGCCTCAACTGGTTTTGCCATTTGTTTGAGGAGCTGACTTCTGAAAAGAACTACCTGGATGGATGTTGGAACAGCTTCTCCATTTTGGGAAACTTCAGAAAGCCTTTCTGACATCAATTGTGGTGACCCTCAACTATCTTCTTTTTGAGCCTTATTTCTCTTCTTTGTAAAGAGAGTCTGGATGGCGGTTCCCCTTTGTGCCCAGTATAACTGATGCCTTTGTAGACACGAGTGCCCATAACAGAGTGATTGATTGTCTCAAATAGCTTTGTGAAGAGGGTTGTCTTCTGTGAGGAGTTGGGATACTTCTCTAGAATCCACTTGTGTTTATTTGGTCTCTCTGATGCTCTAGGTGGTTCTTTCATACTAGTGAAAGATGGACTGATTCTGTGGGACCACTGGCCAAAGTCATTCTTAGAGAGCTTACAGAAAATAGCAGAAAATAGCCTTACGGCTCTTGAGATGCAGTGGAGAATGTCATGTCCCACACAGCCATGTGGAGGAGGCCAGAATTTGAAATCTCACATTACTATTAGGCTGTGGAGCGTGGAGACCTTTGACTGACATTTGCCTACACTGGCATGTAGGAGTCTTATGCCTTAGTTGAGGGGCATTTTGAAAATGCAGATACTGTTGCTCTATTTTGTCTTGTTGTGAGCTCTCTTTTGATCACAGAACTTGTCAGACACATCTCTTCAAAAAGCAATCTTTGTCTTGCAGTTAGGTAAGCCTTTGTCTCCCATCTGTCCTTGTCTGCCACAGGAAAAAAGAAAAAGAAGTTCTGGTAGGGACACTATTTCAGAGTTGCAATGAATTTCAGGTTAAAGCATGGTTTTCCACCCAAATCTTTCTATTCCAAATAGAAAATAATTCTTGAAGGAAGAGTAGTAGGACTTTTAGCTTTCCTAGACTAAAGATGGGATTTTATAAACTTGGAAGTTTAAATTGGAAAAATTGTTTGAAAAATTGCAGTTGAAACTAAAAGGTTCCATGTGGCTGAAATGACAGTGCTCATTCTCTGGTTCTCTCAGCTGTTACCAACAAGGGGCTGGATAGAACTGAAGTATGATATGCTGACCATTTGTAGATAGCTGCAGCGCTCATTTGTGCAAGAACTCGAATGCTTGTTCTTTGTGTCCTCCACAGAGTGTCTAGCAGGAGCCCATCTTGTGTGAGCTACTTGAACCATTCTGAGATACCAGGCCTTTATATCAGACAGTGAGATGCCAGAAGGTGGAAAGCTCAAGAGGCTCAAAAGTCCCATAACCTGATTTTTGTTCTTAGACAGATATTCTAACAAAGAGTGGTAATTAACCTTGGGTCAGTTATGCACCTCTTAAAAAGAAAGGATGTGGCTGTTCAAGTCATGCAAACTTGTTCATTAAGAGATAAGATGAATGATGAGCCCACCTGGGAGTGACCACCAGTCCTAGATTGGTGGATCCAGGATGGAAGGTAGATTACTATAATTATTATTATTTAGTGATGACAAGAAAAACAGTGCAGTGATGGTTCATGTGCCTTGAGGCCATAGTGTGTCACTAGCATGTAGTAAATTAAATGAAATTATTTATATTTTTAATCATAGTGATATTACAACTGGAAATTGACATTGCTTTAAGAAAACAGACTGCTTACAATTTAATGTGTTAAAATACAGGTTGAGTCATCCAGATACCTTCACTGTCTCATTGCTCCCAGTGAGAGAAGGTTGTGTAGGGGAAATCTGGAAGAAAAGTCTACAGCTAGCTAATTGTATGTGCTAACCACTCTGTAGGTAGTGTGACTAGTATTGTTATACATTATTGTGTCTTGTGATAACAGCACCATGTTTTCCTGTCATTTTCATAACTTTTCCTGGCTGAAGTGATACACAAGCAACACTGGGTAGTAATCACATTGTCCCGTTCAGTTTCAAAAGGAGAGAAGCGGACCTCATCCAGAAACTTTCCAGCAGGCTACAGTAAGCTTAACTATCTGTTAGCCATTGTCAAATATTTCCATACCTGCAAAAATGGCATCTACTAAAGTAATGGAAATTGTCTCAGAAATAGTGTCATTCCATGGCTGATTTTCATGTAATGTTAATGATACTGCATCTCAGTATTGTTTTACAAACTATTTAAGAAATGTGTTTGGATTCCTTTGATTCTCACTGATGTGCTCATGTCTATGTTTCCTGTTCTCTCACGGACAGCTGACAGGCTCAGGAGATGTAAATTTTTAGAAGAGCTGGCATTCTGTGAAGGATTGATTTTTTTTTTTTTAGCTCAGGTTTTCTAGTATTCTGAAATGCTCAAATCCAGTGTAGGCTTTAAGAACCCAGCTGTGGAGCAGTTAGCAGATGTGAGCCAGTCTGATATCCCAGTTAGAGTGGGGTTGAGATTAATGTGCTCACTTAAATTCCCTGCAGGTTTCACCACGATGAATTGAGAGATTTCCTCTCTGTAAAGGGCAAGGTGCATCAAAATCTGCTGTGACTCAGTAGTTTAGTGAGAGAGCTTAATACAAAATAATAACATTTTACAAGGCTCAGCCAAACCCTGCTGAACTGTAGCAGATGTGAATGTGTGTTGGGCTGAGTCTCAGTGGCTGTGAAAGAGGCTGAGGAATCTTTCAGCTTTATTTGTATCTTTTGTTGAAGTTTTGCAGGAGCAGAGAAAGACAGAGCAACACTAAGTGCGAATTCTTCTACTTCATGAAAGTGAGCAAGTGTGCTTTTGGCTTTAAACTGGGTAGGTCAGAGATGCAAAACTAAATAATTTTCCTCCTTTGATACATTTTCTCTCTTTCTTCTTCACATCTAAGAATCTGCTATTAAATGAACAGTGTACATGGGTCAGACCAGAACCATTTTGTTCTGCCCCTCTTGAAAGGACCTCCATTGCCTATGAATTTGCTTCTTGCAAAGGTAGATCTCTTCTTGTGAGAGTCCAGAAGATTAATGAGAGCTCCAGCATTTGCAACTTTCCTGGAAAAAACTTAAAACATTTCATTTAGAGACTTTCTCCAATGAACTTTAAAATAGCGTTGTTGTTTTATTAATTCTAGACTGTAGGGTCTGAAAGCTGCTTTATGAATGGCACAGACACTTAGACAGAAGGTACACAAGCTCTGGGCTATTCGAAAGATTTAGCAGAGATGCATTAGCTGAAGCCATAAGCCTCATTTTTACTGAAAAAAGTGCATAGCATGATTGAAATTCTGCATTCTGCATGGAAGCTTTTAGCTAGTTAACCTTGATGGCCACAAAAAAATCTTTAAGGTTGGAAATGACCTCTAAGATCATCTAGTCCAACTGTCCACCTGCCACCATTATTGCACACTAAACCACATCCCTAAGTACCACACCTACCCTTTCCTTGAGTGCCTCTGGGGACAGTGACATCACTGCTTCCCTGAGCAGCCTGTTCTAGTGCATTAATGCTCTTTTTGAGAAGAAATTCTTCCTAATATCCAACATGAAATATGAGTAAATGTAAGTTTTAAAAAGGTACTTCCTTAAGCAGACTTCTGAAGCACAGCTGGTTTGTCTGGATCTCTGACTCTGCAGATCTGTTTTGTTCATGTCAGCTGTGATGTTGAATCCCTCAACTTTTTGGCTTGTTTGCTCTGAATCCCACAGAACTTTTAGATAGGTAAAGTGAAGAGCTTACAGAGGAGATATGGATACCTGTAGCATCTTTCTGGCTTTGCTTCATATCTGATAACTTTCCGATTTGACTAAAAACAAATAAATCAACCAACCTTTCTCTGCTTCTCTCCACAATCCTTCTTTTTCATGCTTGTTTAAAAAAAAAAAAACCAAAAAAAAAACGCATCCCTGCCGTGACGTACTAATAAATAGCAGGGCTTGGGGAACTAACAGCCTGTCTGAGAGCATCCCAACACCTCTGTGCTTCTGCTGGGAGGTGCGTGGGGCTCTCACAGGCCCTACCTTTCCTGCGTGGATCTGGCCCGTGGCATGCAGAGCCGCATCCCCAGCGTGTGATGCTGCCCTTGGCCCAGCTGTGGTGCCTGGCGCCAGCAGTCTGCGTGCCTGCTGCCAAGCTGGGCCCACAAACGGATTTATTTCTGACAAAGGGCAACTGTCTGCAGGAGTTGTTGTCTTGCTTGGTGTTCCTAATCCCTGGAATAACTGCTGTGACAAGCATAGTAACCATCTGCAGTGCGACCCGTACATTGGTGCTTATCAAGTGCAGGAATCACAACCTTGTGAGCCTAGGATTGCTTTATTTCTTACTTTTCAAACTTTCAGAGGTAAGGCGAAGTTAGAAGCTCACACTCTGGAAAAGCCACCAGGAGCTCTAGTCTCTCAGGTGCATGCACAAATCCTACTTTTAGCTCTGTGAAGATTACATGAATCTAGCTATCTTCTCTAGCTTTTCCATGCGGTTTGAACAATAAAAGGAAGCACCATGAGTCCAGCATCCTGATCATTTAAAGAACATCTGTATAGTTCTGCCCGACATTCCCAGCCTTAGCAAGGTTCAGATTGCACAATGTAAAGAAATTAAGCAGTGGGAGGAGTCCTGTGTCTGTTCACATCTGTGCAAAGTAATGAGCACTGAGCACAGTGCCTGAAGGCAGAGGCAGGAACTGCCTGTTAATTACTTCTCACCTTTGCTAGGCACTGCTCTGTCTGATTTCCTCTCTGTTTCCAAGCTCAGGATTTAGGCAGGGTTTTTTTCTTATTACTTTTGGAGCATGTCAGTCCTATGGATTTATGTATGCATGTATCTTGCAGCAGTGCAAATCCAGTAACATGTACTGCATTGGTGACTTTTTTATTCTTGTTGCTTCAATCACTTTTACACCAGGAAATTCCTGCTTTACATCAGTGCAGTGTCCGACTTCCAGATTTGCATTTTTGAGCTGTTTATGTGGAAGTACCAAGTTATTATTTTTTATTTACAGCAAAAGTTTTCTGTTATAAACAGCCATAATCTTTTGATGCTGAAGGTAATCATTGCATTCCAGTTACTGACTCTTAAGTTAGGCTGTGCTGCTTAAAGGAAAACTGCATTGTTTACATCTGGCAAATTATCTAAATGAGCAAAATCTATATTAAAATGTCTGTCACTCTGTCAAGCTTGTTCTTTGATTATTTGATCATTTCTCTGGGTATTTTTAAGAAGGGAAATAAAAAAAGGCAAAAAGTCTGAATGCAATGCAAGGCAGATGGCCTCATAAATACATAATGGAAATAAAGCCAAGCTACAACATACGAGATTTTGTGGGTGGACAGTGCCAGTATGTCTTATTTTAAACCCTGAGGTTCCCCAAAGCTGTACAGCTTCACCAGAACACAGCTACAGGGGACACTTGGTATAGACCCAAGGGGTATTTCCTTGTGCCCATCTTCCTCCCTGCTGCTGGTGACAGACATCCTGCAGCTGCACAACAACAGCATAATTCTGCTGTCACACTGCAGCTGGGGAGAGATGGGCCTCCTGTGTGACAGGAAGATAAGGGCTCCAGATTTGAGTTTTCTTCTGACGTTGGGTAAAAAAGGCAATGTTTCCAAGGTGGAAAAACAGGCAGAGGTCAGATTGGAGACAGGTTTAACTGCTTTTCCAGGATACACCATGTCAATATTTTTTTCTTTAACTTTCTGAGAACTTAAATAGGCAGTGTTGTTTCAAAATGAGATGGAGAGTGCTTGCTCGGGAAGTCGCATCCACACCTGGAAGCCCCTCATTTCCCATCCTGCTCCAGCAGCATTTAGCTTTGTGGGCAGGAATTGCTGCATCCTTACACTGCAGCCAGAGCCATTCCTGTGCTGCTGACAGCAAGGAGCAGTGCAGAAGTTAGGGGGCAGCTGGCTGTTGCAGTGTAGGCTGTCTGTGAGACAGCGGGCAGGGCTGGAGGTCATGTTTCTTCCCTTTTTTTATTCTTCTATATTTTCTTCTTTTCTTTTCTTGTTCCTTTATTGCCTCACTTTCATTCCTTGCTCTTCAGTAAGTAGATTTCAGAGAGAATGCCACTCAATGCAGTGTTTTATTCTGAAGGATCAAACACACAGCAGTGCTAAGGGAGGGGTGCTGCTGTGCTCGTCCCCTCCGGGCTGCGCACCATCAGTGCTGCAGGGTTATTCTGAAGGACAGCAAAGCTGAAGGACTCCATAGGGAATGGCAGATTGAAAATCTCTGGTTAGAGAAGGGGAATGAGCAGGAGAGACACCGCTTAGAATGGAAAGAGGGGCTGTTTGGTAGCAGCGTTCGTTGAACAGGTCAAGGGTTCAGGAAATGCAGCTGCTCCAAGCCCGGAAAGTGCTAAGCTTGTGTTGCAGGGAAGCTGGAGTGCAGCAGATGAACTGTTTGAACCTTTGTTGTACCAGCAAATCGACCTTTGGGCCTGACCTCGCTGCCCTCACAAATCTGGGTTCCAAATAAAACCCAGGGCAGGATGGGGGCACCAGCACTTCCCGCTGGGCGCTGCTCACAGCTGCTGGTGACACATGCTCCGTGGTGGTCATCACGCCTGGGATCGGTGGTAATGTCCTCATTCCTCTGGCTGATAAACTCGATAAGCTTTATGCATTTGGTCAGCTACTTCATGCATGTTCGGCCACAGCCTGGGTGAGCATGTGGTTGCTTCATCAAATGCCCAAGAAAAGTGTCAGAGTCCAAGGGATGGGTTTGACAGAACCTCCCTTATTTACGCGGTGCCAGAAACACCTGTTGGCTCGAATATCTGTGTGGGCTCGGTGTGTCCTGCAGTGAGAACTATCCTTACTACATTAAAGTAGGAAGCTCAGATTTTTGGCACACATCATGACCAAAGATGTGTGAATCATTTTGTTAATTAATAAAAATCTGAAATTTTGCATGGCATTTTAAGGTGAACGGTGTTGAAAATACTTGTGCATTTCCTACTAATTCAGTAGGAATTTTGCCACATTTGAATGAGTAATGATAAGTATCTTAAAACAACTGTTGAACTCCTACATCCTATACACCTGGGGTACCATTCTGCTTGAAGAAGTGCTTGAAGGCACTTTTTTTTTCTGTATGTCACAAACAGCTTGCATTGTTTTTTATAGATACAAGTTATTGGCTCTTCATTTTTTTTTTTTTTAATAAATTAAACAATTGCCTAAAATGTTTTAAAAATTAATTGCAGTTTTCCATTAAGAGCAAACACTCTGAAGTCCCCTTGTACAAATGAAAGATTTTGCTCATGTTGAATAGAAACCCAATTAAAAGTGAGACTGGAGCATAACGGTGTACAGCAGCAGAAGTCTGGGGAGATGGGGATGGGGAGTGCTCTTCAGACTCTGGGTTCTGCATGTTACCAGATCCTGCTTTAAGCCTGTTGTATTTTGTGCAAAGCAGAAAGAACTGTGTAAATGAGTGATTAGAATGACTCTAATATATGAGACATGCTGAATTTTATGCCACAGCTGGTGAAACTTATCATTAATTGAAGCTGTGAGCAAATGTATGTCATTTTTGATTTAACATTCTCCCTCACCCCTGCACCCCCCACCCCAACCAGAATTCTTCCTGGAGTCAGATTATTGCTGTAGACTTTGTGAACTCCTCTCTTCTAATGTTTAATCAAGTGCTGAAAAGAGACATTTACAGACTATTTAAAATGTGGAAAAATTGCTTCCCAATATTTTTGACAGAGAGAGACTGAGAACACACAGCATTGAATCATCAGGAAAATTGAAGATTTCCCCTGAACAGCATTGGGATTTTACAGCAGAGGACTTGAAAGACCTTGGAGAAATTGGACGAGGCGCTTATGGTTCTGTCAACAAAATGGTCCACAAACCAAGTGGGCAAATTATGGCAGTTAAAGTAGGTGATGCCCATCCTTACATTTGTACTTCAGTCCATTAGGGATGAAATGTGATGGAGAATTCATGTTCTTCCATCGACAACCCATCTACTGCTCTTTTCTTTTATTTCCAATATAAAGGCTGCTTTTTGCTGAAAATGCATTGTATAACAGGCATGTTGTCAAGTGATTTGTGACACTCTTGTAATTGCTTGTGCCCTTTTGAAAATGCCTATCAGGAACTTACTGTTTTAAGAGGATCACATGTTTCTGGAGACTGGTAATGGGGCATGGGCCTTTCACCTCTGGGTCACTGGTTCGGATACAGCCAAGGTTGGTTGTAGGCACAAGCTGATGTCTGGCAGCTTCTTGGTGTCTTTTGTGAAATAAGGCAGTGATGTGAGATTTGCTTTTTATGTAAGCATGTTCCCATGGTGTAGCAATTAACCACCTCCCCACAAGGAGCTGGAATGGGGATCTTCCAGGGAGTGGTTTGCTCTTGCTGATACGTGATGGTGCGTATTTGCTTCCTGCTTACCATGTTGGATCTGCTGAGATGGAAGGTGTTGTGGATTGCAGGATTGCCCGTTTTCTACCTTATGCTGCCCAAAATCTCACCTTAGAAGCATGAACAATATGCAGCCTCATTTCCCAGCTGGGCAATGCGGAGTAGTCTTTGTTTTGCTGTAGCAGTGCTTCTCACCAGGCGTTTCTGAGGAGCTGCTTGTCCATTGAGCTGGGCTTGGTGGACAGCAGCCATTCTCTCTCTTCCTTATCCTTTACTTTGCTTGCTGCTAGCTAGTAGCTAATGACATTAGTCTTTTAAGTTTGCTGATGATGTTAACTGTACGTGCTCCCATAGCTCATGTGAAAGAGTAGAAGAGAGCTTTGAACTGTGTAGAAGTTGGTGTCACTCTCTTTTTCAGCTCTCTCTTTCTTCTTGGGCTGTTCTCTGAATGATCTGGAAACATTTGCTGCTGCTGGCCTGGTGTGGCATGTAGGCAGACCACAACCCCAGCTCTAGCTGCTACAAATGTAATTTGTACTCGTCTGAACTATATCAGGCTGGAGTAACCAGCATCCCTTAACTTTCTCCTGTAAATGTTGACATCCTCATAGGGGTGGGATCATTGGCTGGGCCTCACAGCTTTGGAACAGAATGCAGTGGTATTGATGTTTCATTGTGATTTTTTTTTAATCCCTCAAAGTCATCAGTGGAACTGGAGGCTGCCCGTAAGTGAAGACCTGGTTCTTTCAGTTGCTTTTGGTGGAACTGTTAGGTGGAGTTTGCAGATGATAGGTTGAAAATCACTGATGAGGTGAGATGATGCCTGGGCACCATGTCCACAGTATGTGTCCTAGGCAACAGGTTTTACAATCATGATGGCTGTGGGTCTGAAAAAAGCTCTGCCTATAGCTAAGTGGGTTTGTGACAGAGCTCTGCAGTGGGTACAGCTCTGCTGCAATGAGTGCTTTGTTGGGCTGGCTAGTGTCACCAAGAAGGAGATGTGTCTGCTGGCACAGAAATTCTCTTGTCCCAGACTATGTTTGCAAAGGGATTTTCTGGATGGTAGTGAAGTGTGGTCAGTGTGGATGGGCTGCAGTGCAGGTACAGCTCCCACCTGCAAGGTGGAAGGCTCCAAAAGTGCTCTTGCCCACTGTTGGAGGTGGCATTGCACATCTTATTGAGCTGTCTTTGCTGAGGCAAGAGAGGTGTGTGCAATTTCTGCGGGTGCTGGGCATGATGGCTCAGCATTAAGCAAATAAAACCCCCTAATTTTACAGCGTCTGAATTTTGAAATGTCAGAGTAGCAGGCTGGGTGATGCCACTTTCTTTTCTCTGAACACACCCCTGTCCCTGCTGCACTTTTCTTCACTGAAGGGAAAAGGGAAGCTGGAGGCTCTGGGCAGCCACATCTGTTTCTAAAATGTTAGGAGTGAGGGCTGTTCTGCATTGCCAATGGGGATAAAATGTGACTGAGCAAAGGAAAATGTATGAGTGGAACAGTATGTGACATCTCTGCTGCAGAAAGAGCTATTCCAAAGCCTGGATGGTGCAGTTTCAGGTGAGGCTTCAGGATAGAGCTGATTCCAGACTACCTACTGGTTCATTCCAAAACACTTAGCCTTTTCTCTTCTCAAATTGCTGTTGCTTTTGGGGCAGTCTGTGTTGTGCAGTATCCTGCTTTGTTCCAGTCTGCTTTATAGTCCATCTGTGTTTGGGGCCATCCATCTCCTGTTCTCTCCGTTTCCCCCAAGCCTGTGGTGTCCTCCTGGCTTATAAAGCTGTTGCCTTCTGAAGCCCCAGCTCCTCACCTGCCTCCAGGTAAACAAGCTGCTCTCTGTAGTTTCTCCTTGCTATACAGGCAGGAATTTAATTTGATATATTCTCCTTCAAATTGAAACTATCCTAAGAGAAAAAGCATAGAAAATGAATGGTTGAGAGGAAGCCATGTCAGTCTGATGATCTGAAGTTCTAGCTATGATCTAAGTCACACCTGCTTGCAGTTCAGTGTTGTGGCACTGTGCGTTGTGCCTGGCCTTGAGGACATTGAATTTCAAAACCAGTGTATCTCATTATTTGGTGGTACTGCTGTTCCTGTCCAGTGCTTCCCTAAGAGCTGATTACAGCAACACCAGGGCATCAGGCAGATCCCTTGGAAGGGGAGGAAATAGATTTTTGGAGGCTGCAAGCCAGAAGTTGTCTGTTCTGTACTGATGAGTGAAAGACAGAGAGAGCTCCAGAAGCTGCTAGTTAGATGCAGAGAAAATTGCTGTGTGGGCCTCATCCAGTTTCTCCTTCATCCTCTTCCATCACTATCCATGACAAGATTCTGGAGCAGTCAGCTGTCTTCCACCCCACTTATTCCTGGCAGGATCAAGTCCTATTTGCAGTTACCATCTCCAGGCTGCATCTGCATGCAGCTTGTCAGTCCCTTCTGCAGACAGGTTCAAATCCTGCTTGTTCCAGAGGCGTGCTGCAGTTACATAGCAATGAACAGATGAAGAGTTGCTCTTTTCCCATCTTGGAGTTTCCAGCTCCTGCTGCACCCAGACAGCCTGGCAGCTTTGAGCACTCATCCTGCACACCTCTCAGGCTTGAGGAAACGCAGCTGCTGTATCAGACCTCAGATTGTTTCCACTTCCTTCTTCTGGCTTTTCCTACCCTGTCATGCCACTTTCATGGCACTTTGCAATCTTTGGTTCCTTCAAGCATTGTTTACATTCACCTTCTGCTTTCTCTCTGCATGGTGCCCTGTGTTTTCCCTGCAGCATGTGTTCTGCTGTGCTCCTGAGTCCCCAAGCAAAGCTCAGGGGCTGTCCCTCCTGTTTCTACTTCTTACCACAGCAGTCTCCACTCCTGTGCATGCTGAAATAGCACCAAAACAACTTGAGATGTGCAGGTGAAAGCACAGTTTCCCTTCATTTCTCCTTTTATGCAGTTTGGTCTGATCAGCCAATGTCTGGATCTTGGCAGATGTAATCCTGGGACTTCTAATGAGGGTGTCCTGTGACTGTCAGGCCGTTGGGCAAGACTGAAAGCTTTTATCTGGTACTTCAGCATCAGCTGTAGAGGAGGACAATACACCCCTTTACGTCACTGGTGTGAAACCAGTTCAGCAAAGCTTCAGGCTGTTGGAGAAAGAGGCTTCGATGATAAATTCTTGTGCTACATTATTATATTATTGTGCTTATTGCCTACAGGCAGGCAATTGCAGGATTTGCTGTGTTGCTTTTGCATCCCCTGCTCGACCCATTGAAAGCCTCTTCCCAGGCACATCAGGAAGAGGGGGAGGTGGTAAAAGAAAAAGGAATCAGACTCAGAGGATTTATATGCAACATTTTTTCATTTTTCTCTATGAAAAATATTCTATTTTTGCAAGATTGAAATAAGAATCCTCTTGTTCCTTAAATCCCATTTGTCTCATAGGTCTTCCTACAGATTCCAAGTGCCTGTTCACTCTGGATCAGCAGGCACCGTGATCTTCTCCTCACTCAAAAAATCCCTATTAATTTTCCTGAGAATTTATTTGCATATGAGGTCAAGACTGTCCCTTATGGGAAAGAAAACAGCCCATTTTTGTCCATTGCCAACTCTGTGCAAATTCATCACTGCAAGGCCAGTTTGTACATGAACTCTGTACCTCCTTGGCAAGTTTCTCTTCTGGAGTCCTTTTCCTTGAAGGCAGTATCTGCCCTGGCCCACATTTGCCTGTGGCACCAGCATCAGTTCTCTGTGATACTGTCTTGTCCAGCTTCCAAGTTTTCACCCATCGTCCTTTCGCTTTGTTTCTGGTTTCTTGTTTGCTCTTCTGTTCTTGTTCAGTCTGTGTCAGTCTGTAAGTCACTTGTGAACAATCTCCCTGCAGGAAGCCCTGGTCTCTTCCCAGGATCTGCTGCACTCTGTCACTCCTCATCTTATTGCTGAGGCTTCACAACACATGCTGCCCCAACCCCTTTGGTACCTGCCCTCCAGTATCACCATATGTTGTTGTCATAGCTGCTCCAGGGGGCTGTGCATCTTGTTTCATGAGGATACCACACAGCCAAAGAACCAGACTGTCATTGTCAGATCAAAGTCCCATTTTATTAGGGTGAAGTGGTTTCCTTGGGAAGCTCACCAAGCAGCTGAGGGTTATTTCTGTCCTGAGGTTTCCCTTTAAGCTTGGTGATCAAAACGAGATGTTAAAATATCCTTGTTTTCCCAGAGTGATATAAAAATATATAAATGAAACGTCTCCCAGTCTGAATGAATGCTAGGAACTATTCTCACTGTTGGAGCATGATGCTCTGCTTACTCCTTAAATAGCGCAGATAATACGTAGCGTGGGTTTTATTAACCAGAATTCTGAAGGCTGGGAGGGTTTCTTGCTTGAAATGTTCCCAAGATAAATAATCAAATATTTGACATGTCCAGCCTTTAACCTGTGAAGCGATGCTTGTGCCAGCCTGGAGCCCAAGCACAGCAGCAATGGGAAGGCACAGCTCAGGCCCCTGCACTCCCCTCCAGCCTCCTGAACCACAGCTCTCCAGCTGTAGGAAACACCCAGAGGTTTTGGTTTTGGTGCTAGAAGCTTCTAACAATTTCTTCCTCTTCTGCTTCTCTTGTTTTGAACTGCCTGAAAAATGTGCTGTCAAGAGCCTGTCAAATGGTTTGTGCTTCAGTTGGTGTTCAGGCTTCTTGTCAGGGCTGCATGGACAAGTCTTACACCTCTTGTGCTTTTTCCCTCAGAAATACACCTAGGGAGTGAGCAAACTGTGGAGGGGGCATTTTTGTCCGCAGTCCTTCAAGTTTTCCTCCACTCCAGAAGCACTGATTTTCAGCTATGTACCAGAATTTTCTGTATCTTGTAGTATCTGTCCGCAGTACAAATCAATCTGATTCAGTCTTTTTCTGCAATATTATCTAGTTTAGTTCCCACTTCTAGCCAACATGTTCGGATTTTGTTGGTTTTCTGTTTTTTGTGTAGTCCAGCAATAGTTTTGACCAGACTACAGGCGGCCTTCCACTTCTTCTGCAGTTGTCCTAACAAATTCAGAAGCAATTCTAAGATCAGCTGGGTAATCAGAGAAGCTGGCTGAGGCACTGTTTGGAAATACATAGGATGTCAAGCCTATAAAACATCTGTAAAAGATCTTTGTTCTTCCAGGAGAAGTCAGTAAGCTGTGAAGCTGTTCCTGGTTCAGAACACAGTGCCTCTTTCACATCATTTTGCATTGTAGTCAGTGCTTGCTCTCTTACCCATTGCTTTAAAACAGGTGTTTAAGTCTTGGCTTTCACAGATTTTCACTGAAGGCAGTTCCACAGTTGAAATAGGTTGTTAAGTATCAGATGTCCTTGAGAGCAGAAGTTAAACATTTATTTATACCTCTGTAATTTATCCATCATTTCCTGGATATCTGATAGCACTCTAAGATGACACTCAAGTGGATTAAGTTCAACCAAGGGGCATGTTTCTCTGACCTTCCTGTTTCCCATATGATTTTGGAAGAGGAGCATTAGGATTTTTGTGAGCTGGCTTTGTGGTATACATTTCAATTCTTGGCACAATTAGATACAGTCCCTGAAGCTGACTACTTATCTTAGAATTTATTGAGGAGGATTTTCTGTTTCATTCATCTGTTTGGGTAGTTGGCTGAGAGTAAGGGAAGGCTGTTCCAAACCCTGCTGATAAGATACAGAGGAAGTAGTGAATGATGAATTAAAAGGAAATGGTGAAAGACTGAGTCTTTTTAGAGGAGACAGAGGCTAGTTGTGATCAGTGGAAGACCTGACTTGCTTTTTTCAGGACTAAAAGTGTTATGGATGGGTAGGTGAATGTTCTTGTCCTCAGCAGCAAGTATGCAAAACCCTCTTCCAGTTCTCTGTTCCTGCAGGTAACCCAGCCCACTGGGGCACTGTCAAGCACCACTGCTGTGCTTTCTTCTGAGTCCTGTGTGCAGAACAGTGCTATTTTTCCTCTTAGCTCAAGAAGCAGGTTTTCAGTTTCGTGCCTTTTTCTTCCTTTTCTTCTTTTCCTCTTTACCTTTCCCCTTTTTCCTTATTCCCTTTCCTCTTTCTCAACTGGTTGCTACCCACTGCACCTGAATCTTTTCTTGTGTATACTGAGGCTTGGTGATGTCTCTTCTGTTTTGGGTCTGCTTTGTGGGATTTGCCTGGTTTGAGGTTCGAGCTTTCCAATCCACAGAGCATAGCTTAGGATTTTGCTGCTGATGCTGTCTGGAGCACAACTTTCAGAGCCCTTGTTTCTGATGTTAGAAGGCTTTATCCTAACCTGAGTTTGTACTAAACGGGATGAAGAATGTACTTCTGAAGGGTTTGTTGCAGTTTGAGGCCAACAAGGAACTGTTAAAAATGAGACTTCCTCTATCTGCTAAAAAAAAAACCTTCTTCCTTATGTAGATTGTTTGGCCATAGCAGCACCTGCATGCAGTAGAGTAACCAGGCTAAGATGTGTAGGATCTGAAGACAAGTGAGACCTGTCTGTCCCATTAAATGGTGTCACCAGACTGTTGCCTTGCTTTGTGTCTTTCCTGCTATTTCCCACATCCCTGGAAAGTCTGTATGTGGGAACAGCTGAGTGTCCTGCCATGGAGTTAGATAGTGGGTCTTCATTACAGCTCATGTGCTATTTGAATAATGGTTGCTGGTGACTTTGATTACCTTTTGCTTTTTCTTCCTTCTTCTGCCTGGAATGCTGTTCCTTAGCTGGTGAATTGAGACTGCTGGCATGCAACAGACTGTCCAGGCAAACAAAGCTGTCTTCTCCAGCCTGGGCTGCCCCCTGCTCTGTGCTGTGCTGCACATTGCCTCTGATTGTTTCGCCCTCATCCCCAGCAGTCTTTGGACCTTGAAGCGATGTTTGCTCAGGAGTTCATGCTGGCTTCTCAAGTTGTCCTTTGGGTGCTGCATCTGCATGGATGCTCTGCAGTATAACTGACTGACAGTCCATCCTCTGGGTCCTTTACTTGCTCTTGCTCTTTCTTCCAGAAGAGATTGTGGTTGGCAAAAGGAGCAGTGTTAGGATTTGGTGTTGTTCCAAGGTGCCATTAAAATAGCCTCCTCTATACAACGTATCTTATATGCTTTCCAGAGATGAAGAAATAAGAGCAGAAAAGGAAATATCAGAGGTGGGATGAGATGCTTTTGGATGAAGTTGTAGAATTTGAGAAGCACACTGCAGGGAAGGCTAGATTGTGCAAATGTGAGGGTGATGCAGAGGGAAGCTGAGAAGATTCTTGGATCACCATGAGAAAGGCTTTTGAGGGGCTGGGAGATAGGGAGTTGGCATGGAAGAGAGCTGTGAGTCACAGTATAGAGAAAAGATTCTTCTTGTATTGCTCCTCACCTTCTTTGTGAACTTTTCAGAGAAGTGCAGAGAAGCATCTAAACTGTCCCTCAGACATCCCACCACAGTGGCTTTGCCATCCGTCATCTTCTGTCAAGGGTCAGAACAATGTCATTATCATTTCATATAGTGATAACGGTATGCCATCTAGAAAGAGACATTCATTCTGCTTAGCCTTTGGTGTCCCAGCGCGGGGTTGTAGAGCTTTATGTGACTTTATGTGACTTTCTTCAGTGATGGCACTGAACTTCTGCAAAACAGATTTGAACCAGTGACCTAGAGGTGAAGTGGTTTAGTTCATTGCTAGTCCCCTCAGCCATCTTCTTGCTCTATTTGCAACTACAAAATATCACCCACTCGGTGGCTTTGCAAGGTGTGTGGATGTGCTGGACAATTTTCCCTAGTACTCTAGAATCCATTGGGAGGGAAAAGGGTAGCATGAGCACAACAATTACTGGTCTAGGCCGAACTAGAATGTAAAAAATGAATGGTGAATTAACAATATCAGGATGCACCAAAGGTAAGGAAAACTGTAGTATCAATACCGTCCTCATTTTTTGTGATTCAGCACAAAAAAGTCTAAAGGTACAAAATCATGCACTGTTTCTTAAATGATGTGATATGAATAGCCAACCTTGATGGTACCTTCACATGCTGAGCCCTGTGCTTGTTAACATGTGTGGTCTTGCTGCCACCAGCAGTTGTTTGCAGGGCAGGGAGCTCTGCCTAGCAGTGCTGGTAGGACTTGGTGCTGGTATCACATAAGTTTGTCCCAGAACCTTGAATATTTTTTCTTTCCTAGGTGCCAAGTAGTTTTTCTTCTCAAGGAGTGCCTCGGCTACTTCTGTTGCTTTGGACTTCTTGACAATTATTTTTTCTTTTTTTTCTTTTTTTTTTTTTAATTATTTATTCTTCAGGGTCATGATTTTCCTCACATTTCAGGGAATGCATTAATTAGTGCAACTTGTTAAATGTGTTTGCAAAAGTAACATGAAAATCTTTGGATGGTCCACTCCATCCTTCATTTAATGAGCTTCATGTTTGGAAGTGTGCTATCTTCTGTTTTCAAACTTGCATTGTTCTTTCCCACTCAAATCATAGATTTCCTTACGTATAGTGTAAAGAATAGTGTGTGTATATATATATATATATATATATATATGTTTTCAAACATACAGTATGTCTATATTTTGTACATTATATCTTAATGTTACCTCGGCCAAATATTGTTAGTTTTATGAGAAAGACTGTTGCTCACCATTAGGGTTTCCAGAGAAATGTGTTTCCTCGATTACCTGATGGGCCATTTTCAGTGTCAGTTGTGGTGGAGGGAATCGTTTTGTCTTCTTTGCTTTTCTTATTGATTTGAAACATAATATTCCTTAGTTAAATTTCAAATTGGTCTTTGAGCCCCATCCAGTATTGCTAAGAACTCTGTGGGTATTTGTTTTGAAATAAAAACCTGAATGTATTGTTTCACTGTAGGCTTCGGTGAAATCTCTGCTCTTTGATTTCATTCTGCCATTTCATCTGAAAATGATGATGCTTAATGATAGTAAAACTTAATTGGGTATATTACAGTCTGAATTTAACAACTTTTGGGGTTATCAGTTAAAATTCTTGTTTGACAATGTAGTTCAATTATGTAGTTCGATTCTCTAGAGTGTGTTTGAGCATGCTTTGGGGATTGCCTGCTCAGCCTTGGGTTTGGGGTCCTTGACATGTTTCTCCAGTGGTGGTTTGGAGGATACAGTAATGGCATGTAAGTGATAAAGTCTCTGCCACTCTTCCTCTTTCAGAGAATTCGATCGACAGTGGATGAAAAAGAACAGAAGCAGCTTCTGATGGACCTTGATGTAGTAATGCGAAGCAGTGACTGCCCATATATTGTTCAGTTTTATGGTGCACTCTTCAGAGAGGTGGGGACTCCAAACTTGCTTCATTCATAGCACAGTTTGTTTTTCTGCCTTTTTTGTCTTTGCAGTTGCCAAATTGCAGTAAGGATGAGAAAATTAATTTGTTAGGATTTCTAGACTGCCACCTTTAATCAAGGTTATTTAACCAAAATACCCAGATGTTTGAGTGCTGCTAAACACCTAGATGCTCTCCCCCTTGTTATTATATCTGTCTGCATATTTCAGTCTCTCCTTCAATGAACTTGAGGTTCCTCGTGCAAGGTGAGTGCTGTTGGGCTGGGTGCAGCTCTGCAGCACCATGCTTGGACACAAGTGTGATCAATGTCAGCAGTTGTCAGAAAGAAGCACGTGGAGGACGTGCAAACTCAGTATCCCTGTAATAAAGGTGGCTGCTGGAAGCAGACTTTAACCTGATGTATATATAGGTGTATGTGTGCACGTGTGTATGTACCAGGGCTGTGTCAGACCCATGATATATGTACTTCTTCCCTGAAGTTTGTACGTGCAGATGCATAAGAACGAGTGACCTTGCTTGGTCAGAGCAGCGGGTGCTCCTGTCTCTGGGCCCACAGGATCTGCTTACAGAAGCATGTGCATGACTTTGGCATAGCCTTCAGTCATGTGTAGATTAATGTCTTCTGAGCTCTGTCTTTTGCTTAGTGATTTTTCCTTTGAATACCTGTACATTTTTTGCATTTGTAGTGCTTCCAGAAAGGGTCTTCCTCTGGTTGTGCACCCTTCATTTGGAGCACCACAGTCCATTTCCAGTTTTCATCCCACTATTCTGAATGCTGCTCCCAGTGATTCCCTTGCTGTCTGTATTTGATGAGGCAGTTGCTCCTTTTCCATTCTGTCCAGGCTCCTGAGGATCTTTTGGAGTGTTGCCATTTTCCCTGCCTACCATATCTTCTTCTTCAGCCAGATAAGTGCCAGCTTGTGTCATACACAGAATTCATTCTGATCTTTGATAATCTCTCTTGCTGTTATCTGCATCTTTTCCAGTTCTGTGCTATCCTTTTGGTACCACAATTGCATTACTGTTCTTGAAAGGAGCAGTACCTGCAATAGCTTGCCTAGGGGCAGTAATTTTGCTTGGACCTTTAATGCACATAAATACTCTGTGTTGTGGAGTGAGTGAGTTACCCAATATGACACTTCCATGAGTTGTATCAAGACCAGAGTTAGAGCATCAAAAGATATGTAAGCTGACCACTGTTAATCCTGGCATAATTCGGTTCTGCATGGCCAGGAATACAATGTTAATCACTGCATTTTTGTGACTGTTTTAGCATCTACTTATAATATACATAATTTAAGGTATGAATTACTCTGCGAGACAGAATTATTCTGTCTCCTTGTGCCTTGCCCAGGCACTCCCATTGCCTTTGAAATGACCAGTAAAAACAGTTGGGAATTGGTGTTGTACATGCAGCCTTAACAATCTTTTGCCATGCTTGCATATTTTCCTCTACTTGAGCCTACCTAGAGGAAGAAGAACAACAGTGAGTAGATCCCTGTTTTCCATCCTTGCATATTATCTGGCATTGCAGCCTATGCTGAGCCTGTAAGGGCTTTACTGGGGTGCTGTTAGAGGAAGAAGGTGCTTTTCCCATGCTTCACCTTGTCTTATTTGTTGAATATTTCGGGCCAAGAAGCGTCCCTGTTCATGCAGTCTGAACTCCTACTGAGTGTGAAGGCTCAGCCTTGGCTGCAAGTTGGCAGCTTTGCTGAAATACAAATGATAAGGCTGTCAGCTAGTTTGAAGAAAAGTCTCTGGGCAAGGCCATATCTTGCCAGTTGCTGATGAGCAACATGTTCAGAGCTGCATGAGCCTGTCACCTCTTTGCAATTCTAGGCACATTCCAGAGTGTAAGCGTACATACATCAATAATGCAAAAACCTGCCTGCTCAGTACCCAGCTGTCAGTCCGGCCTTTGCAGCAGTATTGTCAAAAAGCCTGTTCTCTTGCAGCTAGGCATTGTTCTTTGGGCAAGGCTTCAGTAAGGTCACCCTGGGATATATTTTGATGGTCCCTGGCATCCCCTCTGCCTTCACCCTGAGCATCAGTGGTGTGGGATTCTTCCCCTCACCTTGGCTTCTTCCTGATAGACTTGGATGAGTTTTCTGTCTTGTCATATTAATTAAATGTTCAAATGTAAATCACATTTTTTAAAGGAAGGAAAACTGTGACTACAGAGAAGAGAAAAAACGTATTTAAGTGAAAAAAAAGATTTTCAGCAGTATGTTTGAACCCTCCAACTCTAATCCATTCCCAAAGTAATGGAATCATCCAGCTCCCTGATGCAAACTGAGTCACAGGACCACATGGGACTAAACCTCTCTCAGGAAGTCCTACAGCAATACATGTGTCAACAAACCTTGTTTTTCAGCATTTTAAGGTGAAAAATAAGGAAAAACATTCCAGAAGACAGATCTTGAGACCTTCTGCTCTGAGCCAGGATTCAGATTCTCTGGGAATAGATGGAGCTACAGGTGGGAAATTTTCTTCCTCCTGCTCCTAAAAGGTAAAAAACTTCTCTCTGAGTCTCTTTAGAGGAGCTAGAATATGGAGCAGGCACCTCTCATAATCACATAATTGGCAAGAAGGTTGTAGCAGCTTCAGGAGGAGCAATAAGACAGCTGGACTGTTCTGAATGGCAGGTACCTCTCTGAAGGACTGAGCAGTTTGTGCTGAGAAGCAGAGCTCTCCCCTGGTGGTTTGGGGAGTAGGAATAGTAGGACAAATTGAATGGAACTTACTTTGAGGGCAGTCATATAACTGTAAACAGACAAGTTGCTGTGACAGCCTCTATGAGTATAAAATGTTTGATTTGGAAAAGCAAAAAATATTGCAGGTGAATATTTTCCCTACTTGTATTCTCACTTGTTCAGCAAGCATTTTTTGATAGGAAAATGTTTAAAATGCTGCTTTGTCTCTGGCAATTCTGACAATTTGAAAGCTTCTTCTTGAAAAATTGCTCAATGCCATAAGCTACAGCTATACCATCGATCCATGAAAACCAGACTGGGGCATGAATAAGCATCATGGAAGCTTGACATGGGATTGAGTCTTTTCTGGGGAGTGGTATTGGTTGTCCCTCAGCCATCAACACCTTTACCTGTGTTTTATTTGCTCCTTGTTCTTCAATCATGTAGTACATCTTTCTGTTAGGTATGTTTACAAATACAGTGTAATGTATATCAATGCAAAAACTGTATGTAAACTATCAGCAGTGGAACTTGGTGAGAGTTTTTAGGCACTCACTCAGATGAAATTGAATTACCTACTTAGTGAAACATGAATAATGGAAAAGCAACATTTCAACCTTTGCATGAATAAAGGAGACTTCATCATGCTGACGTCAGATGGTGCCTGTGCTGGAGTCTCTTTCCAGAGCTATGAGGTTGTGACCCTGATATCACCATTCACATCCCCATGATGGTACAGCCTGCTTTGTTCGGTTGGGGCAGCTGACCGGACTGCTCTGCTGCTTCTGCAGAAATCCCAGGTAGAAAGTTTCACCTTTTTGGCAAGAACAGGAAGCATCCCTCACTGCTGACTTGTTCATGTGTGGGAGTTGAGATGGCTTTCATGTCCGCAGTTTGACTTCTTAAGAGAGAAGGTTGCTTCTAGTAAAGTCTGAGGAATGAGGAAGAGAAGCACGGGAGAGGTGGTTATGCTGTTATTCCTAGTTGTAGGAGATTGAGAGCCTGATGAAGTCAGCTGGCTTCCCCATACTGCCCCAGTGAGACCATTGACTTCTGATTTACAGAGCACACAGAGCTTTCCACATCAGTCCTGAGGATGGCACATTGCAGAAGGTCTGGCTACCAGGGTCAGTTTGTTCCCTCTCAAAACGGTATTTGCCATATGGAAAAGGAGAAGAGGATGGCTAGGAATTCTGCAAAGATTTCACTTCTAGTGAGAAAACAAGAGTATCAGGCTGAGCTATGCATCTGCTCTTCCCTCAGAGTTGCTGTTTGGAGGGCAAAGATATCTGCTTAGAAAAGCAGTTGTTTCTTGTGTGTATGTTGCAAGATTTGCAGCTGACCTAGATTGAGATTGTTCCTGTATCTCAACCACACTAACTACTCTTTTAAGATCACCATTCCTGGTTCTTTTCTTATCAAGAAGGGAAGAGGAAAAAAGCCTTGTCTGATTTGGGATATCAGCAGCAACTTCTACACACTATGAATGTAGACAAGCCAAGTTTAAATCAACAGACTCAGTAAAGAATTCCAAGTTGTAAAATAGGCCAAGGAAGCCAGGCAAAGCAGGCCGTGGGACCTTCAGCTGGTGTGAGGGAAGAGTTAGTAGTATGGCTGTGACAGCAGCACAGCACTGATGTTGATTTGAGTTGTGGATGTATCCTTGATCATTTGATACAAGGTCTTTGTTCTCTTTGCTGTTGATGTCTGCTCATCTTGAGACAACCAGAGGAGAGTGGGATGGAGTGCCTGTCACCTGCAGTGCCTGAGAAGTACTTTCATAATACACCTTATTTTCTTGAAGTAGAATCATAGAATCCTTAGGGTTGAAAGGGACCTCTAAAGGCCACCCAGTCCAGCTCCCCTGCAGTGCACAGAGACATGCACAGCTAGATCAGGTTGCCCCAGGCCTTATCCAGCCTTGCCTTGAACGTCTCCAGGGACAGAACACCCACCACACCTCAGTGGTTGCTTTTTCACAGCTCTTGAAAGTAGTGTAGCCCTGCTCTATGATTTTGGTACAATAAACACTCTTTTAAATCTATGGGATCTCTAGGAATTTTCAACAGTTAAAAGACCTTAGCAGACTGCTCTAGAAACTCTCAACTCTTTTTTGTTGGTGACAAGTTAAGATTTGAGGAAGAATGAAAGCAATTATATTCATGAATTTTTATACTACACAAAAGCATTCAGACAAAGAAGGTGACAGTCAGTTTAACTTTCCTGTGACAGGACAGAATCACAACTAGAAAATGAAGTAATAGAAGAATAAATATTTCCAGTATCCTGCATTCTCAGTCAGAGACAGGGTTGCCCTCTGTTCCGAAGATCTCTGTTAATATGTAATAAGTATAATATTTGGAACAGTGCTAGTCATTACGAAGACTTTCAAAAGTGTCTCCCAGTGCCAACAGAAGACACAACATCCAGACAGGCTCTTAAATCTGCAGCGTTCATTATTTCAACATATTCATGTGTGTTTGAAGATGAGTCTTTCATTGGACTGAGACTGCATATGTGATGTAGCTGCTCTGTAGCACTTCTGTGGAGGTTCTCGACATACTACCTGACAGTGGAAGTCTTCAGCTGTTTTGGAGTGGCTTGAGATGTCTGGTCAAATGAGCAATCCTCAGGAAAAGTGCCTTATGTGTCTTGTAGGGAGCTGTGGTGGGAGTCTCCATTTGCTCTTGTTAGTATAGATGCAACTTGCATAAAGGTGCAATAATGTGATAAAACTGCAGTGTTGGTAGTGCAGGATCATAGACTGATTGAGGCTGGGAGGAACCTCTTGAGGCCATTATATCCAAGCTCCCTGCTCAAGCAGAGCCACCCGGTTCAGGTGGTCCAGGACCGTGTCTGGGCAGCTTTTGGTACTGAAAATCCATAACCTCTCTGTGCAACCTGTGACAGTGCTCAGGCACTTTGCACAGTCAAATGTGTTTGTGGATTGTGTTCTTAGGGAGCCTCCTGTGCTATGGTTTGTGCCCAATGCCTCGTGTCCTAGGGAAGAGCCTGGCTCCTTCATCTCTGCACTGTTCTTTCAGGTATTTATAGATATTGATGAGATCCCCTTGAACCTTCTCTTCCCCAGGCTGAACTCACCCTTCATCATCTTTTTGGCCCTTGGTTGGACCCTCCTGTGGCTTCTTGTCTCTTGTGGTTGGGAGCCCGGAACTGGACTAAGCACTCCAGGTGTGGCCACACCAGTGCTGAGCCAAAGGGAGGAATCAACCTCAGGGCAGGACTTTGCCTAAGGCAGCCCAGGATACCACCAACCTTATCTGTGGCTGGTTCATGTTCATCTTGTCTGCCAGGACCTCCAGGTCCTTTTCCTGCCAAACTGCTTTCCAGCTCAGTGGCATCTCTGTAATGTATTTGGCTGTGAGATGGCGACTAAGAACGCAGAATTCAGAAGTGGAAGCAGCCCAGCTGCTGGTAAAAACACAGTTTTAGTGTATGTCCTGGACCATTGGTAGCGAAGGACATTTTTTGATGTACCTACAAGAAGTGCACTAGCATCTGGTAATCTAGCACTTGAAAAGGAATAAAATATATTCTTTGGAAGAATAGCTATAGGTGGAAGAGAAAAGCTGAACTTCTTCCTTTGCCATTTTGTAATCAGAAATCAACCTGACCTGGGAGCATAAATTGAAGAGAAATTTTCATTAAGATGATATTGTTCTCGCAACTCAAGATGAAGCAGAAGTTTGCTGTTCACATCAGCACTTCTCTGTATTTGCTAAGAAAGGGACTGGGTAACCAAATTCAGTTGTATCTGCCAGTCTTACCCTTGTTCTCAGTAAGGTTTTTCAGCTCTGCCTTTAGGTAGGTTCTTTCAAGTTACAGGAAGAGAGGAGAACCTACAGGATTTTGACTCAGTACCAGCCTTTAAGAAGCTACATAATTGAAAAGTTCTCTCATCTTTCTTCACATCTTGCTGATGTGAATTCATGTTGATCAGGTAAACTTTTATCTTGCCAGATCAATAAATATCCACACCCAGGGTTTCTATATGGCATATATTCCAGGGAATGGACAAAACCATGTCTTGATTTTTGTTCTCCTTTGGTGCTTTTGATCATAATCATTTTGAATGTTGTGGTGACACACAAACATGCTGGAGTATTCAGTAATGCATACCACAACCCTGCAGACATAAAAGTGAAGCTTTTGTTACAGTAACAGCTCAGATAAGGTTGCCTGTTGTTCCACATAAATTGGCTTTTCCTGTACAAACAGCAGCCTTGAAACCTGGGCCACTGAGGGCACTCACATACGAATGCAGTTGGACATAAACATGAGGCTGAGGGCAGCCAGTTGAATTCGCAAATGAATCCAGTTCCCTGTAGTCTTAGTACAGTCCCACAGGAATGTGGCACACTAACAGCTTTTAAGCTAGGGCTGCTCAAAGCAGAAGCAATGTCTTGAAAGATCCAGTGGGCAGTAGAGTCATTGTTTGCTTTCACTGTGGATAGTTGGTAAGGGTCTGGTATGGTTCCAGTTTCACATGATTTCACATGCATCACTAACACTGCATCCATAGTACTTTCTCTGAGCCACTCTTGATGATACAGAAGTGCCACGACTGCACTTTGCATTTGTTGCCAATGCTGAAAAGGAAACACTTCTGCACATGAAACAAATTCTTTTCTACAGTTTAAATCAGATCAGGTCCTCAGCCAAATCCATCCATAACCAATGTTTCTCTAGCATCCTGAGCTCTCCTTTCTCCATGTCTCTCTCCACAACTGCCTTGTGTCAATCACTTGGAACAGCTGTGTTCTCTTTGTGCTGCGTTTGCCTCTTGGTGGTGTCCCAGCCTCTGCATTCAGCAAAGTGCCTTTTTAATCAGTGCCTTTTGCTCTGTTTCAGGTGTGTTCTTTGGGCTCAGGCTTCTAGCAGCCCTTTCCCTTATGTGGGAGACGTGAGCTGGTACCAGTGTGTAGGTGAAGGATGTTTTTACACCACTGAAACTGTCCCCTTTTATTCCCACTGGCCCCTTTGCTGGCCTTTTGTGTTCCCACTAAACCAAGCACTTGGTCTGGAGATGGATGCCATGGACAGTGGATGCCATTTCTTGGCCTGTTTTTCATAGGAGGTCATTCTGAGTGGATGCAAAATCCCTTTTTTTTGGCCTTAAAACCTGTGGCTTGGCATGCTTTTTTAATTCTGTCATTAATACCTGAGAATTGCTCCTGGCTGACGTGAAGACCAGGAGATTGCTTCAAACAGAATTGACTTGAGGTGCACCAAATGGGAGCATGGGGCTTTGCAAGATTGCCAGCATTTCCATGCTCTCGTTTTTTTTCCTCATTTCATTTCCATGTGCTTTGTGTATGTCTGTGGTTTTGTCTGGTTTGGGATAATTACTTCACGGGACTTCTCCTCTATTTGTCACTTCCTGCATTGCAGGAGCTGCTGCTCGGCAGTGCTTCAGACGGTGCCTCACCACAATGGAGCAGCCAGGCTGATAAACCACATCTTGCAGTTAGATTTTGGCAACTCATGCAGTTTTAACAGTGATTGTGATGTGGCCTGTAGAGATTGTCATTTCTGGTGAGGACAGTCCAGTTCTGTTGGTGTAGTATTCCTAGGAACAGTGCACTGCATGAAGTGCATTACACTCAACAGAAACAGCTCATACAAAGCCTTCACTGGTCCTCAATGGAAGTTGAAATGTTTAAAATTTCAAATAGCTAAGATCAATCCATGGCTAAGCTGTTTATCACCACGCATACTGCAACAAGAGATGAGAAATTCTTCCATACATGATCTTTGTGGTGACCCATTTCTTATCACCAGCTTGAATGGGCTGACTCACAAATCTTAGGAGAGAACTTGGTAAGAAGACATGCTGCTCTCCTCTGATTGTTCAGCTTAGTTCTTCATAGAATCATACCAGATCATCTGGTACAACTCTTCTGCAGTGAGCAGGGACACGCAGAGCTCGATGAGGTGCTCAGAGCCCCATCCAGCCTGACCTTGGGTACCATCCTCCACCTCTCTGGGCAACCTGTGCCAGTGCCCCACCGCCCTTTTCATTTAGCAGCGATGTGCCTTAACAGTTTTCTGCATTTAAATTAATTGTTAAATGCAAGTCAACAAAACTCCCTGTCCTCCTGGATTTCTTTTCATTTTCTCTTGCTTTGATTATGTCTCCAAATGCAGTATGCAATGTTCTCTGGCCTATGCAGCGTTGACGTAAATTGCAGGGCATTTTTGTAGTCTTACTGTGCATGGCTGTGTCTCACTGTGCCATCAGCCTCCTTGAGAACCAGACAGTTTTTGAGGCATCAGTTCATCTATTCTCGGGCAGCTAATATGCAGTGTCAAGTCTGATCTTGTCAATTAGATTTCTCTGCTGGTGAATAGAGTTAGGGGAAGTGGATAATAGGGGTGATTTTTCCATTGCTCTCAATGACTAGTTCAGGCTCGCTGCTGATCAAATGGCTGAAATTAATCAGGATGGAATTCTTCCTTTCTGTCAAATGCACGTTGCTGTTTCTGTGTTTTATTGGATTCAAGGGATGTCTTAATGCTCTCTGGGTTTTTGTTTCTCATTTAAGCTTGACATTAACAAAGATTCTTTTGTTTTTCCAGGGTGACTGTTGGATCTGTATGGAGCTCATGTCTACCTCGTTTGATAAGTTTTACAAATATGTATATAGTGTATTAGATGATGTTATTCCAGAAGAAATCCTAGGCAAAATCACTTTAGCTGTGAGTACTTTGTTAAGCTTTTTTTGTGTGTGTGTGTGTGTGATTTTTTTTGAAGCTAGTTTGAAAAATTCGGGTCTCTTATTTAACTTGTAAGAAAGACACTTGATCTGCATGCAGTACAACTGTTGCTGTTGTATTGCATCCCAGTTTTAATGAACCTTGAATATATTATAGTTTTCCTATAACACATTACATGGTGGAGAATTGGGTCCTGGTGGTCTGTGACTGACTCTGCTCAAACCCTTGGTTGTCTAAATACGAGGTAAGCATTGGCTCTGCAAAACAGGCTTTGGGGTTTGGACTGTGAAGGAAGGAGTGTTGAAAAGTATCCTGAGATTTCTCTCCTGCTGCTGCCCATAAAACTATGTTGGGCCCATTGGATTTCTGCAGGATAGTCTGGGCTTCTGTGGTCCAGAAACCTCTGGTGCCATTGGGCAAAGGCTCCTAAAAATGCAGGTGGGTTCTTCAGCAGCAGCTTAATCAGTTTGCTGTTTTGGTCCAGTGAAAAAGTCACAGCTGAGCCAAGTGGGTTATTTCATTGAGGCCTCTAAAAGGTGAAGGGCTGCAGGAGTCAGGTTTGGGAGTGACAGGAAAATGTGAGTGATGTGTTGTAACAAAGCACAAACTGCCTCTCTACAGTAAGTTTATGTCATGCTTTGTCAGAGTGGTTGGGAAGTGCTCATCAAGTTGCAACCTGTGACCTCTTGAAAAACTACAGGCAAATTCTGCTGAGGGTCAAATCCTGGGAGAAGGCCATCATCCTCATCCTTCCAGAAGGCACCTTTAAGAAATATTGTGCCTACCTGGACTTGCAGTCACTTCTTACAAGCTAGCAGTCTGCCTTGACAGCTCACACTCTTAGTTATAAGATGATTAAAGTCAAGACTGAAAATCCGGTCTAAGACGGCTGATGGCTGTTCTGCTGCTTATGGGGTGAATCATCATGCTACTGACCAGCTAAATGTAATACTGGTTGAAGCAAGACCTGTGCTGCAGCCTGGAGTGTTTCAACAGATCATCCTTGATTTCATGCTAGCGTTCTGTTACCCTGAGCTGAAGAGCTCTGGGCTCGAGTCTGGGAGCAGGAGATTCTGTCAGGGTACAGGAAGACCATCCACTCTCATTCCTCCACAGACCTGCCTAGAAACCAGTTGGTGTTTTGCTCTTCAGTGGAGTGTGGTAGCTTCAGGTGACAAGCAGAGCCTGCGCTAGGAGGGCAGAGGGAGGCAGTCGGGAGGGACAGCACTGCAGCTACCCCACTTGGGCTCAGCAGAGTTTGCCAGAGCTTCTCATTACCTGAACTCTTTATTATGTGAGCAGGAGGGAATGTGTGCACCAGAAAATGCAAGCAGGAAGGAGCAGGCTTTTGAGGCTTTTTGTCCTCACAGGCATACGACTTCAGAGAGCTTACCAGCAGAACGCTAACATCCTCTTGCCATCATCATTAAGGCAGTCTTCTGTCTAGCACTTTCACTGATCTATGTGAAATTAAAACTTTTTTTTTTAAATTGTCCTGTGTATCAGGCTTTTTGAGTATCTCTTCCACTTGGTGCGGAATGAGTAAATCACAACGGTGTGCAGCTCCTCACACCACTGAGATGAGGAGCTGCTGCTCAGGCAAGGGAATAGGAACAGCAGAATAGGTCATTTGTTTCTTATGGAAAAGATACAGCACAAGGCTGGAAATAAGTTCTTGCTTAATTTAACTAATATCAGAAATTACTTAACTTCATCTCTTGCTTTCCTATCTTGAAGTGTGATCTTTCAAAGATACTTGCCCTCTTTTAATATCACCTTCTGTTTGCAGAAAAAATTGTGAGAAAAACGTTTTAATCGTATAGTTTATTTGCAGCACTCATGCCTATTTGTATTTAATGTTTTTCTCCCCTGCTCTTGGAACTCCAGAAGTTGAATAATCACAAGAATTTCATGACATCTGCTTATTTTTCATCTGTATTTTTTCCTAGACTGTGAAAGCACTAAACCACTTAAAAGAAAACTTGAAAATCATTCACAGAGGTAAGTTCATCTATTTTCTTCAATTTGCCTACAAAGCTAACAGCAAGAATTTGAAGCAAGCTTTGCATCAAGTCACAGTGTAATTCGCACAAGCCCTGCCACAGATGGGAGCATGTGGAGCAGTACAGATTCTGCATTGTGATCTCAGGGGTTGGTGGCTGTTTCCTTGCCTCTCTGATCCACGTTTTTCCATACCAAGCAGGGGTTGGACTGTTGTAGTGAGCTTTCAGGGTCATTGGGTGGCTCACTCCATCTCCTGTCGCTCTGGTTGGACCTTCAGTGGCCATGAGAACAGTCAGGGGCCATGTGCAGCAGTCACTATTGGTGCTGATTCTCTGCAGCTGCCCTTTGGGAAATTGAACTCTCCAGCTGAGACTTAACAGTTTAAATTTCTTCCCCTTACAGATATCAAACCTTCCAATATTCTTCTGGACAGAAATGGAAATATTAAACTCTGTGACTTCGGCATTAGTGGACAGCTTGTGGACTCCATTGCCAAAACACGAGATGCAGGGTGCCGGCCGTACATGGCGGTGAGTGGGGCTGAGCTTGGTGCTGGGTGCCTGTGGGCTGTGCAGCTTCCTGACCCTCTTCATCAGGCCTGGCTCAGAGCATCTGCCCAAAGTGCCAGCTTGGTTCACGTGGGATAAGCATTCCCTTCCCAGAAGAAACAACTCTAGAATAAGCACCGTTAGTAACAGGAGACAGTCCCTTCCCTGCCCACTGCCACCCCCCTGTTAATGCAGCCCAGGGTGCTGTTGGCTGTCTGGGCTGCAGGAGCACACTGCTGGCTCATGTGCAGCTATTTGTACAACAGGACCCCAAGTCTTCCACAGGGCTGTTCTCAGTGTGTTCTTCTCCCAGTCTGTACTCATGTACCTCTAGTCAAGTGCAACACCTTACATTTGGCCTTATTAAACCTCATTAAATTCTCATGTATCCACTTTTCAAGCCTGTCCATATCCCCCTGGATGGCATCCCTTCTTTCTGTTGTATCAAGAGCACCACTCAGCTTGGTGGGGATACACTCAGTCCCACTGTCTGTGTCATTGATAAGGATGTTAAAGAGTGCTGGTCCCAGGACAGATCCGTGGTTACACTTCTTGTAACCAGCCTCCACCTGGGCATAGGGCCATTGACAACAACCCTCTACAACCATCCAACCAATTTTTTATCCATGCCTTTCAAAATTACAGTGATTTTTGAAAACTACTTTATTTCCAAAGTGTGCCATAACTTAATTCCGAGAGAATGTAATTCTGGAGAGCAGTGGTAGCAGCTGCATGGAAATCGCTCGCTCTGAGCCGTGGCTCCTGGGAGTCTGTCCTGCTTGTTTGTTTCCCTCCTACTCCCAGTGATAAGAACCGTGGTTGTGACTTTCTGAGCTGTCTGAGAGTTCAAATACGCAGCACAGGCTGCTATGAAAAAGTGTTCCTGGGTTTTACCTGAGTTTGAGGAGTGGCTTGTGTCTGAGCTGTTTGTCTGCTGCTGTAAATGTAACTAATTCCAGCAGCACTTTAACTCTTTGTGCCTCAATATGCTGAAAAATGCTATTTTCTGAACTGTCTTATCTACAGAGATTCAAGAAAAAAACAAAGATAATCTCTCCTTTTGAAAGTGTAATTCCCATCTGGTCTGGCTAACTGCTCTCACATGGCTTTTATCTGACTGTGGTGTCCCAGGAAAACCTGTTTGCCCTAATTCTGATCTGTGCAAACAGGAGCCTGAGTTTCTGAGTATTTGAACTTCTCTGTTGACTGTCCTGGTAGCAAAGTGAGCTGGCTGGAACTGATGAAATCTGTTTTTGGAGACCACTGCTGTGGTAAAACAGCGTGTGCAAGTTCCAGAACCACCTAACTTAGTGAAATGGGGAGCTTTGTTTAAAGACCTGGGTGGTCTGGAGAGAGTTAGGGGCATTTCTCCTCTCTGAGCTCTTTTGGCAAGTGTCTGGATTTCCTTGCAAGGAAGAGAACCATTTGGAGCTACTCAGTCTGTTGTGTTGGTGGGGTTTAGGATGCTGAAGCAGAGGGCCCCAGGATGGGATGGAGCTGGGGCAGGGTCTGTGATACCTTGCTCACAGGATGCCTGCTGCCTTGTCTAGGCAGTTCTGATTGCATCACTTGTGGAGTTAGGAATACTGTTGACTTTCCCCTATTCTCTGAGGCGTGCGTCAGTTCTGTATATAGGTGTCTTGCTCACCCGCTGTCCCCTACAAGTTCAGTGGACTATAAGTAAGAGAATTCGTATTCCTTTTGCTTTTGCTTAGAACTGTGGGTAGATGGTCAACTTTGCTCAAACTATTGGTTTAATTACTACATGACAATTATTGGTGTGTTTGTGAATAGCTGTGCTTCTTCATTTCCCTTGGGACTTGGGTAAGTCAATAATACTTCTTGATCTCCCTCCCTTTCCACACGCACCGTGTTCTTTGTGCACATCTATCACCAATTCCAGAGTGGGTTGGATTTTTAAGTGAGAAAAATGTTTCAGTTGTGTTTATAAGAGCCTTGGCATGGTATATGGTTTGTGGGATGAGCTTCAGCTGGCAACTGGTGTGGGAGACTGCTGGCCTCTTCCCTTCTCTCCAACTCAGTGACTTCTCTCCAAGTCCATGTGCATTCCCATGTACTGGGAAGCCTGGGAAACGGGCAGATGTCCCCAGCAAGAAGACACAACTGCCAGCTCCTTCTCTGTGGCAGCAAAGGCTGATGCTGTAGAGATGCTGAATTTACCTGGAAGTGAGTCGCACTCCTTTGGAAGGGTAAATAATTGGCTTCAATGTGAAATAGGTGAAGGGTGCTAGCTTCCATAGTGTACCTGCACTCAGCCAGGGTAGGTCTGATGAGGGCTGCTGGACCATGCTCCATGCTGATGAGAGCATGTTGCCTGCTCGGCCTTTGGCACTTGCATTAGTTCTTGTAGCATGAGCACTTGCCCATCAGAGGAACCTGATAACACTGTGTTCACTGGAGCCAGATCCCCAAATAGCCATTGATAACAATAACATTGGATGTCTGCCAGTTTGACTGGGAGCGGGCTGATTGGGCAGCAGAAGCCACATCCAGCTGCTAAGCAAGTGCTTTGTGTTTGAACCAAAATGGTTGGAGCTGTCACGGAACGCACCATATCAGCCTTGGAGCTGCCAGTTCTGGAAAAGTTGTTTTGCTTTGAATTTTCATGTGGTCATTGCATTGAAATAAGGAGTAAATATGCCTTGTGTACTCTGGAAGAAAGGAGGGAAAGGCTGGAGCCCCCTGTCATCCCAGGATAGCCAGTCCTCAGGGCAGTTTTTGTGGACAAGCATGATGCTGAGCCCTCCTGAGACCCATTTTGCTGCCAGCACTGTGGATTTGCTCTAGGTGAGGTTTTGCACCATGATCATGCTGGGCTTGCAAGCCGTTGCCAGCCCTGATCCTGCCAGCTGCTGCTCTTCTGCTTCGTTGTTCCCCTGAGCCAAGGAGAGCCAGTTCAAGGATCAGCAGTAAGAAAGCAGGCCCTCCCAAAAGGAGGTGGCATTTTTATGCAGTTGGCTGGTTGAGAAGGTGCAGAGCCTGAACAGTGGCACAAAAGAAGCAGGGCTCTGTGGGGGAGCAGAACCTGGTTGCCCTGTCAGTTTGGAGCAGCTCTCAGTCAGCTTCATTGCACTGCAACATCAGCCCCTCCAGTCCTTCAGCTGTGTGCCCGGCGCAGTGAGCCCTGCCTTGTCTCCTGCCACAGCTGGGCTGGAGAGGTGCCATGCTGAAGGTGACAGTCTGCAGTGTTAACATCTTTTCCCCTTTTTAATGCCCAAGGGATCCCAATTTCTGGGTCAGAGGGGAGTGATGAGGCCAAGCTGGAAGCAGCTGGGCTATGGATGCGGGATCCACGCTCAGTAGTCCTGCCTTGTCCCACTCCTTTGGGAGCTCTCTCAGGACAGAGGCACAACTGTCCCTGGGTCCTCCTGCCAGACCTGGAGCTGCCTGTTGCAGCCAGGCACGGGCACCCTGTGCTGCTCTTCCTTGGCTGAAGTGGCATTGCTGCCTCTGTGGCCATGGGGGCTGCATCTTCACGTGCTAAGAGCTCGCACACAGTTTGACCATGCACAGAAAAAGGAGTTCCCAAGATGGACAGCAGGGCTGTCTCTGTGCAGCTCTGTGGCCTCTTTGTGGGTGCAGGAGGAGGGCTGTGGGGCTGGGATGGCACGGGCAGAAACCTGGGTTTAGCTTCACATTCCTGACCCAGCGCCCAGGTTTTCTTTGGGCTTTGTCATTCATTTAACTGAACAGGCAGCCTGCTGGTTTGACTTTGTGCAGCTGAAATCCTCCATGATTCTTCTGATCTGTGTTGTGCGCATTGGATTTCTTGTTTATCTTTTTTTTTTCTTTTCGTTTTTTCCTTTTGAATCTCAAACTTGGCACACAGCCATCATTTCGTGACTGAGAAAACGGATTTGAAGGGAAGCAGTGAGACGTGCAGCACCATCCCTGTGCGCTGCGCGGGCGATGCCAAAGCTCTGAGCACAGCCCTCCCCTCTCGTGTGCTGCTGATGTCACCCACATGCTTCTGCGGTTTCAGCTGAGAACATGCCTCTGCTTACTCATTCATAAGCTAAAATCATCCATGAGGTTTGCCCAGCGTGGGACTTCTCCTGTCCAAACTTAGCTCCTTACGTCACGCAGGGCAGAGGCTGTGCAGAGCAGCGGCACTGCGGCACTGAGTGTGCTGCAGAGGTATGGGTGCTTTGCTGTGGGGCGAGGCAGCAAAGAGAGAAGGAAAGGGTCACACAGAATCACAGAATCACAAGGTTGGAAACGACCTATAGGATCATCTAGTCCAACCGTCTTCACACTACCGCTGCTACCACAGGCTACTAAACCAGATCTTGCAGCTCCTTGTCCAGACGCCTCTTGAACGCTGCCAGAGATGGCGACCCCACCACCTCCCTTGGCAGGCCATTCCAGTGCCTTCCAGTGCCTGACCACCCTCTGAAAGTAGAACTTCTTCCTTATGTCTAACCTAAACCTCCTCTGGTACAACTTGCGGCCATTTCCCCGGGTCCTGTTTGTTGCCTGGGAGAAGAGGCCAAACCCCTCTTCACCACAACCTCCCTTCAGGAAGTTGCAGAGTGCAATGAGGTCTCCCCTGAGCCTCCTCTTCTCCAGACGAAACAATCCCAGCTCCCTCAGCCGCTCTCCATAGGACTTGTGCTCCAGACCCCTCACCACAGCTCCCGGGTCCACAGCTGTGCTTTTCCTGTTATCCTTGAGCTGCTTGGCTCCTGTTGCTGGTGTGTTTGAGGCCAGGTAGGCATCCTGCTGCAGGAGGACCGTGGCGATGTTCCATTGCTGAGAGCAGCAGTGCCCTGCATGGCTGTGGGAGCTGCTTGACTGCAGCTCCCACCTGGCACTGAAGTCTGATTTCAGCTGAGTGTGGTCTGCACAGTCCTCCAGGATCAGAAATCTTCACATTGCATTTCTTTTTTGCTGGACTCCTTTTTTCCTGCGTATCTTGAAAGTGTGCTCTGGTTTCACATTAATACTGTGGAAAAATAACTGGGTTCCCTACATTTCTGTCTTTCATAATTACGTCAAGGACTTCAAGAGCATCCACACCAAAATTGCAGCCATCAGTGAAGTTCTGAGATGAAATTACTTCTTAACAGTGCTGAAACAGCACCTTCCAGCCCTCTAAAACTGCTCCTCTCCAGAGCTCAACCCTGCTAACCCAGTGAAATTTCTTGGAAGCCATGGATGACCGTGGCCTCTTGTTTCTATTTTGTTTAAGGAATTAAGAAGTCCTTTCCTTGCCACAGCCTCTCTCCCCAACAGGTGCTTTCTGACTGAGGAAGTCACTTCTTAAGCTGTTCTTTGAGAAGATTAAGAGACTGAGCAGTTTATGTTCTTGAGACAGATTGGATTGTGTTCTGTGGCTATGTTGTACTTCCTCCTGGTGTTCAGCATCCTTTTACAAACATAGACCCCAATGTTGAAAACCCCAGCAGTGGAGTGTAGAAGGAGAGCATTGCCCAGCTACATGCCTTTAATGGTGGTGCTTCTCTGGGATTTCATGCTCCCCTGTCCTTTTCTAGGATGCTGTTTGTCACCTTTGGGCACTGCATTTTCTGTTTCTGTTTGGATGAGTCAGCATGCAGTCAGAACCCAGCTTACCAAGCAGCTCAAATCATACTTGTTCTTCAGAAACACTTATATATCACACAGTCGATATTTTAATACTACACACAATTTAACAACATGAATTTTGTATTTTCTGGTGGATATTAGGCCAAGGCAAGGCACCTATGAGGTCCCATTATAAATGCTGTCTTTTGCACTGAATTGGTCCTCTTAGGAGCATAAGAAAGTTAAACTCCTGAACACTCTCTTTTAAGCCAGTTGCTAATACAAATTATCGATGCTTCTTTAGTCACAGTTCTTTAGTACACAATTACCAATTTTAACAAGGTGATTAAGGTCACGAAGGATATATGGTGTCAACCCCAGTAGGATCCCATTGGCTTCATAAACCTTCCTTCCAATCTTTCTGTGCCCAGTGAGAGCCCCTGGCTACATGTTCTCTGCCCTGGGATCTTTCTGCTACTGAGATCGAGGAGCTCTGTTAGAAAAGCCAGTGGGAGGAGATGGTGATCCCATGCAACTGGAAACCAGCATCTCCACCTGGGAAATGCTGCTGGAAAAGTTTTTAAATGAAACATTCTCTTGGAGTAAATACGTAAAGGAAATAGGAGGGGAGGAAAGGCCATTCTCTAGAAACATGATCTCTGCTGATAATAGCTGTGCAGCCACAGGCTTCGTGGCTGACCTAGGAGAAGAAAGGAACAGGAAATCAAAGAGTAGAGGGGATTTGGGAAGGAATGTCTGAATTAAAAAGTTGAAGTGTGGATGAATATTTTGGCTGCAATCTTTCTTTGCAGCAATAAAACTCCTATTACCTCCTATATAGTATTCTTCATCCATAGGTGTAGAACAGGTGTAGAACCCAGCGCTACTACTTCTATCCTAGAGATAATAAATGGAGAAACAGGAAGAAGCTGCTTGTCCATGATCCCCACCAACAAAGAGAGAATAATTTGTGTTTTCTGCTTCCCTCTCAGCTGTTCCACCCATCACACCATTTTGCCTTTGCTCTTCAGTGTCACACTCTGGCCGAGGAGCGCGGTCTCCTCCTGCAGCCAGCATAGGCTGCGTGGGATGCTGCAGGTCCTGCAGGGCGGGGAGGCACAGCCTGCCAGAAATGTGGGTGCCCCATCCCTGGAGGCACTCAGAGCCAGGTCGGATGGGATCTTAGGCAGCCTGAACTGGTGGCTGACAACCCTGCCCATGGCTGGGGGTTGGAAGTAGGTTATCTTTAAGCTCTCCTCCCAACGAAGCCATTCTGTGATTCTGTGATCCCTGTAGTGATTGGTTCTGCAATACAGACCAGAGAAAACAAAGAGTTAATCACTTTTTCATCAGCCACCTGGTACTGGGCAAGGAGGGGTATAGCCTGAGAAAAATTTGGTTGTGTTGTCTCACTCCTTGTGCAGATGACTCACATCTGTGTTCTTAGAGCAAGGCTTGTGCAGCACTGAGGTCACCTTCTGTGAGCCCTCACACGCCTGTGAGGAGATCCAGGAAGCTTATTGGGCTCCACTGAACATAAAAATCAAGATCCAAATGAAATTAGACACCTCAGCTCTTTAGCAGCCAATAGCACAATTAAGTGTTACCTCAGAGAGTGCCCCGAGTCATCCTGCTGGGTGCTGCTTAGTGTCTGTGTGTCAGGGCTGCTGCTTGGCACCCAGGAGGCAGCAGAGGGCTCTGAGCCCAGACACCTTACACAGCAGGGCTTCCCCTTCTCTAGGAGGTTAGCCAGGTGAGTGTACCCTGGGGAGGTGGGAGATGAGGCCCCTCCTAAGCATAGGTTGAGCCCAGCCTAAGGGGAGGTCAGGGAAGGAGCTCCCTTGTGAACAGGAATAAAACCTTTGGAGGTGCCGGTGAGCAGGTAAGATTTGCATCCAGGCTCTTTGGAGAAGGAGTTAGCAGAGGAGCGGATCTGAGCTGAGCAGGTCAGTGCTCCCTTGCTGCCCTGCTCAGCACAGTGTTTCACCCCCTGCCTGGGCTCTCTCTGAGGTTGGCCATTGCTCTGACTCCATTGTGTGAGGCCCGTGCAGGGAGAGCCCTAAAGGAGAAACAAATTGCTCTTCGCTGCAGGAATATTGTAGAGAAACACAGCAACGTGAAAAGGGAGTGGCAGCATTTTCCTTTACTGAACAGCGGAAGAATTTCCCAAACTGTTTATTTATGGTCCTAAAGATGGTTTCTGTTGCTATTGCACAACCCCACAGGCAGCTGTTCAGCTGCCCTGTGGCTGCTGTGGCTCTGCACGGTGACACATGGTTCCCTGTGAGCACTGAGCCCTCGCAGGGCGCAGCCGTGCTGATGAGAAAGCCGTGGTTATGGGGTTATCACCGCTGGGAAAACAGCACTTTTGTCTGGAGCACTGCCTAAACACATACATATTTGATCCACTGGTTAACAAAGCAGCAGAAAAGTGTGCTGGGGAGCTCCGTCTCTTGCATGCAAGACTTGTATCCAGTCACTGTTGGAGCCGTGGAGGTCTATTAGTCTGGCTGCCTGCTTGTAGCTCACTGTGTGCTGTGTAGCAGAATTCGGCACAGACAGCTCTGAAGCTGCTGCCATCACAACGCAGCTTCCGGATGTGCAGGGCTTTACCTGCTCCCATCATCCACCAAAGGCAGAGCAGTCCCTGGGCTTCACATCCAGTGTTTCTCATTGTGTGCTGCTGTGTGTGAGGGGAGGTGGGCTGCAGTGGAGGCTGGCAGCTTCAGCTCACATCCATGTGTTTCTGTGGTGGAAGGGGAGGGAGAATTTACATCCTGTCAGTTCTGTTCTGTGTTTTGGATTGCACAGATTGCTTTCTGGTAGTTCTTCACTCCTTGTAGCCTTTTAATTGTCTTTTACTTTGGAACGTGTTGGTTTAAGTAGCAAATAAGGATGTGTTAAGTACAGTTTTGTGCCATGAAGGCAGTTTCGAATTTGCAGTGTGTGTAGGATAGAAATTCCCTGATAATATAACTAGTAAATATCCAAATCTGAGCTTCAAGAATTATGTTTTTCTAGAAATACTGTTTTATTCTTCAGCAACATGAAACAACTGAGAACTGCAGCAAGTTGTATGTGCATCTGTTCTTGTGTCCCACCCCAAATTGCATGACTGCTCATCTGGGGGCTGGGAAGGGAGGGGAGCATCAGCATTTCCCATTTCTGCTCTTTTGTCAGTGCAGATGCTGATGCTTAGGTGGACACTAAGTGGAGGGAAGCCCTGTGTCAGGATGTCCCTGTGGTGTATTCATGCTCTGCCTCTTCACACAGTCAGCAGCACATCCAGGGGTTGATCTCTGTCTCGACCATTTCCTTTCCCTGCTTGCAGTTGGCATTAGAAAGACAGCCAGCAAGAACTGAGGTTTGTCTGCAGTTCTCATCCCAGGTCCCTGAGTGTGACTCTCCCTTGGTGCTCATTGCTCCCATGTCCTCTACATGGAAAATTCCCAGGATTTTTTGCTCTGTATTTACAGGGGATTTATTTTGGTCCATCGTGCTTTGCCTTTAGCTGTGCCATGGCTGTGTGGAGCCAAGTCCCTGCTGCTCTGTCACACTCTGTGTGGTTGTGGTAGGTGGCTGCCCCTGTGTGGGTACTTCAGACTTACAGAATCCTAGAACAGAATCATGGAATGGCTCAGGCTGGAAGGGACCTCAGAGATCTTATCTTCCTACCTGCTGCTGGAACCCAGTAGGCAGCAGGATGCCCCCAGAGTCTGGCAGGAGGGATGGAGGTAAGGAGAGCTTTGCACTGAAGGAAAGCAGTAGTGTCATGGGGCCACAGTCCCAGCAGTGTTGTGCCTGGTGTGCCAATGGGCTGGGTCTCAGTTGCTCATAGCTGATGGAGTCTGGCTGTTCTTGTCTGTCTGCTGAGATCAGGCATGCCGGACAGGGCTGTGTGGGAGCTGTGGGCAGACAAGGCTGTGGGGAGGTTGCAGCTACAGCATGACATTGAGAATGGACAGGATAGACACAGCATCGTCCTTGAGAGATTTTTGGGAGAGTCATCAAAAACTCTTCCATGGCAGAAGGTTCCACATTGCTTGTTGCTGATGCCACATTTTTCTGTCCTCTGTTGTGCTGGCATTTTCCATTTCCATTTTGGACTGTTGGTGGAAATATGCTGAGAGCACTTTAGATTAGTTGGACCTATTACTTCTGAGCAGAGTAGAAGTACAAGTTCCTCTTGTTCTTCTCGAGCCTGAGTGTGAACCAGTGTTCCGTGCATCCACTGGCTCCTCCTTGAGATGTTTTACTTCTGGCTGAAATCTCCAGTAGCTTCTTGAAATGTCCAAGAGCATCCAAATCCTGAATGATCACTGGTTATCAATCCTTCTTCCCCTCAAATCAATGAGTAACAGGATCTCAGATCACATTTTCCATTTAAATCCTCATCCCTTCTAATGTTTTAGGATGTTTTCCTTGCTGTCTCAGGTTCAAAATGTTTGTGAAATTGTCTTTACATTTCTGTTTTCCATCCGTAAACGAAAGGATTTATGTTAGCTATTAATTCCTTATAATTTGATTCAGTAATCTGTTTAAATGGGGAAACCAATATGAAAAGGCTGTGCTTATCCAGGCAGGATAGAATTCTGGATCGTGAGCAGTCAGAAGCATGGGTTTATGTGTAGTGCAAATGTGGTAGATTTTGACTGAGCTTCCAGGTGAGTACATGAAGAACTGATACTAAGAGAATTTAATTTTACCAGTTTTATTATTCTGTGCTCATTTCCACCAGGATTATTGAAAAATCCATCCAGCAGTACCCCATCAATGGGAAAATCTAATGCATGAGATTCAAACAGATGAAAACGATAACTAAAGGATAAGAAAACAAGGCAACAGACAGACTTGAGAGGGCAGGAAAGAATAATAGAATCACAGAATCACAAAAGTTGGAGAAGACCTCTGTGATCATCTAATCCAGCTGTCCACCTACCACTAATATTGCCCTCTAAGCCATTTCTTACATGTTTTCTTTTTTACTATTTGATCCATCCAAGAAGACCATTCCAGCATCTTGAAACCATCAGAGAATATTAGATTGAATTTTCCCTTCCCACTGCTGTTATCTGTTAACCCACAGAGCCCCACATTTTCTTCAGGCAGCCCATGATTGGTCTGGTGGGCATGGGAGGGGTGGGTTGATGGTTGGACTTAGTGGTCTGTCCCAGCCTTAACGGTTCTGTGATTCTTTGACCCTGAAAGACCGCATTCAGGGCATTTGAACCCATCCTGTTTCAAAGTAGATATTGTAACTGGGAGAGAGGGTGAGAAAACACACCGACTGCACTGGGAAGGTGATACACAGATATCTAACAAGTCATTGTGTACACAGGAAGGTAACAAAGACATGTAGAGTCAGTCAATCTTGCTGAAAATGACTTCTTCCCTTTCTCTTTGGGGTATTTTTGGTAGTTTGATTGGTGACCTCAGTGTGTGCCCTTGTTAGAGAAGATCCTGCTGAGTGAGGGAAAGGAAGAGGTTTGGAAGCACATTTAGGGCAGCTTTGTGCAAGCAGAGGGTGGCAAAGAGGAAAGCTAGCAGCAGGACAGAGCAACCAGAAATGCCTTGGGCTTTGGGGCTAGGGAGGTGCTGTGGGGACCTGGTTGTTTTCTCACACACGTGGTGGTCCACTGGAAGCTAGAGGTTGCACTAAGGGATTTTGTTGGTTGCATGGCACTCTTCAGTTTCTGTCGTGAAATCTTACTGAAATGTAGCTCACAGAGCAATCAGGGCTTTCCTAGTATTTCTTCTCTATCATTGTTTGCACTCAAATCGGAATGTGATCCTGTTTCTTTGGCAATTTAATTATTACATTTGTAATAAAAGAGGCATTCTCATGAAGATGACATGCAAAGCATTGAGAAAGTCCAGCTCCCTGGATAGATCAATGGGGTGCAGATCACCCGTGTCCACTTTGCTGTCCACCTTTTCTGTGGGAAGATCTTTTGAATATCTGAAGGCCTGATAATCATGAAGACGTGACAGAATCATAAAGTCATTACAGTTGGAAAAGACCCCTGATATCACCACATCCAACCACCATCCCATCACCGCAATGCCACCCCAACCGTGTTCCTCAGTGCCACATCTCTGCAGTTCTGGAACACCTCCAGGGACATCAAATGTTTCTCTGTTGGGGTTGAGTGTTGTCCTGGTGGGATGTACTTATTTTTTCCAAGTTTGCAGATGTGTTTCGTTCTGTCCTGCATGGCGCAGTGTTTGAATGGTGCTTCTTCCTGTTTCAGCCGGAAAGGATAGATCCCAGCGCATCCCGGCAAGGCTATGATGTCCGCTCAGATGTCTGGAGCTTGGGGATTACATTGGTGAGTTAGTAGGGCTTAGGCCCTCTGCTGCATGGCAGTTCCCTGCTGGGTATCACACGCTTGGCGGTGTGACAGAGCTGATTGTTGTCAAATGTGCTTGAAGTGAAGCCCGGCTCTGCTGCAGTGAAACATTTGTATTTTATGAAGTGGGCACCTCCTGGCTCTGAAGGAATATAAATCCCTTTAAGGCACATGGCTTGCCTGAACCCCTGAGGATACATTTAGCTGCAGCTATAGTCAGAGGTAGAGATGTGAGCTGGGGGGAGGTGCTGGATTGTAAATGAATCTTGTCTTCAGAATCTGATGTGAGGAGGGATGGTGAGCGTGACGATGTAGAAAGAGCACCCAGCCTTTGTGAATAAGCCTCTCACAGCCCTGGTGTCTGGGTACTCCAGCTGTGCAGTTTGTCAGTTAATCCTGGTTCCCTGTTGCTGATTTCTGGCTAACCACAACACTGCAAAATGCAAACACTGATTGTTTGAGAAGTTCCCCCATTCTCAGGGTGGTGAAGTGGAAGAGAAATCAGAAGCAGTGAGTCAGTAGCTTCTATCAATGGGCTGCTCTCCCTGCAGGCATTTTAAAATGCTTGTTTTCTTGGGATCCCTTTTCCATAGTGGTTATTATGATGTCTGGGAAGAGACTGGAAGATTTTATTTTCGCATTTCTAAAGTATCTTTAAAAGACCATTGGTTCATTTTATAGTCAGCAGAGGAGAGACATCAGCCACGAGAGTTCAGCATAGCTGGGTTAAATATTAGCTGGGTAAGTTAGGACACAGTCATGATGTAGGTAGCAGAACTCCTTGTCTTTCTCTCAGCTGAACTGCCCATAGGGGATGGGAGGGAGAATCTCATCATAATTTTCCTTTGGACCTTCAAGATCCTTGTAGAGATTTTGTTACCCTGAAAGACATTGTGTAACCTATCTCCTGCTGTTACTGTCTTCTTGCAGTATGAGCTGGCCACAGGGCGATTCCCGTACCCCAAGTGGAACAGTGTGTTTGACCAGTTGACACAAGTAGTAAAAGGAGACCCACCACAGCTGAGTAACTCAGAGGAAAGGGAATTCTCCCCAAGTTTCATCAACTTCGTCAACTTGTGGTAAGTGTTACCTCCTCAAAGCACTTGGAGTTGGATTTTTTTGTCATTGCAAAGTATTTGTCAAGTCATGTGCCAACACTTAGTTCCATGTTCCTGCACCAGCAGGAGGTTAAGGACTTTTCACATTTCTCTTCTTGGGAAGGTGATGGGAGGTTTTTGAGTCTTTTGTCTGAGTGGGGTCTGGAGGACGGGCTTTTGGGAGTTGCTCTTCAGGGAAGAAATAAGGAGAAAACCTCTGAGAGTCACAAAACGGATGGGAGATTTGCTTGGCTTGTGCAGCCTGTTCATTAGTTATTATACAGGCTTGGAACAGATCTGCTATTGCCTTGCCTTCTCCAGGAAGAAGCCTGAGACACCTAGTAGTATTGTCATTTGGTTGAGTTGAGGATCTATTCTGGTCCTGCCTTTTGCATAGCCAAGCCAAGAGCCTCCCTGCCTGGTCAGACAAGGTTCTGCTCAGCTGGCTTTCAGGACCTGCAGCAGGTGACTTGCTTGATTATTGATTTCATGTCCAGTGTGAGAAGATGAAGAGTCAGAATACATTTATGAGGTGGAAGGGCCTGTGCAGTTTGGTCAGCCTTGGATGTGGTATTTGCAGAGCTTGTGCAGAAGTCTCCAGCAGTCCGTCTGCCTGCCACCTGTGCATGGTCCTGCTTAGACTAAGGGCTGAGTGTGAATTTTTTAAGTACTTTCCCATCAAAATGTGAAAGGTCATCAAAGTAATTTTGTTAACCTAATAATGAAAGGCACAGATCAGTGTGACCTGCGTGCCCCTTCAGGGCCTTTCTGTTCTGGGGCTGTGTAGGTAGTGGACATCCTGAGCCAGGGGTGTCCTTCTCAAAGCTCTGCGATGCAGGAAGATTCAACAAGAGACACTTGATACTTTCTTTACTTTTTAAGAGATCTTGTTTCTGTATTTTCAGTACACCAGAGAAGTGAAGGGTTCAGGTTCAAAGTGGAACAGGGTTTGGGGTTGGATTGTATTGTCTTTCAGAATTAGGAGTGTTCAGAATCCAGATTCTGTTTTCCAAGTGTCTGTACTAAGAGCTTGTTACTCTAGAAAATGAAACATGGAAACAGTTTTCATTTTTCAGACAAAAACTATGTGCAGAAAAACTATGTATCAGAAAGTCAGTGTTGCTTTCCCTTGCCACATTAGAAGGTTTCCCACACGCTTCTCTGTGGAGAGGCAGTGTCATAACAGAGTGCGAAAACCAAGAGCTTGCTCTCCTGCCTGTTTGTGCTGTTGGATTTGGTTCCAGATGACCCAAGAGAGGAACCTGCATGGCATCTGTGCTGAACAGCAGTGTTTGGCCAGTGTGTCTCATAGGTCTGTTTGTATTTCCCACCCATTCACAGCTCTCAGGGCCTGCTGCTCTGGGACAGTTGCAGCGCACAGAGCATGGAACACTTTTCAGTCTGTTTTTTGTTTAATCTAATTTTGTGAATAGGCGGAGTTCTGTCTGGAGTATTTATAGCAATACTGTAACAAACATTCTTCTTAGTAACTTTTGTTAAGTAAGCCTGCAGGTAAAGCACTGCTACTCCTAAATGCTGTGGTAGTGGGTGAGTGATGGCACTGATCCCCGGGGCATCACCCCTCAAATGTGCATTTAATAATCTTCTATTTTGTGAAGAGTCAAGAAAAATGACAGAAGAGTCGTGCAGTGTTGGTGTCTGCTGGTTGTGATAGATCTGCAAGAAAGGGTTATTTTTGCTAATTTGAGGGAAAGTTGAGGGAGCAGTGGGGAGCAGTGGTTGGGCCGTGTCTGTGTGCCCAGTGCTGCGGGGCCTTTGGTGGCCTCTGCTGCCTCCTGCTGTCCCACCACAGCCCGGCTGTGCCCTGTGCTGCAGGCCAGGAGCCAGTGAGCTGTGCCTGTGCTGGGGAGATGGCAGCTGCATGGCAAGGCTGCAGTGTAGAATGGTGGAATCCCTGAATGTGCCGGGTTGGAAGGAACCATTAGGATCACTGAGTCCAGCTCCTTGTTCCATGCAGGGCCAGCCAAAATCGGAACCCATGATTGAGAGTGTTGTCTGAACTCTATCTGCCCACTGCACTAAACCACGATGTGGTTTAGCTTGCAGCTCTCTTAGGCCCATCCTCAGTGGGGATTGTTGGTCGCTATGGGGTCTCTGCTCATGTAGCACCTGTACCTGTGTGGGGAGGGAGTCTGGTGATGACCTGCAGATTGGAAAGGGTGACTTATGGAGAAAACTACATTCCTGGACTTGAATGATTGGGGATACTCTGAGTTCCTCCAGAGTAGATTCAATATCTTGTGCTGTAAAGATTTACTTTTAATGTCTGTAACCATTTCCTCAGCCCTATGTTTTCCTAATTCTCTTTCTGCTTTCTTTAGCCTTACAAAGGACGAGTCCAAAAGGCCAAAGTACAAAGAGCTTCTGGTGAGTGCAGAGCATGCTTGCTGAGCCCAGCTGCTGTGGCTGTGCACAGCACAGAGCGGGGCCGGGTCACACGTCTGTGTCTTCTCAGCTGATGGAAGAAGAGCATTCAGCTCTGCAGCCTGAAGGACAGCACTGCCTCCCTGCCACCGTCAGGCTTGTGTGGCTCACATGATGACCAAGATTGTTGGTGTCTGTCCATAAATACCCAGTTCTAGGAGCTAGGTGAAGGTGGAGGTGCCATACTGGAGTAGGTTTTCTAACCAGACATAGCTGACCCATGTGGTCTCTGAAGTGTGCAGGATTGGGTAAGACAGGTAGGGTGCGCCCTGCAACCTCTACCTTGGCTTGAGATCCTGGCAAGGGCACTCAAAAGCCCTGTCAGATTGCTGGCAGACGCTGTCACACGTCAGTGCCTCCAATGTATGAGCCACACCGTGAAGGAACGAGGTTGGCTAGGCTTTGGGGTTGGATAAGTCACACTTGGCAGCCACGTATTTTTATGGAACTCTGTGCATTGGGAAGCCACGCCTCCAGAGAATGGGGGAAACCTGTCCTGGGTGCCTCATGGTGTCGGTGTTGTAGGAAGGGAGTTTGCCTGGTGTCCTGGCCCACGGAGTCACCATGTCATTATTTCCCAGCTGCTGTCAGTTAGAGCCAGCCAGTAAGGCCTGCTGGGCAAACCTGAGGATCAGAGTTCAGGAGAACTGGTTTGGGATCCTCACCTTCTGTTTTTGGCCTCCCAGGTCATGTCTCCCTGTTATTTCTGTCTCTTCATTGCTGAAAAGGCCGATTATGAAGTCTTTAATGAAAGTATTTCGGTGTGTCTCCCATGGAGTCCCACCCACCTCTTTACTGCATGTTTAAGATAAGGATGCCTCACATGCAAAAAGCCACAGACCAGGCCATGTCCTGGTGTCCTGCACTCACTGCCAAGCACTGGGGTCTTGCACCAGGCAAGTCTGTATGCTGTGCTTGTATCTGGGGTATCCAGCTGAAAGGCGAGTTTAGTAACCTGCTTGTTTCTCTGTCTGATTCCAGAAACATCCCTTCATTCTGATGTATGAGGAACGCACAGTGGATGTTGCATGCTATGTTTGTAAAATCCTGGATCAAATGCCAGCAACTCCCAGCTCTCCAATGTATGTCGATTGATATTGCTGCTACGTCAAACTCTAGAAAAAGGGCTGAGAGAAAACAAGCTGTAAAGAATTTTCATCACATATTGCAGTGTTTTTAATGCTCGCCCAGACACCATGTGCAATAATATTGGTGTTATTTCCATCCTGTCTGTATACTGTTGTCACATATAAAGTGCATCCCTGTAATACCTGATCACACAGTGTTAGTGTTGGTCAAAGAGAGACCTCATCTGCTCTTTTGTGGACATATTCATGAAATGTGGAAATAAGTACATTTATTTGTTGACCGTGATTGGATAGCACCTAAAATTCATTTCTAGACTCAAAACTTGGAGACTCCTCAGCAGCTACTGGAAAGATTTTTCTCTCAAATTCTTCCAATTGTTGTTTCAAGTAATAATAAAAAGCAAACAAACAAAAGTTAGGCGTTGTCTGTCTGAACATTAAGAGACTTTGCCTGGAGGGAGAAGAACTTGCTTAACCAACGAGATGCTTTGCCTTCTGGAGCTAGAAAGGCAAAGGAGAATTTTATTCTTCACAAAGTGCAATAGATTTACCGCTATGAAATTCTGTTGCTTTACAGTCGCAGCGTACTTTCTGGGGACAGTGTGCTCAGCTGAACTTCCTGTTAAAAGAGAGATCATGTTAAATATAGTGAATATGTCTTTACCAAAAATATGTTGCATTGAAAGAGGCTAACATTAAACTATTCAGAGATGGGACATAATGTATTCTTTCTCCTTTTACCAAGCCAGCCACTCTTCACTCTTAACTAGGCGTCCTGTAAATTGTTACCTGGTAAGATAAGACCTTTGATCTGAAGAATTATTAAACTACTCGATTGAATTTAACCCGCTTGTGACCTGATTTATAGCTGCACAGCGCTCACCACCAGCTGGCTTTGCTTTGACTTCAACAAGTGCCGTTCACAAAGTCTGTGCCTGTTTTAATGAGCCAGAAATGAACGTCTGCGATTTCCAGTCAATGTTTCTCATGCTCTTCACTGTCCCCAGCTCTGCTGCTAGCTCCATTTCCCTGCCCACAGCCCAGCCAGCAGCACTGCCACTTCCCAGCCCCGTGTGTCCCTAACACGGCCAGACCTCAGCCGTTCCTTCTCATCACTGTGCAGGACAGCTCTCCTCCCACCCTGAGTCTGTGCCCATTGTGCTGTTGCAAATACGATGCTCTGCTTGGTTGGAAGCCTTGTTTGCCTTTTGAGTGTATGTAACCTCTTGTTACCCTGGGAAGCTCATGTTGTTTTACATAGTTAAGTGAACCTTGCTGAGAACCTTACAAAGTAGCAGAGATGAGGGAATATCAAACACCTGGGTTTTCAGTTGACCCAACAAGACCGGGCGAGGTGTTGGACTGGCACTGCCCAGAGCTGTGGGTGCTCCACAGGTGGGACCCGTGCAGCCTGAGCTGGGGGGCAGCCAGCCTGTGGCAGGGGTTGGAACTGGATGAAGTAAATCAGCTGTCATTTTATCTTTTAAATTTGGCAACTTTTTCAGAGATTTTTTTTTTTCTGAATTTTTTTTCCCCTCCAAACTACTGCAATTCTCAGACATTTGGTAGTATGCTGGGGATCAAATGGAGGCTATGTGATTTCCAGTTTGAATTGTCCATTTTTCAGCACTCAATACGACTTTGCCAAAACATGAGCAGCCCACGTGAAGCTTTGGCTGAGGGATGGATGTGCAGAGCAGCGCGCACACAGCAGCAGGAGTGAGATTTGCCCGGATGGGGCTTCGCCCTTTGGTGCCACCGGGATGCAGCGGGAGCACAGCACATCCCTGCCCCTCTTCTCAGGTGGGGAAGCGCAGAGCCTGGGCCACGCTTGTGGGCGCCCGGCAGAGGGCACACAGCGCTGGGCTGAAGCTGAGTGTCCCCAGAACCCTGGGCAGCACTCCTGCAGCGCCAATGGGGCAGCACTGAGCTCTGCAAGGAAAAAAAAAAAAAAGCAGGATTTCCTGCAGTGAGCAGTGCTGTGGTTAAATCAGAGCACGGTCCATAGTGTGGCTAAAGCAGTAATGAGTCGGAGTCAGGCGTGGGCTGTGCGGTGGCACTGCTGTGCAGAACGCATTTAACATGCATCGATTCCAGCTATTAAGGGTGCACCGTTTATTGCAATGTATCTTTATAAAAAAATAAGTGTATAGTGTTCAGAAGCTGTGAAAATAGTGTAAGAACTGTACATTGTGTACTCTGCTTACTTTTTTTTTTTCTTGTACCATAGGAAAAAAGATGTATAAAAATGATCACAAAGCCGATGTGCAGGGATGTTGCCTTATTGTCTGTAAAATGGAGCTCAGGAACATAACTGCTTCAGAGAGCTTCAGAGTATTTTATCTGGTATCCTGGTTGGACTTCCTTCTCTATTTAAGATGTTATACATGGATCAGAGTGTTTATGTAATAGTTCTATCCTTTTGCCTGCAGGTCAGTTGTAATAAAAATAGGATGCGACCGTGCCCTCGTTATTTTCATTGTGTCAGGTCAGACATAAGTGGGGAGATGTGTTACGAGCCAGAGAAATCCCTGACTTCCAGCCCTTCCTCTGGGGGAGGCAAAGGGGCAGAAATGGCTCAGGACATCTTGTCCCTGTGAGGAGGGCCGGTGGCTGCACCCACAGCCTGGGGAAAGGGCAGTGATGCTCACGGCCTCGCAGGCTTCTTGTATGTATGGGAGAGCACTCACTGCTGTCTGCAGTGTCCAGATTTAAGAGTACCGAGTCCTGGGTAATTTCTACTGCCAAGCCTCTGGGTGCTGGGATATGGGTCTGTGCCTGGAGGTCACGGAGAACTTGGAGACCTTCCAGGTGAGTGAGCAGAATTGGACCCCATAATCAACCCCACAGAGATGAACACAGTGTTGGGGAATGGGGCTGTCCACGAGTGCCTCTAAAATCAAACTGACTGAATGGGACCGAGGTTTTGTTCAGGGAAGAACAAGAGCCTGCTGGCAGGGATTGTTGGTCATATCACAGCTCAGTTCTTAGGGACTGGTGGAGTAACCTGGCATTGGCTCTCACCCTTCACTTGAAGGGTGACAGTCTTGTCAAGAGAAGGGAAGGCAGGCAGTGGAGCCAGAGAAGGACTTGTGTTAGAGATACACAGTGAGAAAGACTTGAGATGATTGAAGTCTGTCAGCTTAAATACATTCTGTGGTTCTGACACATCAAGGTTGTTTTGGAAGTTTCCTGTTCCTAGCACAATACTGGGACGTTTTTGGGCTGCTTGCTGTTCCCACTCTTTATCCATAACCCAAGATTCCAGATCCAGTGATTTACAGGCAAAAGTCAAAACCCACCAAGCACTGGGGAGCAAGGTCAGATGCTGCAGGGCCTGCTCCTTCCAGCTCCATAAACATCAATTCTGTTCCTTCTGCACCAACAGCTGCCTCTGTGTGCTGAGGTTTGTTCTGGAGAAGCTGTCTCAGTGGACAAGAAACCAAAAGTGACATGGCAGAACTGAACTGGGCATCCCCATGCTTTTCAGAATGCAGAGGACCCTGCTGGTCTCTTTCTCCCTGTGGCTGTGTGGCATGTAAGAAGGACTGTGTCGTCGCCTCAGGTTCTCCCAGTTTCCCCATAGAATCCATGCTTGGGCTTTTTTCCTGTTGACTCACTTGGGCTGCTCTGCCTTCACCAAGGGCTATTATCATCACATTATTGCCTACATAGGTGGTATGGGAAACCTCTGACCCCACTTCCAGATGCATCTTCAGTGTCTTGGACAGGACCCGTGCCCGAGCAGTGCTGCTGTTGCTGTTGCTCTGAGCCTTGAACCAGTCCAGCATTCCTGGTATAAGTGGGCTACAATGGCTACCTCCAACCCTGAAGTTGGGAGTCCCCCTGCAGATAACCCAGCAAGCTCCACACATCTCAGCTCTTGCTTACCCTCTGTACCACTGCATGGACTGGAGGCTGCCCTAGTTTCTGTACTCAGCCATGGCTGAGGAGCAGCTCTAACTTCCAGGTAGGCTTGGGGCCACCAAGGGCTGCTGTCATGCACAGTGGCCCAGTCTCACACTTCATACCACTTCCTCATGTCTTTATTCCTAAGTGCGGGACTGAAGCACTCCTGATACCCTCACCAGATATTATATAGCACCCATGAAATAGATATTGTGCTCATTGACATTTATGATGTGTCTATGGGACTCCAAGACTCTAAGGTTTTGATGAGTTCAAACTCCACTCTGCGTAGACATAAGCAGTATGGATGGACATGGGCACCCTGACTACTTCATCTGCAGCACTTGTGAGTTGTGTCGTATACATTTCCACTCATCTTTGCTTCGCCAGCCTTCCTTCCTGCTTTGTCTCCTCTGACTGCTTGGTAAGAGGCCTAGGTTCCCCCCATAGGCACCACTTTGGAAAAAAGCTCAATTTTCATTATGAATCTAGACACAAACCCCAAGCGTGGTCATTGCCTTGAATGTGCGAAGGGCCCTGGGAAAGATGGAATGGCTGCTCTGGTGAATAAGAACAGAAAGCAGCTCCTGACTTTTGCCATTTTAAGGCTGTGCAGACAGAAGCTGAAGCACCAACTCCCTTTTCTGGTGGTCACTGTGCCACTGTTGTACTGGGAGTAAAATACAGAGCTGGCTGTTGGATGGGACGTGCTTTCTCTGCTTTCTGGGAGGAAAGGTTGCTGCCACAGCCGTCCATGGAGGCAGTTCCTCTCTTGGCCGGATGGGAGTGCACCTTGATGGAGCCCAATAATACAACATCATCCCAGTTTGTGTTTGGCTGGATATTGTGAGAAGAGGAGGAGATCCTGACTGACCTTCCAAGGAAGACAGATTTCTCACCAGACTCAAGATGGATTGAAAATCCATGTGCAGCACACCAAGCAGTTCTGCATTGTACTGACTATAAGTGGTCTGTCTTGAGAGGCTGTTGGGTGTTTATGAGGGCCACCACGTATTTACAGAGCTGTTCATGAGCGCTCCTAGTCCTGCTGACTCAGGCATGCTGAGAGCTCAGGGATCTGCAGAAGCATGACCCAGAGTGCTGCTCTGTGCCGGCAAACACCCCTCAACCAATTGATGATGCTTTAAGAGTAACAATACCAAAACACGGAGAAAACTGTGATGGTTTTATTAGGCTGCTGTACCTTAGCCTTCTGTATATGTGAGACCAATCTTTTAACTCCCTGCACCAGGATCCTATGTCATCCCTCCACCTTTCTTTGTCTTCCTTCCTTCCTTCCTTCCTTCCTTCCTTCCTTCCTTCCTTCCTTCCTTCCTTCCTTCCTTCCTTCCTTCCTTCCTTCCTTCCTTCCTTCCTTCCTTCCTTCCTTCCTTTATCTCTCCCTTCTCCCTCCCTCCCTCCCTCCCGATTCTGGGACTCCACATCACAGTGATTTCCTGAAGACATTTGCAATTGATCCCAGTTCCAAGATGTTGGTGGAAACCATCCTGAAGTGCAGCCAGTTTCTGGTTCCTGCAAGAATGCATGCTCAGCAGTGCATTTCCAGTGAGTGGTGCTGGAACTATTTCCCTGCACTGGCTCAGCTTGGCACTAGGAAGGGGAATTGCTTGGAAGGGCTCATCCAACGGAGTGGGAGAAGTTTGTATGTCCCTGGACAGCTCTTTCTTACTGCTGAGCAGCTCAGGAAGTGCTGAGCAGCCTCTGGTGAGGCCCTCTGCTGCTGTAGTGCACCTGGGCTCCTTGTGGCCAGCTGGGAGCTTTGCTTTGGCTCATTCAGCTCTAACAGCAATTATCTAACAAGGGCATAACCATTACTTGCTTTGTTTTAGCTTTCTTAGAATTGTGTGATGTACCACACAGCTATGTATGGTATATTTTGTAACTAATAACTAATAATTCTGAGTAGTTACTCTGTGTAGGAAGAGCCAGCCCTCCCTATAGTGAAAGACGATGTAGCAGAAGCCAGGTGTGGGGTGCAGTTGGACCTGAAATGACCGCACAGGGGGATCAGAGCCCAGGGCTGCATGCAGCTCGGAGGTGTTGGTCACTGCTCACAAAGGAATGTCACTGGGGTAGGGTAAAGCCTTATACAAAGCCTTAAACAAAGAGGACGTATGTAAAACCCAGCATGGGACATCATGGGATCTGCTGCTCAGCTGCAGCAGGAAGCAAAATCCCTGGACCTTAAATCCCTTGGGAAGGGCTGTGTGGGAAAACCAGGTGGGCACAACCAGGGCTGCTGGCTCTGGAGCAGTGGAGCAGCGGGCACGGAGCAGCCCAGCACTGCCCTGCATGAGGGCACGGAGCACAGGTGGGAGTGCTGCCAGATGCAGAGCACCATGGCATGGCACAGGGCTGCAGAGCTTGGCTCAGCCTAGGGAGTTTATCACAATGGAGTTTTTTAATGCAGTGTATGGTTAATGAGATTAAAAGCCACACCTATGAACTAGCTGGTATGTCACCTACAACTTTCTGGTTCACTTTTCTGGATCAGAGTCTCTGGATCATCCCACATTTTAAGCCCATCTTGGGACAGGCAGGAAACTTCCCCTGCAAGCAGGCAGGAAGTGTCCTGGGAAAACTCGTTGAATTGAGGGAGCGGTATGGTGAAGCTGGACATGGTCATGAGTGGGTGTGGGGAGAAGGATCCCCCCTGGGAGCACAGGGCTGTGTCTGTGTTGGGAGGATTTGAGACAGAGAGACCCAGGAGAACCCCACAGACACAGGGGAAGGGCTGCAGGAGTTGCGTACAAATCTTCAAGTACAGATTTTCCTTTCTGGGCAGTGTGCTCTGGTGGGTGGTAACAATGCCCATGGCAGGGGTTGGAACTATATAACCTTTAAAGGCCCCTCTGACCTGAGCCGTCCTATGCTGCAGCCGTCAGTTTGTCCTGCGGGGATGGATCCCCATCCCTCATCCATCTCCTTCAAAGGCAAACATCTGTAAGGAAGGTGGGGGTTGGGGGGGTTGATAGCTGTCCTGCCCCAGGTGGGTGGAATCGAGCATCAGACTGCGAGCAGGCAGAGTGGCAAGGCAAAGGGGTTTTTAATAATGAAGGTGTTGCTGGTAACATAGGTAAGGAAATGTGCTTGTTTACAAGTTCGAAGCTGACAGCATCCCTTTAAATAAGGAAATACATTTGTTGAGAGGAGAAAGTTACCTGGAAAGCCCTGTACAATGGCGCAGTGTAGCAGCTAACCCTACTCTGATTCAAGTGCTATTAATATTCTCCATGGGACAGCTTCTAAAAATTTCTCCCTTAGAAAAAGGAATTAAAAAAAAAAAAAAACGCAACCTGTGATCGTCTATCCTAGCAGTGCACTGTGACCATTTGTACAATAGAAAAGTGATGCTTTAAATAGTGACTTAAAAGCTACTGCCGTGTTCTTTATACAGCATGCAACATCGCCACGAGCCGGGGACACGGTGGGGCTGCAGGGATGCTTGGTGTGCCCACGGTGCACCTCCACAGCGCCGCGTCACCGATGCGCTGTCCTTCCAGTAACACAAATATTAAATACACTCAGTCTGTAAATAGTTTAACAATCTTTGTCAGCAACAATATTTACTTTGGCAAAACCAGAATTGCAAAGCCAACGTGTCCGTCAAAGAGTCTTCAGCAAGTTCTTTGGTGGCAGCCAAGACGTGAAGCGAAGGCTCCTTCTCGCTGGAGCCTGAGGAAGGATATTGCACAGAGACTCGCAGGAGAAATGCTGGTGACTTCAAACTGGAGGCATCACTGCAGGAGAGCATCCATCTCCGCTGGCTTCAGAAGAACGAGCTCCTCTAGGCTCAGTGATTCACAGCTGTTCTCCAGACAGCCTTGCTCTGAGCTGGGTGATGCCGGAGTAAACTCAGGAGAGAAGAAAATCGCTGCTGAGGATCAAGAAGGAAGGGAAGAAGGAAGCCTTCTGGATGGCAGAGAGCGGAGACAGCAAAAGCAGATGCACACACAAAATCACAGCCCCATGAGGGCCTGCTCAGCCCTGCCCCACATGCAGGAGGGGGGCTGCTCCTGCTCCTGCTCGGTGGTGGAGAGCCACCCCACACTGTGGCTCTGCAGGGCCAACCCCTCCAAAACTGTGCTGAATTGTCCATATGACCTGCTCCTACCTTGGACCACAACACATTACACATCTCTTTATCTGTACCACACGAGCTGAGCCATGCCAGCTCCACTGGAATGCCACATCCCTTCAACACCTGCACCTGCAGCCCAAATGGCTGCCTCCAGCATCCAAATCTCTGCTCCAAGGTCTTGGGCTGCAGTCTGACTCAGCTCAGACTGTCAGCTCAGCTCTTCAGCTTTTGGCCCCCCAAACAGTCTGAGAACGTCCCAAGACACCACCATGAACATGGCAGACTCCATCTCTTGCTTGCTCATACAGTTATGCAGGGACTGGGGCAGCACAGCTCTGGGGCTTTGGGGGTAGGAGGAAGGGCACGAGCTGAGTCTGGCTGTACACAGGGATGTGCTTACTGCCCTGGCTGGGCAAAGCCGTTGTGCCACCCTGCTCCCAGCCCTCCTGACATGGGCAAGGCTGAGGGGAGCCCTGTGGGATGCAGGAGGCAGCAGGACAGCAACCTCTGTGTGCTTGCTTCCCTGTTGCTTCTCAGGTGAGCTCGCCTCACCACGTGGTTTTGTCGTGAGCTGCTCCAGTTCTCATGGGAGTGTATGCTAAAACTGGGGGGGAGAAAGATAAAAAGAACAAAAACAAAGTTATAGACAACTGTCAATCTAAAGGAGTGTTGATAAAGGCACTTAGTATCCTTTGTGAAGATGTGCCAGTGGAAGAAAACCGAAGTACCAGAGCTGTTGTGCTGTCAGTTTGCAGTAACTGAAAATTCAAACAAGTTTATTCACCGGGAAAATGGCTCCAGTTTCCCCTGAACGTGGCATGTTAGCCCTACAAGTTCTCCAGCATGACAGAAACACTGTGCTGGCTGCTGTGGGCTCACAGTATTCTGCCTCCACTGCCCTCCTGTTCACCACTGCTGCAAGTGGAGGTCCATGCTGGTGTTTAAATTGAGATCAGTAACATCCAGGAAATCAATGTTGAAGATGCTGGGGCCTGCGGGAGTGAGTGAGCTGAAGCCAGTGGCGGAGCTGGGGGGGGTGAGGTCCAGCCACTCCATCGTTTCCCATGGAGATTCGGTGAAACTCATTTGTAAACCGGAGCCATCAGCAGGGGAAGGGGAGAGCTGCGTTTCCATGGGTGAGAGGGGAGTCTGTAAAATCTCCTGTGATGTGAGCAGTTCATCTGCGGCTTTGCTGGAGAACCCCTCTATCATCCCCTCGAAGTGGGACTCCTCTCCTCCCATCTTCAGCAGGGTGATTTCACCAACTCTCCCCAGTGGGCTGTGGGCGTTCAGCAGGACCTCAAGGTGAGCATCGCCACCACCTGGACAGTGCTCGAATGGGTGCTGGGTGGAGGAGACCTGTTCGAATGGAGCAGACGACTTTGGGAGCGGAGTGCTGGAGTTCCCTGTAGACACTGTTATCTGAGGTACTTTCTGGAGGCAGGACCGATCTTCCTTGGCGTTGGCTGGCATTTCTGTTCAAGAAACAAGAGGGAATTTAGGTGTTCTGTCAGTCCTTGTCACTGCTGGGCAGGAGGCACTGCTGAGACCCCCGAGCAAGGCTCTTGGGCTAGGCATGCCTGCAGGGACCCACACCCAACTCTATCCCTTTGGCATCACCCACCCATCCTCTCTATGGGAAGCACCTCGCATTTCCTCTTCCTGATCTCAGCTCCCCCAGTTTTGGAACCCATCTCCAGGGACAAGCACTGGCAGCTGCCCCCATGGAGATAGGCATGGGTTGGTCATGCATTAAAAAGGGCACAGGTAGCAATCTGCACAGGGGAGGGCACCATGGTGCTCTGCGTGGGAGATGGCACTGGCAGCACTGGGAGAGGAGGGCAGCAGAGGCTCTGTGACACACTGCCATCCTTTCTGAGCAGGTTCCCAAGCCCAGACGCCTGCACTGATCTCGGGAGTCTGTGGGCACAGGCTCTGGCAGGCTTTCTCACCAGTACAGGCCCCATGTGATTTTGGAGTCAATCTCTGTGTGGGCTCCTGGTGTAGGGCAGCAAATGAAAACCATACCCAGCTCAGGCAGCTCCTGGAGGCATGCCGAGAGCTCAGGGCCCCACAGACCTACACCTGATAGAGGAGAAGCCCTGGAGGGGTCAGAGAAGCAGTGCGTACCTCCGCTCTCAATCAGCACGTCCAGGAGTTCGTCCATCTGCTGACTTCGAGTCATCTGCTGCAGCAAACGGCAAAGAGGAGAGTAGAGGGCATTAGGAGGAGAGTCCCTCCAGCCACGCACCAAGTAGGTGGCTCTGGACCCCACAAGAGATGCAGGGGTCTGGCAGTGGCATTCAGATAAGCACTCAGAGATCAAGGACAAGTGCAGCAGATCCAGACAGCACTGCAATAGGTTCCCCCTGACCTGCAGCCAAGCTGTGCTCAGCAGCTGCTGCAGACTGCCTCTCCCCAGAGCAATGAGGACAAAGATTTTCTGGACCTGGCACCTAGCACTGAGACGTGCCTGCTCCCACTCCCTGCACTGGGGACAACGAAACAGCATCCTCTTCTCCCTGACTGCAGACTGGAAGGACTGCCCACACATCTTGCAGCCAGCATAAGCCAGTTCTCATCACTGTCAGTGGTATTGCTCCATGTTCCTAAAAACACCATCATGACTGGCACTGAGGCTGCTGACAGGCTCTCACAAGAAGTGATGCGTGTGCAGGTGGTGGAGAAGGTGTTCCCCACAGAAGCAGCACTCCAGGATATGGCTAAGGGCAGCAGATGGTCTGGGGTGGGATTTTACCAATGGGCTACAGAGGGTAGGTGAGGTTTCCTGGAGAGTGGCTCAAGAGTCTGTTTGTCACATAGCACTGAGCACCCCAGGAGGAGTGCCCCTGAGTTTTGGGACATTTGTGTGGCATGTCAGGACACCAGGCAACTTTCACTTCCACAAACCCCATTTAGCTGGACTGCTCTGTGACAACCATTTAGTAGCTTTCCACAGAAAGGCTGCCCCTTATGGAAAAAGGCCTGTACTCCTCAGAGACCCCATAGAGGGTTGTAGTCCCTGCAGCTGCCTTAACCACTCTGCACAGCTCTGGCCCTGTTGAAAGTAAAAATCAGGCAGTTACCTGCTTTATTGCATCTCATAGGGTGGAGACTGCTTTTGCTCTGAGAGGGCTGTGCTTGACTTACAAAAACTTGGGGACGGAACTGAAAACTTTTGACCTGCCTGTGTAGTCATCTGCATGGGGGAAATACGGGGAAATGGAATCAATGCAGGGAAAAGATTCTGCTCCTCAGCATGCAGGACACTCTGTGTCACCTTAGCTGAAGCCAGAGCAGCACCAGGAAAACTAAGGGTGTTGTGGATCAAGTCAGCTCACAGTGCCTGGTTTCTAGGCAGGAAACATAGGGGGAATAACTCCTTGGAAGAGCTCTGAGGACCCCAGAAGAATCCAGAATCATGAGCATGATTCTCCAAAACTCAGCTCAGCTGTAAACGTGCAGAGCAAGAGAGACAGTGGCTGCATCCAGGATAGCAATGCTCCTCTAGCCACAAGCTGCCTCTCACCTCCCTCTTTTGGGGACCTTCTCTGTCACCACTGTTTTTGGGAGATCTCATGGAGCACAGGCCAGGGCAGACAGCCCAAAAGAGTCACTGCCAGATCAGCCTACAGGCCTTCCCCATGCCCAGGCCAAACAGCTGTGTACTGGTGCCAGCTTTTTGCCAAGAAGAGGCCACTCCCTTCCAGGAGGGACCTCACTCCTTACCCAAAGGTGCCTGCTAGCTGCTGTTCCTCCTTGCCTTCAAGCCCACAGGTGCCCTTCATAAGGAAAGCCCAGGACAGTGATTTCACAACCAGGATGAGCAGCAGGGCACTGCAATCACCCCTCAAGCGTGCCCCTTGTGCTCTGGCAGTGGGGAAAGAGCTGGAGGAGTCCCCGAGGTGTTATTCCTCCTGCTGATGCCCTGTGTCTGCTTGGTTGTTCAGAGCAGCCCCACTACCTCTCTTGGAGTATTGTTCCACAGTGCTGCACCCCACTGCCCACTGCACCACAGTGTAGTCCCACTGCTTGTTTCACCTACAGCTCCATACACCACCGCCTGTCCCACTGCAGCACTCTCTCTGCCTGTCTCACCTCTACAGCACTGCTCCTCTCTGCCCATCTCACTGACAGACCAACTGCCTGTGTCCTGTACATCACTGTCTTCATGACAGGCTGCATCCTACTTTATCACCCTGCAGCCTTCCACACTCACACAGCACACTGCTCTGTGTGCAAGCTGTGGGACTGTGACTCAGGAGCTGTCCTGTGTGAGTACTAGGTGTTTCACAGTAGGTGCCATGCTGCCCCAGTAAGGTGTTGGGATGAAATGGGGCTGTGATCAGTGGCATCTTATGCTACTTTTATATGTTGGCAGCACGTGCCCCTCTACAAGCTTTCACACTCATCCTGAGGGCTGAATGAGGAGTGGAGACACTGAAGGGACCACGCTGCTGTGCTAGTGGCCTGGGGGGAACATGCCCCTGTTTGCAGACCCCAGTGGCAAGTCCTGCTCTATTCCCAAGAAAAGACTTCCCATATGATCGGGAGAATTACCCTCCTTCAACTCAATATTCAAAATACACTGTTGCACTGTTAGCAGCTGCAATGGCTTAGCAAGATGTTAATGAGCCCTGCTGCATTGTGGCAGGGTTCCCCCAGGAGAGCAGGGACCTCCCAGCAGCTGAGGGAACTGTGCTGGTGGTTCCCCTTTGTGGATTGAGCTGTGCCAGAACTCCATGGGGCAGAAGGAGCTGTGCCAGGGCTCTTTGGGGCAGAGAGAGCTGTGCCAGGTCTTCCCCAGGTGGAAGGAGATGAGCCAGGACTTCGTGGGGCAGAGGGAGCTGTGCCAGAGCTCCCCTAGAGGCACAGCAAGCTGAGCCAGAGCCTCCCCTGAGGGGAGTGGGAGATGAGCTAGGGCTCCTTTAGGGCAGAAGAAGCTGTGCCAAAGCTTCCCCAGGGCAGAAAGCTGTGCCAGGTCCCCTCACGGCAGGGGACGCTGTGCCAGGACTCTCACAGGGCACAGAGAACTCTGCCAGTGCTCACTTGGGGCAGAAGGAGCTGTGCCAAGGCTCCACGGGGCAGAGGATCTGTGATTGGCCCCCCAGGGCAACTGGATGTGGAGGCAGCAAGGCTCTCTAGGAAATGCCCTGTAAAGAACCCTGCAGTGCCATCAGCTTCCAACCCATTCTCCATCTCAGCTATTTTGCCCCTACAGACAGCTCACTGTGTTCCTGTGGCCCCCTGGGTGCCCATCAAGATGCCAGCACTGACAGGAAAGAGCTCAAACAGAGACGTCTGGTGAATGCCCACAGACCCATGTGTGCTCACCACAGAGATGACAGTTGGGGTGCTCTCCACTTACCGATGCCGTGCGAAGGCAACTGCTGGTCTGAGGCGATGTGCTGCGCCCTTCTGCCTGTGAGCCGGGGGACACTGCCAGGAGATAGTGGCTGTTGGGGGATGGCGGCAGGCTGATGTGCTGAGGGCTCTTTGCAGCCCCGAGTGGAGAGTGCTGAGGGGAGCACTGCGGGCTCAGGAATGTCGAGGAGGTGATGGTGCTTTGCCCCGCAGGCTCCAAGCAGTGGCTATTTACAATGTGAGAGAGCTGCGGCACCCCACAGTTACTTAACTTATCCGAGCTGCTGGCTTGGCCTTTCAAGGCAGTTTGTTTGGATGCAAATGGGCAGCTGGACACTGCATTTTCTTGCTTGATGGGGACACCAAAGAAATGCTGGGAGGGCTGTTGTTTCTCCTCAAGGCCATTGCTTCTCTTTCGCTTCTGCAGCTGCATCCTTAACTCTTCTACCTGCCTCTGCTCTTGTTGCAGCTTCCACGTCAATTCATTGATGACCTTCTGCTTCTCCACCAGCATCTTGTCTTTCTCTGTGTCAATCCCTTCCAGCTCCAGCTGGATGCTCCCTCCATTCATGCTGCTCATCAGGCTTTCCTCAGCACTACCATGAACTGGAGATGGCTGAAGACCAAACTGTGGAGAAGACATGGGCCCATCGTTGAATGTGTCTGGCAGAGAGCCGCTCACAGAGAGGTCAGAGGAAGCTGGAGAGATGGGTGGAGTGGAGCTGGTGCTGCCGAAGTGGTAGAAGCCATTTGATAACATGCCTGTGGAAGACTGCGACTGGTAATTTGACAAGGTGCTTGTTGGAGTGACTGGAAAGGTGACAGTTGTGATCTCACTGAAATTCGGCACTGCATTGCTGCTGCACTCCTGGAAGGGCCGTAGCCGTTCCATCAGTGCTGTTTTGGTACCTGATACAGGCAGGCCTCTTATTCGGAGCTGCTGTCTCAGTTCTGACACCTAGAAGAAAAGTCATCAACAATCATTCCCAATGCTTTCCCTTAAAGGCAAGCGCTTTAGAAACCTGACATCACAGGTTCCCTGCTCGGGCTTCCCAGGCACTCAGTCACCACGCACAGTGTGGTGATCACCATATATTTTGCAGAATCCTGAGCCTTCCTAATGGGAAAACCTTCCTTCTTCTGCTAGAAACTTACTGCTCTCAATGAGCCAGCAGTGGTCTTTGGGCCATGGAGGTAACCCAGGATTCCCTTCCTCGCAGCAAGTTTCTACATGAGTGGAGGACTTTCAACACAGCCCAGGAACAAGATGATGGCATTCTTTAACTCAGACAACATGACTGCATACATTTGGAGCTAGCTGCTCCATGTTCAGATATCTGAACCAGGCTCAGGTATCTAATCAATGTTATCACTGTCATAGAATCACAGACTCACAGAATCATACGATCATAGAATAGTCTGAGGTGGAACTATCCTGTGAGTCCAACACCTGGCACCACACAGGATCACCCAAACATCAAACCCTGTGTCTAAGAGTGTTGTCCACATGCTTCTCAAGAACCTCAAGAACTTTTTTCTATGGCCAAATTCATGTTTTTTCTATCTCATTTTATTTTCCCATCTTATAGTGATAGAGAAATCCATTATCCCAAGGTCTCTGCTCCTAAAAAGACTTGGTCTTCCCTATAGTGGAAGCTCTATTAAGAAACCCCAATCGTTGATTTGAATGATTCTCCCTTGTGCCCTTGCCTACGTGAGAAGTTTAGATACTACTCAGTGTTCACACTTGCAGTCTCTGGAGATACCTGCCTGTGCAGTGAGTGGACCTGGCCTGACTGCTGCTGGCAGAGGAGTTGCAGCATCATGGTCTTAGCATGGGCAATGGCTGCAGAGAAGCTGAGTCACTGGATGGGTGTGAAGGCCGTGCTGACCTATTTTCTGTCTGTTCTGTTGGCAGTATCCAAGATATCCACTATAATACTACAGAAGCTGTGGGGTCATGAGCTGTCAGAACAGCAACACAGATTGTCTTCTAGTCCTGGACCTGATGTTCTGGCCTGCAGCTGTCTCGAGATGTAGGGTTTGCTGATACATCCACTGGAGCAGTGCACACATGTGATGCCCACATAGGAGCAAATCTCTGTTTTTAGTTATCACCATCCTGACCAACTCCTGCACCATTGTTCCGCACACCTTGGTTTGCTCACAGTGTGGTGGTACACACTGGTCTATAACACACAGTCCCTGTCAGCACAACCTGCATTGTTGTTGTAACTACACTGCACACATAAGAGTAGCAACGAACATGCAGGCTATAAAATTCTGCTCCTGTGCTGACAAAGTCTTCACTTACTTTCAGATCATCCAGGTTAGACGGCAGAGGGCCTGGCTTGATAGATGAGACACAAGTCTGGCCTGAAAAGGTGGTTTTCACAGGAGAAAGAGGGGTGTTGCTGACAGAAGTTGATGAAGCATTTGAACTTTTGATCATTTGCTCATTTGATTGCCTGAAATAACAAAGGAGATACGGGGTAACAAGGCTGCCCTCTGGGGGCTCTGTGCCCATTGCTATGATGTACCATCTCCCTGCTCCTTTGGGGCTCTTATCCCCTGTATGAGACCTGAAGGACTGCCAACCCTGAGGAAAACCAGTTTGGGCTGCAAGGAGATTGCTGGTATCCTACCAGCAGGTCACAGGTTCCCCAGCTAGTGCACAAAGTCAGAACAGCTTTTTGGGAGGTTACCATGTATACCTTACATGTATTTATCTCCAATGCACTGGCACAAATGGAAATGGAAGAGGAATGTTTGGAGGGAGATAGTACTAAACCCTGCTATTGGCACATCGTCACTCACTTTATCTGGCCTTGGTGCATCCCTGGGTAGTTGAAGTGCTGCTGCTGTTGCTGCTGTTGCTGCTGTTGCTGCTGTTGCTGCTGGCTGAGAATCTGGAGCTGCAGAAAGAGCTGCTGCTGCTGGAGGAGTCTTGCATATGCAGAGTCCATAGGTGGAGGGGACTTCTCTGCCTTCTGGTCTGGAGGGATGTACTGGTGATATTTCAGCTTCTTCACCTTCGGCTTGGTGTCCTTGGGCTTTTTGTGACGGTTCTTGCTGTCACTGGATGATTTTGACTGTTGGTTCCAGAAGAAAAGGAATTAGCTGAGAGAAGAGCTCTTGACATTCCTATGGGAACTGGGAGGCCTGGATAGAGCAAGGGCACGTCCTGCTGGCACCCTGACAGCCCAGCTCCACGAGCAGCTGATCAGGCATGCAAGGGATTTCTCCAGGGCAACATCTAATCCCAGCTGTGCTGAAGAATACATGGGATGGAAAAAGGCCTTCTTTGCCTCTATGGTATTTCTGCATTACCTTATATTTCCAACTCCCAAACCCAGGGAATCTTTCCCATGCAGAACTTGAGCAGTCACCTCTAGCAAGTAGCAAAGCTCTACCTTTTATAACTTCAAAATGGGATCCATCTCTCCTCATTATTCCAGACCTTTAAGACCAAGCCCTCAAATTTCCCAGTCACATGGGATGCAGCACTCTGCCAGGGAGTGTGGATATGCAGACCTTACCTTCACCACAGAGGGCACTGGGAGAGGTGGGCTGTCCTGCCCCACTGCTTGCTTGGGGCTGTCGCACTGGCCGCTCTGGCTTGAGGCAAGCTCCACTGTGCTGCCCTCAGTGCCACGGGGGTGATCCTGGAAGGGAGAGGTGCACTGTGAGAGGGCACGTGGGGCAGGTGCGGGCCCTTTGGACCCATTCCTCTGCCCAAAGTGTTCCAGTTCCCCAGGATACTTCACGCCTGACATGCAATCTTCTATAGTTTACCTCAGGGCAACCCAGTCCCTCCAGCTCCCACAGTCCTCCCAGCCTAGAGCACATCTCATCCCAGTGCCTCTTAACCCAGCATTCTCAATTCCCCCAGTCCATCTCAGTTCCCTCAAGCCCAGCTTCAGTGTTGCCACCTCACTGCCTTCCCAGTCGCATTCAGTGCCCCAATCCATCCCTACAGCCCCTCCATCTCCCCAGCCCAGCTGTGCCCTCATACTGGGGAGCCATGCTGCTGCCCACCAGAGCGGGGAAGCGCAGCTTTCCAGTGGTGCCACCCACCTGGGACGGCCCTGAGGGGGCCGAGGGCGGCAGCTCACAGGATTTGGTGCCTGCTGATGACTCTGTGGAGCCCTGGGAGTCCTCACTCCTGGCCTGCTCTGGGGACAGGCCGTCATTGCTGCTGTCCTCCTCAAAGGCAAACGCATCAGATGGCTTGGAGAAATTCACCTGCGTGCCTGCCCGGCAAAGAGAGGTGGACGTCAGGTATGTGCCCGGCTGCCCTGCCTGCAACAGCAATGGCCGCCTGCCTGCTGCTCCCGTTGTGTGCGGCACAACAGTGTGTGCATCTGCTGGTGGCAGGGATGGGGTGAGCGGAAGGCAGCGCGAGGAGTGCTCGGATCACACAGCAATGTCTGCGCCCCGTGGGCTGGGCCCAGAGGACTGTTTCTGTTTCCCATGTGTGCCAATCTTTTTAAGATCTGGGTGCAGGCCAAGGGCACAGTGCTTGATGTGTTCACATGCCTCATCCCACCTCAAACCGAGGACAAGGCTGCAGTATGGCAAGGAAAGGAGCCCGTAGGCCGTGGCCCCATGGCTGATGAAGGAAGCTGGTGGGTAATGCATTTCTTAGGAGGAGCTTGGCCTGGCAGAGCAGGAGGCATTCTCAGAGACTACAGGCCTGCTGGGCTGCACAGGAACAGCTCGGCTACCCTATCCTGCCATTGGACTGCAATGGGGAGAGGGGCAATAGGGTCTCGCTCCTTGATCAGCCAAGCATCTTGATCACACTTATGGAACTCTGTCCTCAGAGGAAGAACTGAAGCTGGAGGGTGACACAGCCTGGCAAAAGAGTCAACACGTGTGCACCTGGCTGCAGCTGGACAGAAGCTTCCAGGTCTGGTGTCTGTCCACAAGCTTCACCCACATGAAATGCTTCAAGTCGCTGCCATTACTTCTTGATTGCCACAAAGCCTGCCCCAGACATTGCTTTTCCCCTCTGCAAAGCTCCCAGCATACCATATCCTAGTCAGATGGGCAAAAGCTCTTGACCCCAGGCTTTTACTGATAAATGAAGTGTTGAAAAAGAAAAGCTCTCATGTGAGGCTTGGGAGGGCTGCAGGTGGGGGGTTCAGGAAGGAGCAGCATGGCCATGCTCATAATCTCCTCGTGCTCACATCTGGCTTTTGTCAGGCAGCTTGGCACACTGATACCAAAGTGACAAATGGGGAAATAGGAAGGGTCTGGGGACAAACCTCCACCTGTCTGTGCTGCTGGTCTAGCAATGTGCACCTTCTCACTGACACGCACCCTCCTGCTCTGACCCCTGCCCCTATCTGAAAGATAAAGGTTATCTCTGCTTGCCCCAGCTCGTGGTGCCAGGGTGGGTGAGTCCTGGCTGCCCACCCCAGGAAGGCTCTTTGAGCCACCAGCAGCAGCTGGACCCCTGTGGAGGGTGTGCTGCCTGCCGTGAGCTCCTGTTGGGAAGAGATCCTGCATAGACAGCACTTGCTGGTATCCTGTGACAACATGGCTCTGTGCCCTATTTGCCTGTCCCCATCCTGAGCGGTGTGCATATCACCAGCACTAGCCTCCTCTGGGACCCTGGTGTTGAAGAGGAGTTGCTTTTTCTGCTTGGACAACTCAAGAGCATCCTTGCCATGGCAGCTCTGAGGCAGACAGGCACAGGGATATGAGATCAATAGTGTGCTGGGGAGGGCCTCTGTCCTCCTGCTCCGCAGGGCCTGGTGTTCTTCCTTGTGTTTGGAGATAGGGCCTGTCCCCTTTTCTCTACAGTTGCCATCGGACACAGTACCCAAGCTTTACCTTCCCTGAGGAAGTGCAAGGCAGTGCAGTCTGCTCCTCAGACTGGGTGATAGCTGCTCCCCATGTCTAGAGACAAGTGTGGGCATCCTTTCTTGGAAATAATCAGTTCAAGCAAAAGGGACTTGGGGATCTGCAAGACTTCCACTGTGCTGGCATTCCATAGACATGTGAGGAGAAAACGTACCAAAGCACAGAGCCCAGGGGACCTTCAGGACACAGCAGCAGCCTGGAGCATGACAGGAATGTGCTGCATCCTGCTGTTTGATACTGGGGGCCTGCATGGAGCAGGGAGTGCTGCCCTTATCTGTTGCTCTCGTTCAGCCCGGGGCTGGCCATGTTGTTTCATGATCCCATGTCTCTGCTGTAATCTCAGGCAGAATGGTGTTTGCTTGGGGCTGTTTCTAATGCACTGGGTATTGTCCTCTCAAACATATTGGACAAAGTGATGACAAGGACCTGATAAAAAAGGGTTCTTATATCACTGCTCAGCTATGTAGGGCACTGGCGGCCTCCTGTCACTGGGACGTTAGGGCTTTCTGTTGGGGTCTGGCACTTACTGCTCACCCTGCCGGAGGTGATTAGAGGAACACGTCAGCTGAACTTTCCGCTGTATAAACAGTTGAGATTCCAAGGTTAAAGGAAAATGATTTTAAACCCTGTCATCTTTCTGGTATTGCAAAAACAAAAGGCTTAACGTTCAGAAGTGCCAGTGCTCATCTCTGCTCCTTGTTCAACCTTCACCCCCAAGGCACAAGCATGGCAAACTGCCTCCAACTTTCAAAATCAGTTTGAGGATCCTTCAGCTTAGGCTTCTTTTACAGAAAACTGAGGGCCCTGGTGCAGCTTCAGCCTCGCTTCTGATGGCACCCAAATGGCTTCATGCCTGACCTTACGTGCTGTATGTTTCACCCAAGGTGAGATAAAACTGGCCTCCAGGACACGTCTTTCCTGAGCATGTGATTGATAGAAGAGGATTATGAAAGAGAGAAATGTCAAAATTGAGCAAATCATTTAAAACCAGACTTTTGTTTTTAACAATTTTGTCCTGTAAATCTCTGCTTACCACAAGCTGCAGACAAGGCAGATAGAAAGAAATATTCAAAATCTTCAAGCACACTTTGCCTGGCCTCCAAGCCTCAGCTCCAGTGAATCATGCTCAAACTGCCTTGATTGTTTATAAGAGGAGGGATTTTTTTTAATGGTTTTGTATTTTTGCTATTCTCTCCTTCAATAAGTGGCTAAGGAGATTTTGCTTGAACTCTCCCTAAAAATTCCTCTTCAGACAGAGTCCTGGAACATTTCACCTTCAAAGACAAGAGCTGTGAAATGCTACAAATGGTGTGGCTCAAGAACCAGACTGCAGAAACTGCCGTGCGTACCCCACATGCGCTTTGCAGTGGGGAAACGAAGAGCAGGAACAACTGGAGGACAGGGAAGAGGTCTGTCTAAGCCTGCAGTATTTCACGCTGTATCTGCTGATTTCTGAGATGAAACCAAAGTCAAAGTACTTCCCGCCTCTGTTCCCATTTTCTGCATCACTCCTGTAGATCAAAGACCCCTCCTGTCCCAGAGCTCTGCCATTGTCCCTGTTTTTCCCTCAGCCCAGAATAGACACTTGTCCTGGGATTATGCCAATGGAAATAATCCCATGAATTTAGGAATGAGGAGCAACAGAACAAGGAGTTCCTGAAGGCAGAACAGCTCTCAGTGCCCCACTTGAGGCCTGAGGTCCAATTTGGACACAGAAATGAACCCAGACATCAGAAATACGGGCTGATGGGCTGGCACTGAACAACCTTGCAGGCTTTCCTGCTCTTTTCTCTGCTTTCTGATCTCCCTGTTTTGGCACTGGTGAACTCTGAGTCACCAGTCTCCTTTGTTTCAGCCCATGCACTGGCCTTCCTGCAGCAGCATGGGGGAAATAACAGCAAGGGATCCTGCCTCCCCCCTCCAGCTGGGATGTGGGTGGTGGAGGAACACTAAGTTTAGGCATAAACCAAGCACTGGGAAATAATAGGAGAATACTCTCCTTTGGGATGCAGTCAGCTCCTTGTATTCCCCAGAAGACTGGCACCCATTTCCCTCTACTCTCTTGGACCTTGCATTCCACTAGCATCAATGGAAAAACAAAGCAGCAGCCTCACTGAACCAGGGCTGTTTCACCCCTTGGGATGTAAGAGTTTGGCAGGGCACAAGCAGGACCAGGCTGGCCTGATGTCTGCATGTGTGAACTAAAGCCCTCTTCCATGTAAGGGAGGAAGGAATGTCCTCTCTCCAGCAGTATCATTTATGTACTCAAAGTCTTGGATGGGGCAAGTGGGGGAATAAAGGATGTATTCTCCCTGAGAAGACATGGCTGAAAAATGATTCATGTTTCCATCACAGATTCTCTAAGATGAAAACTCTCTTTTTATGGACCCGAGTAAGGCTGTGTAGGACTGGGCTGCTTACTGTGAAAATAAGGAAATTTAAATAATGTGCAGCTGCTACTCTTAACTTCAGGCAGTCACTGCTGTACGTCCTTGTAACCTCTCCAGCCCCTGCCCCGTGCCATGCACACAACACAAAATGCACGTTCACTTCCACTACCTTTTATGGCCTCTTTCACAGCTGAGTCGACAGGAATAATATTCTTCTCCACCAGCTCCAGAGGACCCGGCCTGAGAGCAATCTTTTCATTGAGATCATCTGCCAGTCGGGCTCTTTTCAGCTTCATTTGAGTGGACTGAATGGACCCCTCTGCAGCTGAGTCTAAAAGGCCAAATGGAAGGCATCAGTTCAGGACCAGGGCCATCTGTAAGCACACTGCTTGCTGAGAGCATGCTTCCCCTCAGCACAGCCTTTCTGGGCTGCAGCCAAGGCACAAGCAGAGCTCAGTGTCCAGCAGGAACTGCTCTGAGGCTGGAGGCAAGATGGGGCTTTGGGACACGTATCCTCCCCTGAGCCTGAGGTCAAGCTTCTCTATGCCCAATTAAAAGCCTTTGTTTTCTAACCTAGGCTTTCAAACCCAGCCAGCACTGAAACATCCTTCCGAAGACCCAGGAATGATCTGCAATGGAAACTTCATTAAGCTGTGACTGACTTGTGAGGCTAAGTGGACTCTGACTCCTGCCTGCCAGGAGCCCAGTGGCTCTTGTGGTCTAATGCAGATCTGTACTTCTGTGGAACAGCTGGAGAGAAGAACCATTAACAATGTTTGACAATTGGAATAAATGCCTTGCTCTGGAAGATAAAAAGCTGAGGCTTCAGGAGTGGAACGTTTAGAGGCAGTGTGAGGACATTGTTCCAGGCCTCCAGGGGAAAAACAAGTTGGTGGAGGAGCATAATAAAGGCAGCTAGATCTGAAAACTACTGCCAAACCAAATCCAACTAGGAAGCTCCCACTTACTGAGAGGTGACAGAGCAGTGACCAATTACCACAGCAAATGGTAATTTCCCGAACAAAGATGCTCTGTCTCCTCTCATAGCACCAGCTTGGGGAGAGAGGGAGCAAGATCTTAAACTAGACTGCATCTATACCCTTGAGGGTCAAAACTAACAAGGGCTGCATCTAAGCTGTGCTGCCTTCAATGGCTGGACGCTGTTATGGAAGAGATACTATACTCGACACAAGCTTGATACCAGGGAATAATACTCTGCAGGAGGTCAGGAGAGCTGATGTAAGGTCATTTTTGGCCTCAGACTAGATTGTGTGGAACCCACATAAGGTCCCTGAGGTGAGCAGTAACAGAAGGTGTGTCTGGAAGACATTTAGATGATGGCACATATACCAGCTGCCCCATTTCAATCACTTCTATGTCCTGTTAGGAACCAGCTGGGCAGATAAGCCCATGATACTCCAGGGCACACCCCCATGAGTGAGCAGAGGCCTCAGCCCAGAAGTGTGTGTGGGGCAGCACCGCCAGGTGCTCCGTGCACAACTAGGCAGGCTCTGCACCACCCCTGTGTCTGGTCAGCCCTGTCAGTGCTCAGTGACTGCAGCCACCTCCACATCTTTTCTATTGTACCCAGCCCCAATTCCAGTCTGTACTTGCTTCAGTCACTTGACCTAAGGGAAAGACACTTCTACCTGTTAAATGGGCAATAATGCTGGCTCATTTTAGGGATGGAGAGAAATAGGTAAAGGATGGCAGTGGCATGAATCTGTCAGACTCCTGGCTTAGACCTCTGGCATGACAGAGGAAAAAGAAATATGAACTTTATCCACAGAGTGAGCAGGAGCCAGCATTTACAGTCACCAGAAAGTAATTTGCTTTTCCTTGGGGACTGACAGGGTTCGAGGAGGGAGACTGCACAATCCTCCCTGTCTCAAAGGAGCTCCTTATCTCTGGAGATAATGGGGGACACTGCAGAGATCTGCTGCCTGTGATGGGATGCAGCAGAGCACTGCCAGCTCCTGGCTGCAAAGAGACATCAGGCTGCGGAAGGGGAAAATGCACAGACTTAGAACCTTTTCATATGGCAGTGCATAGGATTATTATTTCCACCAGCTTTCATTTCGTTTCATTCAGCATCACCATAAGAATTAAGGCAAAAAAATAAAAAACAGATCCAGCTTTGGGAAGCTATGAGAACCACCTGCTACAAGGCTTTCACCACAAGTGCCCAAGGTTTGCACTTCATGAGGACGTGAATCATGGAATCATAGAATGGCCTGGGTTGAAAAGGATCACAATGATCATTGAGTTTCAACCCCCTGCTACATGCAGGGTCACCAACCACCAGACCAGGCTGCCCAGAGCCACATCCAGCCTGGCCTTGAATGCCTCCAGGGATGGGGCATCCACAACCTCCTTGGGCAACCTGTTCCAGAAGTGCAGGACCTCTAACAGAGTTCTCTTTCATAGTTGTTTTCTACCCTACTGTCTTCTAGACCATTTCACATTGATCCCTACCAGAGATGGAACAAAGGTTAGCAGGTCTTGGATCTCCTCCTGTCAGCGGAAAAGTGTGTCTTCCACTCAAAGACTGGATCTGAACTGGCTACTATACAGCACGTCCCCTTTGACAGTGGCTCTCATGAGCAGCTGGGGCAAAGTAAATAGTAATGAGAGTCCTGAAAGGAACTCAGGTGGAGCAGGAGAGATAAGTATGTGGGAGAATCCCAGGCAGTCTTACCTTGTAAAATGTGCATATTGACCAGGTCTGATCGCTCAGGCCTGCTTCTGATCTTGTGCTTGAGATAATCTTCAGTCTGCAGAACACAAATGCAGAGAGTATTACCTGACTAGAGCATCAATAAGGTACAGAGAGCAGGTGCTGTCCTATGTTTTTTTGGATTCATTACAGTTTAGGTTGAGTGAGCTCCTGAATGGTATTTTTTTTTCACCTGGACACTGGCTGATTCTTGAACAGAAGTTCTTCAGAAAGAGAACAACATGCATGGAGCTAGTGAATGTTCACTACCCTCACAACTAGACTGTGTCCTGGCCAATTATCCTTGGGCTTCTAATCCCTCAAATCTTATGAGAGCTTACGGGAAGGATGAGACCTGTTTATTGGGAGAGGCAGATCTGCTGGCTCAGCAACCCACACCATCTTTGAGAGCTGCACTACAGCAGTGCCATGGCATAGTATTAGCAATTACTTCTGTGGGAAGCCTGTCATTCTGCAATGACATAGAAGGCTGAGCAGGTCATAAGAATACCCAGACACTCACCCCAGGTCAACCACAAGACTTAGCCTTCCTGCAGCTATGTGCTCTACAGTTCCTCACCCCATCTACCCTATCTGTAGTGTGGGTTTGGGAAAAACCACTTTGCAGATCACTGCAGTTGAGCTTGTGATGAGTTTGTACCGAATTCTTCATGGCTTTAGGTACAGAAAACACACAGAGGTGCAAAAACACCTTCCTCTGGGCCAAGGAAATCAGTACTGGAGGCTGTTGACCTCAAGTTTACAGATGCAAGCTTACCACCTGGTGAAGAAGAGCTGAAGAATAACTTAGATTAATTATCAGCTGTTTGCTAAGTTGAGGTGCTAGAAGAAATAATATTAAAAATATACATTTTTTTAAAAAGTTTAAACTCTTCAGAATGAATATAAAAAAACACAAGCAGCTAGAGAAAATAAAAAAACCTGTGGTAAAAGATATACAGGTTGGAGTAATAGCAACAATCTCTGGTTCTCCAGGAAGCTGGGCCAGGGAGAGCATAATTTACTGCTTTAAAAGAGGTGGAGAGAAGAAACCTGGAAATTACGACTCCAATCAGAGAGATATTGGAACAAGTAATCAAACAATCTATACAAAGGGATTTTGAAGATAGCAATGAGGTGAGTAACTGCCAGGATGTGTTCTTCAAGAACAAATGATACCACTATTTTCCTTTTATGGAGAGATGACAGATTTCTGTTACAGGAATAAACAAAGTATGTCACGTAGTTTGACTCTAAGCATGTTTTGACATTATCTCATTTTCTCATATTCAAACCAGAGAATTTGATCTGGATAAGAAAAGCATAAGAAAGGAGCATAACTGTGGGTCACCAAAGGAATTAGGAATGGTTCACAGTGCAAACACAAGAATATATCAAATCATGTTCTGCAGCAATTCTTCCTACTATTCAATTTTTTCATTTATGCCTTGGATGATAGAAGACATACTGCTTAACTCTGATTCATTCAAGACTAACAGATTGCAATAAAAAATGATTTGGAGTAATTGAAGAAATCATCTGAGATACATTGGATACAGTTAAAGAAGGACAATTGGAAATGACTGCAGTCAGGTCACAGCCACAGCTGAGGCAGCTGCACAAGCTCTGGAAGGAATGAAGATTAATCTACCAGAGATATTTCTGCAGTGCTTGGTGGACAGTGACCTTAGATAGAAATTGGACTGGCAGGCAGCTTTCTAGGGAATGCCATGAGGAATGTCAAATGGATACAAGGAATAGCAAGGCCCTGCTGTGGAACCTGTGTCTGAAAGAACACATGGGAAGGGCCTGGAGGGTGGCAGCAGAGATCATTAAGTCAGAAATGGGATCAATGAGGAGAGGCTGAAAGGAAAGGAAACTGATCAGCTCAGAGGTGCGTCTGCCGTAGGGAAACAGGGTGCAAAATAATTTTAAAACGTGCTGCACAAAAAGAAATAAATGGTTCTGCTTGTCCATGCTTGTAGAAGGATAAGTAATGGCCTTAAGCTGCAACTGAAAAGCTTGGTCTGGGAATCAGGGAAGACGTGGTAACAGCACAGGTTAGGGTGCAATGAAGAGGGTTGGTTAAGGGGTGGATGGGATGGCTGTTGGCTGCTGCACATCTGTCAGGAATGACCTAGCTGGGGCTGTTCTGCTGTGAGGCAGAGGCTGGGTGTAAGCTGAGCCAGACGGCCTCTGTCCTCCAGCCCAGCAATCTACCATAGGACATCGACTTCAAAGTCTGCTGCCCTGGCCTAACGCCAGCCTCGTCCATAGCCAGTGACATGTTTAAACAAATAATAGACATTTTATTTACTGAAGCCTTTGCAATTTCTTCCCCTTCCCCCATAATTTTTCCCCAGCTTATTTTCACCATCACAATCCCTTGCTTGGACCACCTGTAGGTCTGCCTGGATTCTGTGCCAGCTTAGAGCTGGATGATGCCTGCATTTGGATGCAGTTACATTCACTTCTCACTATCAGGTCAGGGCCTCACTTGAGCTAAATCTGAATTACTGTCATACAGACATGGCACCATCATGTTGACTCCTGCACTGTCACCATGCTAGCCTGACTTTCTGCTGTGATTACAGTTCCATTTGACCTTTTACTGTCTATGAGCTGTATTTGTGTCACTGTGGTGCAAACAGTGGAGAAAGACCTCAGATGTGTTTTTTCTTTTTAGCATCAGTTGAAGCAGAAGAGCTTTCAAAACACATGAAAGCCATTATTGTTATCTGCTTTCTGTTTGCAGAACATCAGTTTGAAGGAATATCAGCTAAACAGCAAATGCTATTGAATAATTATCTGGAAAAAGCTGCTGCTCCTTTCCTGTCAGGGCTATAAGCAGGGCATCCTTGCAAAGGAATATTTTTTTATTATAGGCTGTGTTCATCAGTGTGTTCATTAGCATGCTCTAAAAATGCATGCAGTTTGGGATAGACTAGACCATCCTTCGCTTTCCCCCAGGCAACCAGCCAGTGAAAGCCTTTGAAGAGCAGGACAAAGAGACACAAATGTATACGAAACTGTAAAATATATGACACTTCAGGGATACTTTGGATTGCTTGAAATTTCGCAAGCATGCTAATTTTTCAGAGTCAGACTGTGTTTCTTATGCTAGCCATTTATTACTGCTGGAGTCTCGGGGCAAGTGATTTGGAGTGTGTTTAAGTTCAGGAGAGCACTTCTCCATATTTCACAGCCATACTTTCTTGCAAAGGCCCTTTTCCATGTGACTGTAGGCACATTTTGCAGACTAAGATAAGAAGCTCTTGTATTCAAGAGAAACCTGTGTGACTGTTCCCTTTGCCATGCTGTGTGTGGACATCTCTCCAGCTTGGTCAGGGCTGCAAGCTGGGTGCTATAGAAAGTGTTTGGAAGACTGGTGTGATTTTCCAAAATGTGATCACATCACAGAGTTTCAATGTGCTCTGGAAATGGCTGCTTATCTTGTCCTTGCCTTCAGCAGTATTTTGGGAAGCCTGAGTGCAAATAGGTAATCGCATGAGTGGGACACTGGCTCACTTAGCCCCTGGGATATTGCAGTGGACCAGCAGTGCTGCTGACTAAAGGCCCAGCTCCTCTCTGATGGCAAGTATGAGTCTCCTGGGGACTTTCTCCAGGTGACATCTGCATTCCTCCTGCACACTTGCTAAATACTTAGCCTTTCATCTGTCCTATTTGATGCTGACTGTTCTCAATGCCCTGACTTGTGCGGGAGTGGAGAGCAGTCAGCACAGCATGAAGTGGGCCATGGATATGGCCCTGCAAGGAAAACAGAGGCTTGAAGTAGTTGGACATTTATGTAGTTGGAGGTTTACTGGAAGGCTGAACCCTCTTAGGCTCTTGTAAAACCGAGGGACTGTTTTAAAACCCCCAAGCTCAGGAGACAGATGTCCCTTCTGCAATTTTAAACCTCCTGCCTGGAGAAGGGTGCTCCTAAACACATGAAGCCTGGCTTGACCCCAGCGTGTCTGAAGCAAGGGAGATGCCCTGACCCTCAACTGTGGCCACATGGCCTTGGTAGAGGAAGCCAGATGAGGGCAGGGTGGTGAAAGGTGCTTTCAAACTCCACAACTCATGCAAAGCGAGCCCATGTGTTCACTCATTGGGATGGCAGTAGGAATTACCTTGGCTCGCTCCAGACTTTTTCGCTGTTCATGGAATGCGGATGGGCTTTTCAGTGCTGCAACAGGAAAGAGAGAGGAGCAGTCAGCACAGGAGTGGAAGCAAGCAGCCACCAGGATATTCAGCAACAGCATTTTAATGAGTGCTATAAAAATAGCAACACAAACTAGCTGCTCTCTTTATTGCACTAACTAAAAATAACTCAGGAAAGCTCTGGGAAATCCCATGCTCTCCGCCAGGCCACAGCAAGAGAGCAGGGGGACGGGGAGCACAGGGAATGCAGGAGGGACATGGGCAGGGAGATGTGCAGCTTTGGGATGTGCTGCTTAAGGGGATGTGCTGGAGAGCAAGTGCTGCTCTTCCTGGAGCTTTTCCTGTAGGTAATGGGACGGGGGGGCACCACAGCCCTGGCAAACTGATCTAGGGAGAGCAACAGGCTGAGGGGACATCACCTGAAAGTAACACCTGTAGGTGACTGAGGCCAGCAGAAAAAAAGGAAAAGACCTGCCTGCCTGGCCACTTAGGGCCATGGGGTTACAGCCTCCAGCAGGGGTGCTGCAACCAGGACCCTGGAGCTGTTTTCCTTTGTCCCTCTTCCATCACTGACTACGCCTCCATCTTCTGTTGGCTCCTTCTCTATGGACACTGACCTGTCCTCTGCCCAGAAGCACTGGTGTGACATGGTGCTTCCCTGAGCAGCTGTCTGGCCAGGACCAGACAGATCTTAGCATCTACTGGCACTCAGGATTAACCCAGAGAGGGTCCCAAAAGGAAGGCAAATGATTCCTGGGTCTTGGAGTGAGAGCAGTCTGTGCTGAGTCAAGGAGGACCCTGCACACTTCCTTGTTTAGCCTGATTCTGTAGAAACTGAAGAGAAATTTGTGTGGTGAAGGGGTTAATATTTTTCGGTCCCTGCAGAAATTCTTTTCTATCTGTGTAAGCAAGCAAAATGAACTGTTCCCATTGGGACGGGGAAGGGGAAGGTGCCCTGACCCACAAAGACAGCCTGCTACAACTCTCTGTTTGGCAACACTTAATTCCCTTTCCATCTTGTGAGTGGGATACAACGAGGACAGAAGCTATTTTCACACAGGACATGATGTCCTGCATCAGTCTAGAAAAGGACGATGAAAATAATGAGGAAAGCTGGAAAATGACTGGGGGCCTGAATTGGCTTTTGGTAGGCAACACTCCTAACCTCCAGAGAATCACAGGAAAACACAGAGGGCACATTCCTGCTTCTCAAGTTTGGAAAGCAATATACAGACAAGCCAGCATTACTGTGCCATGCTCCAGTGAGCAGCCATGAGGATTGGTGACAGCTAGTTTAACCAGAAGCAAAATAAAATGGTGCATACAAGAAAATGAAGGTAGCAAGAGAAATGACTTTTACAGCTCCATTCACTTTGAAGTCCTGACACTGGGAGCTTACTATGGGCACTGACCAGTCAAACATCATGCTATTCATGAGGAAAATGTTGCAGAATTTAACCATTTACCAAGATTTTTGGAGGAATTATGTGGATGCTGCAGCTTGTATTAGTCTGAAAAAACAAATGAAGACATTGCTAACACTGGTTATTCAGACACCTTGTCAGGCAATGACCTGGCAGCTTGAAATGGCTGAGGTTTGGAGGCAACAGGGCAGAGCTGCTGTGCTTGGTGTTGATTATCTTAGGACTATTGACTCTAAGGCTCAAGTCAGAGAATGAGGTGGTGGCTGCATACAGTAGAAGGGTCCTTACTTCAAGCACAGCTATTTCTGATCCCACCGCATTGGGGAGAACTTTTCCTTGAGGAATCCTTGATGCTGCAAACTGTCACCCCTTCCCTTTGGGCAGATCTGGTTGGGGTATGGGGCAACCCCTGTGTTGGGATGCAGGAAGGTTTCATCCTCACTTGTCCCTGCAGCCTTCTCTTCTGCAGAAGGATGCTCTTGAATTTAAAGATTTTGCCTGGGCACTAAGACAATAAAATGGCATGAGTTCAATAATACAGTGCTGCATGAGCTAAGAACTTCCCACTCAGTGAGTCTGAAGAACAGGACAGGTTCTGCTCTCACCTGCACACATACATGCATCAGGAGTGTGGTCTTGTCTCAGTAAATGCAGATTTTCTCTTGCTTTCAGATGCTTCCCCCCCCACACTCACAGGACTGAAGGGACCCAGAGGCTGTCCTTGCTTACCAGTCAGTGCTTGTCATTATTTGTAGTTTTTTATGTTAGAGTTGATTATTCAGCCTGCCAGTTGTTCAGCGTACAACCTGAAAACTTCTGACCATCAGAGTCCACTTTTAAGCCTGGTCCAGAAGAACAGCACTACTGCCTTTTGCCCTGAGCAGCCTCCTTTTGGCAGTTTCCTGCCTTCTCCAGTGATGGGATCATCTGAAATTTTCACATTTCTTAGACGATCATCCAAAGGAATAGAGCTAAGGTACTGATGGCATTAATCTTGCCCAATCAAACCAGACACAGAATGGGCTTTGGTTAGGTAAGGACACCCATCTAAATGCATTTTGCTCAGGTACCACCATTACTTCACCCTGAGCTGCTCTCTTCAGTACCAAAAACGAGTCAGCTTTCTCAGTTCCTCCGAAGTTTCACTCTTACTGTGCTTGTAATCCACATGGCTGAACAGCTTAGCAGGTCCTGTGGATGGTCATCAGCAAGGGTTTCAGCAAGCCCTCAAGGCTTTTATCCAATGCTAATCTCTTAGTCTGACCTTTCACCTCTTTTTGTGGTTTCTATATAAAATGAGTCAGTTAAAAAAACAAAGTTTCTTAGTTCTGTGACTGCATCAGCTGAAAATGTGACATTTTTTGTATAAAACCTGACCTGCAACATGGAATCAAGCACATGTTCCTAGCTTGGTACCAAAACTGACTCAACACAGAGACCAGCAATGACCCTCTGTTCTCTTTCCAGATGAGCTCTTCTCAACCACAGTGACTCACATCTGTATTCATTTCTTGCCCACCTGCAATGCATATGAACCAATATCCCACCCTGGTGCACCTCTTACAGCCCATCTCATCTGCAGGTCTTCAGAGCTGACAGGACATGGGAAGTTTAATCAAAGACTTTTTCGTAAGGACTGACTGCACGTGCCCAGACCACAGGGAAGCTGGCTGGGATTCCCACTTTTTCAACACCAGCATCTTACACTCCTGAGGTTAAATTCAGCAGTTAGATTCTGCATGTCTGCTTTTACAATGGCAAAAGTGCCTCTTTTAATATTTTTAGTGACTGAGCTGTGCTCATGCTTCCCAGAATGGTCTCCTTGAACAGAAACCAGACTGTAAAATGTCAGCCTAGAAGCTGGAATGGTAAAGAAGCTGTAAGTAACTGCCTTGTGCTCAGCCCTGCAGCGCAGCATCAGGAACGCAAAACGCTATGCTGGCCCTGCAGCTGCATACATGTGCAGTGGGGTAGCCTGCACACTGTCTGAGTGTGACCACTTGTGCAGAATGAAATAAGCAGGTTTGGAGACACTGGACATACTTCTGGACACTGACTGTATTGCCAGTGCTTGAAATTTTATCACAAATGCCATATTTTGCTCAAATCTCAATTCCTGGAGTCCCACAGTTAAAATGCTTGCCTACTGGTGGCAGGCAGCACAGAATCTGGATGCTTATAGAAATAAACAGGAAAAATGAGAAGAGCTTTAATTTATAATTCCTAAAACCTTGACAGATGTGATTTTTATCATCTTGCTCAAGTTTTTTTAATGCTTGATGCTGGCAACAGTATAATGAGAAGGCATTTGTTGCCAGCTCCTTCAACACCAGCTTTTAGGAAGGCAGCTGCATGAGAGAGGGGCAGCAGAGGGATGAGCAGGGTGCAGCAGGCAGTGCTAGAGCCATACTCCTAGTGAGCTCTTGTTCTGCTGGTTAAATAAAAGCTGCATCACAGTCTTTGAGGTTAGCCAGAACAGACAAATGTGGCACAGCCTCTGGAAAGCTGTGATCTTAGCAGAGACCTCCATGATGAGATGGAAAGCTACCAGGATTGTCCTTCACTTGGACCCCAGATCATCACAGATTCATGCACACAGAGCCTGAGCTTTTCTTCAGTAGTGCTACAGGTTTCATGATGGTTTCAACAGATGCTACATGTTTCTGCTTGTGCAGAAGGGGATCATTTTCATTCACATACATTTTGAACTCTAGCATCCCTCTCCAACTTTCCCTGTACTGTGGGTCTGACCCTTCCACAGAAACTCCTGACTTCTGCAGGAGGATGTGGGATGCTCTGCCCTTGCAAAATGCTTTGCTTTGACACAGTGACCTCTGGGACAGGGCACCATGCAGCTCAGTTTTTGGATGGTGTAAGCTAAGCAGCAATCCTAAATTCAGTTTGAATAGCAGCACTGTATCTTGCATAGCAAACGCTGTGCACCACTGTACAGCACCACAGAGCACAGTATTGCTACAGGGCTGGAAGCAAAGCCCAGCTCAGCAGCAATCTGCTCAGAGCACAAGGGATCTGAGCAGGCAGCTGGTGCCACACAGCATCCCAACAGTACCCAGGAGGAACACTGACCCCCTGATCCATGAGTGGGTGAAAAAGGCAGAAAATGGTACTCACGTGGCATGATGCCTTGGTCTGCCAGCTGCTCACGGGTCCTTCTCTGCTGAAGCCGTAGCTGCAAAACTGTGAGAGACAGAGTGTCAGGAAGAGACACGGGATTTTCCTAAGGTACCAATATGTCTGTCAAGGATGATGTGCCAGCGGTCTGTGTGGCACTGAGACCTGGCACTGATCCCTGCTGCTGTCGGGCCAGACTTGGTGCAGCCAAGAAGCAGTGTCAGGGAGGGGCTGCACAGTCTGCAGCAACTCAGCCCTGACTTTACACAGAGATGGTAGGGATAGGACTGGATCTGGTGCAAGCAGTGCCCTCAACACTGATCTCTGCCTGATGACTTAAGCTCAAAGAGAGTCTGTGTGTGGGCAGAGGGTGCTGGCAGGGAGGAAGATGGGGTTTGAAAGTCCATCACTACCTCCTCTGTATTATGGTGTGAGTATCTGTGACTGAGTGTGTGAGATTTGGTGTGGAAGCCAGATCAGCTCCCATAACTACTCAAAACTGTTAAACTTCTGCCTAATGCAGAAATTCATAAGCTTCTTAGAAGTGGTAGATGCCATCTCTGCTGTTTGTGACCATGGCAACACACCATGAGTGTAAGATAAATTTTAATTGCCTGCTAAATGCAGAAAGGATGGAGCTGAGAATAGGGAGAAGAACACCTGTAACTAATACTGCACCACAGCTGCCACCCATAGGAACACGATGGGAGCCTTAAGCCAGCAGATTATGACTTCCAGGAGGTTTTTAAGTCTACAGATAGTGCATGTTCTTCAGCATTATAATAAGCCTCTTCTACAGGACTCTTGGGTTAACTACCCTTAGGCTGAATCCTTGCTACCAGAACCTTTGATCCAAGTGTCACTGCTCTTCATGTACATCCTAAGGACCTCTCCTGATACTTTTACAACCAGGAGACTCTCTGCTGTCCCAGCACTGACGATGAGTAAAGCTTTCCAGCTTCATCACCCTCCCAGAGGCATGACAGCAGTGCAGGGCCCCACTCTGCATGCAGATATGCTTACTAGGCTGAGAGGGAGTAGAAAATGTGGTGAGGAGAGATCAGTGTCATCTCTACGTGAACCTACTACTGTTCCAAGCATCTTTTTTGATAGATGGAAATGAACCACTGATTGAGGTCACTAAGTGGCTTAGAGGCATGACCTCAGCTGTAGAGCATTGAGGAGGCATCTAATGAAGAAGAGATTCCCTGAAGTATTGCTCAGCATTTACTGCATGCAAATACTGCTTAGCACAGTGCAGCCTGCTTTGTGCAAGGCTATGGACCTCTTTGTGGCCCAGGCCTGCAAAAGTTAGATCATCCATTGCTTAGGGAACCCCGCTGGTAGTTAAAGATAATAGCAGTCTACACCTCTGTTTTTGTAAATCTGTTGCCAAGATCGACACGTGCATCCATCTCCTCCCCTACAAGGTAAAACATGAAACTCCCATGTTTTCCCGACGGAAACTCAGTACAGCTTGCACAAGGGCACCAACAATCACAATATAACTGCATGCTTATCTCCTACCTACTGGCATAGCACCAGAGAGAAGCCTTAGCTGCCCTGAGAGAGTTGGTATTGGAAGGGGGAAGAGAGGAAAGAACAGGGTATTTTTGTCCTCATGAGGAACCTGCAGAGCTCTGCCAACAGCTCATGTTTACAACATGGCTTCCCTGGGCCGTGGGATGGAGCTGAATAGCAATCCCCTCCAGAGCAGTCCCCAAAGCACAAGGCTCCCTGAAATGCCATTGCATGTCACTTTTCTATGTCCCTTATATAAACCATGTCTCACAATCACAGCAAGTGTCTAGTGAAGGCCTCACAAGAGATGAATGCCTGCAAATTCCAGCACTTTTTAGGACTCCAAAGATGGACTCTTGCTGTGAGAGAGAAGTGTAGCCTTTAATACCTGGTAAAGGCTGCACATATGCAGTTCTCCATATGCCGGGGTGAAGCTGGTGGTTAGAAGATGCTGGCAAATCTTGCTGCTGGCGAAGTCTGAACCCTCCCATTGCCCCATGATACACACCCAGCCAGTGCTGGTGCCTTGATGCAGCCATCCTCAGCACTGAACTTATAGAGTTGCTGGCCCATTCTTAAATCACAGGTAAAGAAGGACAAATTCATTCAGCTTTGTCTATTCAGGGCAAGCTAACAGATAATGTGAAGATGAGCATGTGCAAATGCCAACCATTTCCAGCCCAAGTTCAATGAGTGAAGCAATCATTTCATCCACTGAATGTTAATTCAGATATGGATCTCAGTAGGATTCACACCTTGACTCTATGGTGATGACATCTTAAGATGTCATCTCTGAATCCTGTTGCAAATCATCTGAAGAAGCATAGTCATAGACAGTATCAGTCAAGGTAGTAACACTGAACACCTCTGTGGGAAGAGGAAAAGCAGCCACTACGTCCAGCAACCTCCAATTGAGAACTGTAGCTTGTGGTTTTAGCCTTGCATATTTCTCTTCCAATTAACAATGCTTAAAAGCCAGACTGGAAGAGCCTCTGGAACCATCCCACCAATCTCCCCTTAGCTGCTTCATCTAGAGGATGTGAAATTCACTGAAGCTGTGTTTGACCCCAGCCACATTCCAGTGCTCTTCCTTTGCTATGTCTGGAGGCATGAGCTCTGAGTGCAGCCTGTGACTCACTTTGAGGTTGCTGTCACCTTCCAGATAAGGGAATGATTTTTTACTCTGAATATTCATATTTTTCAAGATTGCTTTCAGCAATCCTGCTTGCTCCTATGGCACCCATGATGAGAAATCCCTTCCTATACAATGCAAGGCGGGTCAGAACTAAACCAGTTCTTTTATTCACAATCCTTTTGTGTTAGAAACATCCTTCTCTTCTGTCCTAGATCAAAGTCCCACTTAGTGACACAGCTTCTAGATGCATTCTCTGTGGAGGGCTTATGTCACTGGTGCTGAGAAGCCCTCTGGGCATCAGTCATGGCTGGCTCTGCTGACCCCACTTTGATCACTGCCTGTGACTCGCTAGCAATAGTCATCCTCCTCCCAAGGAGGTGACCTCAGAGCTTCAGGAAGTAAAAAGAGCAGCTTGGACCTTGCCTGAACTACAGATGCATTGGAAAAGCCCTGTTCAAGTCACCCTTCCCAGGAGCAGGCAGACCTGGCTTCAGTCTGCAGTGGCTGCCCACCTCTGTGGCCTGAGCCTGCAGCTGCTGGGGCCTTCCTGCCCATAGCTCAGTGACTCCTGCATGCCTTGGCATGGGATTCATCGGATTGCGTAGCTGTGAAGCTTAATGTATGTTAGCTCAGCAGCCAGTCAGGATGGAATGAACCAGGAACCTCATCACCTTCATCAGAACATCCCTCATGCCAAAGCATGCAGAGCACCCTAGCAGGAGGCACACGGAAGCCTCTGTAATGGGCTTAGGGCTCACACAGAGGAAGACATGGCTGGCTATTGTTAAACCACAGCCAGCAGTAGGCAAGGAGTCCAGAGGTCCCTTCCCATGAACACCTTTGTGGCTGTCAGAGCTGGCTCCCTGGAAATCCTGAGTCTGCACAAGGTTTGCTTGGGGCTCAGGTCAGACTCACAGCTGCTCAGGTGGGGCTGCAGGGCTGCAACTTCATCTTGATGTCTGTCTGAGCACCTGGCCCCATCTCTGATAGACCCTCCCAGCTCCTGTACATGGCTACAAGTGAGATTTCCATAAGCTGCCTTCCTGACTGGGCTGCACCAGCACCTTAGCTTTGTTTGGAAGCTGCATTCACAACCAGTGCAATTGCTGTGCTCTCATCCTCCTTTGACACAGGTCAGTGCTGCTAGCAAAGGGGACAGCTAGGCAGTTGCCTGCCTTTCCTGCATCACCTGGGGCTGCTGGGTCAGTTCAGCTCGTCTGCGTGACTGAGATGTGAACCAGTAGTTTGACCAGCAACTGAAGCTGGCAGATACCAATAAAAGCAAAAGCAAAGACAATGTCACCTCTGCTGACCAACCCAGCAGCTCATTCCTGCCCTCCTTGGCCCCATAGCTGGGATTTTAGGAGTGTGAGTGCAGCTGAGTGGGGTGCAGGATGAGGACTGCTCTGCTGGGACACCAGGGAGGTGGCAGTGGGTTGGGAATGGGCTGACAGGGAGGAGAGACTTCTGTTTTCAGCAGCAGCAGCAGCAGCAGCAGCTTAACTGCATGTCAAACAACAGCTGTGCAAACATGAAACACCAGGCCCTGCCATGCTGGCTGTACACAGATGAATGTGGAGTCACCAGCACTCTTAGCTGGGTAATCAGCCAGAGTCTGGGCTGACACCAAAAGCAGAGTAAAGCAGTGATCCATCAGAGCAGCTTAGGGCCTGCTGCCCTGAGTTTCTCCGTGGATCTTGGACTCCCTGCTCTGCTGGTAGCCAGGATTCAGTGAATGTTTTTTTTTTCTTTTTTCTGTACCATCACATCTCCAGGCCTCTGACACAATCCTGTATGCAGAGAAGTTGGCAGACACAGCCCTGGTGAAGAGGCAGGGCTGCAGCTGTCACTCCCAGCCAGGAGCTGCCTTGCAGCCAGCTTTGCCCCTACATGTGATGCTCAGTGCTTTGGGAGTGGATGTGTTTCCTCAAGTTTCTGTACTACCTGGGAGGCCAAACATCACCACAATGAAATCTCAGCTATATCAGTGAGATCAGCATCTCAAAACCCATATCCAGGCCCTGGAAAATCCTTGGAACAGTCTAAAGACTACACCTGGGTGACAAGGAGCACAGACCCACTACTATCAGGTGTCACCAGAAAGGCACAGGTGACCACTAAAGAACAACCAGCTGTGAGGGCTGTGTTCACCACAACACGCAACTCAACCCCTGCCTGCTCCTGAGAACATGCTGTCACCAGTCTTCCTTGGAACAAGCCCTTCAGCCTCCCTTTGAGCAGTCTGTACATCCTCCTCCTCAAGCACAGTGAGGCTCAATCTCTGCTGTAACACATGCCTAACTGACAGAGAAACAGGTGTTTGATAGCTAAAACACCAAGGTACAAGATGCTGGAATGATAACATAAAGCCAAAACTGGTCTATATCAAGTCAGTGTTGTACAAACTATGAAATCACAAAATTGTTATCAGTTACAGATAGGTAACTGATAACATGGTCTGAACATAGGCACTGGCTGTGACCTGAATGAATGCCCGATTGGAAAGGAAACATATGCACACACATTTTCTTTGAAAAATGAAGATTCCACCCCCACGTACAGTCTACCACCCTACCAAGACCTTCTGTCTTCTGCCTTTAACAGCCTGCAGATTTCAGTCCAAATCCCTCTCTCCGTTACTGGCAGATAGAATAATTTCATCTCCCATCTTGACCAATTTACCTCAAGCCTGATGTGTAAGCTCTAATTCTTTCCTCTATACAGGCAAGCAAGTATTCATTGAACATTCACATCTGTGTGTCCACAACCAGGCATGGATATTACTGCTTGTCACACCACATGGAGATGTGTTTATAGTGTTAAACTTCCACTTTTCACCAATTATCTGGACTGCCACTGTTGTTATACAGATGTTGGCCATCTAAATTCTCTTTCCTTATCACTGAACAGGAAAGGTCAGAGGTAAGGTTAATTCTGCACTTGCCAGCTTTGTTTGCTCTGTCCTATGACAACACTTCTCTGCGGCTGGAGCACAATTGGTTTGTATTCAAAGCAGAAGATCACATAAATAATTGTCTCTGGGAAGAGTTAAATACGTTTCTGGAACAGCCCTTCAATGTTCTGGTTGATTTAATGCAATCTCATTGACAACTGGAGCACATGCGATAGCATGGCAGGCTTGAAGAACCATAATTCCAGCAAAGTTTGTCAGGATGACCTCAGATCAGTATATTTATCTTTGGCAAAAATAGACAAAATAAACATGCACACAAATCCTGGAGGAAGGGGAGAGGAAACCTGAGTGCCTGCCACATGCTGGTGGTTGGATCTGACTGTTCTGGAGCAGCTCCTGGTGCTCTGCACTGCGGGAGCTGCATCTCTCTGCATAGCACAGCCATGCTGGTCCTTCTCTACAGACGAGTGGGAAGACAAGAGCAAGAGGAAACACTGTGGGACTGAAGGAGGATTACAGGGCACTGTGTGGAAAAGCCACCAACTCCAGCAGCCCGGCCTTCCCTGGGCAAACTCTTCTGTGCTGCTCTTGCTGCCAGGTGGAAGCAAGACACCCACAAAGCACTCCAGAAAGGACACCCACATGCCACCATCTTCTCACTGCACCTCCATGCCCAACCATCTGCCTGCTGTGTGTCACAGATATCATCAAGGAGATTCTGGGATGAAGAAACAGCAAGTATGTCATGTATTTCTTGCACTCTTTAGCACACAAATGACTCTTTCTGCTATTCAGTGTATGTGAAACAACATGAGAAACAACAAAAATGCAGTTATTAAGATTTACCCCAGCCCTTAATGACATTAGCCTGGGATCCTTCAAGAGAGTTTCTGACTTATCATGAGTCACAGAGCACAACTAATCCTGCCAATACCCGGGGGGCTAGCAGAGCCTCACACCTGCCTGTGCAAGACCACTGCCAAAGCAAGGATGCATCACGAAGCTCTGCATCCCCCTGGCTGGTTCCGCACTTCCTGCTGTCACTGCTGGGGTATGCAGCTACCAAGGCTGCACATAGAGCAGGGTCAGCAGAGGAAAATGTCTCTGGGAGACTTTTCATGTAAAAGAGATTTCACTGCTTCAACCACGTTATGCTAGCTTTTTCTTCACTGGCCTCCATGTTACTAAAATCCAAAGAAGGCAGCAGCATTACTGATCTATTGGTACTCCTATGGCCGCGGCAGTGGAAACAGCAAAGGGCAGTTGTGCACTGGGATCTTGGCAAGCCTGACTCGACCGTAACAAATAGGCAGAGAAATCTCGTCGAATGGGAATCCTGTCTTTCACCAGGCAATAGTGAGGAGTGGCAGCTGTGGGAATCAGTCATGCACCAAAGAATGCCCCACAAATTGACTGCCCCAGAAATGCTGAAAAGCACGAGAATTTATGGGCACAGTGACCCACAAAGTTTACTTTTACTGAAGAATCATTTGAAAAATATGTTTAGAGATCCCGCTGTTGGTTCCATAATAAAGCCAGCTTACAAATAAAGCAGAAATGAGCCTCAAAAACAATACTGCTTCATTTGCAAAGAATGCAGGGACACACAGTGCAGCCCATCCTGCTTGCTTCAGAAAGGTGGCAGTGTTGCTTTGTAGTTGCTGGAGGAATTGTTACAGACAGATTTTTTTTTCAAATGAACAGCAACGCACCATAATATACCAACAAAATCTGAGGAATGACTTAATCTAATGAAATGTAAGATCAGAGAGATATGGAAACCACACCAAAGCCCTGGACCCAAGTTTTGTATAATTCAGCCAAACTAGGACACTCGTGTTTGCACACACACTCTTAGATTTTCAACCAACTGCCAACTTTGCATTTGTTGAGAAAACAAAGTTTAAGTTGACCACCCAGCTATCTAAGAGATCCTGATAACACCACTCATGTCTACCATCAGTGTCATAAATCTCCAATCTCATTATCTGCAATGCACAAGGAGACACACACACACACACAGACGCACACGGCACGGCTGACATGCCAGACCATCTGCCAACGTGACTGCCCCGTCCTGTCCCACAGCATTGCGTGGGGCACATGCAGCTGGTTTGTCCCAACATCCCCACTGATAACTTCACAGGGAGGACTTCACCCCTGTGACTGAAGCAAGCTCCGTCAATATTACAGTATGTTATATTCGTTAACAAACATTACGAGATACCCGCTCGGAAGCATAGCATACTTACTATAAATATAGCCAGCGAATAAAGGCATGAATATCCAGCAGAGGGTCTGATTTAGAAGGGACCGTCCCATAGTTCACCTTCACTCACCTTCACTCGTGCTGAGCGTCCTCTGAGCAGCCCCTTAGCGGAGCTCCCCCTGCCCTATGCGACTGAGACATGTTTTACTCGCAAACCCTCCGAGAGTGGCGATCAATTGTGTGGCTCTGGTTTTATTTCTCTGATGATGTCACTTTAAATACTTTTCATGTTCCATTTGTTATTTTTACTTCTAAAAATGACGCATTTCTTCAAATTCATTTTTCTCCAATTAGTCACAACTTTAATGGAACAAAGTCAGCTGCCTGCATGTCAGAGTGAGCGCCGGGCCCGTCCCCACCGCCGCTACCGCCACAGCCCCCGGAGCACCTGGGACAGACAGACAGCGCTCGGTATGCTGCTTTTCACAGATGCCCTTCTGGCTTCCTGCCCAAATCCTTCAGCATAGGGTCAGGGCAGGGGACCCAGGCAGTGCAATTTTGCCAAAATTAACCACAGGCATAAATCGAAGACAATGAAAAACCAGAAGAAGGAAAAAAAAAAAAAAAAAAGAAGAAGAAGAAAGAAGCAGAGAGAAGGGAAGATGAATTTCTCCACTTGCAGAATAGCCTCTGTAAGAGCAAAGCTGTGACAGCTCTATGACCCCCTGAATATTTTGCTCGCATGCTGCTTCCAAACATTTAATGCAAAACAGTCTGTGTCTGCGGCTTGCCAGAGAGAGAAGTTTTAAGAGAAATCTGGAGGTTTCCCCTACCTGATCTGAACTTGCTCCGAATCAGCAAGGAGTGCTCAGACCCCAGGAGTGTCATGGTGTCTCGGGGACCGGATCCAGACGCCCCTCACTTAAACCATTAACTTCCTCCAAAGAGAAAAGCTGGCCACGGCTAGTGCTCAGGATTCATCCAGCTCTCCCGGACCCTCTGGGTGCTTTTACAGCTGGCTGGTAAGAAGCAGCAAGTGGCTTTGAAAGATTTGGTCCCATCCAGCACTGACCCTCCACAGAAACCAACTGCTCCCCCTGTGCTGTGTTGAACTAATTAACTTTTCGCTAGCGGGAGCCTCCTCCCGTGCGGAGTTTACTACCAGCAGCTGGGTGTCCTGGCTGATGTCATCGTCTAGCGGGGAGCAGTGACTATCGGAAAGGGTCTTAGCAAAGACAGAAGTTTGATATCTGATACTAATTACTACCGGCCGGTACGCAGCCAATCAGGGCTCTCCCTGTCTCAGGGACTTTCGGAGCTGCTTGGAAATATCAACAGAGCGAAGGCTTAACTCTTTGCAGTGTGGTGCGGGACGGGCCCCGGACCTCTATGTGTTGTCTGGGCTGTGGGTTCCCCCTGAGCTGGCTGGCAGCAGGGCAGGGGGCAGCTGGGCATGGCTTCATGAGTGGCAGTGCCCTCTCCAGCAGAGAGAAGAAGGAGAATGCGGCCACAGAGCAACAGAGGTGCCACTGTACTCTGCTGTCTCTCATCCGGCTCCTGCAGGTGGGCTGTGTACCCTCAGCTGCACAAAATCCCCAGGGACCCACAGGCTGCGTGGAGAAGCTGAAAGCATTTCAGCTGCATTTCCCTCCTGCAGTACAGGCATGGCCAGAGCTGCGCTGCTCTGTGCCCACTTTTGTCAGCACATGGCTGTGCCCACAGTATTGCCTTCTTGAGATGTTTGCATACTCTGTGGCTCAGGCAGCACATGCTGCAACTGCATAGGACAAGTCCTCTTGTTCTCCTACTTGTGGGCACTCAATATACATAATCACTCAAATAATGCCAAAGAAAAGAGGCAGGGTTTGAATCATGATCCAGGTTTCCCATGCTACAGATGAGCAGCGTGACCCTGAGGAGGCTGGGCTCGGCCACCAGCAGGACATAGCTACAGTGCAGGAAGCATCTCCACCTACCAAACATTCTCTCACAGAACAAAACCTTTCAGTAGACATGATGAGTAAAGTGGTGCAGATCCCTTCCCAAGCCCACATCTGGTTCACTTCAGGTAAATGTAAGAGAGAGAACTGACAGCACATTTTCCCTTGTAACAGAAGTTTTAAAAGTGAGGACACTCAGGACTCACCTGGGCAGGAAGCTTCTAGAGCATAAACTCCCACCTGAAAACTTCTTCAGATGTGGCTGGTGTTTATCTTTTTCTTTCTTTCATGTTTTTTTCTCCTTCCCTTTCTCCCTTCCTTCCATGGTTACTGTTCTACAGTTTCTGTTAGTCCAGTTACACATTTTGGTTTGGTGACACAAATTTCAAGGTTTGAAGACCCCTAGGCTTATGTTGCCAAAGACCCTTGGTACCTCATAGAAACAAATTCATGTCCAAGCGCAGATCTGAGTCAGGAAACCTACTGTAGTATCCAGCAATCTGGCCAGGAGTTTATTCCTTACTAATCTTGCCTAATGCTTAGTTCACTACTTGAAATGTCCTGTCTAATGGAGATTTCCTGATGAGTAGCACTTTATCCTAAAGCAAGTGACACCATTTAACTGAACCACACCATGTCCCCAAGGACAAGACAGGGCTTATGAACACTCATAGCCTCAAGCTACAATTTCTTGCAGTTTTCCACACTGCAAATTCCTGTAGGATTTACTCTCCCTGCCATTGAAAGCCCCACTCAGGTATCCACACTCCCTCTGGTGCCTGCAGGTCCCTCATGATTCTCCATCCTTTATAGGCTGGATTCACCCAGTGATTAAGATGAAGTACTTCTGTTTTCTAGCATGGACTCATAAAATTGGGTAGAGAGACGACAGAACCAGTCAATTCAGTTTTTGACTTTCAGGAAACTTTTCACATGGTCCCTTTTGTTGGTGTGGTGAAAACTCAGAATTGTTTGAAGGCAGAAAGCAAAGTATTGTAATGAGTGATAATCTAGAATGCTCAAGAAAAGCAAGTATAAAAGTTGGGCAATGACTAACAGGGAAAAAGGATGAACACTATGTTCATTAATGTTTCAGCTAGTAAAGTAAACTGTTCAGTCAAATCCCAGAAAGCTCAAGAGATTTGGATGTTACCTGGCCCTGGGGAGCGTGAGAGATAGAAAATAAATTCTTTACTTTCAGATCTGAATGGAGGGTAAAACCTCCAAACTTCCCAAGTGCGGAATTATTTGCATTTATTGACATTGAATTTCATCTGGTGTTATCTTTCACGCATTCAGCATGAAGAGAGTCTTCTGCAAGTCTTTGGAGGAAAATTTACTTCTGACTGCTTTAGTCATTTTTGAATCATCAGCCCTCTTCCATGGTGCTTCTGCTGAGGAGTCCCCTCCCAGCACACATTCTTTTGTCACTCCACAATCACCACACTCTGGTGTGAAAAATGACCATTTACTCCCATCTTTAAGAAGTCATCCAAACCTGGAAGGCTTTTCCACTTCCTGCAAACAGATTTGGAGCTAGAGGTGTCTGAGGAGAGATCTCATTGGTTAACTCCCAAATGAGAGCAGAACTCTGCCCAGCAAGATAAACAAGATAGGTAAGATGCACATATGCTTTGGGATAAGCAAGGCACTTCATGCACTACATCAGACATGGCTCTATACTACCTACAGCCGGCATCCTCTCAGAAAATTAGCTGAAGTGCAGGTGCTCTCCTCCCATCCTTGCCCCACCACTCCACCCCTGGGGAGCAGCTCAGTAAGAGCTGCCTCCAAACCTTGCAAACTCTCTGGTCATTGTCCACATTTCTCAGAATATGGTGCAACCTTCAGGAGAGGACCTGTCTCCACAACTGACTCAGCTGCTGAATTCACAGTCCAGAGATGGTGTTCCCCTGCACTGGTCATTATGGGAGAGTCAGCCTGTCTGCATGTATCCCTGACAACTTCAAGAAACAGAGGTAAGCCATCCCCAGTAAATCTCAGACCGGAGACGAGGAGAGTGCACAGAAACTGAGATCAGACACAGATACTGAGCCATTTGCCCAGAGGTTATCTGCCTTTGATAGCATAAGAACAGAGCATTATACCCTTCCACATGTGTTCATGAGTTTCCAGAGCTCATGCTGCCCAATCCCCTGTGTGTGTGAGCCCATTTGCCATCAGGCGCTGTGCTGCCCCATGGCACTGCTCGGCTCTGAGCATAGCAGGCACGGCCACTGCTGCCACTTCACTCTGGGAGATGAAACAAGCCCGTAGGTACACAAATACTAAGTCCAGCATTGCTCCCCATTCTCCTGTTTCCAGCACTTCCATAGACACCTTTGCTGTAATGAAGCCTTAGTGACTTCAGTGAGTGAAGGAGTGAGCCTTAAATACCAGAATAAATTACTCATGGTAGGGAATTCCTTTGAACTGAGAAGTCACACCCCAGAGCCACAAGGATATCAGCTCTGTGTTGTTCACCAGATACCGGGAAGCAGTCCCTTCTAATCTCCCAGCATATCCTATTGTTTATGGTACTGATTTATTTTAAAGCAGATTGTTTGTTTCTATGTAGGTTTGCATCTGTGGGAAAAAGACAGAAAGGAGCTGATGTTTCTGCATGATACCCCAGGGGACTCAGAGGATCAGTGTGTGACACAGTGCCTGTGCCATGGCAGCACGAGCCCTGCAGGTCTGAGAGCAGAAGAGCAGCAGCCACAGCAGTGATATCTCCCAGATCCCAGCCTGGGCTACGCTGCCAGGTGGGACTGGGCTCTGCCTCCTGCCATCTCACCTTTGTTCATGGGATCCATTGTGCCTGGTGCATTGGACAGGAGAAGCAGCCTGCAGCCTGCACCACCTGCAGCCTGCCATTTTGCTTGTGTAATCCAGCTACTGCGGGTGTTGATGCCACTTGGTGGTGTCAGCAGCTCCTGAATTCAGCAAGCCAGACTCACCACAGAGCTTAGAGTTGGATGTAATGCCAAGTAAAAGGGTCCTGCAGACATTTTACAACTGTCCATGCAGGTGTTTTTTCCCCAGAACTTGTTCCCTGCCATGTCTGTGCACACCATTCTCTCCAGGAGCATGAGCATGGTATGTTTTTCACTTCTCTCTAATGCCCTACAGCTCCATGGGAAGACTGAGGGGCAGGCCTTCCTGTTAAGGGGTCCCAGTGATGGAAACCCTGAGCAATTAAGCCAACTGAAGTTAGGGCAGATCGGAACCTCCTCCTCTGAGACTGCCCCAGCAGAGTTCCAGCTGTGCTCCTAGGCATGACCTTCTGTAACCTGCAAACAAATGACTGTCTACTGCATGCCTGAGAGTAACAGGAGGAGTTCTATGGGTCTCATATGGCAATAGAATACTCCTGTCCATGATCTGGGACAGACAGTGCTTTTCTGAGTGTGAGCTAGCAAAGCGGCAGTGTCTCTGTCACTGTGAAGCAGAAGTAGCCTCTGGGGAATAACTCAGAATGATACTAGCTTGGTCTTTGCTGAGGGCTTGGCCCAGAGCTTAGAATTTCTTCTGCTGGGAGCCCATGCACCCACTCCTTCCCTTCTGCCTGCCTTAAATTGGCTGATCTGCCATTGCCAGCCATTATGGCTGGTCTTTCACCTCTCTGTGTCCTCAGAGAGTCCAAGGGCAGGAATTCAGAGTGGAGATGTCATGCGCTCTTCCCAGTTCTGACAGCTTGATTTCAAGCTGTGAACTATTTATCACAATGGTACAAACATCCAAGCAAGGTCTCTTAATTTATGAAGGTCCGGTAGATGTTATGCAATTGACAACACGAACACAAAAATACTTCTGCACTTTACTAACACTACTATGAAGCTGTCTGATGTTTTCATCATAATATTTACTTCTCTGCAAATGCTCTAAATTCTCCAATCCCAATTCAAAACAGAAAGATCAGAGAATGAAAATAGGGACATGACATAGCTGTTTAAAGATTATGTAAAATGTTTTCTACTAGCGTAAATATTTGATTGTAAAACTCTGCCTGTTGTGCTTACAGAGCAGGGTGTGCAGTGAGTGCAGGGAGTGGTTCTGTCCCACATCTCAGGGCCACAGTAGGACAGAGGTGGTGGGGAGCAAAAGGCCCAAAGCCCAGTTTGCCCAGGGAGGTGACCAGACAGGTGGCACTGGGATGGGAACATGCTGTTGTGAGCTGTGAGCATGCTGTCAGGTTGAGCAGTGCATTGCTGGAGCTCAAGGTGCAGGCAGGTGCTTGGTGCGGCTGCCCCGAGCTCTGGTGGCTTGCTGGCTAGGTGAAAATGGGAAGGGAGAAAAGCAATGGCAAAGGCAATGTCAGCTCTGGAGCTCCCAGCTGACTGCCTCTGCTGACCTCCAAGTGCTGAGTGGCTGCAGAGTGATGCTGGGCAGCACATGGGAGTCTGCAGGGGCTGCACAAGCCCTGTTAGCCCATGGGAGGGGCTCTGTGGCCAGGCATAGCAGAAACCATCTGACTTTAGACCTAAAGAAAAGGTGTTTGAGCATCTACATCCAGCAGAGTGACCTGGTGCTGTTCACTCTGCAGTGGAACTCTGAGCAAGTCACAGTCTCTTTTTTGTTTCCTTATCTCTAAACAGCGGATAATGAGGCTAACCCCTCCACAAAGCACTTGGAAATCTCCCACCAGAAGGGTAAGATAAAGACTGTATTGTTTTAAGTCCGGCAGCAGCTCTAAATCTGGAGGTTTCACTACAAAGCAGCCTGCCCAGCCCTACCTCTGCTGCAGCGATGCAGGGCAGTGACAGCGAATTGAGCATTTCCATCTACATCCCCTCCTCCTGCCCACCAAGCTGTACTGTTCAGCCCTAAGTGAGGAGTGTGCTTTGAGGCAGGGACTGTGTCAGGCTCTGCTCAGCGGTGCAAAGCTGGGTCCAGGGTAGTGGTGAGCAGAGCTAAAGCCCCTGATATACATTGGATGGGTTGGGAGCATTATGTATTTCTGGAATGCCTTCTGGTCTTTATTAAAATGAAACCACAGCCAGCCCAAGAGAGCTCATCGCCCAGGCACGGGGCCAAGTATAAGTTACTTCTACAAATATTTATTTAACCATATCAATGACAAACTCTTTTGTATAAATGTTTTTATTTAATCATAATTTACCAATTATTTTAAATCAATTGTTTGCCTGGTTTCTAAACACTAATCAAGAGGCTTGCATTAGCATTACTCAGGCGGATTAGATGCATTATTTCTCTGAAGCTTGTGCCATTGCTTGCCGGCCTTGGCCAAGGAAGAGGGTGCAGATGGATCCCAAATTTCACTTTGATTGTCAGATTCCTGGAGGACCCCACTGGCAGCTCTGCCAGCTGTCCCCACCCAGGTGACCTCTGGGCTCAGAGTTATTCCTCAGCCACAGGGGCTCATGGATGGTGATCCCACCTGAGCTGCGCAGGATGAGATTCCCTTTGGCTTCCCCGGGTCCCTGCTCTCGCAGAGCTGCCAGCCCTGTCATAGATGCTGCCAACTCCCTGTTCTGCTGCTGCTCACCCCTCATGCCTAAGCCTGGACCTGTCACAGTGTAGAAGTTCCTTAGTGTCCTTTCAGCCCAGGGTCTCTGGCAAGAATTTATGAGTGTGCACGAGGCTGTTCAGGGCAGAACAGGAGACCATGGATGCACGTGTTTGCCTGTGGTGTCCAGCCCCACTCCCAGCCCTCTGGGCTCCCTCACCATCTCAAGAACATCCCAGAAGGCCCTGTCTTCTTTTACCCCAGCTCTCTCACACGAGTCCTGTCCACCCCTCTGTGCTCAGGCGATGCTCAAAAACAGAGAATCTGCACCTTCTGCAGGGCCCTGCCTCCTGCAGAGCACTTTGAGACGTGGCAAGGCACAGTGTGCACCCAACAGAGCCACTGGGCACTGGGTGCTGCTGTGCTCCATGCAGAGCACTGTGTCCCTTGCAGCAGCCAGACCGGCACTGCTGAGCCCATGGTGAGAGCAGGGCGCTGCGAGCTGCTCCTGTTGTTTATTTACAGGATTTCAGGCTGCTACTGTCTTGCACCTTGGCTCGCCTGCTGCAAGCACAGGCTCTGCAGGGAGCTCTGTGCTCAAGCAGGCAGCTGCTCAGTGTCTGCTGCTGGGACAAGGCCTGCCTCAGTGGAGTTTCCCACCTCCTCCACAAAAAAACTCCTCCCCATTTGATCCTCCACCTGGAAAACACCTCAGGGTCTCTGTGACACGAGATTTCAAAAAAATTTCTTCCAAGATAATCAAACCCAAATAAACACAAAGTCAAACTGGGGCGGGTTTGAGGTAATCCTTAGACTTACCTACTGCTTTAAAGATAGGAAAATAGAAAGCAATGCTAGGTAGACCCTTTGAAGACTTAAGTATGGTGCTTTTTTTCCTCTGGGTGATGAGGAATGGGCTCACTGCTAGAGACACAGCAGCATGGCACTTCAGAACACTTAGCTGCATGGCCTTGCAGCCATACCTCTGCAGTAAGAGAGCACGAAAATGATGGAAACAGGGAGCTTCCTACTGTTGACACATAAACAAAGGGAAAGTTATTTGGACAGGGCTCTGAAATACTGTGTAAACACAGACCTAATGCAATAACGCAGATGCAGAGCAAACCCTTGGAAAGAAAATAATTATTCACATGATGCTAAAAAGCATTTTCATGCCTCTTTTGAGGGAAAATGAACCAAAAGGAGGTCTGTGCCCTTGTTTTTTTACAATATCCTATTTTCTACAAATCTGCTTTTAGAAATGAATGTTTTCACTTCTTCCTTGAATGTTCTGTAGGCAGTTCTGGAGCCTCCCATCTCCAAATGGGAAGGAAGAGACTCTGTGAGAAGTCCACACCTGACCTGTGCTGGTTGTGAGAAATCTTCTGTCCTCAAGCTGGTGGGAAGGGGCTGCCCAGGAATGAGGAAGGGCTCTGGGCATCACTGTATGTAGGGGCTGCTCTCCTCAAAGTATGAGGTCTGCTGTTTTGTGAGATCCATACTTATCCTTCCCAATGTGTCTGTCTCCAAATTAGGTCCAGAGTTAAGCTTTTCTTTTGTACAGGCAGGGACAATAGCAGGTGTTGGCAGAGGGCCATTCCCTTTGGTTATCTAGCACCCTGAGCTCAGACTGGGACAACTGGCCTTTGGAGGAAACATTCTCTTTCCATCAAACAGAAAGGAAGCCTAGATGACAGCTAAGACTAGATCCTAACTTTCAGATAATGGATGTGAGAGAAGAAACCCATCAGAAGTGGCTGAGACTAATGGAAAGAGGGGAAGGTTGATCACCATACAGTGTGGGAAGAGGAGTGTAGAGAGAGTTATAAAGACCAAAGACTCCTGGTGAAACGAGGGCAGTACTGGTATAGTGCTAAACGAGCAGGTATGAAGTTGTGGAAACTGAATTCAAGCAGTACTGGGAAGTGCTTCAGAAAGCACGTAAGGAAAAAGATCAGGAAAACCTGGTAGTTTTATGTTATAACCAACATAACAAGCAGCTGGGATAAACAGTGGAGCAAGCCCTATCTTGCCCTCTCCTCACCTTCTCTTCAGCCCTGTTCTGAAATCCACTCCAGCTGGCCATGTAGATGTATTAAAAGAACTGTGGTGTTTATGAACAAAGCATGAAGTTTGTCAGTCTTAAGACTTAACGGAACTAAGATGTGGAGCTACTGCCAACTTGTACTCCATTAGCTGGGACAACCTGTTGTCATCTTCCTATGGCCGTGTGAGGTATTCCTGGTATTGCTTCTCCCAATCTTAACACAGCCAGAGGGAAGTGTTTAATGTTTACCATACAGTTACAGCCTAAATTCTGTGAAGTTGACGGTTAGTGGCAGAGTTCCTCCGTGTGCTCAACACAGTCATGGAATCATAGAATCACAGAATGGTTTGAGTTGGAAGGGACCTTAAAGCCCATCCAGCCCCCACCCCGCGGTGGGCTGATGACCTCCCACCAGGTCTGGCTGCCCAGGGCCCCATCCAGCCTTGGGCACCTCCACGCATGGGGCACCCACATCCCCCTGGGCAATCTGTTCCAGTGAGAACAAAACTGGCGGTCTTTATACGGCAGTGGGAAAACTTAAGTGGATATAAACTTGGTGAATGGATATAAACTTGCTGGAGATAAACTTGGTAATTGAAAACAGGCCAGTATGGCTTCAACCAAAGTGGCTAACTGTGTCTTTCTTGGCCTATGCACTCTCATGGGCCCAGCACACATTCATCAGCCTGGCAAGTATTCCAGATGTCAGTGGGATGGTGAGGCTGTGATGAATTGTAACCTGACTTTAGCCACTAGAAAATTCACCTGGAGTGTCTTGTAATAAGTACTGCCATTAAGCCTAATAAATCCAGATCACCCTGACAAAGGTCTCAGGTGATGTCTTGAGGTCTTTATGTGAGGTAATACTATGTGTGTTGAGGCTGTTCACATCCAAAGTATGACAAGTCTTTATGCAGCACAGCCAGGTAGGGTCAGAGAGCTCCTACAGGAAAGCATCATAGATTGTAAGACAAGACATTTTCTCTTGACTAAACTCCTAAGAAAATAATGTGAAGGTCAACAAAGACAGTGAGGTCTTTGGAACACTGTAACATCTACATCAGTTCAGTGCTGATGGGAGCAGGATCAGATGGGCCAAAGCGATAACTGTTTGAAGCCACACTTTTAGAAAATGAAACTGCCTGACAAGGGTCTGCAGGTAGGACAGGTTCATGAAAGACGAAATGGAAGATGTCTCCATGGAATGTCATGTACTTATTCATATTGGTGGTAGGTAGATGGCTGGACTGGAAGTCCTTGGAGGTTTCTTCCAACAATGAAGATTCTATGATTCTAGGATTCAGGTCAGGGAATACGATAGAAAAGTGGATGTGCCATGGGACATTTATTATGACTTGTTCTGTTTGAAGAGCAACCTCACGTCATACAGCCTCAGGCCTCTGATCCCCAACTGGTCATCCAGGCACATCTGGAAATGTTAAATGTACCAGGGAGCAAGGAAGGATCCCTGGGTTCTGTATTAATTTTAGGCTATTTATGTAAGTTACTTTTCTTATCTTCTCTAACTATTTATAGTTTGTTTGTATGTTTAAGACCTAGACATATCCCACTATGTTTCAATAAATCTGAAATATCTTTGTTGACAAAAAGAAATATTGTCTGCTCTTAATGAAAATAAAGTAACGAGTATATTGAGTTACTTCTATCATTAATATTTTAGTAATTACTTTCAGGGCTTATATTGACTCGAATATACTAAATCTTAGTTTTTGCTTCATTTTTTTTTTTTTTCTTAAAAAAAGCAATAAATTTAAGAATTAGTTGCTTTAGTTTGAAGGGCATCCACTCTATGAAAACTAGCAATAAGACAGACAAAATAGATTTTCCTTCCAAAACATCTAATATTGTCACTAACACTCATCACCAGGCAAATCAATGCAAATGCAAAATGCCTTAAATGCCTGCCATCACCAGTACATGTGCTGGTGACAGCCTCATCTGAAGAATATGCAATGGGACAAACCCAGTGCCTTTGGCTAGCGTTTCTGTGTCATTGCTGTCTAATACACAGTTTCAAAAAAGTGTCAGTCTTTGAGTCCTGAGTACTGGGTTTGTCTGGAGACAGCACTTTGTATTCGCTACCGAGAAAACGCATGCTGGGAACTTTCTTCTAGAAGGAGAACAGTGATGGGGGATGGGAGCTGGATGGCTGCTTAGAGCGCTCGTGCAGCTCCACCTGAGCTTCAGGGGTCACCAAACAGGCAATGTGCCACCGAGCTGGTGACAGCAGGCCAAGACCCAACAGCTGATAATCTACAAGAAACACTGAGAGTGACATAAATGCCTCCTTCCTACTCTCTTCTAATAAAACCATTTCTGAACGTGTCCATTTCCTACTAGGGAAGGGGAGAGAGCAGACATCCAAAAGCCCATGCCCTGCATAGCACAGCAGTGCAGAACCAGCAGCAGGGGAAGCTCAGCCCTGCTCCCAGTGAACATCGGCTCTGCCCCTTCAGCATCCCCTAAGTGTTCTGAAAGTGGAAGGTGGCAGATTAGTTAGACTTTTTACTCTGAGATTTCAATGTCAATGTCTGTTTGATAGCTAAATGAACAACAAAAGAACATTACAGCAAGGCAGCCCAGCCCGGCAGCGGGAACAGGACCGGCGCAGGAGTATTTTTCTAAAGATCCCTTCTGGAATGTTATTTTGAACTCTTCAAAACGGCAAAGGTTTTTAGACATTGTGTGTTTTGTTAAGTGTCCTTTGGGAAAGCTGGGTTTAAAATTAGTCAAACTCTTTCACTTTTTTAAACCCTTCCCTAAAATAGTTGATATAAAATTTGGTGGGAATTCTGTTGAGAGCTTAAATTGGCTGAAACAAACGATCTAATGGAAATGACATTTGGGGAAAAAATGTGAAAAACCTGGGTTCCTTTCTGGCTTCCAATGACATAATCAGAGCACGGCAGGACCGCCTGCTGCTCTGAGAGCTGCCCTGACCCAGGCCCCGGTCACCAGTTTCCCTCGTATGAGAGGAGGAGGCAAACAGCTAGGAGAGAGCTAAAGGAGAGACATGGCTGCTCTGCTGTGGCACTGCCCGTCCTCTTCTGTGCTGCTGTGGGCTGATGTTTGTCACCCTTGGAGTGGATAATATGACATGCCCAAGCCTCCATCCATCAGCATGCAGCACAGCTGTTTCTGTTCAGATGGGACTTAGGGTTGGTTTCACACTTGGGAAAAAAGAGGCAGATGGATGGTTTGAGCCTGAAATGAAATAAGGGAAGCATTTCCTTGTCCCACTCCGAGTGATGCTGTGTGAACGCTGTGTGGACATGGTGGAGGGGTTTGCATGGGGGAACCTGGCTCATCTTGCAGGCGGGCGCATCGCCTCAGGTGACAAACATCTCTGGGATTGCTCACAGTCCCAAGGGGCCCAAGTTGGGGTGAAACCGTCCCCGTGCCCTGCCCTAGGCCGAGATGGGGGGAACGTCTCCTCTGACTGCTCTCCTCACCACGGGTCCAGATATGCTACGTTATGGGCAGTGCTGTGAATGGCACCCACTCTGTGCTGTGGGCTGTGCAGGAGGGCCCAGTGTGTGCCGCTGTGTGCAGACAGTCCTGTTGTGCTCTGTGGGGTGTGAGGAAGGTTTGTGCTCCCAGCCAGCTCCTCCTGTCAGCTATGGGAGTTCAAACTTGCCCCAGAAATATGTCTGGGGTCTTCCCCGGGCCAGTAGCTTATTTACTCAAGCCATTTTGTCACTCACAGAGATAAAGCCTCCTTCCCACACCTTGGGTTCCTCTCAGAGCAGCTGGGAGATAAAGGCAGAGGGAGGCTGGCTCCTGCCTGCCGAACCTCGGAGGGTTTCATGGAAAGGCCTCTCCGGGAAGCCACCTCTGCTATCACCCTGACAGGTGTCAGCAGCACTTTTAGCAGCCAGCTGCAGACAGATTAGCCAAACGTGTCTCCTGTCCAGAGTGCTTTGGCTCCTTAGGCATTGTTTTAAACACACAGAATGGGAAAGGATTTTGAGCTGAGATAGGAGGCTTTATTCAGGGATGGTCTGACCTAAGGACCTCGCTATCGCCAGGCCCAGCATCCACCCCAGATGGGCTCTGTGTGAGAGGGGCCTTGGTGATAACTGAGAGGGGCTGTTTCCCCATCACAGACCCTGCTTTAATGCCTGGTGTGCAGGGAATAAACGCATCCTCAGCTTTCTGCTCCCTGCTCCCTTATGTGCGCCTGAGGCAGCAGCTTGGGAAAGTGGCGATTCCTTTGGAGAAGCAAAGCACCACAGTGTGGATGAACTGACACACTTGTGTAGCTGAAACGACACCTGACCTGGGGGTATCTATGTGCACATCTCTGGAAGCCACAGCCTCCAGAGAAACTGTCGCTTCCACCACACAGACACAGCCATGAAAGTCAGCCCTGCCCTGAAGCCTCCTGCAGGTGTGGGAACAGCACAGTTCAGGGGATGAAATGGAGTTCAGGGCGAAATGGAGAGAGGAGCCAGTGTGTACAGAGCTGGTTCTCCTGGTGGTGCAGACGGCTGCTCTGAGGAAAGGAAGAACAGGAGAGATCGAGAAGGAGCCAAGAACAGAACAAGCTGATTACAGGTGGTGTAGGGCCACCTGTCTCTGGGGGTGGTAGGTGCAAGTCAAGAAGTCAAAGAAGCAAGTTTAGGAGTAGTGATTGGCACTGATGCTCAGGGAACCTGACTCTGTCACCCAGCAGTCCAGGGAAGTTCCGCTCCAGCAAGTCACTCCTTGGCCCACATCCCCCCCAAACAGGGTTTACTTAGATGATAAATTCCTCTGGATAAGGGGTGTCCCTTGTCATGGGGCTGTACAGCTCACATCTAAATGCCTTGTGTTTTTGTCACTTCATTGTAGATGGCATTTTTTTCAGGAATTTGCACCCTGGTGCCCAGCCAGTCAGATTGCTTGAAGCACCCTGCAGCTCTCCACAGGGTTTTGCCTACTAGCCATTGCCCAATCTTTGGTCATGGTACACAGTCAGGCACAGGAGAAACACGTATTCTGGGCGGGATGTACGTATCCATGGTATGCATCCATTGTGGGGCCCATTCTAGTAGCACTAAAAATTGACATTCCTCACAGTGCCCACTTTTTTATGCCAAGCTAAACTTTCCTGTCCTTTTCAAAGATATTTATAGATGGGAATCTTGACAAGAATGAGTTTCTGTTTTGGAAGGAATAGTTTTACTTATTACTAGCTCTGATTTGTGTGTGTGTGTGTGCGTGCTCAAAGGTGCAAGTAAGTGACAAAAAAGTCACTTAAAGAATGTGATAAGTGAATCCCTGGGGTATGGATCAGGAAAAGTGAGACAGTTTTTTAAACTGGATGATAAATACTTGACACAACGAAACATGGTCTCCCTGTTGTGGATGGTGCACAAGGCCAAGGAGCAGGGGCTGCTGCTGCAGGGGAAGCTGGCAGGGTCTCATTTCTGTGCTGCACTGCTGTATGCTGTGAGCAGACTCACAAGCAAAACCTTGCTTCCACTCTGCAGGCTGCTCAGGCCTCACTGCAACAGTATGTGCTCAATCTCTGCAATTCCAGTGTTTTTCAGAAAGGAATTGTTTTTTTTTCTGAGGGAAAATTATGGACTAAGAGGATTATATAAAAATGCCCTCAATTAGATTGAGGAGCAAGCACGTTTGAGCTCCAGTGGGAGGACAGTCTGGCTGTGTGGTCAAGCCATTGCAGCTTGGAAAGAGCAGTATTTCTGTGCAAACTTACAGGAGGGATTTCACCATTACCATAGCGAGAAGAACAAACATTAGAGATGATGGGAAACCCTGTATGGGTATACCTGGCAGCATCAAATTCTGGCAGTACAAGATGGCAAGCATGTCCACCACCCCTCCCCTCCCTGGCTGCCCACCTCATTCCCACCTCTGTGTCTTACATATCCAACACTGTTCACTTTCCTTCTTTAAGATCCAGAAGACAGCTATTCCTTCTACATCTCAGTGCCTACAGTCTCCCATTCTATGCATGCTGTGGTTGGAATATTCTCTCAGCACTCTGCAGATGGAGGTTGTTCTCCAGCAGGTCTTTCCATAGTGTAGTTTTGCTACTTCCTGGTTAGCTGAACCAACTGCCTCATGGCTGTGGTTAGCACTGAGTATCTGCAACCGCTTCTATTCATTCTTCCTACCTTAACATTTGTCCCTGGCTTAAGATATACATATATACATATATATATTTACTTCATTGATTATCTCACATCTTATGGAAAGGTCTATGAGAACCATAAGGACCATGAGCCGTGGCAGATGGTGCTTCACATTACTTAGAGGTGCAGTAGTGATATCTCCGAAGTCTTCAGCACAGTAGCAAATGTCTGAGATCAGCCAGCTCCTGACAACAGAAACGTCTCTGTTCTGGACAACAGCCTGACAAAGATGTCACTGCTCCCTACAGATGATGTCAGATCTGGCCTGGTACTTGCCCTGCAGTCATGTGCCGTTGTCATCTCCTGCCGTGCTTTTATTGCAGAGAAGGAAACTGACCTGCTTCCTGTAAGGGGTGGTAAGTCTGCTCTGTTATTGCATGTTTGCTTTTTCCCCAGTGAATACCAGCAAGTATGAAAGGAGAACCAACTGCTCTTGCAGATGTCACTTTTTTGGAAAATATCCCTGAGAGAAGGAGCAAACTGGACTTTAACACCTATCCAAAAAGGACAGCAAATGGCACTCAGCACTGAGTGCCTACCTAAATTACACATTACCTACTCTGCAGAGCATGTACCATTACCCCAAGTCAAGCCTCACTGTCCCCCATGTCCAAGTGCTTGCGGTGGTACCCAGTCAGGCTCCTGGGCTAAGGACCATCAGCTACAGGGCAGTGCTATGCAGGTGAGGCTGTGCACACATGTATCTCATTACATTTGCATCATCTCTGTTCCAAATCCCTGTAGGCAAACACAGTTCACCTATGTCCTCACTGCAGTAGGAATGGGCACAAAGAGAGCACAGCCCATCTAGCTGCTGCATGGCCACTTCCCAGCACGTGGCACTAGCACTGTGCTGCCTGGTGCCTAAGAAAGAGGTAAACACTCCTAACACACTCCTTATCCTTACAATAGAGCTGCATTTGTAGCACCTTGCGTATACAGTGCTTGTCACTGCATCCAGAAAGCAATGATAAGTAATCCACTGCACATCTTTAGATTTGCTTTTAAAATGACACATTGGTGTCTGTCACTGTGCTCAGGGTCCTCAGGAAAAAACCTCTCCACTATATCCCCCACATCCCTGTTCCAGCCTATTGTGTGGCTTCTCACTCTCTCCAGATAGTGCAGGATCCTCCCTCTGTAGGGATCTGATCCTTAAGACATGGCAAACAATTACCCTCCCTTCCTGCTGCTGCCACTGGCCTTCCAAGGGAACGCAACAGGCTGTGCCATGTGCACACACAACAGGTCGGTCAGTTGCTTCTTGTTGTGGTCAGATATGTACAATAAATGAGATACCAAAAGCTCTGCTGGGAGGAGGAAGGGAATAACATTCATCCCCAACTACAGTACTATGAGGATGGAAAAAGACTTTATGCAGGACAAGAAAACAGGAAGGGATGTTCAGCTCAGATGAAAGTTGACACAGTTACTGGGAAGTCTCCGCTTCATTCTCGTCCCGCCCTTTATGTCCAGGAATAGGGCTGGACATGTCAGACAACAGACACAGAAAGATGCAGTTGAAGCAGCCCTTGGGAAAACCAGCCCTGGAAGAGGAAGGTCAGGATGCCAGCTTCCCAAGCAAGCTAAGGCACTGCGGCAGCTTTGGAATGTGTTTCTTACTATAATCCTAATTGTGACTTTTATTTGTCTATATTTTTGTAACTATTTCTAATATCACAAATATTTGCATTTCTCTGATTTTCTTAGATCCACGTCATGTTGTCAAATGCTGTCTGCTCACATCACTAGCTCAGAGAAGTTGTGCAGCAGAGGGAACCACAGAGTACCCACTCAACCCTTAGAGGACCAGTGCTAGGCAGGAGATGGGGAGTCCCACAGAGTGGGACCACCCCCAGCCCATCTGTACATCATGGTCTTACCCGTATAAACGGACAGGTTCTGACTCTTTCGTTCAATTGTAGCTGAGCTCCAGGCTCTTGTCTGGGAGCCCTCTGGCTTCCTCTCAGTGAGAAGCAGTGGTGCACAGGATACTCCGTCATATTGGGCCAGTGACACAATTGCAGGAGGAAGTGACATGTCACTTGTGGGACTGAACCACCTGTGTCCCCAGTAAATACCCCATGCTCGCCTCCTGGTGAGCTGCCCTGCTACAAACTCTTCAGTCTGTGGCCAAGCCAGGATGCTCAGCCTGCTCTGCTGAGAGGTGCACCCCATCAGCATGTCTTCAAAGTGCTTCAGACACCAGTCCTGAGACAGGGACTGTGTGAGTGCCTGCTGTGGCAGGGAGCTGGTGTCAGTGTGGCCGGCAGAGAGAAGTGACACTTAGGTATCCAAGGAGCTACTTGCCAAGCCAGCTTTCCCTAAGCTGATGAGAACCAAGCTCTTGACACAGAAGTACCCAGGCTACTTATTGGGAAGAGGCATCTGAAACCTTCCTTGCAGAAATATTATTACCATTTCTGAGGCAGCTGGGGAGGAAGCACCAAGCAGTTCATCCACAGACTGTGCTTATCTGGTCTGCTCACACACAGCTTCTCTGAAATGATTCTTTGGCTTGATTCCATCTCAGGGTCAAAGTGCTTCTGAGTTAGTAGACATCCCCACCAGTAACAGCCGTGCGTAGTCAGGATTCCCATCCTCACCTAGAAAGCTCCTTGTAACAGGCTTCCTGCCTTATATATACTGGTGGAGCAGCCCCTGGTTCCCTGGCCAGCAGAGTCAGACCCATTGCTGTGCTCCCTGGCTCCCTGCCCCTGTCTCAGTGAGGTTTCCCACTCGTTCCCAGGAACTGACACAGCTCTTCCTTGGAAACTGCCTGAGCCCAGCTCAGTGCTTTCTCCTGGCATCGGATGGTGGGCAGCTCTGCACTGTGTCTACCACAGCAGTGCCCCAAACTCCCCATCTTACATAAACATTTATCACCCGTCTGAGATAAAGCAGCAGCATCTGGCTCCCAGCTTTCCCCACAGGGACTCAGGCAGCTGCAGCAGGTACTACCTCCAGTTTCCAGAGGGGAGAGACAGATCAGAATGTTTTCAAATGGGGATTGCAGGGAGTGAGAAGAGCAGGGAACGTGCTCTGTGGTGCAGGTTGATGCCCCATGTCTGCACTGACCTTCCACACCCTTGTTGCTCCTTCTAGGGGCTGGGCAGAGTGGAAGGGACAAGGGTACTAAGTTGCTTCTCAGCTGCAGATGATATTAGAATGAGAGTGTATGGAGGCAGTTCATCTCACCTGCCTGCTCTGTGCTCCACCAAAGGTGGCTTGCAGGAGTGCTGGATGTGCATGCACAGACAGGGCATGCACCAGGCATTGCTTATGGCTAACAGCCAGGGATGTGATGTGACTTGCCCAGACAGAACCATGACCATGAGTGTGCTGCTGCATCTGTGGTCTCTACATCACAATCCGCAGGAAAGAGGTGAAAAAGATGCCACAGGACCTGGACACCCTGTAATCAGTACAGCTCCCAGCAAGGACCTCAAGTGACCCTTTCTGCAAGGTGTGCAGAAGACAACTTGAAGCTCACAGACATTAAGGCCAGGCTTTGCTGAGCACCTTGCCCGCTGTGCTCTCCAAGCCCAGCACTCGGTGCAGTTGCTCAGTACCCCCCTGGGGCAGCCACACTGCAGCAACAGGAGCTTTGCCAACAAGTGTGCTCAGCACAGTGCGGCGTCCAGCTCATGGGATTTCTGGACATGCTGGGGTTCCTGGTCAGCATGTGCATAGCAGCTCCATGCTGGGGCAAGTGTTTGCAAGGCAGAGGCATGCAGATTTCATCCCAAGTGAGAATTCATCTGATATTCCTCACCAGAATGTATTTTTGGGTCTCCTCTTTAAAAGCCATCCAGTTAGGGAACAGAAACAATAGCAGATGATTTAAACTATCAGTCACACAATGTGAATGCTAACGAATAGCCAAGTCAAATGATTTTTGTTTAAACTCCTTGCTTGTGAATAGGGGCATGCTGGTGGGGCCCTGGGGAGCAGGCTGAGCTCTGGCTGTGGGGTCTCTGCTCTCTGCCTTGCCAAGTGCCTGTGTGAGGAGACTTGCTGGGTCTCACCAGGAAAGAGGGGTTAAAAGCTGCTCAGTATGCGAGGAGCTGTCATTACCCTGCACTGATGTGTGACAAACACACCCTTGTTTCCCTCAGCTCACAGCTCAGCGGGCTCCTGCATCTTCCCTGCCCTGGGTGCATGGCAGGAATGATTTGCTCAGCTCTCCTGTGGGTTATGCTTTGTCCTCCCAACCCAACTGACCACTCTTAATGTCCTTTTTCCCCTACCTGGAATCAGACCCAGGAGTTGCTGGGGCTGGATAGCAGCGCTGGTACCCAGCTGGGCTGCTATGGGATGAGCAGCTGCAGCAGCTGTATGTGGCAGACACACACTGTCTAAAACAGACCAGTGCAGGATTGATTTGGTTGGTGATAAGTCTCAAGAGAACATTTGTTATTTCCCAAGCACAGAGAGCTGCAATGTGAGCATTTAGCAAAATCTCTCCCTCTGCGTGCATGCGCTGCAGGAGTCCCTCTGTCCCAGCATCCAGAAAACTCCAGCCAGGAAAAAACAGGTCTTCGGCATGGCGTGGTGGATGACAAACGGACCACTTTGGAGTGATTATAAACTTCCAGAAGAAGGGCTGATAACCAAAGCTTCTGCCTCAGCTGCCCTCAGCTCCTCTGTGCCCAGCTGTCCACTGTGTGCAAGGCAGACTGTCCCTGCACTGGGCAGCTGGCCCAAACAGGAAGCCACCAAGCTCCAACTTGTTGAACCTGACCATGCAGACTTCCAGTGAAAAAGTTCAATTTCAAAGCAACGGGGTTGATAACCACTGTTTCTAGGGAAGGTGTTCCTTTGTCTCTCTCCTGACCTTCAGATTGTATTTCCTCATTTCCAGATTAAAATTCATAGTGATCTATTTATGCCCATTTGTTCCCTTGCCAGCCAAGATCTGTAGCTTAAACAGACAAGAAAAGCTCTTCCTAATCCCTGCTATCTACCCCAGATGTATGCAACAGAAAGCAATGGCCACGTCTATCCTGAAGCAGGCAATCAGAGCTGCATGCACCTCTCCAGACATCGACTCCCGTGGGCTCCCTGGGAGGAACCATCGGAACACATATAAAGCACATAAACACTGGCACTGATTTTGTGTCTTCCATGTTGACATTACAGTGGTAGGCCATGCTTGTCCTTTGGCAAACTGGTGCACTCCAGTTTTGCCTGTGACTTCTTGCTGGCTGGAGCAGAAGCTCACTTCTCCAGGGCAATGTTGGCACAGAGGCAGCAAATATATGTACTGCAAGAACAGCTAAAGCCTTCCAAATATCACTGCTTTTATCACGTGTTATTTTTACAAATCTCTCTCCTGCTATGGATGAGACCAACACCATCATCATCATCAGCAGCAGCGCCTCGTGTCTGGTTAATTATATTAATTATTCTTACTGACTTTCCTGTCAGGAGAATCTCAAGTAGCAAACCCTAACCTTAATTATGCCCTGCTGACAAGGAGTCAGAGGAGATGCAGTGAAGCATAGGGAGCCTTTGACTGCATGGGGCAGTGTCTGAAAGGCATTCAGAGCTGCAAAATGAAGCTAACAGGATCAGATCCAGCTCCTGTGCTGTTACACTGCAGTGTACCACCAGACCCATGCCATGCGGAGTGGGAAGACTGCTGTTTATGTGCTTTATATGTGTTCAGACTGGTAGGGCTCAGCAAGATTAGTTTTCATTCTCTGAAGTTGCCAGCATTTCCCAAGTCTGGAAAAAGCTTCAGACACTATCCTCTCTGAAAGAGGAGCAGGAAACTCACCACCTGAGGGGCCCATAGGTAGCCTCAGGGTTTAGAAATTGCTGGCCTCAGTAGAACTATGTCATTCGATGCCTGCTTCAAGCAGATCCAAGCTGTACCCAGGGTATCCCTGAAGATCTTCCAGTCCCCATCCTGCTTTCCCCTTCTCCTTCCAAGGATGCTCCTGGGGTAGAGATCGAGGCAGTGTGGCCTCTCCCCAGGCCAGGCTGGCACAGGCACCCGCAGGCTGATGGCACTGAGTGCTGTGTGAGGAGGTGACAGCTGCCCTTCCTTTCAGTTGCCCTCAGCTCACAGGTGCTTTGGCACTGAGTCCATGCCCAGGACACAACTGGAGCCAGGGATGTTGATTCTGCCTAACTCTGGAGGCTGTGGAAGCTCCTGAGCAGCCCTGCTCTGCTTCCACACTGCACGCAGGTCTCTGACCTCTGTCATCAAGGGCAGTCACCAGAAAAACACTGGGAGCAACCAAAGGGGAAAACGAAGTTGGTGGGCATGGAGACACATAGATGGGCCAGGTGAAGATGACATGGTCTGTGGAGCTGGCTGCACATGGGGCTTGGATGGGGACCTATCCCCTCCTGAGAGCACATGCCATTGTGTGTGCATGCCTGGCTCTTGTTGGGAAGGGCCCTTTTCCAGCTTGTTCAGCAGCACCAGTGCCAGAACTCGGAGGGGGGTTCAGGAACCTTCCCCCTTGCTGCCTCGCAACCCAGGGAAAATATTCCTGAATGCTTTGGCACGAAATCCCAGAGCTGCCTGCTGTGAATCCTTGAGTGTAAACAGGATGGCATGGGCATATGTGGTGGGAAGAGGCAGGGGACCATCTCCACCTTCACTGCTCACTTTACAAACGCAGCACGAGGCACGGAGCACATAAGTAGCAGAAGTTAAAACCTTGCCTTACCCCCCTCTGGGGAGCTGGGGAAAACTCAGATGCTCAGTGTGTTGCAGGCGCGTGCAGCCAGAGCCAGATGAACAGGAAAAACTGACCCAGCATCTTCAAAGGATTAAGGCACCAGGCGTGAGCTGTGCACCATGTAAGGCTCTGGCAGGGAGAGCAGAGCTATTTAATGAATCACTGCACAGTCTGCTCTCCTGTACGCCTTTTCCTGCAGGATGAGGCAGAGTGATAAGAATTCCCTAACCTGCCTCGGACACTCAGCATTTCTCCATACTCCTCCTCAGACTGCTGAGAAGCAGAGCACAGACATCACAGCTGAGAAGCAACATCTGCATCTTCCTCTTGGCCCATATCCTTTACCCTCCTCCCATAAAATTAATCCCCCCTGCCACTAGCAAGGACATATGCCTCTTGTCTTCTGAGCCGCATCACACATCCCCATCACAGAGCAGTGACTGTGGTTCTTTCAGCCCAGGCCCCCGGATCCTGCAGGCAGGGGAGATTTAGATGGTGCTGGGCGACCCACAGCTACATGAAAAGGGGTTTAAAAGCAATGAGGGAATTGAATACAGAAGAGATCTTGTCAACTAGCTGGTTCCATTAGCACTGTCAGGAACACTAAGAATATAGACATTACATGGTTTGAAAATGTTTCCAAGAGTTCTGTGTATTATTACGTTATCTCTGATCTAAACCCCTGTTAGGGATTTCATGCTCTTAGCCCGTGTTTGAGATTCAGCACATTAATCAGTGAGATCTTTCTGAGATGTGTCAACAAATTCAACTCGCTGTTCCGAGTTAGCTGCGCTGAGCAAAGGAGTGCTGTGTTTGGGAGCAGTCTGAACCTGCAGGGCTGAGTCACACTCAGGAAGGATCAGTACCTGAGCACCATTTCCTGGGGCAGAGAAGATCACAAGCAGCGATGGATTCCTTTCTGTCCACCCTGGCTGTGCACCTCTTCATATTGCTTAAGAGGTGAAGATGGGATTGTAGAAAGAGCAGCTGGATGTTTCGAATGGTTGCAAACAGACTGCTGGTGGGAACCCAGCAAAGAGGAGCCTCAGCCTGCATGCAAAGCAACAGTGAGAGTAAGTGGGGACCATTCCTCGATCCAGTAGTGTCCATTGGCACGTGTCCTTAGCATGCAGGAGACGGCTGTTGGACAAAGGGACAGTGGCACTTGGGAGAAGGGGCAGCAGATTTTGTTCCTGTCCTGCTCCCAGTCACCAAGCAAACAAAGGTATAGTTATGGAACCAGTAGAAAGCAAGATGTGAAAAAGGTTGTGAAAGGTTCCTACATCCATAGCTTGTGCTCCTTGCAGGAGAAAGAAATTGGCAAGTGTGGGGATTAATGACGATTTATGCTTCAGGCTCTGGAGAGCTGGCATTTCCATCAGCCCCAGGAACGCAGAGAACCCCAAGGCCCATCTGTACGAAGACCAAAATGTTCAGGAGGGAACACTGCAGTGGTGTGTGACAGCAAGCTGCGTTGATATGCGGATGCTGAGGGCTGGGGCATGCAGTGCCAGCAGAGTGGAGAAGAGCAGTGTGCCTGCCCTGTGTGTGTGCAACAGCAGGAGGTGGCACCCGTGTGCAAATGCATGCACACGAGTGCACTGGCAGTGGTGAGTGCACACGTATGCTTGCTATTGTGAAAACGTGCGACAGAGTTATTGTGAATTTCTACACGTCATGCCCTTAGATTTCATTTCCTCTCAACTGTAGCCCATGCCTGGGAGTCAGTTGGCAACGCAGTGTGGCACAGAACCCCAGTGTATGTTGGAAATCTAGTCCAGAAGGCTAATTATTCTTCCTGTTGACCAACATTTCTGAGACAATAGAAAGAAGAAAATTAATCACAGAACTCTTGTTTTAAAAGTAAATGGAATTAAGTGAAATGTTTTCTGCCAAAATCTGATCTAGTAAGAATAAGAGTGAAAGGGAAAATAGAGGGAATGTCATGGGAAATGCTACTTTGCAAGATTGCATTTTCCCAGCAAAGATAACCTTGGGTACAGCCTCTGATAAAATCCACATTGTCATGACAAGGTGCCACTGCTTTTAGCAGCCGCATTTGCAAAGGGCTGGAACAAAACTGAGGAGCATCGTCACACAGGACTTTCAAAATTGCTCACATGAATCCTGAGAGCCCTGAACCACTTCATTGGCCAGCAATAGGTAAGCTTTAGCATTAGCACTTTGGTTGGCTGTCAGTAATGCTACCACAATGCCTGTAAGCTGTATTATTACAGAATCATAGGCCAGGGTTGAAAAGGACAACAGTGATCATCTAGTTTCAATCCCTCTGCTATGTGCAGGGTCGCCAACCAACAGACCAGGCTGCCCAGAGCCACATCCAGCCTGGCCTTGAATGCCTCCAGGGATGGGGCATCCACAACCTCCAAGAGCAACCTGTTCCAGAGGATTATTAACCAGAGAATACCTGTCTTCAAGCAACCTCTGTGCTGGTAACACCATCCCATATATACATATTCATTGTGTTTGCACAGACCAGCCCGTGCATCCTCTACACACTAACAGATTCAGATTTCTTACAAATGTGTGTTGCTTGGATAGCAACACTGATTTTGGGATAAAGATATCCGAGCAGTGGACTTGATCCTCTGTTTTTGTTGCATCATTCTTAATGCTTTTGAGGGCGTTTTTTATGTCAGCCACTTGACCGTGGCTGGCTGTGCCTCTTGGTTTTGACAGCATTAAAACACAACGTGTAAAACAATTCCCACACGAGCATTTGGGTAAGGCTCTGTGCCGTCCCAGTGCCACTGGGCTCTGTCCAGTCCTTGTGGGCAGTTAATGTGCTGTTCACCATTTGAAAGCTGTAATTGGCCAAGCTAAATGCTACAGCAGTAGCAGAGTGCCTGAAGAAAGAGTGCCATCTCCACTGAGCCCACCCCCAACACACAAACCCGTGCTATGAACACACCAGTGCTCCAGCACTGAGCTCTTGTTCTGCTCAGGATTCTGTGCCCCCTGGGTGCTCACCCTGTGAAAGTCCACACCACAGCGGCTCCCATCTGGCTAACTCCAGATGAATAACTTGACAGAAGACAGCTTAAACACATGCCTGTCTTACTACTCAGGCCAAGAAAAAGGTGTTTCCAGTTATGAGATTCTGTCAGTTTGCTTCAGAGCCCTGAAGGAGCCTTTACTCAAGTCTGAAGGAGGAAGGGCAGCCTCTTCCAGTACAAAGCTCATGCAGAGTCATGGCTCCAGCACAACACTCTCTTTGGGAGTAGCAGGACTGCACATGCACCAGCAGCAATTGCAAGGATATCCACCCAAATATACAAGATGCCCTGCAGGTGAAGACAGGGACCTTGAGAGCACCTGGAGGATCCAGAACAGGATGGATGTCTCTGGTGTGATCTGTGCTATGGAGCTCAGCTATGATGCTACTGCTGCTAGGAGACAGTCATATTCTAGGAGGATAACTGCCATCATCATGGAAAGCCTGGAGGGGCAGTGAGATCCTGTCCCACCTTCCAGGCACACAGTTGAGCAAGGACCTCTCAAAGGGTCTCATCCATCACTCCTGTGTCCCACAGCAATTCTGGCAGAAAATCCAGCCCTGGGAGCCCTCAGAGATGACCCCAGAGTTTCTGTCCCATTTCAGATGGAGAGTTCTATCCTGCCACAGCCTTGCTGTGATCCCTCACAACTGCCACAAGAAAACCACTCTCCCCTCCCGCAGCACCTACCTAGCGAGGCCTCTGGAGAGGAGGAGCAGCAGCTCAGCAGGATGGGATGGGCTGGTGTGCAGCAGGACGGGCTGCCGGCACGGATTCTGCCTGTCGGCTGCCTCGAGAACTGGCTGTGATGAGCTCAGCTCTGGGGAAATGCTCAAAACTTTTGAAAACATGAAATGTAGCTTGAGCAGTGTCCGGACTGCTGAGCTCCACCTCGTCTGGGGAAAAGTGAGAAGAGGGGGATATCTGAAATAATGAGTTTTCTATTTATTCAAAACATAACAACAGATAAACTCCAATCACATGTTGCATTCAAATATTGGAATATTTATTCCAAATATGGTCCTGTTGCAATTGTATGATAAACATGAAAGCGAGAGTGCAGTTATTTATGTCCTGCCTTCGGCTTCTCAATAGCATGTTTAAGTTTAGGGTATTTATGCTCTTTCATCCAGCTGTCTGACTTTATCAATTTGTGTACAGCTTGGGAGAGGCAACCATGCCAGGAGCAGAGCAAGCCCCAGCAGACCTTGATAGGATGGGCTTCCCTTGTGGAAAGCACATTATGTCCCTCCTGCTTCTCTCCTGGCCCCCGCAGAGCAGAGCTGGCAGCAACCGGTGCATTACATAGTCCCCTGGCAAGGAGGGAGAGCCTTTCTCCCTGGCTGGGGCCGAAGGAGCTTCCAATATCATTTAAATGAAACAATAACTCAATGGTAGCGAGTGAGGGTTATTTGGGGTGCTCCAAGAAGGCACATACTGTGCCCAGGAGCAATGGAAAAATAGGCAAAGGGAAGTTTTGACTGAACAGTCTAAAAAAGCTCTTGGCAGCACCTTCTGTACTGCAGAGCCACCTCTGGTGTGGCAGGATGGGCACTCTCCTGAACCGCTGATCTGGAACGGGATTCACACTGACGGGTATGCCATCATGTTTACCTTCGTGCCTCTGAGCACGGACTGAAATGGCCAAATATCCAGAGTAGATATTTCCCTTGGCAGTGCTTGGGTTCCATTGGCCACCACCAGAGAACGGGGCCAAGGAGAATGCATCCACCTGACACAAGAAACTTGAGGGCATCTGGGTAAGTGGTGGAGGCCAGACAAATTGCTCACATCTGAGGTGAATGCAAAGCTAAGGAAAATGCACTCTCTGGTCGCTCCATCCTGGTTTTGAATGGGGACCTCAGAAACCCTCTGGTACTCTGAGTTAACTGCAACTAAGGGCTGCAACACTATGATTCAGTGCTCTGCCACAGGCCAGGATCCTTTTGCACATTCGGGTTTCCAAAAGGAAACCTAGGAGTAGAAGGGAGAATAGGCAGCAAATGCAGAGCTCTGAAGACGAGATGTTCCTCCTGACTTGCCCAGCCATGAGAACAGCAACATGGCAGCAGCAAAGTGTTCTGGGGATAATCCACTTCTTCCAAGATCCACCAACCTGTAGCAACAGGTTTGCAGACAGATCCCCTGCTTTCCCAGGAGGTGGGAAACAAGGACACAAGTCATGGTAGCCAAATTCCACCAAGAGTCGCCTCATGTATACTGTGTGCATACACTCACACACTCTGTGCTCCCAGATCTCCTGCTATCACTGTCCATCATCTCCAAAATACAGACATCCTGTTACATCACTTCTTCCAAGTGCTCACCAGCCATGTCATACAGAAGGCTCCTTAGAAGCTCAGCCTCCTTGCACCTGTCCAGAGCAGAATGAACGATCTGCACCTGCACGCAGGCTTCGCTGGATGAAAAGAATACAGAACTTCCAAAGTAAAAGCAAACTTCAAGTGCCTACTTTGCCTTTGAAAAGCAGGTTGGGTATTGTCCCTGGAGCTTGTCACAGGGGATTTCTTACCCACATAAATGCATAATATGCTCAGAATCTATGCAGTTTGCACCTAGAGTCTCCTCCACCCTTGATGTGCTACTTTTGAAGCTCATTGAGCTAATTTGAGCTCATCTTTGAGCTTGAATGATGACAGCAAAAAATGAAGTGGGAATCTCAGCATGCTCTGACATTTCTCTGCAGTCCCATGGGTTTTGTGTGTCTGCACACCACTTCGTGTCGAACATCATGTCTTCAACCAGGACACCTTCTGCCTCTCTATTTCTCATGCTTCTGTTTTCACCATTCCTGTCTTCACAGCACCCTCTGAGGTGAGGCTGCTCCCTCCAGGTGAAATTATGCCAGCTGCCTACAAGCCCAACATGGCTAACACCATGGGAGGACATGGTGTTAGCCTCAGCAGCACTGCAAATAAGCTAATTTTTTTTTGCTTCTGATCAAAGCTTTGCACTGACCTTCTGTTTGAACTCAGCACAGGCAATTCCTTTGAGCATGCAACACAATACCCACTCAAAAATTTACTCATCATACTGACCTAATCTCAGCTGTGTTCTTTCCATCTTGGCTGAAGACCTACAACTTCCAACACCTGCAATAGTTCCCACTTCACCATGTGAAAACATTAGTAACATTAATGTTTTACTTCATATTAATCTCTATGGCTCTCCACCATGAATGTCCCTTTATCTCCCTTGTTTGTTTTGCAGGCAGAATTAAAATGATGAGTGAAGAGATAGCTTCATTACATGTATGTTAAGAGAGCTGTACAGCAAAGCAAAGAGGCACATGTTTAATCTCTGTGGGTCACAGAGAGGAGATGGGTTGTCTTCCTTCAGCCTCTAGGACAGGAAACAGAATGAATCTAGTCTGGAACCACACACAGTTTAGGAGAAACTCTGGTCTGGGTGGGCAGAGTGAAAGGTGCTGCGGTTGCATGCTCTGAGGTGGGCAGACCCCACTTGTAGCAGTTTCATGGAGTTCAGTTTTGCCCTCTGCACAGCTGAGTGCCTTCACACCGCCCAACCATGCTCCAGGTCTCAGCTCTGTGCCTGAAGGCTGGAGGGTTTGCTGCATTCACTGACCAGAACCTCACCGACTGGCAGGAGCCAACTCCTTCCACACCCACCCATGAATGTGGCACTCTGTCACACTGAGTGCTCCTGCCCAGTCGTCTCATAAGTCACAGTAAGGCAAGGGGGCTGTGCAGGCGTCTCTGAGGCTGGGATTTAAACCAAGCATCACAAAGTCCTGCACGTCTGTTGTTACTGATGGTGGCATCTAATCTGGAAGGAGCCCAGCGTGTTTCCTGCAGCCTGGACTGCTATGGTGCCAGCTAGCGAAGGCGGCTGTGTTTGTCAGCTGAGCTGCGGAGTGCAGGATCTGCTCCTCCATCCCTTCCTCCTGCAGTTGTGCTGATTTTACCTCAGGCTTCTCTTTACCTCAAGCTTCCTCAAGCCCCATGCAGGGAAAGAGCAGTGGACAGCCCTCTTTGGCTGAGCTAAAATCGAGGCTGGAGGCAGGGAGATAAAACCAGTTCTCCCACTGTGCTGTACTCAGCAGAACTAATTGAGGGGCCTATTAAGAAACAATACGCAGCAATAGCCACATTATAAAGTCACTTGTGCAGGCCAGAACCACATTTAAAAACATCTTCCAGCTCTTTTGCCACCCGTTTTATTTCCAGTATAGGGAAAATGAGCAACAGGGGAAGCTAAGGACTTGCTGAGTGCCTCAGATTAGTCAATAAAATCTCTCATTAGCTGCTCTTCATCTCTGTGGGCTCAGGGCAATGCTAACATGGAGAACAAACAGAGGGAATGCTGCATGCAAGGAGATACCAGAGTTGTTCATCCCAGAGAGCATCACACATTTTCCATGCTGCTGAAGAAGACACTGCTCCTGTAGGACTTCACAGCCCCAGGCGAACAGAGGATCCTGAACTGTCTGAGCAGCAACTATCCACAGCAGTAGAAAGCATTCCTAGTTGCCTGAAACCCCATTGCTTTCAGGAAAAAAGCCGACTAGAATCTCAGATGACTTGGAGACAGCAGTTGGCTTCAGTATGCGAGAACCGAGGATGCAAATGTGGTAATGATGAAGCCAACAGGAAGCAATAGCTTGAAGATGAGTCTGAGGTGCGGTACCCGTCCAAGTGTGGGATTACGGAGGGCAGACGGATCCTGCCTCAGCAGAGCAGCCACTGCAGCCACCAGGGAATTCATGAGGCCAAACAGAACAAATACATGAGAGAGATGGCCAAGGTCACGCCATGCTGTAGGAAGCAGATGTTTTGACACGAGTGTATGTAGGGCGGGCTGCTGCCCCAGTGGCGGCCTCTCTGCAGCCTGAGAAATGGGAGAGCAGTTGCAGAGCCATGCACCAAAAATGCTGCCTCAGGGCTCTGGATACTGCATATGGAAACAGAGAGATGAGTAGCAAGCTGGTTTGTGCTCAGGCAAGCTAGCGGGAGACAGAGTACATGCAGTCATGTAATCGGTCTGCGCAGGAGGAGCAGCAGAGTTTGGAGATAAAGAAGAGTTATGCATATAGTTAAAAATAATGAATGGGCTTCACCTAGGAAGAAGAGCAGACAGAGAATGAAATAGGAGTTTGCAATCATATGGCACCAGAAAGAGGAAACAGGGTTCTGGCATCAGCCGTGAATCTGTTAGACAGCCTTGCACGGAGGCCAGCAGGGATCCCTGCATCCCAGCAGAGCTCACCGCTGCCTCGTGCAGCCCTGGGGGATGGCACTGCCACTGGGCAGGAGAGTGGCTGGGCCATGGCAAGGCAGGGCAGAGTAACCTCCTTCCCTGCCGACATCGTGCTCAGAGCTGGAAGCACCATCCCCAGAGGAGCGGGGGATGCAAGGCAGAGTTCCATGGTTTCAGTGCTGGTGTACTGCAGTGGTGTGAAGGCGTGAGGGGGCATGAAAAACAAAGGCTTGGACTGCAGGGGAACCTCGGTGACACATGCTGGGTTCATGCAGATGGAAAGCATTTCATCAGAAAGGACCCCAGAAGGGGCAAGACAGTGCAGACTGTGCATCAAAACTTCGTAGGAGACCTTCTAGAGAGAAGAGCACAGTGAAGTAATGATAGAAGAGATCGTAAGTGCTGGAAGGCAGCAAGTACCCTGCAGTGCTGGAAGGCAGCAAGTACCCTGCAGTGCTGTGGCCCCATGAGTAAAGCTGGGAGAAACGGGGGAACTGAAAGAAGAAAAATATGGGCTGTCAAAAGAAGGCAAAAATATTCAGGAGATTAAATTGCCAGCAGAGCAATTAGGCTGCCGGTACCATTTTACACCAGAACCAGTCACCTGAGATCATCCTTACAGACAGCAGAGTCTCTCCCTGGGCAGACGTATAAAGCAGTCTGAGACCTCTCCTTTTCCAAGCACTTTTTTTACCCCATCAGCCTCAGAAGGTGCACACAGGGGCTGGTCCACAGGTGGCAAACCAGCACTCACTGAGGAGGTGTGGTGAATCAGACAGAACTCCAGCAGCAGCCTGAGGGAATGGCTGCCTGCAGGGCAGGAGAGGATGTGGCCTTTCTCATTTCATTTGCAAGTCTGGAGGAAGGAGACAAATATTTACTGGGATGTTTATTTGAGAACAAGTTGGTGGGAAGAGGAGCACGGCTGATATCAAAGGAATGCTCATTCGTGTCACAGCCTTTGAGAACACTGTTTATGATTAATTCATCTTTCTATGACCAACACTACCCATAGAGTGTTTGTTATTTATTTATTCATTTATTACCCTTTCTGTATCCATCAGAGTGATTTATAACATGTAGTGAACCAAAGATCATTAGTGCGTGACTGAAGAACTGGTACAGGCTTATCTGAAGGACATTGCTCGGCAAAGCACCAAATTCTCTTCTGAATTTATTTTTCCCCATCAATGCATCATCTAAGATATGGTGTTTTCTTCAGCCTGGTCATTCCGAAGATGTTATTTCCCTTTGGGAGGCCCTGGTTGTTCGAATGTTCAGCAGTTGACAGCTATCTGGAACTCACTACAAAAGGACTGAAGCCAACAACATTTCTATCTTTTCATCTTCCTAGCCTTAGCCTGACTCAGGCGCTGGCTGCTACTTGTTGCTGCTATTCGTGACATAGATGGTGTTGCTGTGACCTTTTCTCTGTTATGGTCTTATCTGATGTTTGCAGGATTTCATATAATTGAGGTGTTTATATGTAACAGCATTTCTGGGTCGTTTTCTCTGTGTTTCTGGAGGAATTTATCATTAATGAAAGGTACTGCAGAACTGCTTCCGTGGCACGGGGTCCTAAGGCAGCCAGGAGGCAGGTGCTGCTGGGAGCACACACAGCCCCAGCTTGGGCAGGGAGGACAGCTGCAGTCCCTGGTGGGTTGGCCCGAGAAGCAGGAGCAGAGCGGTGGGAGCAGGCAGAACCTGAACAACTCCCCTTGGTCCAGAGCTGTTCTCAGCCAGCAGAGCCCAGCAAACAAGAGGTGAGCTCAGCACAGCCTTGAGTGTTTCTCTACCCCATCAAGGGTAGAGAAGACAGGCAGGGCCGTCTTCTACTGAAAGAGCATGAAATTTCTTACCAGAGTGTCATGGTAGGACATGTTGCTGCCACATTTCCTTTGCCCACTCAAATTATCACAAAGTGTGATGTCCCATTGGATCTTTGTGCCCAGAGTTCCCAACCTGTTGTTGATTCTGGTCACCACCTGGTTGATCTGGTTTCCCAATGCTTTCAGCTGTTTCCTTCTGCTGAGCTGCAGCTCTGCAGGGTATGTGCACATAAGAAGTCTTCTGCACAAGCTGATCATCCATGCAGATCGTGGTGATGTTGGTAGGTGTGGGGGAGAATCCCAAACTTCTGAGCACGTTTTTCTCCCTGGTAGCTCAGTGCCAGCTGCACACCTATTGCTCCACAGCCACACGGTGCTCACCTTTGGCTGATGGAGGAGACAGCACCCACCTACCTGCATGACATGGCTCTCAGTCAGTGCTCTGCACACCTCAGAGCAAGTGTCAGCAGCATTTTAACTTCAAAGATAGGATAAAGTTTGGAATGGCTCCAAGCTTTGGATGATTCTTGGTGTTGCTCCCATGTAAGTACCTGGAGAACCAACTTCGTTTCTCATACCTTCCAACTTAAAACATAAATCTCTGAAAATGCTGCCTGAGTTTATAAACTGCAGCTTCTAGAACTGTGAGATCGAACACTTCTTTCTGCCTGGCACTGGCTGCAGCACTACATAGCATTTGAGTTATATTACAAAATTTTTGAAGGCTTTATCACATTTTAGAAAAATAAAACCTTCTTTAGGAAGAGGGACTGTGTAACATCCTTTTCAGAGGTTGTTTTCTCAGCACTCAGGGAATATATGTCTTGTTTTGAGATAAAGTTAAATAGAATCCATCTCTCTGGGGCAGAGCACACTTTTCTCCCAAGGAGGTCAAGAAGCATTTCCACCCTATAGCTATGAGGCATTGCTGAAAAGCAATGAAATCATTGAGGAGATCACATGAATGTTTATCTCCAATGGAGAGAAGTGGGTATAGTCTAGTGGGAAGTTTTACTTACTGTAAAGTCCTTCCTTTATGAAATGAGAAATGTTTAAAAATGGAACATCCCTTGTATCATGTTCTCTCCAGATGGCTGTTGCAACAGCACTCCTGAGCTATAATGGAGAAAAGAAGCAAAGAACCGGTGCAGCAGAAAGGGACCTTCAGTGCCTGCCATCCAAACTTGTCCCACAAAGCCAGCTGAGGCCATGGCTTGTCTGGCTGAGTTTTCAGGATGCAGATCCCACAGCCTCTCAGGGTGAACTGTTCTAGTGCTGCAATTTCTTCTTGTTGGAGATTTTACTGAAGTCCTCTCTGAACTTCCCATCATGAATGGTTTTGGTACCTGCTATGCTGTCTCTGACTACCGTGAGAAGTTTGACACAGTCACCTTTGTAGCCGCCCTTGAAATGGTTGCTGACCTTGGTTAGATTCCTTGAGCTTTCTTATTGCCAGATGAAACAAGACCGGCTCATTCCACCTTGCTGCACCAGCCATCTGCTCCAGCTTTTCTCTGCACTGTCTCCTCTTTCGCACATACACACTACCATGTCAGGTACCCAGTACAGAACACAGTCCTCCTGGTTTGGTCTCACTACCAATGAGCAGAGACAATAAGCGTCCTCCGTTTGCCTCGTCTGTAGTGAGGGTGTGCCACTGGGTTTTATTCTCCCTGGTATCCTCCACAAAGTCCCAGGTCCTTTCATTGGGGCTGCTCAGCACACCCATTATTATCCTGGTCAGGAGAAGGAAGTCAAGGTAAAGGACAACACAATAGAGAAAGACCTGTTCAGGATGGAGCTCCATTTCCATGGGCTCTTAGGTGCAGCAGGCAGCCAGCCCAGGAAGAGTCTTCACCATGCCTACTCTGGAAAATGGCAGAGTCTTTAACCCCAGACATGGCCATCAGAAGGGGAACATAAGAGCAGCCTGTCTGTATGACCACAGCCCATCTAGCCAAGGATCCAGTTTGGCAATGGTCAATAGCAGATGGAAGGAGATGAGAGCAGAGCAAGCACATAAGGATACCTTCCTGGATCATGATCCTCAACTCCTGCAGTGCATGTCAGTCATTATCATGGGAGCACTAGGCCTGTCTTGTATGGTATTGTACAGTAAGTGTGTAGGAGCACACTTAGGGGCAGCGTGGCACTCCACAGCCTGCCACAGACCACCCCCTCTCACAGAGCACAGAAGCTCAGCTATCTCAGTGCACCTGGGGGGTTGCGAGCAGTGGGGATCTCTGCTCCACCCACTCGAGTCTGCATACGGGAGGACTGGGGCTACCTAGGCAGGATGCAAGCTGTACCAGACAATGTGGGAAGCTGGTTATGGGCAGAAAGAATGGAAAATGTTCGCTGCTGTTTCTGTTTAACTTTAGGACCTGATCCAGCTGAGATAATAACAGAAGAGTTCACTTTGCCATGTCAAATATGCAGGTACTTTGCAGTATTAAGAGCTGATGCCCTGTTCTTATAAAACTGGCCTCTGCTGATTATGGGAAGACAATGTTGCCCATAAACAATGTTTTATTTCTTATTTAATGCAAATTCTTGGGCAAAAGGAGTCAATCAATTTTTCATAAAGTATAAAACAGAGATAAGTGCCTGGGATCATGTGTGAGTCCCCGTCAAACAGAACCGATAAGTCTGTGATGCAGTACAGGGAATGCTTTGCAAGCATTGTCCAAGCGACCTTTTCATTAGTTTGTCTTAAGCAGTTAATCACTTTTTTCCAGGATACAGACTATTTTAAGTCCCATTACATCATATATGCATTTTAAAAATTAATTTTCCTTCCATGTCATGCTAGGAGGATTTGATTGTTGTTTCCCCCATTTTAGCACAGTCCTTCCCATCTTGCTGAGTTTTCCAGCAGGGTCAGAATTAAGAAGCTTCCAGGCAAGAACTGAAAGCACTTGTTTGCAACAAGAGTGTGACGGCTGAGGGGTAGGATGTGAAACTCTGCAAGTTTGGAAGCCCTGCCAGGCCAGAAGCAGGGATCGGACCTCTCCAGAGGCAGCCATGTGATGGCAAGGGAACTACGGGGCCAACGAACACTTACTGCCTGTGTGTGTGGGGTACCATAAACGGGAGAAGCGCAGGCCTGAGCCAGTGCTCCTCAGCGGGGCTCTGGCTTCTACAGAAAAATACTTGAAAATGATTTAGAGGAAAAAAATGTGTTTCAAAAGTGTTGCTGGCATGTTCTTGTTTCTGCCTTGTAAATCATTTCAAGCTCCCTGTGCCACTTAAGAGAAGAGAGGTACCAGCTGCTACCTGCCAGAGGAGACCAGAGGCTTTAAACAAAGATGTTCCTGGCCCTCAGTTAGCCCTCGCAATGGTGTGCAAAACGTCTTGACAACACCTCTGGCGTATTCCATTTCCCTTGTATTTGGATTCACTGATTTCACTACAACAGAGTCCGTGGTACAGAGATCAGCTCTGCATGGAGTTCACACGTTATTATTAGCCGCAGCTGAAAGAACAATAATAAATCAACTTCATCCTTTCAGAGTTAAGGGTAAAACAGAGATTGTGCTATTTATAAACAAGGTTACAAAGGATAAAGCAATAACATGTTTTGTTGATATCCAGCAGTAACATGTACTGCTAAGCCCTAGAAGCTGACGCTCAGCAAACTTCCCCTCTCCAAAACACGCTTATTTTTCTTTGCAGGAGGACGCTTCCATCAGGCCATCCCTTTGCAGAGCCACAGATGCCCTCTGCAGTGGGGATCACTGGGCTCCCTTCCCAAGGTACCCTGTGCTGCTGCGGCAGATCGGCCCTGGAGAACAGGGCTGACACCTGGACCAGGACATTTCTGCATCCGCCTCTGGGACCTGGAGGCACAGGCTGTGGGTGGGAGCTCCTGACTTTATGCTTCACTTCAGTCGGATTTGCGGAGGGAGAGGATATTGGAAACCACATGAAATATTATATGCAAATAAAAAATGTGTGTGTGACAACAATCCAGCAAATCTTACTCATATTACCTGGGCTTGCCTTGAACAAAGTCCCTTTCCCAAACCTTCTGGAGGTCTGGACCTATTGGGACAATTGCCTGGCATGGCCCCATCCAAAAAAATTCATCCCAGCCCACCAGTCTAGTGTGAATGCAAAGTAAGGAACAAGGAGTCTGGGCTGCAGGATACAAAGCTATGCTGCATGCCTGGTTGGGCCCAGTCTCATGACACCTAATCTGATGTCTCTGCCATACAGTTGAGACTCCTACCAACTCTCTTCTGGGATTGCTCCTGGGAATCTGTCACCTGCAATACCCACAAGCCAAGATCTCAAGGTGCCAAGCAGAGCAGACAATTGTGCATGTGCCCACTTGCCCTACAGGCCTAGTGTTTCAAGAAGAGGAGGAGGATTGTCCCAGCTTCTGTCTGCAGGTGTCAGTCAGTACCTGACTGTAGGGCACTCACCTGCTAGAAGAGTTTTGGTAAGTGGGAAAAAAAAGCAGACAAACAGAAGGGAAGAGGAATCTGCTTGTCCCCCTGTGCTAACTTGGTAAGCACCTCAGATCTAGATCTAAATGTGCACCAGGAGGTGGGCTGTGGCGAAATAAGCTTTCCCTCAAATCAGAGGAAAACCCACCAGAGCTGAAACTTCCTTGTCCTTGTCAGCCTTGGTCCTGGCTGCCACCAGGCAAAGCCTGAGCTGGTCAAACTACAGCGTTGCTACAACCCCTGCAAAGCCAGAACAGGGAATTAAAACAGTTCTAGATACTTTCAGAACCATGGCCTTCTGCTGTTATTTTGTTAGACTTCCAATATTTTTCCTTCCTTCATATTAAGAACAGTTTTTAGTGATGTTCATATTGTGTTCATAGTATGCAAATAATTTTGCAGTTCAAAAAGCACTCTTTCTGATAGCCCACCTCTCTTCCCCAGCTGTTCCTTCCCATGAGGATTTAGCCAAGAAAAGCCAGGACCATCCTCTGGGCAAGAGTTTTATTCTGGACTTCTGCTGCAATCTTAAAAGAAGTATTTCCTTTTCCAGCAATGACTTTCACACCTTTCTGATTTTCCTAGCTAAAGGGTTTCCAATTCCTTGGGCTTCAGACATGAGTTTCAGACCACAATCACAATAAGACATGACAGACGAAGTAAGGAAAACCACTCCCCATGCCAGTCTCAGCTGTGTCCAGATCTGATGTGCTGGCACATATGGCAATCCCAGAGCTGGAGGGCTTGCAGCACAACCTCTCTTGCAGTGATTTAGCCAACTTGCAGAGTGAGAGCAGCTTCAGGGCGCTTCCAAAACAGAAATGCTTTCTGAACATGCAGCGAGTCAGCTGAGCGTTATCGCCTGCTAAAGAGCCAAATGCTGTTCATAGCTACTTGATGAATTGTTAGCAAACTGAACTTTCTTGGTGGCTCCAGGAGAGGCTTGCCCAACCAGCGCCCTGCAGGACCAGACCCTTGGTGCCTCCCAGCGCACAGACCTACCACTAAACCTATACGACACACCAGGAACATACGGACACGATCTCATACAGACTGTTGTGGCTGCTGCAAACACGTGAAATGTAAATCGTGAAAGTGAAATTATGAGGAGAGCTAATCTCCACATTGTATTAGACAAAATACCAGCGTGCATGCAGATAAGCACCAAGTGTGAAGTGTCCAGTGGGAGGAGGTTTCACATTCCGCCTGACTCAATGGAGCCTTAAAATAGCACTTCCCACTGCAATACTTTAAACAAAGACATCCAAGGGATTATTAATACCATGAGACTGAAAGCAGTTTTATATATTCCAACAGACAGGCAGAAAGGGAGTTTCACATGTTTAAGCCAGGGATGGGTGCATGTGAAGGCAGGCAGGGCAGGCAGCTCTGCCCTGCTGAAATGCCTGTGATAGGAAGAGAAGCTTGGCTTGCTGCTGCCTGTATGTGCCTGTGGGATCTGCCAGCCTTTTTGCAGGTCAAGCAGAGGAGGAAGTGGATGTGATGCTGAAACAGACGCAGTGCTGCTTCCGAAGCACTGGACAAAGAGATTCTGCTCTCAGGGAGGGCAGTGTGTATGCTGTTGCCACACCATACAAGCTACTGATCCACGTGGACTCCAGCTATAGCAGAGGTGACAGCTTGGTGTCCCCTTGGGCCAGGTGACAGGGCTGCATGCAGCCACTGCAGGTGAATGAGCACAGGTTGCTGAGAGTGGTTGTGGAGTCTCCCTACATGAGGATCACCGAAAACTGTCTGGACATAGGTGTTCCTTCTTCAGCAGGTGTCGGACTAGATGGCTGCAGAGCAGTGACTTGAGATCTGGTCTGGAGACCATGGACTCCCTAGGCAGCTGCCCAGCCCCTGAAGCTTCTGCCTGCCCTGTGTACATCCATGCCTGTTCGCTGGGGACATATGTAGTGTGCTCTGGCAGAGCTCTCTTCTCCACAGCCACTCCCTGCTCTGCGCCCTTCTGTGAAGGGCAGGGCAAGTTTGTCCCTATTTTTGCATCTCTCTTACTGTCTCTGACCCCATTTCTGCCATTTCCTGTCCCTCCAGAGCCTCAGCTGCCATTAACATGCAGTTTTAATTTGTAGCTTTTTATCTGGGTCTCGGGAGAGGGAAGAGCAGAGGAGATGCATGGGCAGCTGTGTGTGCAGAAAAACATCCAGTTGGTTTCCTATCTGTTGGAGAAGGCTGTACAGAGCACACAGAGCCCTTACTAAACTGAGAGGCTCAAGAAATGTCTCAGTTTTCTGTATTTCTACTGCTACACAGCACAGACAACACAGTAGAATGTACTTTTGCACCGTTGCTGCGTGGCCATGGACAGCAGTGTCTGCCCAGCTTTCATCAGGGCTGTCTGCTGCAGCCCAGTAGCAGACAGATGGAAACTCATTGGAAATGTCACAGGATCACAGGGACTGTGAAAAACTGATAGTCATCAAAAGTGATTCACGCTGTGGTATGTCCTTAGGCCTCAAAGTTGGAGAAAGGAAACCAGAGGGACTTTGTAAATGTCCTGAACCAAATAGGCTGTTTTATGAGAAATGGGCTTATAAGATCAAGATGTGAACTCAAGAAGCAGAAAGGTCCCTTCATTCTCTGCTCTTCCAATCACTTGTCTTGTTCTTCCCCCTCAGGTAGGTCATTCCTGGGCCCTGGGCCCGCCTCTCCCATCTGCTAGCACAGCTGCTTAGACGGAAAAACAGAGCTCAAGGAAAGGGTGCAGGTTAATAATGCTTGCCAGAAATTTAAAAAAAAAATAAAAATGTTTATGTGTGTGTGTGTTCCAAGCTCCGTGTAAAAATATAAGGCAGATAGAAATTGTAACATGATATCTTTCAAGCCTGAAAATTAATTCAGCCCAACAGTGTTCAGCAATCCTTGCACTTATGAAACTTAGAGCAATTAAACTTTAGTTAAAAGAACAAAACAACACAGAAACATTCAAAAGTGAATTGAGATAATACTTAACAGACAGAGACAGGATTTCTCATATCCCACTGTATTAACAGCAATTGATTCATTGCCAAGAAGGAATTTGTACACCCAAGCACAGCTCTGAGTGAGCCCTTCTTACCTAGCAATAAGAACTTCTTGCAGTGCAAGTGTGACAAGAGTGCATCTGATACAAACTCTGCACCCAGCTGGCAGCACAACCGTAGCAGAATGACAGCAGCATGGGCAAATCTGCAGCAAAATGGGAATATACAGGCACTGAAAGCCTTCCTACAGAATGCTTCAAGTCAGCAAAACCTTCTAAGAACTGAATGGTGTCAGTGCTTCTGCAAACTTTTCTGATGCCCCGTGCATTGCTCAGAGTTGTGCTGCAGTGAGGTTTCCCCTGTGCTTGGTGTAATCCTGCTGTGTGCTCCTGCTCTCACCCAAAGTAGTGTTCAGGGACGAATCTGTGCTCAGGGATTGAAATATTTAATTCAGCTGGGCTTTAAGTATCAGCTCCAGATGGAATATATTGATGGAACGCTGGCACAGACCGTGACTGTTAAGGACTGTCAGATACAGATCTGATGCAGATACATCACAGTAAGTCACAGATTCACTGGTCACTGTCACAAAGATCAGCAGACTTTCTGCACCATGACTGATCTCTCTTGTCCTTCAGTTTGCAGTGTTCGGGATGAGGAGTTTGGGCCCATAGTTCTGGTTAACATCTCATTCAAAAATATGAACAACAAGGATGTGTAATTATTTTTTTTCACAGGAAAATTATGTGGTCAGGTTAAAATATGTTATTACCTTACAAACATTCTGGTTAGGCAGCGTTGCAAACAGACAAGAAGAAAGTGATTTATCATAAACATACACTGAACCAAAACTTCCGCGCTGCTCTCCGCTCTGTCCGCAGAGCTGCTGACAGCAGCAGTACCTTCAGCCTTCACTCAGTCCTGCAGCACAGCTTGTGCAGCACAGGGCTGATCTGCCCAGCATGCAGGCACTGCAGAAACATCGTGCAGTGGCTGATCTTCCACAACGCACACTTTTTCCAGCCTGGATTCCTGATAGCGAGCGCACTCCTGGGACGCCATCCAAATCCAGGCGGAGCGAAATCGTAAGCTGTCCGTGAGACAGCATATGCAGAGCACCAGACTTACAGAAACCCCAGCGAGGTGTTTCCAAAGCAAACATCTTGTAGGCAGTGATAGGATCGGAGCTGGAGTTTTTGCTGGAGTCAACCTTTGTTGTTTTCCTCATGGCAAATACTAATGAACTCAATGGTAAAATATGGCATTTCCCAAGCAGTGAGTCTCCCCCCGAGATGCACCATCTCCGTATGGGCCTGTCATCAGGCCCTCGCTTTTAATCACTCAACACATGTTTTCAATCCACATGTTCATGTGGTAATAACTTCGCTCTATTAGTTTTCATTTGTCAGACCAAAATGCCCTGTACATTGGAGCACACTGCAGGACATTGTCCAGGCAGGTTATTCTTAGCAACAAGTGAATTTACAAAGAAAAGGCAGGCCTGCAGCTCAGCCTTTGCTTTTATTGCCTGCACTGCTCCCACCTGCAACTTCTGCTCCAGCCCCTTTCCATCCCAGCTGCCATTGGCAGCCACTCACTTTGCTCTGCCCTTTACATACAAAATGACACACAGCATAGCATGGGGGCTACAACAAAATGACAGTGAGACCTTAAAGTTGAGCTTCTTTGATCCTGGAAGTTCTCTTTCTGTCTCTTTCCTTTACATCCATGACCACAAGATTTAAGAAAATCACATCTTGGCAAATCCAGCCGAACTGGACTGTGGGTGCAAAGGGCGGTGAATGGTCCATGAGATGTTGCCTGCCGCTGGGTCTGCTCAGTGCTCTCCCATGGGCCATGCACTGGACCTAAAAGCTGCTAAAGGAGATACAGCTTCTCCAAAAATAAAGGCAGCGGGAGCCTGACACCAAGTTGGAGCCAAGTGGTGTGCTCTGCAGCCCTGTCATCCACGCCAGTTAGCTATGGTCTGGTTCTAACACTGCAAACCAGGCAAGTTCAGTTTGTAGTGTTGCTTGTTTATCGGGTAGTAGAAAACTCCTGAGGCAACTGAAAAATGAAGATTACTCAAAGCAGCATCAGTGAGAGCTCTACACACACTGAATGGCTCCCTGTCCTTCAGGACACTGCATTTCTCAGCAGGCTCACATTACTGCTCTAAACTCTGCATCCTCCTTTTCACGTCCTCTGTAAGACTGAACCCACTGCATCTTCTGAGCAGAAGGTGGTCTTGCAGCTGACATCCCCACACAGAAAACACTTTATCTGACCAATAAATTACTGGTAAGGCAGTTGTTTCATAATGGCTATGGTTTCTAATTGCTCTGTGCTGATCACAGATATCAACCATATTTTCCAAAAGGCTATTTAGGCCTATATATGGTCAGAATATCATTGGGCTAGCATATTTGTTTTGTTTTGCTAGAATCAGATAGCTAGGGCCTGTCTTTGACTCCAGAGGGGTGGAGAAAATACACTGCAGAGGGTAATATTTCTGAAATTATGGAGCCTATGAGCTTGAGTACGAGGAAGTTATGTTTTCTTCTTAAATAATAAATTTGGGTAGAAAGAGATGAGTAAGAAACAGCAGCAAAAAGACTACAGACCATAACAAAAGCCAGAGGCACTGTGCAGCTTTTAAAGAAACCTGAAAGATGAAGAAGAATGAGTGGAAGTTATCAATTCCAGTAGTATTTCCCACAATCTCCTTTGCCTATATCATTGGCTACAGGATCTTTTGGATCTTGGTCAAGGAAAGATGCCTTCCAGCACACAGAGCATTAATAGACATCGGCCACGTAAGCTTAGTTATAACCAATCCTTTCCTTCAAAAGTGCTAAATGCTATTCTTCATGACATAAATTATTATACTATAAGTTGCACCAAGAGCAGCTTGCAGTTCTGCAGCATTGTTGTTGCTAAGGAGAGACTGAAGGATCTGAACTGGCCATGCAGGGAAAAGCAAATGTCAGAGCACTGGTTCCCCTGTTTCCCCCCCCAACACAGCAGGAGCTAGAGCTGCTGCTCAACTACAGGATTGTCTCAGTGAAATGGTACATTTCCAGTGACCAACAACACCTCTACAAGGCACCATAGGATGCAGTCTCCCACTCACGTGCCTTAGGGGAAAAAAAAAAGAGTGTCCTCTGTGCCGAGTTTCTCAAGGAGTGCAATAGTAGGGCTGCTGGGAGCGGCAGCTCAGCAATTAACGGGCTCAGTATCCGTCGGAGGTCCTGGACTGCCTCTGGCAACTGAAATCCCCACCATCCGTGCACCGTTATAGCTAACGTGAGCAAGGCAGAACTGCTCCACTGCGGCCCCTATTTGTTCCTTCTGACCTTCCAGGTGACAAATGGCAGGTTCCCAGTGGCCATGGATGCTTAACAGTACGATTAGGAAGGGCAGGTAGGTAAGAGAAGCAGCTATTTCTCTTCAGCGTGCACTTCCTTACTTGGAAGGTTTTGCTCAGTGCTTGGGGTATTTATCTGGGGGACACGCTATGGGTTTGAACCCCCTTCCACCTTCTTATTCTTGAACTTTCCGAAAACAGCTGTCAGAAGGCACTGCTGCAATAGCCATGCATATCAAAGTGGTTGCCAGGTATCAAACAAAAATATTGTTAAATTGAAGGAATCGTAATTTTGATTTATTTTAAACTTCTCACTGCTGACTTACATGAGCAGAAGTACAAATTATAGAATGAAAGTCTATCTGTATTGTTTAAACTAATCATCTGCCCTGACTCTCCATTGCTGAATGAAAACTTGAATCAGTCCATCTTGGAAACACAATATATGCTGTCAGAATAAATATTTCTCTTTACTAAAGGGGACTCAGAGTGCACGTATGCAAACAAACGTCTCTCTGAAGTAAATCCCTTAATCTACATATTGTCATAGCATTACATCAAACCACAGTGATGTAAATCTTTCTCTGTACTGTCTCTGACATTAAAAAATGGAATAAAGGCTTTGTACCCTGTTTGTTAAGAATTTTCTTATAAGGACACATAATCCCACCCTATTATTTTCTGAGTTGCAATTATACATAGCAGTCTTTACATAATGATGTTCAGCTTCCATGTTTGATGAAAGCTGGGATGTAGCTTTGAATAAGAATACAATATTTTATGGATTCCAAAACACTAATTCATACTCTACAAAACTATGTCTACCAATTGCCCATAGCTGCTTTTCTGTTTGCCAGGAAAGGTCAAAAGAGAGTGAAGATATTATGATACTTTTGTCTGTGCATTAAAAGTACCAGGAAGTGCTTATTTCAACAATCATCAATTCAGGCTGTTTCCCAAGGGGATTTCTGATCTGTTTTTGAGCAGCAGTTGACTAGTGGAGTCCCTCACCATGGAACTGAAATCTCTCAGCCAACTGCTCCTTCTCCGTCTCTCTCTTGGTCTCAAATGACACTGTAATAAAAAAGATGCCTTGGCTCCTCAGGAATAGCTGATTCACTGGATCCAAGAGAATGTGCACCACAGCCCTCTACAGTCAGCTATTCCTTGGCCCAGAGAGGGTGCTTCTTCAGGCATCTTTTCTGGTGGTCCCATCCTAGAAGACCTGCCAGACATTGTGGTTGCTCTGTAGTAAGGATACAGTAAGACATACTCTGAGGAGGTTCTTCTTTCCAGAGAGACATCTTCATCTGTCTGGATTGCTTGCTCAGATAGACAAGAACTAGAAAAGTCCCTTCTTCTCTGGCTGGGTTCACTACCACATCGTTACTCATAGTGGCAGCATATCAGTGGGGTTATGGCTTATGTCAGCATGGTGTGTTAGCTTGGAATAAAGCCTGTCTGTTGACCCACCGTAGAATTGTAAAATCACAGAATCTCCAAGATTGGAAAACCTCTAAGATCATCCAGTTTAACCATCCACCTACCACCAATATTTCCCACTGAACTACGTACTTCAGTACAACATCTAAATGTGTCTTGAACACCTCCAGGGACGATGACTCCACTGAAGTCCACGGAGGCTTCAGAACAGGAGACTGAAGTGATTGGAATGGAAACTATACCTTGGTTTCACTTCTTCATTGCATTTTACAAAAGAGAAGATATCCACGTGTTTGTATCAGAAGCTTGTATTGGCAGGGGGAGTTGTAATGACAGATATAAGGTCAGGGACAGAGACAAAAAGTGACTTCACTATGCTGCAGGTGACTAATGGAAGATCTGGGAACAGTAGCCCTGACTTCCCAATGTGAACGAATCTTGAATGCTCTGATTAGGAAGATTGGGGTTCATTTTTTTGGAAGCAAAAGAAAAGCAGCACTCTGCCCTGACACAGCCTGTTCTGCCCTCAGCCTGGCAGGCTCCTGCTGGCAACTGCTGCACGTTGGGCCAATACAGGCAGCATCGCCTCTGGAGAATGCTGAGAAAATCTCTGCAGATGGCTCTGAAAAGGATTTGTTTTATTTCATTCTTTCGTGCTCCCCATGAAATCAAAGCAACACATTTCTTTGCGGTGCAGGCCTTTGTCACGTAACAGTAATTTTCCCCCAGCGATCCTTATAGTTTGAGATATAAAAAAATACATATACACAGAGTTGCAGACATAATGAAATCAGAGCCTCCTCATACCATAACGGATCTTCTGGCGACAGACAGGGGAAAGGAACATGAGAAGGAGATCAAACCACCTATCAGCACTACTAGTAACCTCATAGCACTGCTCTGCGCCATACACAAGTACATACACAGAAGAAAGCCCCCAGCAGGAATGTTTTATCTCAGAAAAGGAGGTGGTTTCTATTCATGTTGCTGCAAAGTGGCTTTTCCACTGGGCAGACTTCTTGCCAGCAGCTCTTGCAGGTCCAGCTGCAGCTCTTAGCCCAGCAGGCCTGCTGACGACTCCACACTGCTTGCTGCTCCCGTCTATAAATAACATTTCAGATGCCCAGGCCACACAGTCACGCTGTAGGAAAGGTCAGGCACAACCGTCACTGCCCGAAGGGATCGCTCTCCACAACTGCCCCACCGCTGAGGCTCATTTTTGGGCTGCAGCCAACGCTCTGGGCCTTATCAGGCCTGGATCGCGCTGGGAATTTTCTGACAGAACAATTTTATTGGAAAATGCTGATTCATAGACATCAAAATGTTTCATGGAAATGCATAAGTTTTTATTAATTTACAAGGAAACCCAGACATTATTTTGATGCACTAGTGACTGGTAGGCTGCCAGGGTATCCCATGGCTCCCAGTGTCTGCTTGCAGGACAGCTGTGTCCTTTAGGCTGCTTCAAGCACAGGACCCCGACCTCTGCAAAGGCCTCTGATGGCCTTGCTCAGGCCTGGCTCCTGACAACCCTTAAACCTCAGTGGGAGATTGGCTGCCGGTGCTTGGGGCTCCATGTGCAAAAGCCCTGGGGCCACTGTGCTCAGGGACTGTCGGCTGTCCCCACCCTTTCTCCTCAGAAAGCAGGACAAACTGTCTGGATTCTTTTTAGAAATATGGATGGAAATATTTTTTTCTACAATGGCAATAATCCAAGGTCCCTGGCACACATTTCTCACGCTGGACAAACAGCTTTTGTCACCTCAGGGCTTTTCTGGAGCAGGAGTTCTCCTGCACCCCTCAGCCTGTCCCAACATCTCTACACACAACCTGCCTCCATGCCTCCTGGTTTGCTCACAAACATCATGAATTTGTGACTCTAGTGAGTCACAGACACAACCATCAAGCCCACTGCCTTTTCTTTAAGCCAGCTGGGACTGGTGCAAATATGAGCAAAGGTTATCCAGAAATACACTGTCACCATCTTCTCAGGTTCCTTGGTAGGCCTTTTCCACATGGGTAGAAAATCACTGTGCTGCAGGACAATGTTTTTCCTCTCCTCTCCTCTCCTCTCCTCTCCTCTCCTCTCCTCTCCTCTCCTCTCCTCTCCTCTCCTCTCCTCTCCTCTCCTCTCCTCTCCTCTCCTCTCCTCTCCTCTCCTCTCCTCTCCTCTCCTCTCCTCTCCTCTCCTCTCCTCTCCATCCTGTAGGCACAAGGCTGAACACAAGTCAGCAGTGTGCCTTTGCTGCTTAGAAGGTTAATTATGTTCTTGGTTGCATTAGGTAAAGTGTCCCCGGTAAGGCAAGGTGATCCTTCCCCTCCACTCAGAATTGGTGAGGCTGCATCTGGAGTGCTGAGTCCAGTTCTGGGCTCCCAGACACACTGAAGAGAGTCTAATAGAGGGTTACCAAGATGAAAAAATAGAACTGGAGCATCTCTGCTTTGAGAGGCTGAGAGAGATGGGACTGATCAGTCTGGATAAGAGAAAGCTCAGGGGGATCTCAACAATGTCTATAAACACCCAAAGGGAGGATGCAAAGAAGGTAGGACCAGGCTCTTTGCATCAGTACCCAGTGCCAGGACAAGAGGCAATGTGCACAAACTGGGACACAAGAGATTCTGCCTAAACATCAGGAAGCACTTCTTAACAGTGTGTATGATGGAGCACTGGAACAAGTACCCAGAGAAGTTGTGGAGGCTCTCCACAAAGAACTTGAAAAGCTTGAAAAGCTGAAAAGAGCAACCTGCTCTGGGTGGCCCTGCTGGAGCAGAGGTTGCACCACATGGCCTCCAGGGGTCCCTTCCAATCAAACCATGCTGTGATTCTGTGATATAAGCAATGCGACATAGTGCAGAAATCAAATGCCTACATTCCCTGCCCTTCCTTTCACACCTCACAAAAAACACAGTTAAACCTTTCTGTGGGAGAAGGAGTGAATGGATGGCATAGAGAAGCTGATGCAGATATTTAGCGAGGAGCTGCAGCTGCTGTATGCCATAAGTGTTTGATAGGACGTCCCAGGAATGGTTGCTGGATGGAGAGAGACAGCAACCTCATGGGCTGATGGTGGGAAATGTCTGTGAACTGAGAAAAACAAGCAGAGCAGAAGTGGTGAAAACAGGACTGGCACACACTCCCATGGGGCTGAGAGGGCACTCAGGGCCACAGCTCCGTCCTTATTGACGGCGTTTCTTGGTTCTGCATCCTTCATAGCCATAAGCTGAACCACACTGGCTGCCTCTGTGTGAGCAATTGTGCCAAAGAGGAAAGCAAAAATCATTTTTCCAGCCCTAATTCTTCCAGACAACATTACACCAGCACCCAAGGATGACTGGCTCCTGGACCCTTTGCTTTCCAGCTGAAGGATGTGGGGGGAGGAGCACTACTATGAATCATTGAAATGCAGCTACATTTCTCTGGGGCTCACCTAATTTTGCTGCTTTCCTGTAAAAAAGAAACAGACCGTATTATTCCAAAAACAAAACACAGCAGTGAGAGTCACAGCAGTCCAGAACAAGTGAAAGTCAAAATGCCTGGAACAGGTGAAAAGTGCAGAAAAAGGCTTCTCTGATGAAAACCAAAGAGGAATAGATCTCCAAGATCATTAAGATAAAGGCTGTTTACCTCTCTGCCAGATCTCAGAGCTCCACAAAGCTTCACTCGTTCTGACTTCCTCTCCTATCTCCTCCCCACAGCCCCCACTGCTTGGCACAGCTGCCTCCATGCAGAGTTTGCTCCTCCAGACCATTGCACAGACACAGGAAGCTGGAAGAGCTGTAGCTGGCTGCACTGACTGGAGCTGCACTGTGGGCAAAGCTGGGGGAGCTGCGGGCAGCTCATAGGTAGTGGTGGGGAACCAAAGAGAGAGAAGGGTCTGAACAGCATCTGTGAGAAGCAGAGGCAGAGAGAGATTGCTGCCAAGACAGCATTCCTCAATTTATGGTACAGGAAAGCTTATTAAAGCAAAACAAAGAAAGAAAGAAATTAAGACCTGAAAATAAGGTTTGGTCTGAGCAAGGTAACATTCCCATTTGTTTTGCATGTCAGACATTGCACATGATGAACTGTGAAGCTCTGGAAAGGCACAGAGAAGAAAATTTGTTGTTTTTTTTTTTTTCTTTTTTTTTTTTCTTCTGAGTGAATTACAGATTAAACTGTAGATTTCTCCTATTTTTATGGAAATAAACGCAAAGTTATTAAAATGTTCTCAGTCAGCTCTAGTGGGTTATGCTATATATGGTTAACAAACTGACCTGCACCCACTGCTTCCATAATGCTCTATTATTGTAACAGGGCTGGCTTGTTGATGCAATCAAAATGGGATTATGTCTCATGCTGGGTGTCGGGAGTTGAGGCAGGTGTGAGCTCTCCAGCTGATACTGCTTGTACTGTCTTATGGATTTTGCCTGTTCTCAGCCAAGGGATGGCTGCTGGTGGCTGCATGGGGCTGGCACTGAAGGAAAGCAGATGAGACAGAATGGGTGTGTGCTGCTGTGCTTCTGCTCACAGTCTGAGAGGGGTCTGGGTGGGTCTGGCAGTGCCTGTGGGTTGGCAGCCAGGAAGGAACAGCACGAACTCTGCTCTTCTCTGCTCTTCATCTATCCCAAAGATCATAGTATACCCAAGGCAGGGGCTGAAAGCTGTGTCAGCATCAAGTGAGAAGAGAAAATGATGCTCATCTGGGAAGAAGGAGAAATCAGCCCCACATTCTTGGGTCAGATGGAGACAAAGATGTTCCTGGGTTCCCTCTTTCCTTGGGGAGTATCAGCAGATCAGGTACTACCCAGTCTTCTGTGATGGAGCAGCAGGGCCTGGCATAACTTGGGGATGTGAAATTGTATCTTTCATTCCTCCTGCTTAAGATGCTTTGGTTTATATACCTATTATTAGATCCAACTTGGCAACTTGAACAGATGTTTAAAGACACCTGGCTGAAGCAGAGAGATAACTCTCTTTATTGCTTTAAAAAATGGTAAACAGAATTTCTATTTCTGAAAAAGAGGACTTATAGATCAGCCAGTGTAACTTCCATCTCCAGAAAAATGCTGGCACTACTAATCAAGCCCACAAACCTGTACTGAAACAAATCAAGGAGAAGAAATAAAAACATTCAGTGAGAATGTGTCAGATCCAGTCCTTCTGTGACACTTGTGGATAGGAAAGAAGCAGCACATGTCATCCATCTTCTCTTTAACAAAGCTGCTGACATGGATGTGACACTCTTCAAAGCTTTTTGAGAAAACATTATCTGTATAAAATGGCTCAAGGTGGTGCAAAATACTTAGAAAGGCACACGTAGAAGGAGGATCTCACTGCATCACTACATCCCACGAAGTCCCATGTGCTATGTTTTCTCCTACAAAGTGGAGTGGATTAATAAGAAGGCAATTCGAAGGGAAGCATAGGGGCAGAGCAGGATTACAATTAGAAATGACTTCTAAGAAGTGCTTAGGATGTGAGAATGCTTACAGAAATAAATGCAGTCAGATTAACTTAGGAATGACCTAAACAACATATATGGCAAAATGCTGTGCAGCTGCTCTGCCAAAGCAGAACAGGATCACAATGGGTCAGGTTCGTTGATGGTGCAACTGAGGTGTGAAAGGGATTGGCACTGGGCAGGCATGGTGCAGGCTGTGCACATTGCTGAGGCCTTCTGCTCTGCTCTCCTGGGCATGCCCTCTGCTTGGGCTCCACGTCCTGCAGTATATCACATGGACAGAGGTGTAAGTCTGCTGAAAAGAGCCCAAGGGTCTGAAGGGAAGGCAAGTCATGCAGAAATTCAGGTCTCCTAGGGAATGCTGTGAAACTGAAGGTCAGTTTGGGGAAAACTGGGCTGAGGGGAACACTAGTAAGTTTTTAGCTGTAGAATCATAGAATCATATAGAGCAGTAGAATCATAGAATCATATAGAGCAATAGAATCATAGAATCATAGGCAATAGAATCATAGAATCATAGAATCCTTAGAGTTGGAAGGAACCTTTAAAGGTCATCTTGAACAGGGATGTGCACAGCTTCATCAGGTACCCAGAGCCTGATCCAGCCTGACCTTTAAAGTCTCCAGGATTGGGGCACCCACCACATCTCTGGCCAACCTGTTTCATTGCTTCACTGCCTCTATTGTAAAGAAACCGAGCATTATGCTCTTTGTTTCTCTGTTGGATAAGTCTAGAAGTTGCAGGCTTGCACTTCAGGAAGGAGTTGAATGGACAGTTGTTCAGAGTTGGAATCTCCGTGAAAGAAATTCACTAAGAGGAGGATGGACTGACTTATGCCAGCAATGACTGAAGGAATGCTGGCCTTGGCTTTGGGCAGGAGAATGTTTTCAGGTTTCTTCCAGACGTACCTCGCATGCCCATATGGTTGTATGGATTCGTGGGGTGTAGTGCTCAGTTCCAGGCCTACGACGATGCTGCGATGTTTTATATCACTGCCTCCCAGACAGCTTCACCAGCTGAGCGCTGTTTTTTGTCTAAGAGAACCCCTTTCACTCCACTCATCTGTGCTCCTGCTGCACGAGCCATCCTTCATCCCGCTGAGATCCTTAAAGAAAGCAGCGGTGAATCCTTGCAGACAGCCCAGAGGCACCTTGGGGACTCAAGAAGCGTTCCAAGAACCCTCTTTCTTGCCTCAAAGCGCTGCCCATCCTGGCAGCCTTTCTAAACAACACCAAACGAGAGCTCCCTCTGTTTCTCTGGGGAGCGCAGCGCACGGCAGCGCCAAGGAATGCGGCCTGCTGCGCTTGTTATGGCAGCACCGCCGTGATTTACGCCTGGCGGTAGGCCGCGGCGGAAGTAGCAAATCACCTCCTTCACACAGGCTCAAAAGGCAATTAGACAAATCCAAGGAAGAAATACCCACTGAGGCCATTAAACATCACGTCTCGCTCCTGGTTGAGGAAAGCCCTGCATCACTGAGCGCTGATTGAGGGAACTGCGGAGCACTGCTCTGTTTTTCCACATTTCTCTGGCTGGAGGGAGCAGCCCCTGCCCTCAGCTGGTGGGACCAGCCCTGTGCACATCTGTCTGAGGTGCCCACAGACCCAGCAGATTACTGTCAGGATGGGAGTGCTGTGTCTCAGCCTGGCCACATCCCGGGCTCCGTGCTTTGTGCTGCAGTTCAGGAGGAGCTGGGAGCCCTGGCCCCTCCCTGTGTAAGCTCATGGTTTCTGCTGCAAAGGATCAGGACAGGATTTAGCTCTGAGATTCTTCCCTGTGCTGGGCAAACAGTGGTACAACAAACTGGCAAAGCAGATGCACAGCAGTGTGCTGTTATCTAAGCAGCACTGGAGTTTTCAGATGCAAATAGCTTATTGAGTTGGATGAAATTCGTGGCAGTAAGTGTTCTTTTCTAACTCCACCGTACAAAAATATCTCTTCTGAATAATAGGACTGCATTTTTCTAAAAATATTCTTTGTTGATTTACAGCAGTATCACATTAAAGCGTGGCATTGGATCTCCTTCATTAATGAAATAAGACTCAAAAGTCTCATTATACGAGTGATTTTCGCAGAGTAACTCGGTAAGCTATTTTTAATATTCTCATGGAGGGATGCCAGAGGATAATGTTATGCTCTATAGCAGAGAAATATACTTTCAGACAGATTTGATTGACACTGAAGTGTGCTTGAGTGCTCCAAACGAAGTGCCCAAGGAGAGAGCAGCTCTATGGCTAGTGTTGAGAAAACCCTGGCAGAAGGACATCCTGGTTACCACCCCATCAGTTGTGCTCCCCTCAGGTACCTGGGGAGGTCAGAAAGAAGGGATGGTTCCTCTTCCTTCTCTCAAGGCATCAGGATGTACCACTGCTGCTGTGCTTTCACACCAGGAGTGCTGCATCTCGCCTGGCTAAAGGGAACTGAAGGAAAACTTCTACTCTTTTCCTGAGGCTCTCATAAAGGTTGGAATCCCATCCCTTGCCCAATTTCCAGATGGCGCACGCTGCACTTTTTCCGGTGCAATTCTTACCCTACTTTCTTCTCTTTTCCATGTCTCTCCACTTTCTTTGTATATATACATATACACACATATACTTTTGGTGCTGCAATCTTGTACCAGGAGCAAGGAGCACAAAACACTGCTGTCCTAAATGATGTACAAATGAGCAAAGCAACACTTCCAAGCAGACTGTGCACCTTTGGTTGGAGCAAAGCACAGGCATGATCTCAGTTTCCTTTCTGCTATGCTGTGACTGCTCCTCTTCACATGATACCTATTTCAGACGGTCCCACACCGCAAGGGGCTATTTCAGGCCTAACGAGAGGCTCTTATCAACTTTCAGGCTCATTTTCAGTGGAGCAAATCGCTCTGCTGAGTGAGCAGGATTGCAGCACACGTGTCAGGGGCTGCCCGAGGCATACGAGGCAGAAGGACATTTAAAACCACGTTTCAAACTCTGGTTCAGTGCCTGACAAAGGCAGCCTCCTTCAGGGCCTCTAGAGCAAAGCTGCTAATTTTTCCCATTGAGAGTCAGAGGCTGCACAGAGCTCAGGGTAGCAGGTGTCCATCAGGGAGATAAGTGGGATGCTTTAGAGCTTCCAGGTGCATATTTGGATGACAAGCCAAAGCTTGGAGAAAACACAAAATGCAGATCAGGAGATTGTTCCTGTGGTTTCAACAGAAGCATCAGAGAATGGAGAAATCTCACACCTTCTCAGGATAATCATTCCATTTTGATTCTGTTCCCTGCTGGAAAGTGCCTGTATCCTCTCATCATTGTTATTTGTGCAGAACTCACCAAGGTGGCAGAGACCTCTCACAGCAATGCCAGCACAGTTATCTTTATGCCCAACCATTATCTTTACATGACACACAGAGACTTAGGGTCTATATGAAGCTCAGGTAATCTGTACAGCTCCCTCAAATTATTCTCATCTGTCCAGCAGATACTGCAAAGTAAAAGTCAAAATCAGCTGCCAAGTCTTATCTGGAAGCCAACATCATGCTCAGTCTTGGGAGTTGTTATTTAGAGCAATTACTGTGCTAGTGCAGCAGACAGGTCTAGGCCTTACACCTCGAAAAGCTGAAGTGATCATCACAGTTACACATGCTTGCCCCTGCCCTTACCATGCCCATCACAGCAATGTAGCTTGACCGCGGCATCTTGGGGTGATGCAGAACCATTTTGAGCTGTACCTGCCTGTGAAAACTTCTCATCAGCACTGAAGACACTCTCAGTCCTAAAGAAGTCTCTCGGCAGCACTATCCTCAGCTTCCAAAAGGGCCTCAATTGCAGACAGCTGGTCCTAATTCTGAAACCCCAAGAACCACAGGACGAGACGGCAGCATGCTTGAAAGCACCTTCAGGAATCTCTGGCAAGATCTCCATTGTGACAATGATGTTTATGGACTACATGTATCCATCAGGAAGAGATCTGTCATGTTTACGTTAACGTTACGATTCTTCTTGTTTTGCTAACATCTCTGCTAGTAACCGTGTTTCTTCTGAGCACTGCTTTAGTGGTTTGCAAATGCATCCCTGAGCACAGAACGTGCAGTGCTTCTCCTGCTGGCTTCATATGAGTCCTGTAACAGATTTGGACAGCTATACTGTAACAAATCCACAGCCACCTTGGTCTCCATGCCTGTCACAGTGCAGCAGACCATGGCGGTTCATAGCTGCAGGCGACAGCAGCCCTGGCAGCCCACTGCTCCTGCTGCTTGGGCAATGCTTCTCCAGTTGTGAACAGCCTCAAGCCTGTTCCAGGCTGCTCTGTGGTCCTGCAGCGCTTCTTGCTCCTATTCCCCTTGCAAACACAGGGGCTCATTGCCAGGTTTTATGGATGCGCTGTTTGGCCAGCCTTCTGATGCCATCTCATAATTCGTAGTGCCTATATATGTCCTGGCCCCTTCTTTTCCTCTTGTCTTTAGCATCCCAGGGTAGCTGGAAGCTACGCCTTGGTGCGAACAGTGCTGCTCAGTGTTTACTTTTACATTTCCAAACAATCTCTTGCATCCTGACCAGTTCAGCCATCCTTGGCTAAACGACATACCGCTGAGGACAATGTCTATTGTCCTGCATGCTGCTCGCTGGCCAGAGGAGTGCTTCACATCTGGTATGAGCACTGTGGAACTGTGGCTTTGGGAGAAGCACCCATAAAAGGAACAAATCAAAGTTCGTTACCTCAAGCCCATCAGCGTAGGGCATTCATGGGTAACAGCAGTGTGTGCTGGACTTCTAAAAGCCATCTGCAAATGCAACATCAGCCACTGCAGCTCCATCAGTGCCTCCTGCAGGTCTTCGTGGGCATCAGACCACCCAGCAGCAGCAGGAAGGTGAGGGTGGTGAGCACAGTGGTACTGGGAGAGCTCAGCAGGGCCCATGTTCTTAAAACATGTCCTTCCCTGCAGCCTTGCAAGAGATGATATTGTAGATACTGAGACAGCTGCTGCCATTTCTGCAAACATGGCACTGTGTGCTTCAGAGTTACTCACAGATGGTGATTTATTTGCAGAAACTCCAGGATCTTAATTTGATTTTTGATCCTTCCTCTGTGATGGGTGTCTTGTGTTGTAATTACTAAGCCTTAAGAGAGAACTCACTGAGATGATTTCCTTCCTTACTGTAAAGAAACAAGCAGCAAAATTCAGAGAAATAAAGTGTCAGCAATACAGCACAATTGGGCATGAAGAAATCCATGGCACAGCCAAGACCTCAACTACCAGAATGTTCCCAGTCCCAAAGTAGAGTGCAGGGAGACAGGGCAAAAGATGCATCAAAAAGGTGGGAAAGCAGAAACTGCAGCCATACAGTAAGGGAAGGAGAGGTCTTATCCCGGCCCCTAGAAAAACCTGGTGAAATACCCACACTGACCTCTTGTGTCCCCACATCGTAGCCTCCAGCCTCTGAGCAGCAGGATTTAGGAGGACGAGGGAATAAAGACAAGGCAGCAGAGATTTCCTGTTCCTTCTGGGAGCTGTTGTGCAGGAGAAGCAATGTCTGTATAGCCCCAGGGTTGCAGCAGTAGCTATGGAGAGATTTTGCTGCCGCTCAGCAGCCTCAGAATGAGCAGCCTTCTCCCTGCACTATTCTCTATGTCCAAGTCAGAAACGGAGGCCTGATTTGGCCCTAAATGCATATATAACAAAGACACAGATGTGAGCTTCCTCTCTTCTCATTTTAAAATACACGAGCTGGTTTGCACAGCCCTTTTCCCATCCATGGAGCTGTTCTCCAAACGCCACCCCAGCAAAATGCTGGGAAGCAGCCACAGTGCTAAACATCTGCATAGACATATTGTGCCAGATGTAACCAGAAGATGATGCAGCACTGGGACTGAAGATGGATTCCTGGAAGTGCCCTCCACACCCACCCAAAACCAGCCATGAGAAAGCCAGATCCATAACAAGAAACATGGGAACAGATTGCGAGGGCAGCCTGTCTCCTCCCCTGGGAGCTCGTGCTTGTCTCACCAGCAGAGTGATGGGCACACAAGGGAGCACCAGGGCAGGCTGAGCTATTGCCACAGGATCGTCACGGGCAGGAACTAGCCCTAGAGAACTTCCTGGCTTGAGACTGGCAGTGGGAGCAAGCTCTGTGTCTGTCCCACCTCTCTTTCTGGTGCTCCCCAGCTATCCATGAGCTCCATGGCTTTGGGCATGCACAAGGGCCACCTACACACCTGTACTGCTTCCAGTGTTGACAATTTCCACTGAGTTTGTTAAAAGAAACAGCTTGCACTGCCCCACAGAGAATGTTGTGAGGATGATGTGGTGCTGTGTGGTTTCTGTGCCATTCCTCTGTGAATTGTGCAGAGGTCAGACAGCTCGGAGTGAACTGCCTGTGGGGTTCTGCATGCACACGTGCATGTCCACACTCACAAACACTTGCGCACACAGACGCAGATAGGACTTACGTACTTACTTTCCTTGTTGCCTCTTAATTTAAAACCCCATTCAGAGTGAAAATATCTGTTTCCTCTTTGTGAATGGACAAATCTAACACAGATGGCGCATTAACTGGAAACATCTTTTGTTCCAGTATGTTTGTATACACATTCTCTTCAAGGACAGAAGGTGCCATTTATGATCCTCTCTTCAGCATTCCTGATCATAGAATCATAGAATCATTTGAATTGGAAGGGACCAAATGTCATCCATCAGGTGCTCAGAGCCCTGTCCAACCTGATCTTGGATGTCTCAGGGATGGGGCATCCATGACCTCTCTGGGCAACCTGTGCCAGTTCTTCACAACTATATTCTAAATCTCCCCATCTTTCTGGGCTGCGAGGGCACATTGCTAGCTCATGCCCAGTTTGCCATCCACTGGTGCCTCCAAGTCCTTTTTGGGAGAGCTTTACTCAATCCTTTCATCCCCCAGTTTGTATTGGTAGTGGGGGTTGCCATGACCCTGGTGCAGACCTTGCACTTGGATTTGTCAAACCTCCTGAGGTTCCCCTGGGCCCAGTGCTCAGCCTTTCTGGGTCTCTCTGGATGGCATCACATCCCTTTGGTGTGTTGACTGTACCCCACAGCTTGGTGTCATCTGCAAGATATTTATGACTTGGTGAGCTCCCACTAAAAACTGTGACAAGTCACCATCTCTTCCTCTCCTTCCAGTACCAAGAAAGTACTAGTTGAAAGGCTATCAGTGTCAGCAGTGACAGATCTGATGAAACGTGCTGAGGTGGAGCAAGGCTGACTTTCTTTTAATTGCAATGAAGTGTACAGTACTTCATGTCTCCTATGCCAGCCTTCTGTGACTCCTTTGGGATTCCTGCTCCAAATGAGAGCACTGGGAAACCAAATATGAAGCAAGCACCAGAGAATGTTTCTGTGAGGTTTTTGCCTAAATTTGTGATTTCTTTTTACATAGAAATGGACCGTTTGAAAGGAACCCACTAATTTGAGCTGAAAGAGTTCAAGTGCTGCAGCTTACACTGAGTCCCTGGGTAAGCTGGCCTAATGGACAAATCACACTGAAGAAATACTTAAGCCTCATTTCTTAGCCAAAGTGCACCCTACTTCTGTGTCCAGTCAACAGATTCAGACAGAGACAGTATCAAAGAGGATTTTCAGGTGAGAATCTGAAAATGGCTGCAGCAGTCTATGTCTTATCAGTGACCAAAGGAAGAGAGTAATATTGGACAAAAAGGTGTCTGTAGTTAGAGAGTTCCTGAGTCAGAGATAAAATCTACATTTAATTGTATTCAAAGGATTTACTGGCCATGAGCAATTCAGTACCTGCAAGACCACAAACAGACCAATTTCACATATCCAGTATAAGTGCAGCAAGTCCTCAAGTAGGACAGAAAGAAGGAAGTGGACAATGAGAGAATAACCAACCAGAAGATGCCTTTTCCTACCATTCCCCGTTAGATTTCATACTTGGTTATGCACATGCTTGTTCATTATCATTGCAAATATCTCATTGCCTCCAGAAATACTCACAGATCAAGAAAGCAACAAGGAATAGACACAACTGTAAATGATGTGAAACAGAAAAAATGGAAGCTCAGCATGGAGACATGAGTGCTCTTGCCCCAGTGGAGCAGGGAAATGAAATCTTATAATTACTGACACTGTTTTATCACAGGCATGGCTACCAGGGAAGACAACAGGCTGAGCATGGATACTGAATGCTGTTCTGATGGTGGTGTCAGGAAACCCAGGGTCCCAGGAGCTCAGTCACACAATCATGGAATCATAGAATGGCTTGGGTTGGAAGGGACACCAGTGATCATCAAGTTCCAACTCCCAGACAACCTAATCCAGTCCTGCTGGGTGGTGAGCAATGGTCCTGGCCAGGGGGACACACAGGCAGACTGCAGCCTCACCCCAAGAGTGGTCCCACTGAAGATAATGAAGGACCTGCTGGGCCTCAGCACCATGCTGCTTTGCAATACTGAGGCTGTGATAACCAACAAAATAGGGTAACCCATGGAAGCTTCTCCAGAGCTGGTTCAGTACACATCCCTGGTGAGCAGGTCAGGGGAGATGCAATGAAAAGGACCATGAAAAAATGACTGTACCCATTTCAGTTTGGCTTCTGAAGGAGGAAACAAAGCAGCAGCTTTGACACATAGTAGGATGAAAATCCTTCTGAGAAACACCTCACAGGATACCTGAAAAAGAAACCCAGAAATGGGAGAAGTGAGGGGGTAAAGGTGGTCACAGGGGCATAACCCTGTTGTTGGGTAGAGACTGGGCAGCTGGGTGCAACAAAGAGCAGTGCCAGGTCTGGCTGGGGGAGAGGGGAACTGACTGCAGTCTCCCTGCCACCCTCCTAACCCTGCAGAGAAGGGAGCCCTGCCTGGGGAGCATGACCAGGACACCTCTGTGTCCAGTGGATTTCAGGGCTGGAAGATGAATGTGGGACTTCACACATGACAAAAGAAGACTCGAGATGATTCCCAGTCTATCAGACACACGGCTGCAGGATACAGAGGTGCACCTGCCTCTGCAGGGGGCGCTTTGCAGGGTTGGCCATGTCTGCAAGCATCCCCATGTATTAGAAACTGGAAGAAAACAGTTCTGCAGCAGAGCTTGCTCTCTCCCAGCCAGTTCCTTTATCCTTGCTGACTGCAGCTAGCAAGGGCCAGGAGCCAAGAGCAAAGCTGATCATGAGGTGTCAGGAAATGTTTGCCATGACTTTATCCTTAAAATGACCCTTTGTAGATATTTTGCTCAGCAAAAGAAGGTCTTACCCAGCCTCTGTGGAGCACAGAGCAACACAGATCCCCAAGGAGGAGTGGTGGGTCCCTGAGTGAACTCCTGCTTAAGTAACACCTAAATTCCAGATGGCCAACAGGGAACAGAGCAGGACAGTGACTGTGTCCATGGCAGGGCCCTCCTCTTGCTGCTGCTTCAATCACTCATCCGGACTGAGAACTTGGGAGACTTTTGAAGTGTGCCAGCAGGTGGGGTCCCACCTGCCTGTGTTAAAGAAAAAAAACAGATTCTAGAAACAAATGAATCTCTCAGGGCTTAATAGAAGAGTGATGTGTGTGGTGCTTGTGCAAGTGAGATGCAGGTCTGAACTCTGTCATGGAAACTGTGCTCTGTGACAAATATGCTATGAATGACCCGTCCTGAAACCATGCCAACATGTAGGTGCTGCTATCACAACATTTGATGACTTCAACTTACTGTGAGCGTTCTTGCGATAAATCATGGAAAACCTTGCTTGTGCTATCTTTAGTCACTGCAATGTTTCACAAGTCACTCACAGCTCTAAAAATACAGTTTATATCATTGGATTCCTGGAATTCTTTTAGTTCTTACATTCTGATTTAAGTGGCATTAAAGCTGGGCTGTGCGGTTCAAGGCTGCAGGCTGATATTTCATTGTGGATTAGATATCACCTGGGTTCAATACAATGTTTGCAATATTTATTTGATTTGGATCCAAAGGTAATTTGGAAAATCTTCATGTAGATACACCTCGTACCTGGCTATGTGGAACAAGGGCTAGATTTTGTTTGGGACTAGATAGTAATTTAATAACCTTTCCAATATAGAATTAAACTAAAACACATGCTCACCACAAGAGCTGAGAGGACTGTTTAGGGTTTTCTCCCCAAAACCTACAGATACCTTTCCTCTTCTGGTCTATGCACTCTGATGTTGTGATGACTTCTGGGTCAGACATCTCTCTCTTCTTTATTTTTGCTTCACTTACATGTCTTTCATAATAATTGTTGATTCAGGAACACCAAGAGCAAAAAAGTCTTGACCTCCCACTAGCCTTTCTGGATTTGATTACCAGCTCACCAATGGCTGATAGTTTGAGCAGAATTTAATGCTTTAATTTTCCTTGATAGCGACTATGAAGCACGTTACTTTTTTTTTTTATCCCAACTGGCAGCTCAACAAAGCCCTGCAATAAAAAGCTCCATTTGTGTAATAAACTGTTGTACAATCTACTACTTATGAACAAGGGTCCTGAAAATGTGCAACCTTTCTGCACATTACATTAAACACAAACCAGATGGGCACTTGAAAATCCTCCTCTTTGTTGCAAGGGGCTAAAGGAGCTGGTGGTCAGAGGGTCTACTTCACTATACAAATAAACAGAAAAGTTTAACTACATTGTTTTCCAAAATCAGCAATGGGAAACCTGTGTGGAAACATTATGAGCAGTTAACAAACGCTGCTGAACTGGAGTAGGCACAAGGGGAACTCTTCAGTTCTCTTTAAATCCAATTGCCTAAATGGCAGTGGTAGGGTCCATCTCATGCAGCTTTCCAGCTAGCAGCCTTGGCCCCATGCCTACACACCGGATACATGGCCTACAGGCAAAGCTCTGACACTCAAACATGGTTACACATTGACACACTTGGAGAAACAAATGGATAGAATTAAACTCTTCCCCAACACATCTCAGCCAGAGCTGGTCATGTAAAGTCCAACAGTCATTGGAGAAACCTCCAAAGGGGACTGAGTCCATTCTGAGCGGGGTTTCAAAGGCAGAGAAACCTCATCTGATCAGACAGACCTCATATTTAGGTAACTCACTAACTGAAAAACATCTCACTCTTGGAGTCCTAGAGGCTGGGAACAACACTGAAGCAAGGACTTCGCTATATCTGGTTGTACCAGAAGATGCCCAACACTTCGCACACTGAGCGCGTCTACTGAAACAGCTTTTGAGGAGCTGCTTGATAGCAAGTAGCTCCTTCATATCCTCTCATCCTTACTTGTGACTGTAAGTCGTACCACAAAATTCTTTCTGAAATCTACCTGACCAAATTGACACTGGCAGAGATGCTTGGCTAAAGTGATTTATACAGCTTGCATTGCTACCACCTTCCCTAGAGAGGTGTGCAGAGAGTCACATAGGAGATCGACAGGGTAAGGATAGTTTTCATGCAAGCCAGTGAAGATGAGCAGAGAGAAGTGTTGTACAGATGTTACCACAGTATGGATGCCACAGATAAATAACAGGTGTGCAGCATGGTGGGATGAGATGAGATGAGATGAGATGAGATGAGATGAGATGAGATGAGATGAGATGAGATGAGATGAGATGAGATGAGATGAGATGAGACTGGATGGAAAACAGGATATTATCCTGAAGAAAATGACCCTGGGATTATTGATACTTTAAAATGCTATCACTGGCCCTAGTGTCAAGACCCGAGCAGGTTTTATGGGGATCTGGAAGGGAAAAGTAGCTTATGAATCATGAGGCTGCTTAAAGTATTGTCAGGAACTCTTATCTCACCAGTGGGCAACTCAATTCATTACTGAGGCTGAATGGAACATTGCTGAGGGTGAAGTTGCCGTGTTGAGCTCAAAATGACCTCTCTTGGCAAAGCAAAGTGCAACAGCTTGTAGTACTCAGCCAAGGTGCATACACAGTGGCTATGCTGGGAGGCCTAGTAGAGCTCATCTCTAAATCCAATATTATTAGTGACTTTCAAAAGGCCCACAGCCATGTTTTTCTTAGGCTCTTCCAAAACAGCTGTTCACAGCTATGCTCAGTTCAGGCCAGTGTGGCCCAGAACTTAGGAGGAAAAGATGTCATTGAGCATTTAAACACCATGGCCCATGGGACTGGGCATAGTTTTGTCATGGCTGAAGGACAGCCTGACAATGTACCTTTCCAGAGGCAGAGAAGGGACAGAGACTGGGGAGGCAGGCATCAGGATTCCTGCTCAGTGTTTGTGTACCAGTATCCTCTGTTCTGAGCATATGTATCCAGTCCTGAGTTTTTGTAGGCCTTGCTGAATGGGCTTTCTCCTTTCTCAAAGGTGATTTATTTTTACAAACTTAAATGAAATCTCCTTAGCCATTTCTGAGTAATACAAGAGTTAAAAAGACTATTTTCCTATTTAAAGATATGCTAGCTAGACTGTTTTCATTAAATCAAAGTTAAGTCAAATAAAGATTGTGATTTGAAAGTTCAGACTCAGGCAGGAGCTCTGAGGAGCAGTGCCCCTGGGAGATGGGTGTCTGTCCAGGAGCACTGAACCCCCCAGATCGCCAGCTGATGTTGGATCCCTGCTCCCTCCTGCTGCTTTCCTCCATGCATTTGTGCGGTGGAGGAGAATGGCAAATAGGCTTGCACAGGTAACCTTAATGGGGCTGGGAAACAAGCAGAGAGTGATTTGTTCTTTTTCTCCACAGCAATCCCACAGGTACTGACCATCCCTCCTACAACAGAAGACAGGATGGAAATTCTCTCCTGTGACCACCCAATGAAGGGTACAAGCTGGACAGGGAGACTCTGCCTCAAGGGTACAAATCTGCTTCAGAACTCCGTGTGTGGTGGCATACAGGGCAAAGGTAGGTGACTGCTGTGTACCACTGCAGAGGATCACCAGCAGAGCTGAGATGCCACTCTTCCACATTTCCCTGCTGAATGCTCATCAGGCAGCTCCACAAGCCCAGCAGGAGCTGTCCCAGCAGGGACCATGACATCAAAGGCAGGCCTGGGCATCGCATGAGATGTGTGATTCTCGGCAGGCCCACCTGCTCCTGAGATGATGTGAGATGAAGGAAGATGGCTGTTCCTGAACAGGATCAGTAAGAAGATCCAAGCCCTCACATTATCTGAATGTGCTAAAGAAAGGGAAAAACAGCAAAAGGAGGAGAGTAAAGGGCTGGAGGGATGCCCAGCCTGTGCAAACCACCCATGCAGAAGTGAGCCATGTCCTGATGGACCACCAAGCTGATGGCCATGCAGGGCATGAGTCTCCAAGAATCATAAATTGGAAAGCTATAGAGGAAATATGAATGTTATGCATCACCAGGCAGTCTTAACTTTGTCATTTCACCAGTCCACATCATTGTTGCCTTTGGTATCATGTTATCTTAAGAATACTTCGATATCTGAGACTGTAGGAAAAAAGTGCACTCGTTGGTGTGACTTAATCTGACTATGGGCAGAGTTTGGGCCTGATTCTCTGCTGTGTTATTCCAGGCTGACACCAGTACACTGCCATGATGACATCATTTGGATTATTTCTGATTTATAGTGATTGAGAAAAATTGGGTCCTGTACAATAATGCAAACAATCAGAGACACAAAGCAAAAATAGTGCCTTCAAGCTGCACTTTCACATTGCATGATATTTTGAACTCTTAATATTGAAAGCCTTAGAGTGCACAGAGGAATTTTCTTCATTTCTTATATTATACAGTTGCCTGAAAGAAATGGCAAACAGCTCCTCAGCCGGAATATCCTTTGCATAGGCTGAATTGTGTTGTTTTTCTATCAGCCTTCTTCCAACAGATCTCCCCTGAAACCTGGATCAACATCTGCCAACATGACTAGTTTCTGGACACATGGCCAAGGAAACAAAAATGATCCTTGCCAAGGCCCAGGCCAAGTTCACTGATCTGAAGCAAATTTACTGAACATGAGTTTACTTGAAGCATCCAGCACTCTTTGAGAGCAGAACAAGTCTATCAGAATGTTTGCAACCAAAATCCTGCTTGACTGACCAACCTCACACCACACTTACTCCCCAACAAATTCCATTATTATCATCAGAACATCACTCTCTTCCTAAGACCTTGAAATGCTACATTTCAGCCCCAAATTATAGCAAGCACTTGGATGCAAAGAACAACTACCTTATGGCTGACAGCAGTTCTTAAGCACGACAAGAAATATTGAGTTGAGGAGCCACTTCCAGTAAATCTTAAAATCTTGCCACCAGAAATACCTTCAGAAACACCACAGAAAAGAATAATGATGAGCCACAACCCAGCACACACACAAGATGCTGCTCAGCACTGATCCAGTTGTGCATGCTCACTTTCCCCCTCTGCCACTGAGAGGCACTCACCATTCTTCCGCTCTGCAAAGGGGGATGGCTGGAGCTTGGTGCCATCCCTCACTTCACCCGCAGCCTTTTCTTTGGGTGCCTTCTCTTCCTCATTTCCACTTGGTGCACTTTTGTGGTCCGAGCGGTCCTGTTTGATCACACCATTCATCACCGTGCCTGTGGGGTCCGGTCCAGATTCTGACTGCTCCACTTTGGATGCTCAACTGGAGAACCAGACACTAAAGTGACCTCTGGAAGAGAAGAAGAGCAGGTAAGAACGAAACTCTCAATCAGCCCTTGGGATCGTGAATGAAAAGCGGCGTTTGTAAAGCAATCAGACCACAGACATGCATTAGCAACATTTCAGAGGAAGGCTTCAGGATTTGTTACTGCCTGCTTGATTCTGTCCACCGTGCCTGCTGGGTCTGCATCATTGGCTGCTTTGCTGCACAAATTTCCAACCATAAGCACCGGATATCTGCAGAAAGCCAGGGGTGTTGTGAAAAAACACAGTCATGGGG